>NC_133668.1:4505161-5105161 GCF_048934315.1 Petromyzon marinus
TATGAGACATCCGCATCTACTGCTGCTGCTGCTGCCATGGTTTGTAAGGTGGATGCGCTCCAGGGGTCGTGGCCCAGAAGAGTCGCGAATGAAGATCACAGCTCGGGATCTTCTGCGTCCTCGGGTGTTTGACGAGGAGCTGTTTGTTGCTTGTGACCTGTTGTGAACTCTGTTCGACTTTTCCCAGCTTTATCATCATCATCATGGTTGATGTCGCCCACAACGGAGCGAACAATTTACATACACAGCCGTTTCGTAAATCCACTGTTGGATGATGGCCTCCTCACGCCATGCAGACTGGCAGCCAAGGGGGAAATATCCCAGAGGACGTTCACAGCAGAGCTGGAGCGAATAATTCGGCTCACCGGCAGGTGTTAGATGGATTATTGCATCACCGGACCGTGCAAGATGACGGCGGTTTTGAACGGCCATCCAGCAGTGGATGTACCATGGCTGATGGTGGTGATGATGGTGATGGGACCCGGGGCTTTTGTATCGCGACTTGAACTTTGTGCCTTGAACTGTGGGCGGCTGAACTCGTACACACGTGTCACGTGTCACGTGGGTGTGTGACCAGCCATGAGGGAGACCTGGGACGACCAACAACAAAAAATAACAATAAAGTTCAGTCGAAATAAATATATTTAAAAAATTGAACACCACATTCTTCAGAATCGGCCAATATGAAATAAATCTTGACTTAAAGCTTTCGTGACTGCAGGAGTTCACATTCTTTTTGGGTCTTTCGGTAAAGTCACGTAGATAGGTTCAAAGATAATAACAAAAATAACTAAAAGCTACGACGTTTCGATCACAACAGCCAAATACTCTAAACGCGTGTTGTTGATTCTCAATGGGGAGGGAAACACTGCAGAAAATTATGCGCGTCCACGGGGAGAGAGAGAGAGAGACACATGCAAATATGCAGGCGCAAAGGGTTGTTAATCGAACCCACGACCTCCTGCATACCAAGCGCGGTTGTTAACGTCTCGCCACCGCCGAATAGGCGTGGCTGCTCTTCTCATCCCCCTCGTGAGAAAACAATAACGCTCGGGACACATTTAATGTCGATGTTTTGAAAGCTGTTGACGCGGCGTTGGCGTCGGAGGCTACGCGAGTGTTGGCTTTCATTGCTACTTGTCCGTGTGTAATTAGCACACGGGATACAGTTTGCAACTTCTCCATTTGGCGTCGTAGATTAGTAACGCCACGTAGCCCGAGGTTGTCAAACGCATTGATTGCACCTTTCTCTAGAGTGCGACGAGTGCGTCTTGTCGAAGCGAGAAGTTTACCCTCTCTCTATGCGGCGATACAGGGCGGGCGACAAGTAACTACCTGATTTGTTTCGCCTATAACTTTGAAAACATTAAGTAAAAACACGAACTCTAACTGGTAGAATTAACGAATGGTTCTAGGATTTACTGAACCACAGAACCCGCAATTTTGTTTGACGAAGCCGCTAAGGTTGAAAATTAGCTTCATCTGACATCATTCAATTATAAATTATATAATTTTCTTTCGGTACATACTCTTTGGTCTTATTCGCTAAAGTCACGTAGATAAAATAAAACAAAATAAAAGAAAACAATTAAATCACGACGTTTCGGAGGCAACACAAGCTTCCGTCTTCAGGTAGAATAGTCAACGTAGAATATCTGTGTCAGGAGCACAGTTCAGAGACGACCGGGATTATATACAGGTTAAGGGAGGGGGGAGGAGTCAGTAAAGGGGTGGGTGGGAGGGCTGGGTTAAGCAGCCTTTTGATAGACTGCTGCGGGCAACAACCACTTGGCACTGCACGAGAGTGGGTAAAACCCACCTTTTGTTATGCTGCGTGGGGGGTCGGGGGGAGGAAGAGACCTGCTTCATGTGTACAGCTCCATTTTTTTAAAGCGGCGGCAAACGGTTGTTCAATTATAAGGTAGTTAAAGTTTGATATACAACCACTGAGAAAAGGAAATGGTTGTACAAAAAATTGAAAGGCAGCTCACGTTGACTTGATTTATAACATCTTTCCAGTGACTGCTCAATTTGAAACCATCCTCTCGGTTGAAGTTGTGTCTGTGTTTGGAAGTCTGGATGGCCTCGTTGAGAAATCTCTGATAATAACCGGTAAGTTTGCAGAGCACCTTGGTATCAGAGAAAACAATATCATGATCACCCACAGCGTTGTAACAATGATCAGCCACGGGGGGGGGGGGGGGGGGGATTAACTCGGAGAAATAGACCAGTACCCGGCATATATGATAGACAACGACCATAAAGCTGTTAAGGTTTTACCTGGTTAATAACATCCTTCCAATGATTGCTCAATTTGTATCCATCTTCTCGGTTGAAGTTATGTCTGTTTTTATATCTGGATGGCTTCATGAACAAACTTTTGATAGAAGCCTGAAGGTTTGCAGAGTACCTTGGTCTCAGAGAAAAAACAATATCATGCGCGCTCACAGCATTATAACAATGGTCAGCTATGGCAGAGGTATTGGTTCTGCCGTGTTTCAGATCTGCCTTGTGT
The DNA here is from genome assembly GCF_048934315.1 of Petromyzon marinus. Taxonomy (NCBI): domain Eukaryota; kingdom Metazoa; phylum Chordata; class Hyperoartia; order Petromyzontiformes; family Petromyzontidae; genus Petromyzon; species Petromyzon marinus. Next base: position 4,507,677 of record NC_133668.1, read on the forward strand.
TCGCGGACACAGTCCGAGACATATCGTTTCGTTTCCCCAATGTAACTCCTACCGCAGATACAACTCAGTTTGTAAACTCCAGGATATTGCATGTCAGGAATGGCATCCTTCACAGATGGGATTAGATCACGGATTTTGTGGACTGTATTGAATCGGACCTGGATCTTGTGTTTATTTCTCTGAGTTAATTTCCCCCCCTGCACTCCCAGCTCTCTCGGCCTCCCAGTTCCAGCCCCACCCACTCCCCCCCCCCAGCCCCACGTCGTCTCCCCCTAGCGCTCATGCAGCCCTCCCCCTACCGCACACCTCCCCCTCTCTCTCTCTCTGTCTCCCCCTTTACCCCTCCCCCCCATTTCTTACCTATATAACCTCTTGCCACCACGGCAGCTCTCTCTCCCACTTAAGCAATATTTTTTTCTTGCTGTGGTTCCCCACCTGATGATGATTGTTTGTGTTGCAATCGAAACGTTGTGATTTATTTTATTTGATTTCATTTCTAACTACGTGACTTTACCGAAAGAACAAAAGAGTATCGATTCCTGCAGTCACGAAATCTTCAAATAAAAAAATCATTCAATTTGTAATAAAAGCATCGTATTGATCAGCAGGTTCAATGAAAGTACGCGAGTAGTCTAGGCTGTTTGATGGTCTCTGGGCTGCAATTCTCTGCACTGGCTGAATGTTACTTGTAAAAAAGGTTCTGTGCCAAGATTCGCCGCAGCGACCATCGCGGGATCCCAAATTGAGCGGGAGCAGCGTCTCCTCATTGAAGTTTCGGGCTTCTCATTGAACACTCTCTGTTTAACGGGCTCAATAGACGAATTCGGAGATCGACGGGTTCGAGGTCTACCAACAACACACCGCTTTGCATTCACTGTTGCTTTCCGATTCCCGAAATCTGGAGGAGATCAACGCCCGACTACGATTTGCACGGAAATGGGAGCCGTTCGGTTCTTAAAGCATCTGCGATAGTCTCTCCGTGTTGAAATAATTGAACAATTGTTTCTGGAATAAATTTCAACTATTTTTGCACGCTGATGAAGTGTATACCGGTTCACCATGAACTCCCAGGCTTCTACTTTATAATTTATGCAAAAACAAAATATCGCTATTACAAATCCGGTAGTTACGTAAGGGCCACCTTGTAGTAGTTCGTAGTAGATGCGCTACACGAAAAGGACACAAAGCAGAACCGCACTACGCACAGTACACACAATATACACACAGTATACACACAGGAAGTAGTATAGACAGTTCACACGCAGTACACAGTACGTAATGTATACACACAGTACACACACAGTGTTTTCCCATGTCCGACCGCATAGCCTGACATGAGTGAATTCAAACCGCACGTAGTGAATTTTGGGGAGCAATTGGTTTCCATGTATAAGCAATGATGCGAATCCACAAAGCGAGGAAACATGTATAAGCGATTATGTTGATGCTACCGCTTCGAGAAATCGATTCTTTCCTTCTGCCCAGTCCCACATCGGTTGCATGGTCGACTCCTCTTTACCTGGAGATAGGTGATTTGCTTGTCAGTTTCGATGTAGTATCTTTGTTTACCAAAGTTATTGTGTCTGACACCATTGCAATCATTGAATATTTGGTCCAACAAGGACTGAATGCTGATGTACCAGCCCTGGTTAGACACTGCCTCACCAATACTTACTGCACCTGGAATAGAACCGTCTACAAACAAGTTGAAGGTACCACAATGGGTTCTCCCTTATCTCCAGTTATAGCCAATGTTTTCATGGACATTTTTTAGATAGATGCCATCCAGGCATCCACCCTACGTCCTTCCTTGTGAAAGAGATAAGTAGATGACACGTTCGTCATCTGGCCACATGGCCTACCAGCTATTGGCCAATTATTCAACCCCATCAATTCCATACACCGAGCAATCAAATTCACCATGGAGGTAGAAAAGGATGGCAAGTTACCATTCTTGCATGTTTTAATCGAAAAGAGACCAGATGGCTCAATGGGACACTGTCTACAGGAAAGCCACCCATACGGATGCCTACCTAAAACCTGGCTCCCACCACCATCAATCCCAGAAAGAATTCCCTCATCAAAACTCTACACCATAGAGCTCATTGTATTTCCGACCATTATCACCTAGCCAGTGAACTGGAGGACGTACACCAAGCCCTCAAAATGAATGGATATTCAGACTACACTATCCGTAAAGCTATCACCCCAACCGTTGGGAAGGAACCATCTGAGGACTCAATCAAAACCATCACCTTGCCATACATAGCAGGGGTTACCAAGAAGATTTCCAAAATCATGAACAAACACAATATTCAACACAGTGCATAAAATTCGTGATCGATCCCATCTGTGAAGGATGTGATCCCTGACATGCAATACCCCGGTGTCTACAAACTAAGCTGTGTCTGCGGCAGTAGTTACATTGGGGAAACTAAGCGATACGTCTCGGACCATGTTTGTGAACACAAGGCAGATCTGAAACATGGTAGGACCAATATCTCAGCCGTAGATTTTTCCAAGACGAAGGTACTCTGCAAACCCACTGGCTATCAGCAAAGATTCGTTCATGAAGCCATCCAGATATATAAACACAGACACAATTTCAACCTAGAAGATGGGTACAAACTGAGCAATCATTGGAATGACATTATTAACCAGTTTCAGTCATAACTGCCTGTGATGTTTCCATCCTACCTGACGATATTAGCAGTTATTTTCGATTCTCTGAGTTACATTACCAGGTTAAATGTATTTACATTAACAGGCTAAGTGTCTCACTAACACAGCCACTGTTTCTCGTTTTCCTTGAGGCGGTGGTGGCTCTCTTTTTTTCTTACATTTACATGCTATTCTCTCACAATATAATGGCCACCTCCGCAGCTTCGTCGTCGTGGAGGTAGCTCAGCTCTCCGATATTACATTGACATGCAAATTTAATCTCAAGCCCCGTCCACTTTGCTTATTCAGTTATTTTCGACTCTCTGAGTTACATTAACAGGCAAAATATCTCACTAACACAGCTACTGTTGCTCGTTTTCCTCGATGTGGCGGTGGTTTTCGTTTTTCTCACATTCACATGCTAATCTCTCACAATACAATGGCCACCTCCACAGCTTCGTTGTCGTGGAGGTAGCTCAGCTCACCGATCTTACATTGACATGCAAATTTAATCTCAAGCCCCGTCCACTTTGCTTATTCAGTTATTTTCGACTCTCTGAGTTACATTAACAGGCAAAATATCTCACTAACACAGCTACTGTTGCTCGTTTTCCTCGATGTGGCGGTGGTTTTCGTTTTTCTCACATTCACATGCTAATCTCTCACAATACAATGGCCACCTCCACAGCTTCGTTGTCGTGGAGGTAGCTCAGCTCACCGATCTTACATTGACATGCAAATTTAATCTCTAGCTCCGCCCACTTCGCTTATGACCCTTGGGCTACACCCATCTGAAACCTTTATAACATCCTACCACAGCAGCTCTCCTGCTATATTTTTTCCCGTTGTTCAATTGCGTCAAAGCTTACTAAAAACAGGAGAATGTCATCGGCATACGCTGTGATAGTCACTCTCATACTGAGTTAATCCGGAGAGTCGACGTCGAAGTAGATGCAGAAAAGACTCCACGACGGTGGTGTAGAGCTGTCCTAACATAGAACAGCCTTGCCTGATACCTCTTCTGAAATCTATAAGAGCAATTAGTCCACCATTAACCTTGACTAGATACTGGGCCATGTTGTCGAGCAACCTAATTAATCCTATTAAGCGAGTCCCAAAACAAAAAGCTTTTAGAGCACCGAGTAGATATCGGTGATCAATCCTGTCAAAGGCTTTCTCTTGATCAAGGGAGAGAAAGGCAAGTGGAAAGTTAAAATGCTACGACAGTGTGATCAAATCTCTGACTAGGAAATCCCATCATGGATGGTCCTCCCTGGAACAGTGTATGCCTGGTCATTGCCAATAACCCGAGCCAACATCCTTTTAAGCCTTGCAGATACATTTTTCGCGAGAATCTTATAGTCTGTGCTCAGCACTGAGATTGGACACCAATTTTTCAGGTGTGTGACGTCACCTTTTTTTGGAATCAGTGTGAGCACGGCTATCCTCCTGGACTGAGGCATCGCATTGGTCTACACTGCTTCATCTAGAACAGCTTTGTAATTCTTCCTTAGGGAGTGCCAAAAATGATGATAAAACTCCACTGTCAGCCCATCAATCCCTGGGGGTTTGTTCCGGGCCAGGGCACTCACTGCCATGTCTAGGTCACTTTAACCTCTTCTTCTAGAAGGTCCCTGTCTTCTTTACCCAAAGTAGGCAGGTTCTTCCAGATTTCATTTCGGGCCACTGTGGAAATATGATCTGGAGAAAAGAGGTTTCTATAGTTCTGTGCTACTGTTGAAGCTATTTGATTATTGTTTGTAACAAGGATCTCCTTATTATCAAATAGATAGTCTAGGGTCTACACATAGTTCTGTAGTAAACCTGGATTGTCCCTCATCTTCCGCCTTTGCTCTAAATGATCGACCCTCTTCTCTAGCTCACACATTTCTTGGTAAAAACAAATGTGCGTTTCCTCAGGCATACAACTGAAACAGTTTTTTTTTAATGTGTACTTTCCCTGTGTCCCACCATTGTGCTAGGTTATTAAACCGATCTTTCTTTCCCTGTAACTCCACCCAGAAGACCCCAAAAGATTAGTGAAGGTGTTGTCTTGCAAAGGGGCATTATTGATATGCCAGTATGCTGATCCCCTTGGGACTCCTCATATGTTCATTTGAAGTAGTATAAGGTTATGAGCGGTCAGTGGTGCATCCTGAATACTGGATAACACTGCACTATTTTCAAGGTCTTTTGAGATGTAGAAATGGTCAATCCTTGACTTCGAAAGTGTCTCTGTCAGCTCAGGTTCTTGTAAAGGTGAAACCTTGCTGCTTTGGATGTTGCATCCACCACACGTCTACGAGACTGTATTTGCAGAGCACCTGCCCCAAGGTGTTCAGGACACCGCTTTGCAGTGCTCAGTGTCAGTACGGTCGAGGACATCCGGTGCACAGTTGAAATCTCCTCCCAAAATCAGACACTCGTCATTTGGGATGTTTTTGAGATAGTTCTGTAATGCATTGGGAAAAAAATAGATTTTCCGCATCATTGATGGGTGTGTAGTGTCGTAGGTCTCTTCTTCCTTCTTTTTGAGGCTTGTGTGTGTGTGTGCGGGTGGCATGTGTGGCACACACACTCAGTCGGAGTTGAGGTAGTCGCAGGGGGGCTCCGTCCTTCTCTTTATTATCTCTCGCGCGTTCACGCCACCAACTCCGGCCCCCTCTCTCTCTCCCATGGCCACGCTGCCGTTCGACCCGGCCCAGACATGACCCTGTCCGCGTTGCACCGACGGCGTTGGCCGAGACAGCCAACTACTGTCTGGCCACGCAATGATCGGGCGAAGGCGGCAGCGACGACAGCAGCAGCGATGACAGCAACGACGAGACGAGTCCACTCCCAGAACCGGCAGCCGGAGCTCTAGCTCTCCGCTGCTTATATTCCCCTCGGTGCGGTTTGGCTCCGCCCTAGCCACGCCTCCCTTCTCGAACCCACCAGAGGGTTCTAGGGGCCTTCCCACGATGTCTACCGTGACCCTTGCCCCAGTTCCTCCGCCCTGCCGGCACACCCGTTACTATGCTCAACGGCGTGTGCGCTAAGTGTCTACCTGCATATTCTTGGTTCTTTCGGTAAAGTCACGCAGAAGGGAAATAATAAAATAATAAAAATAAAACATAAAAAAAATTCTCACGACGTTTCGCCCACAATGCAATCAGCGGTCCTCAGGTGAAGAACAGAGCTGTCGGAAAGACAGTCTTAATGAGTCTTTCCGACAGCTCTGTTCTTCACCTGAGGACGACTGCTTGCGTTGTGGCCGAAACGTCGTGATAATTTTAGTTTATAATGTTTAATTTTTATTGTTTTATTATTTCCCTTCTACGTGACTTTACCGAAAGAGCCAAGAATATGAATCCCTGCAGTCACGAAAGCTTTAAATCGAAATTTGTCTACCTGCAGTTGCAGCTGCTGTACAGCAGTCAGCGCTGTGTCACTTCAGGTGTAAAATGTTAATGAGGTGGACAGGAATGTCATTAAGTTTGATTATTATGTTGAGGGCTCTTTCCGGTACTACCTCAAACTGGTCAACTATGGTGGGTGTAAAGCCTGGTGCAAATTACGTTGCCACCCCTAAATAATAAAGAAAAAGGTGACTGAAAAACAAATCACCCTTCCACTCTGTTTCCTATTCATTTTCCTCACTGGTTGTAAGATGCGTCTCCTGTACAAAGAGGACCGAGGCTTTGTGTTTTTTTTTTGCGCGAGACAGCACAAAGTGTCTTTTCAGTGTACCTCTACACCCACTTATATTAATTGCGGCTATCCGCAGCATTATGTGGCAGTGGAGTTGTTGCCAGGTATGGTATCTCTCCACGTAGTTATTTGGGTCAGGAAGTACCTTATCCTCTTCTTGGTTCTTTCGGTAAAGTCACGTAGAATGAGAATAAAATAATAAAACAAAATAAGACAATACAATTCTCACGACGTTTCGGTCACAACACAAGTGGCTTTCTTCAGGTGAAGAAACACCTCTCACACCACGGTTAATGGTATGGTTTATAACATGAGTATAACAATTAATAGTATAACATTGTAATGTTAAACATAACTCATAAGGCAATATATAGCATCGTAATTGCATAGTGAATATACAGTAGTGTGGTATATAGTTGGATTCATAGAATAAGACATAGTAAAATGTTACAAGTCTATTATTTTATAGTCTAAATTATAGGGTAGTTAAAGTAACGCATTGTATAATTCAAAGGTGGAATGTGTCTATGTTATACCATGTAGTTTAGATTGGAGGGTATAATATTGTATTACAAAGTAGTCCTGTTTATAGCATAGTCATAATGCAACTCAGTACACAGCGGCGTACCTTGGCTGCGGCACTTGTTCACCTTTTGAAATTGTTGTTTGTTTCCTACCAGCACCCATCCCTCCTCCTCCCCGGAGGTGGGGGCTGGTAACATACTAATCCAACTCTGCTAATCCAACTCTGCCCATACAGCTTTAAAAAGACTCGGTCCTTGCGTGACAGCGTCCATTCAAGCTCTGTCTCCTGGATAGACCTGTTTCTTCACCTGAAGAAGGCCACTTGTATTGTGACCGAAACGTCGTGAGAATTTTATTGTCTTATTTAGTTTTATTGTTTTATTCTCATTCTACGTGACTTTACCGAAATAACCAAGAAGATTAATCCTTGCAGTCACGAAAGCTTTAAATCGTACCTGATCCTGTTCGTTTATTTTCTATAATAATGACTTTCCCTCTCTCTTGAAGCCCTGCTCAATATGGAGTAGGGAAGCTATAATTGCCTCCACATTTTGCCACCTTGATAGAGCTGCAGTCACTCTTTCTTCCGAGTCATGCACTTCATCTAAACAGTTCCACAGCTCCTGACTGTGAGAATATTGGTGCCCCTTCAGTTAGCTCAGCAGATGTCAGGCTCACCCCACTTCCTGTGCCGAGGGTTTCTTCCACCTCCTCTTCTTGGCTTCCCTCCTCAGCCCCGAGGCTTTGGGGATTCTCAGTCGTCGTTGTATCCTCTGTCGGTGCTTTATTGGGTGATCCCACTTGCCTCTCCATGGACAGCCTTCCATTGTCCTCTTCTTGGTCACCGACCGCGGTTTGGTAAATTGTGTCATGTTTGGGCACCTCTGTGCTCTCGGCTGCTCGCGTTTCCTGGGAGCCCTCGGCCGCCTCACTGGGTGCATCATCGAGGTCTGAAGTGCGGCCCTCTTCACTTGTTTCCTTTGCCACTTCATAGATTGCGTTTTCTTCCGCTTGTATTTCAAGCGCAAGATTTTCTGCAGCTGAGCTGCACTTGGTGTTGGTTCCTGCACGGGGTTTCTTACCTGGGGGGCATTTGGGATGGCGAAAATCCCGTCTTTGCCACCAGTGCTGTCCGTATCTCTTCCTGGTGTGGGTGCAATGTCCTACGCCAACTCTGGGAGATCTTTAAAAGGAACGACCTCATCCCCACTTGACTCTGGAGATAATGAAGCTGAATCCTCCATACATTTTCTCTTCAGAGGTCCGGAGTTGGGGGGTCTTCTGCCATCTCGCGTGTGCTCCGTGGTGAGGGGCTCTCTCCTGAGTCATCCGTTAGGTGTTTTTCTTTATCACCCTTTTCCACAGTCCCCTCGCTGTTGGATTGGGCATTTACTGTCTCCGGGCAGTGTTTTTTTTAAACATACCCCTCTGCTTTGCATAGGAGGGATTTTAGTTCGTCCCTGCAGTGAAACAGCCTATGGGCCCTTCCTGCGTTTATGACCATAAAGGAGCCCTCCTCAAGCTGCCCATTGGGCACCAGCATGTAGACCCCCTGCCTTCTGAAAGACAAGACATGCCTCAAGCTGCCCATTGGGCACCAGCATGTAGACCCCCTGCCTTCTGAAAGACAAGACATGCCTCAAGCTGCCCATTGGGCACCAGCATGTAGACCCCCTGCCTTCTGAAAGACAAGACATACCTCAAGCTGCCCATTGGGCACCAGCATGTAGACCCCCTGCCTTCTGAAAGACAAGACATGCCTCAAGCTGCCCATTGGGCACCAGCATGTAGACCCCCTGCCTTCTGAAAGACAAGACATGCCTCAAGCTGCCCATTGGGCACCAGCATGTAGACCCCCTGCCTTCTGACAGACAAGCCATGCCTCAAGGCGGGGTTTTTGCAGCCCAGCGGCACTCGCTGTAGGTTGGAGGCCAGTGTGCCCCACGTAGCCAGGTTGTCTTGGATGTCTTCATCAATAATGTAGAGGGGGGACGTTGGATACGATTACACGTACCGATGGTGATGACAGTGGCTCCAGGGTGAGGTACCAATCTTTAAGGGTCAGCCCCTTCTCCATGGCGGCGTTTGCCATCTTTTCAGACTCCATGAACAAAATCACCTTTCCGTTCATCTTGGAGGCGTACTTTATTGAGCCTGCAGGCACGATGGCGGCCAGCGCTTCCACATAGACGTCGATCGAGACATCGGTGGAAGCCGGGCAGCGGATTGCAGCCTCGCGTGAAGGCGCCAGCTGCTGCTACTGCTGCGGCCGCCTTGCAGGCCTGGAAACCGGCCTTGCGTTGTTACGGGTCGGGTGGACATTTTCACGTGTGCGGGATATGTCACACATGACTACTAAAAGCAAGCCTCTGTTTTTCAAGAGCCAGGAATGTTTTTTTTTTTAGCAAAAATAAATAAAAGGAATGATTTAAAGACGGTCTGTCCTGTGTTACTGACCACCTTAATACTATTACTGCTATTCACCCAAAGCTCCCCTGGAGAGAAGGTAAAACATGTCATAGTCATAAGTATTTTACACGAGTAGAAAACAGAAAATGTTTAAAAAGAAGCACACCAACAAAATTATAATAACGTGAACACTCCCACAGCACGATACACCGCAGAGAGCGTAGCCGCTCCCTGAACAGTGGGAAAAAAACCCCAGAAAAGAACGCAGAAATAAACAAAAACAAGTCTAAATCAACAAACAACTGATCACAAATGTGTATAAAACAAGACACTATTGGTGAAAAGAAATCCCAAGAAAGAAGGTGAATAAAATTAAGTTGTAGAAGTAAGGCCTGGAGCTCTGTGTAAACAAGTCTCACTCTCCCTCCCCGGATCGCGCCGTGCGTGGCGAGCCACCTGAATGGGCGTCACAGCGTTAATTGCACTACAGGCAGCGGGGGTGACGAACTGAGACGCAGTGAATGCGGCTACGAAGAATAGCGAGCGAACAAGCGTCATCGCACATTTTCACATAATGTAACGGAGATGTAAAAAGTCGAAATGTCGCGTTCGGTGGCACCGTCCTCGTATCTGCCATAGTCTTACCACTGCCGGATGAATGCATCCCCAAGTCATCACCGTCTCTCAGTGCCGTGATGCTACGACCCATCCGGCTCTGCTGGACGTCTGTGTAAAATAGCTTCATAGCTCATCGGAATTCCTCGAGTTTCAATAAAAAACGCGATTCTGATTCCTACGCACGGGCTGGTTTTGGTCGCTCGTCTCCTCGATGGACGACCTCGTGCGTTATCTCCTCCATTGGGGGCCGCCCTGTAGTTAGTCTCTCCCATTGTTCCTTCTAATGACTGCCCTGTAGTTAGTCTCTCCCATTGTTCCTTCTAATGACTGCCCTGTAGTTAGTCTCTCCCATTGTCGCTTCTAATGACTGCCCTGTAGTTAGTCTCTCCCATTGTTCCTTCTAATGACTGCCCTGTAGTTAGTCTCTCCCATTGTCGCTTCTAATGACTGCCCTGTAGTTAGTCTCTCCCATTGACCCTTCTAATGACTGCCCTGTAGTTAGTCTCTCCCATTGTCCCTTCTATTGACTGCCCTGTAGTTAGTCTCTCCCATTGTTCCTTCTAATGACTGCCCTGTAGTTAGTCTCTCCCATTGTCCCTTCTAATGACTGCCCTGTAGTTAGTCTCTCCCATTGTCGCTTCTAATGACTGCCCTGTAGTTAGTCTCTCCCATTGTCCCTTCTAATGACTGCCCTGTAGTTAGTCTCTCCCATTGTTCCTTCTAATGACTGCCCTGTAGTTAGTCTCTCCCATTGTTCCTTCTAATGACTGCCCTGTAGTTAGTCTCTCCCATTGTCGCTTCTAATGACTGCCCTGTAGTTAGTCTCTCCCATTGTTCCTTCTAATGACTGCCCTGTAGTTAGTCTCTCCCATTGTCGCTTCTAATGACTGCCCTGTAGTTAGTCTCTCCCATTGTCCCTTCTAATGACTGCCCTGTAGTTAGTCTCTCCCATTGTCCCTTCTAATGACTGCCCTGTAGTTAGTCTCTCCCATTGTCCCTTCTAATGACTGCCCTGTAGTTAGTCTCTCCCATTGTTCCTTCTAATGACTGCCCTGTAGTTAGTCTCTCCCATTGTCCCTTCTAATGACTGCCCTGTAGTTAGTCTCTCCCATTGTCCCTTCTAATGACTGCCCTGTAGTTAGTCTCTCCCATTGTCCCTTCTAATGACTGCCCTGTAGTTAGTCTCTCCCATTGTCCCTTCTAATGACTGCCCTGTAGTTAGTCTCTCCCATTGTCCCTTCTAATGACTGCCCTGTAGTTAGTCTTTCCCATTGTCTCTTCTAATGACTGCGTTCTGCCCGTTGTGCCCACTGGCAGTGCCACCACCCCCCCCCCCCCCCGTTATTTCGAGATTCCCCAAAGGACCCAAAGCTTACTCCTCGGATTTCCATCACGAAGCAGGAGGAGAAACAACGCCGCTTAAACGTTGAGCTTCTTTTTGCGCCATACTTAGCCAGCCAGTGCTAATCGGAGGTGCGACGATCCCAAATGGGGGTTGAGTATTCCACGGGTTATTTTTGTTGTTGTTGTTGAAGCAAATCGTTGTTTTTCTTTTCTGTAAGCGCAACGGCTGGCCTCACGTGATGCCACGCGTTCGTTCAATGACAACAGCGTCATAACTGGAACCGTCACGTGGGGCTCGCTTGGACTGTGAACTCGTTCGCTGCGTCCTCGACGCGACAACTCGGTGTGCTGTGCACATCGACCCCGTGCTCGCCAATGGGATAGGGCGTTTTGGGGCCGTCCATAAATGACGTCACGCACCTAGGAGGGGGGGTCAGACATTTGTGACGATGTGTGACGATGGGGGGTTGAAAAATGTGACGTCGCATCAAAATGCGCAACTTTAAATAAATAAAGACAACACGTTCTACTTAATTAAATAGACTTTGTAATAAATGTTATCTCCTACAACATCAGAGTGCAGCGCCATATTAAATACGCACTACAATGACAATTGTTTAAAGCGATTTGAAGAAAGTTTTAATTTTGGGCGGGGGGGGGGGCAGAGCTTTGTGACGTCATATTTGAGAGGGGGGGTCTACCTTTTTGTGACGCCGTGTGACGAAGGGGGGGGGGGGGTAAAAAATCGTCCAAAATCGCGTGACGTCGTTTATGGACGGCCCCTTTTGGAAGGACGTATATATTTTGATCTGTCCTATTGATTTTCCATACCCTTTTTAATGGAATAAACGACACTTACTCGAACAAAAAAAATGAATTGTAGACCTCGATATTGCCACTGTCATTTGCACTTAATCAGCGCTTTGTGTGTCTGAGTGCGTGACTGGAGGGCGGGGCGGGGGGGGGGGTCATGAGAGGGGCGGGAGGACGGAGGATGTGGGGGGCGAGGGGGGTGATGCTTGATGGTGACTGGGATGGTTACGTGATAGGGGGTGGGTGGGTGCTGTTATAGTCCCGCTGGTCACATGGAGGGGTGGGGGGGCTTGGATGGATAGGGGCAGGGGATGGGTAAGGTGGGTAAGGGCAAAGGGTGGATATAGTGGCTAAGACGATCGAGGGGAGAGTACGTGCAGTGTACGAGTGCTATGGTGGGTAGGTGGGTTTGGTGAGTGCGTAGAACGTCGGGTAGGGTACGGTGGTATAGGACATCGGGTAGGTAGAGGGGTAGGAATCGGGGTATGGTGGCTACGATGGGTGTAGAGTATTGTGGGCACGTAGGTACAGGGGGTATGTACGGCACAGCGAGTACTTTGCAGGGTAAGCAGTGGGGGGGGGGGGTAGGTGGGAGTCTAGGGGCGGTGACATCATCGAGCCCTGGGCCCGCGCGCTGATTGGACGCGAGTTGGCTCGGAGCGGGCTGTGGCTCCGCCCTGCCAGGGATAAAGCTCCGCGGAGACGCGACTCCACTGGCAGAGAGAGGGGGAAGCGCGCCGAGAGAGCGACGGAGAGAGGGGAAGAGAGAGAGAGAGAGTGGGGGCGCAGAGAGAACACAGGCAGAGCGAGAGAGGCGCGCGGGCTGTTCCGCGCGGGGGGGCCGACTGCACTGCGCAGAGTCTCTGCCGGCGCCGCAAGTTCTCCGGGCCACCCGCTGTGAACGTTGCAGACAAAGCGAGGGAGGCACCCCCATCCCATCACCCCCCCCCCCCCCCCCATTGGCATTGAGAAGGGCGCCGCAGAAAGCGAGGCGGACACAGGCGGCCGCGACCTCCCCCTGTCAGAGCCTTGAGGGCAGCGGGTGGCGAGTTGAGCCGGACTCTCCATCGTTGTCTCCCTCCTCCTCCTCTTCCTCGCCTCCCTCCTCCTCCTCGTCTCCCTCGTCAACTCCACCCCTGCCCCCTCTTACACCCTCTCCTCCGGCCCCCCCCCCACCCCGGGAGACGATGCCGCCGCCGCCACGACCGTCACCCGCGGCGTCTTCAGCTCAGCAGCAGCAGCAGATTCCCACAACGCTGCAACAGCAGCAGCAGCAGATTCCCACAACGCTGCTACAGCATCAGCAGCAGCAGATTCCCACAACGCTGCTACAGCAGCATCAGCAGCAGATTCCCACAACGCTGCTACAGCATCAGCAACAGCAGATCCCCACAACGTTGCAACAGCAGCATCAGCAGCATCAGATTCCCACAACGCTGCAACAGCAGCATCAGCAGCATCAGATCCCCACAACGCTGCACCACCAGCAGCATCATCATCAGCAGCAGCCCCTCGGCGTGGCCCCTCCTGGCCCCGAGTTCTCGGGCAGTGGCGCAGCCGTTGCCCTGCAGGCGCCGGGCGCGCGACGCAAGGTGAAGCGCAGGAGGCGGCGTCGCTCGCGACAGAAAGGTAGAGACCCCCCCCACCTCTCTTTCTTCCACGCACCCCCTCCCCCCCCCCCGGAACACTTCCCTGCTCCCTCGTGCACCCCCCCCCCGTGCACCCCAAACCCCCCTCCTCGTACACCCCCCTCCTACCGTCCGCGGGGGGCGCATGGAGGTTTTGGGAGAGGTGGGTTTCTGAGCATGGTGAGTGCGGGTGAGTGTGTGTGGGGTGAGTGTGTGGGGGTGAGTGTGTGTGGGGCGAGTGTCTGTGGGGTGAGTGTGTGCGGGTGAGTGTGTGCGGGTGAGTGTGTGTGGGGCGAGTGTCTGTGGGGGTGAGTGTGTGTGGGGGTGAGTGTGTGTGGGGGTGAGTGTGTGTGCGGGTGAGTGTGTGTGGGGCGAGTGTGTGTGCGGGTGAGTGTGTGTGGGGTGAGTGTGTGTGCGTGAGTGTGTGTTGGTGAGCGTGTGTGGGAAGCGTCGGTGTGGGTGAATGTGTGTGGAGGTGTAGGTGAGTGTGGGGGATCTGTGTAGGTAAGTGTCTGATTAAGTGTATGAGACGTGTAGGTGAGTGAGTGTGTGTGGAGGTGTAGGTGAGTGTGTGGGTGTAGGTGTGTGTGGAGGTGGAGGTGAGTGTGTGGGTGTAGGTGAGTGTGTGTGAATGTGTAGGCGAGTGTGTGTTTGTGTGTGTTTGTGAATGAGTAGGTGAGTGTGTGTTTGTGAATGTGTAGGTGAGGGTGTGTCTGTGTGTGTATTTGTGAATGTGTAGGTGAGTGTGTGTGTCTGTGTGTGTGTTTGTGAATGTATGGGAGTGGGAAGCGGTAGTGTAGCAGTTAGCGCTATGAACCCGACGACCCGAGTTCGATTCCCGCTCACGGCCAACACAAGTGACGATTATCAGAACCAGTCCTGGCCCTCCCCGAGGTTGACTCGGCCTAAAATGAGTATCTGGTGCGGTGTGTAAACATTGTCACTAGGGAGACCAGGTCCGCCGGGCGTGGTGTTAGCCATCCACCCCATCGTGTGCCGTGCCGGCCTTCATAGGTGCTCGCAAAGAGCACTTGCCCCCAACAGTCTGTTCCAGTTTATACTGGGGGAGTCTTTATATTTGAAGTTGTGAGTGTGTGACAGGGTGAGCATGTGAAGGTGTGCAGAGGAGGAGGGCGAATGAGGGTGCTCGTCTGTGAGGGTGTGATTGTTGGGAGCGCAGTCGCGTCGTGATTTTCGCGGTGGGCCATTCCCTCGGGTCGAATTAGCCTTCCATGATGACCCGGTGCTGTGTGTAAATATCAGCACTGGGGAGACAAAGGCGGCCGGCCGTGCGTGGTGTTCGCCACCCACCTCGTCGTGTGCCGGTATTTCATAGGTGGTACTCACCAACGGCACTTGCCCCAACAGTCTGTTGAAGCCGGAACGGGAGCATCTTTGTCTTTTTGTTGTTGTACGCGGGTGGCTTATACGCGGGTCCGTTATCGCGAGCAGCTCATGGATGATGGTGGCGGTGCGTGAGTGCGAGAAGGATGCGTGGGCGACTGTAAAGGCGCGGTCGGGCGAGGGAAGACGCGCCCTCTCCCCTAGCTCGCGTTAAGTAATTGAATCTGTCATTGATTTACACTTTCACAAACTCTCTCCACCGCTCGCTACAGACTCGAGCGTCTTGCAACGGAGCCACTCGCGTTAACGGTTCATTTTTGTACTTTTTTTATTTTTTTCGTGGTTTGTCTCCGAGCGTCGTCGCGGGGCCTCTGCGAGTCTCACGACCCGGTCGGAGTGCGCGAGTGTGACCCCCTCCACGAAAAAGGTTCGTTTCCCGCAATGCGTGCGGCCTCGTGATGACGCGTATTTGTGAACACCCACCCGCTTCATCTCCACGTGGCTCTGAGTCCACAGTGTGAGAGATGCGCGTGAGACCCTGCACGCTCGCCTCGCCGCCTGCTCGCCTCGACGTGTTGGCAACCGTGAATTCTTCCTCTCTCCCATACCGACGACCCCCCCCCCTCTCCATTTCCACAACCCCCCCAAAACCCCTGGTACGTATGAAACAAATTATTTGGTGATGTTTCGTTTTAGCAGTGGTGCACACGCACAGATAACAACAACAATTGAACATTTCCCGTGCCATTAACACATTGGCCTTAAAATGAAGCACATATATAGTGGGCGACGTTTCGGTCAGTTGTCTCATCTGGCCCCCACTCATGGCACATAGTGGGGACCAGAGAGACGGAGTGGCTAATACGAGTTGGGAGACTCCACTTGTTTACGCCGGGGGGCCTGATGATGAGAATGACATTCAAACAAGTGTTTACTGATTCGCAGTTTCTTAGTTTAATGGGCATCTAAATAGTTACAAAATAGTGGCTGTAGAGTACCAAACACATCCCTTCAATATTCAAAACAATATTGCAACTAAATAAACTAGTTCATATTGATCGTAACATTTAATAAGTTGCTGGTACGTTGCATCATGGGGATTGTGGTCGCAGCGAGATCATCGGGCGCGCCGTGGCGACATGTAAATTCCCTCTCCCGCTATGCAGGAGAGCCCGGGTTCGATTCCGACCCTAATGCCTGCTGTGTATTTGGAGTTTGCGGTGTTTTTCTGCCCATGGTCGCGTGGATTTTTCTCCGGGTCCTCCGGTTTTTTTCCCCCTCCACGTTTACAATCAACATCGCGCGTTTAAAGTATTCGTCTGCTAACCATTCGCACGCGACGATTAGACGTCATGTCGTCCAGCGATCATGTGCGATAGCCAGGTCGCTTTCTGAAAAAGTGCTGGAAAGCTCAGTGGGCCCTTACCTGGTAGAATAAAAAATCAAGTTGATTTTTTTTTTTTAGAGTGTAATTTCGGTGACGGCGAACGTGAGCGGCCTCTCTCTCTCTCTCTCTCACAGCGGTCGTGGTGAGGAAGCCGCGAGTCGCCTTTGAAGCGCTGCTCACAGGGGAGTGGTCGGGTTCGACTCCAGATTCAAAGGGACGAGAGGAGTTGGCGGCTTGAGTTTATTTTTTGTTCTAGTCGCAGGCGCCGCGCGCGCGTGTACTCACAGGTGGAGCGCGGCGATGATGCTTAACGGCGACGTGGTGGCTTATGAATGGGATCGTAACGCGTCCAGTGCTCTTTTGATTTTATTTTCCAAGTAAAACCCACTGAGCTATGAGCTCCTTGTCAGAGGTGACCTGTTCACACATCGAAGCGGCTGATATCATCATCACACGTTGGGCATTTATAGAAGCAGCCCAATAATCTGAACGCGTGTTTGTTAATGTAGTGCGGGAGAGTAGGTGGGTTGGGGGGGGGTAAAGCCGGAGGAACTCGCATAAAAATCCACGCGACCACCACACCCGGACTCCAAAATATACAACAGGCATCGTCAGGGTCGGGGATCCAATTTACGAATCTTCTGCGCACCAGGCGAGGGATATGATATCTCCTCGCCACCGCGGCTACCACCAGAGCCGTTCTCCTGAGAGGCTGAACGGATTCGTGGTCGCCCTCCCAAATAAAAAAAACTTCTCTTCCTTCTCTGGGCTCCCTCCCCACCTCGATACACACACGGAGAGTGAATGTACGAGCGCGTGAGTATGTACGTGTGTGTGTATGTGTACGTGAGTAAGTTTGTGTGTGTGTCTGTAGAGAGCTGTAGTGTCGTAGGAGCGATGGAGAGATAATACAAAAGGAGAGTCCAGACGATATGAGAGAGAGAGACATGAGATGGAGAAAAGTGTGTCGTTGTTTGCGAAAGTGGATCGTGCCCGCGTGGTGATTTGTGACTAGGGTTGATCAACGGTAACCGGTAACCAATAACCGATTTCAGAATACATGACCTGGTCCCAAAGCCGGGAGCTGGTAACCGATGTTCGTGGACGTTTAGTAGCGAATGCACCGCGATTGAAACGTTCACCCCTTTACAACTGCCGCGCCACGAGATGGAATTCGAATCCCGCTCACGGTCGGCGCCAGTGGCGATTATCTGAGCCGGTCTCGGGCCTCGCCTAGGTCGACTCGGCCTCAAATGAGTACCTGGTGAGGTGTGTAAACATCGTCATTGGGGAGACAAATGGCGGTCGGGCGTGCACCTGGCCACACCACCACTTCGTGTATCGCGCCGGGTTTCATAGGCGCTTGCTCACAACACTTGCCCCAACAGTCTGTTAAGGCTATACGGAGGATCTTTGTCTCTTTTTTAGTATGGGTGTGAGAGCATGGGGAGCGGTGGGACACGACCAATTAATGTGACGAGTATATTAATCTGTCGTGGGGCTCCCCTAGGTCGACTCAGCCTCAAATGAGTTCCTGGTATAATATGTGTGAAGATCGTCAGTGGGGAGACAATGGCGGTCGCTAACAGCGCTTGCCCCAAAAGTATGTTCAAGACTATACAGGTCCTTTGTCTTTGCATGCAGTGTTTTGTCGGCGGTGTTGGCCACTGACGTTAGCCGTGACCGTGAATAAAACGGAGGATGCCGTGGTCGTTCTCGCGGAAGTTCGCGCGCTGCGCAATCGCTCTCCCGGAGTGATTCACTTCGAATAAGCAAGTCGCCAGGCACAGGAAACACAATCCGGGCTGCCGCGTAGCTAACCTACAGTTAGTCCTGTATTTGCTGCTGGTCTATAGATATCGGTGGCGCAGTAGTGAAGCGCACTGCGCTTTGAACCCGACTACCTAAACTCAATTCCCGGCCACGTGTAACAGCAGTGTCGAGCGATACCGGAACCTGTCCTGTGTCACCACCCCTCCACCAAACCCATTCGGTAACCCACACCGCTCGACGTGGTGAAGTATGGTCCAGCAACCCCCATGCCCAATGTGGGAAGGACATCATCCAGCAGTGGGTTGACGAAGGACTGCATATCATTATTATAATATTGATGACAATTATTGCCGTACACAATGCTCCGATCTTACTCCGCATTAATAATAATAATGATGATGATGACGCCAATTCTGAGAACTCTAATGCAGGGATGAGAGCGCGCATACGATCCGTCTGTCTCACCAACTAAGATTTCTGCTCGCTGCCTCTCTGAGTTTTCATTAGGGCCGCTATCGGGCCGGGCTTGGCGCGCGATGAACGCGCAGGGTGCTATCGTACATCACGGTTTGCGTAGACCGATCGCTCCCCTAATCTGCGCTGTATTAATCTGCATCCGCGTGTAGGCTCTGCTCTAATGTGCGTGCCTGTGATTTATACTTTGTGCGTATGTAATATAGTAATTCGTAATAATGATTTACAGCCTTTATTAATCCCGCACTTGATGCAGGAATATAACCCACGCTGAAGGACATGGAGGTTGTTTAGCCATACTTCACCACGCTGGTTGATGTGGGTTGGTGATGGCGGGGAGGTGGATGAGCGAACGAACGCTCACTCGTGACGTTCAGCCGTGGCCCGGAATTGAACTCTGTATGCCGGGTTCTTAGCGCAGTGCGCTAACCACTGCGCCACCGCTCCACCACGTTGTGCACGCGCGCAGAGTGTGTGCATTGCGAGCTGTAAAGACATGTGGGGATGGTGGTGGGGCTCCTGCTGATGATGATCGTGATGATCATGATGAGTGTCGCCTTCTCAAACATGAGCGATGCAGTGGAAGGCAGTCAACTATTACACTATAATTAAATTACACAAGCGATCGAAACGTCGTAGTTTTTTGTTATTTAATTTGAAGCAATCTACGTGACTTTACCGAAAGATCCAAATAATATGAATTCCTGCAGTCACAAAAGCTTTAAGTCAAGATATATATTTTACCAGGTAAGGCCCACTTAGCTGTATAGCTTTTATTCAGAAGCGACCTGGCCAATGATAAAAATGATAGCTCAATTAAGTCACTTATCACGCGGAAATTGATAGCAGCCAAATACCCCAATCGCATGTTTATAACTGTAGTGGAAACAAAACTTGGATAACCCGGAATAAAATCCACGCGACAACGGCGAGAAAGAACATGCAACCTCCAAATATACAGCGGGCGTCAGGGTCGGGATCGAACCCACTACCTCCTGTGTACCAGGCGAGGTAGTTAACATCTCGCCACGGCGGCATCAGCGAAGCAACCGCGAGATGCGGTGGTGTCAACGACATTGACCGTGATGACCTCTTGACCTGTAATTGAGTGTGGAACTAAGGTCAAGATGCAACCCCGACCTGCGTTAGCTGCAGCTCGCCCACGAGCACAAAAAAAACGCGAGAGACGTCGAGTGCCGTGATTTTCTCCCACGCGTGTTTCGTTGTTTATTTTCTTTTTTATTTCCCTCCGTAGAATCTATAAACTATTTACGTTGCCTCGACCACGCGGCGCTGGTCCTGTCCCTGTCGCGGCGGTATTTATACAAACGGTGATGGGCAGGGAGAGTGATTGACTTTGAATGAGCTAACACACCCCGCCTGAAATAGCGCAGCTTGCGGGATAACTTCGCACGAATAAATACGAAGTGTGAGTGCGCGCGCCCGCATGTGCGCGTGCGTGTGTGCGCTGTATGCACGCACGGCAATAAATCCGTAATGAAATACTACTAATACTACTACTACTACCACCACCAATAATGCCATGACAGCACGCACGAAATTATTACGCAGTTACGGACAATGATACGACACATCTCTCATAATGACGCCTCTATCTCGCCTCGTTTTATCCTTATTTTTAAAAAAAACATGTTCACGGCATTATCGCAAATAGAGGGTACAATATTATATCATTACCCTAGTGGTAGTTCCTTACGCCAAAAAAAATGTGCTCAAAGCCAGCAGGAAATCGAATCCCTGGTTTATTGTTAAATGCATTTGCGGCCCTTGTCAAAGCCTCCTCATGCCGCGTCGGGGATTGGTGGAGGGGGTGATATTTGACCATACTTCACGATACTGGTCAGTGCTGATTTGATCAAGCGCGTGCGGGGGAGGGGGGGGTGAGTACCGAGGGCCGACGCAGATTTAACCTCTCCACGAAAGTCACATCCATGACCGGTTATCGAACTAGGGTTGCCGCGTTCGTAGCGACGTATCGCTATCCACACTGTGCCCTTCGCTTACTCTTCCACGTGCACCGCGAGCCAGTGTTGAGCGGAGCACTCGGCGCATGGCACGGCAGACTGCGTGGCGCGGAGATTCTCAGCACGGATCGTAGTCGCTACGCTTCGGGGATGCAGCTCGGGACGCAGATCGCATCGTACGGGGGGGGGGGGGCTCTTCGGCAAACCACTTCTAACATTCTCCAGCCACGATCTATGCACCACAGCATCTATAGGCACGACTGTGCGCGCGTGTCTGTGTGTGTATACATATACGTACATCTGAGTGCATATTCAAGCGGAGAGTTGTGTGTGTGTGTGCGTATATGCGTGGAGTTGGCCACCCACCCCCATGTGTGCCGTTCCTGCCTTAATAGGTGCTCGCTAGAAGTAGTCTGTTGAAGCTACACGGGGGGTATTTGCTTCGTTGTCGACGACCGATCTCTAAAGCCGAGCAGTTGTCGACCTGGGCGGTGCTTGTATCGGCGCCCACCACGCGCCCCACCACGCGCCCCACCACGCGCCCCACCACGCGCCCCACCACGCGCCCCACCACGCGCCCCACCACGCGCCCCACCACGCGCCCCACCACGCGCCCCACCACGCGTCCCACCACGCGTCCCACCACGCGCCCCACCAACGCGCTGTGTCTGTACGCCGACGCTACTCGCCGAGCCGCCACATTGTGACACGCGCCTCGAACTTGGGCGCTGCATAAATACACAACAAGAGAACGCACAACAAGAACAGTCTCATCCAGCAGTGGAGTGTTGTCGATGATGTTGTTGTTGATGTGCACGCGTAACTCGCGACGAGAGATGAGGGCGCTGCAATTGCCGCCGCATTCACGCGCGGCCGTTTTGTCGCCGAGGAACCGAATCGCGTCTCTTTCGTTTTTTTGGCGAATTATTTTCTCTTTTCATTTTCTTTTCTCCAAATGTTTTGGTCGTGGTGATGGTAAAGGGGAAAGGGGAGGGGGTAAGGGGGACGCTGGCGATGCCAACACATCACCACCACCACCACCACCGAGGGCGTCAAATATCACCAAGGCGCTGTGTGTGTGTTCCGGCAGAGACGTGCGACTGCGTTTTGTAAAAGCGTGAAGGCGCGCGCAGCACGCTCGCTGCTCCGCTCGGCTTCGTGCATCTCCTCCTCGCCTCCCTTCCCCGTCCGCTCAGCACCCTACTCCCTCAAACTCGTCCTCGCTTGCGCGCAGCGCGGTTGACACGAGTTCTGGGGCAAAACATTCAATGGGGTGGGGGGGGGGTGCTATCCAATATCTCCCGCCCCCCTCCCAAGCCTTTTTGCATCGCGGCGCCTGGGTCTGTGCGACCCATGGGACATTGCGCAGTTTCACCGCCTGCGCACTCGATAGCTGCGTCGCTGACAATCGCACACCGCCCCACGCCCCCCACGTCCTAGACACCCCGTCGCTGGAGCCACGTGTCGCGTGTATGTACGTACGTATGTTGAACTTCCCTCGCACCATACGTCGTGAGCCGTGCTAATGGGGGGGGGTAGTGTCGACTACCACCCGACGCGCAGAGAGGGATCCACTAGACCGGGGGTCTGCAAACAAATTAACAAGAAAAGCTTTTTGTTTGTTTTTTTAACTCTGTGAAAAAAAACTAAAATTTTCAAGAGCCGCAATGCAATGCGAATAACGCACGCGGCTTGGGAGCCGCAGTCCTAAAGGCGCTGCACGCTGAGCTCGGTCAACCACGCTGCCGGCGAAGGACCTCCTCAGTCGATCTCCCCTGCGACGTCCACTCGAGGCGATGCCTTAATTGAGTGGTTTCGATGCACTTTTATTTGTGTTCAAATCGGTGCCGTTCATTCGATTGCAACCATTTCGTGGCGAGCACGCGCGCCATGGAATGCACACACACACCGTTGTCCGTGTGGTGTCTCTCGAATGAGACGCGTTTCGGAGTCGCTGTGATTGGATGAGAGGAATAAATGTTCGACACGTGGCAATGTCGAATCAATGCACATGCACGATAGCGCTTCGGTCACTCGGCCTGTTCGCAAATTTTGTTTTCATTCTGACTATCCAGAATAACATTAATCCAGCAGCATTTGGTCAAGTGGGCAAACTCTGTGGACCGCCTTCGATCTTCTGGGCCTCATCAGTAAAAAGTCGATACCGGAGACACAATCACGGACAGCTGTAATCAGGAATCCTGCTGTGAACAGAAACGCATCGACATCAATCATCATCACCACCATCACCTCGCAGAACTCACCCCTTTTACACTGAGTTAGCCAGCCTCGTGCGCCCACCTTACTACACCCCTCTAGCTCGGCCCCCATCCACCGACCCCCATAGTGCCTCCCCCCACTCCCTCACCCATCCTCTGTTTGTCCCAGAGCGTGGGTAATGAGGAGGAAAATCGCAGGCAGCTGGGACCGCAGCCTCGCGAGGCGCGGACTGCGATCCCTCGGCGCGTAGACGCGCAGATGGTGCGCGTGACGGCACGAGACGAGAGGGAGGCAGGGGGAGAGGCAGTGGGGAGGGAGACGAGTGAGAGTGAGTGAGTGTTCGTGTGTGTGTGAAGTAGAGAGTTGATGGGACGAAGTGAGTGTGAGAGTGTGTTAGAATGCGAGATGTGTGCGTCTATGTGCGCGCGCGTGCGTGTGTGTATGAGCGAGTAATTGTGCGCGTGTGTCGGAGAATGCGTATGAAGGAGTGTTTTTCTGTGTATACGAGAGATTGAAATTTGGTGTGACAGAGAGAGAACGCTTGTCGTAGATGTGCGCGTGTGAGGGCAAACTGCGTGAGAGTGCGAGGGTGAGTGAGAATTAAAGTGTGAAAGTGTGAATGTTTGAGAAAATACGCGTGCATGGGTCTGACAACCTGCGCGTGCAGATAATGGATTTTTCTGTTGCGTGTAGTCACTTTAAGAAGTTTCTCGTTCGTGTTTTTGTTTGTTGCGGTTGCACCCGAGTCAAGAGCCGTATGACTCACAGGGCTATAACCTAATAAATGAACTGAACGGAGTTCTGGGCCCCCTCGCCTTGTTAACACCGCATACTGCACCACGTGTGTTGAACTCGGATCGTCGCGCCGTCACGTCGCCAAACGTGTCCCATCGGAGGCGCGCGCGTGACGCCAGGATTAATAAAGAAACACCACGGTCGCGTGATAATACAATCCTGGCTCCCGGCATCATTCTCACCGGCGCAGCAGCTGCACCAAAACACTGCCTGCAGAGACACGGACCCTCGCGTTCAGCCACCCCCCCCACCCCCCCCCCCCCGTTGTGTATGAGGCTGGTGGATGTAATGGGGGTGTAATCTTGATTTGAAGCTTTCGTGACTGCAGGAATCCATACTCTTTGGTTCTTTCGGTAAAGTCACGTGTGGCGATCGAAACGTCGTGATCTATTATTGTTTTTCTACCTTACGTGACTTTACCGAAAGAACCAAAGAGTAATGTGGGGGTGTGTTTGTGTGAATGTTGTTGTATGTAATTGTTGCGCGGGGAGCGGCAGTGCAGCGTTTAGCGCGCCGCGCTTTGCACCTGCCAGAGACCCGAGTTCGGCACCCGCTCACGGCCAACAGCGGTCACGATTATCTGAACCGGTTCTGGGTCTCCTCGAGGTTGACTCGGCCTCAAATGAATACCTAGAACTGTGTGTAAACATCGCCACGAGAGAGACAAAGTCCCACCCACCCACCTCGTGTGCCGTGCCTGCCCTTCATGGGTGCTCGCAAACAGCACTTGCCTCAACGGTCTGTTAAGGCTATACGGGGGAAACTCCCTCTTTGTGTGCTTCTGTGCGCGCGTGTTTGTGCAGTGCCCGTGTGTGTGTGCCGCTCTCTGACTCTGTATCCGGAGTGAAGCGCTTGATGTTGGGTCTGTCGGGGCTGTCGTGACCCGTGGCACCGCCGTTGCTGATTTGCAGATAATTGGCAATTTTACCCACAGAGCCAAAAGCGCGCAAGGTGACACCCATGCGATTATATGCATTCCGTACGCGATGTTTCGGCACGTTATGTTGCGGTGTGTAGACGTGTGACGTTGTGTGTGCATATGTATTACGCTGTGTGTGTAAGGCAGGGTAACGTTACGTATCGGCGATGTTTGTGCACGCGTGTCTAGCGCATCTGGAGTTTTACCTGTAGCTTTACCTGTAGCCCGCGTAGTATGTGTGTGTGTGCATATGTACGTGTTGAAGTCCTTTCGCAGCTACGTGGCCAACCGTGCGAATCAGAGGTGCGGGGGGAGAATAAAAAAATGAACACTTAGCAATTCTAAATAAATAATTATTCAATTTCTATGATGTAAATGGCTTTCGAATAGCAGCAGCAGCAACAACAACAACAGCAGCAACAACAACAACAACAGCAGCAGCAGCAACAACAACAACAGCAGCAGCAGCAGCAGCAACAACAACAACAACAGCAGCAACATCAAGCGCCGTTCACCACCAAGTGACTGCAATGTCACCACGGTGCGTGTGCCATGCTAGGTGCATCATTCTGAGTCGTACGTCACACACACGCAACCAATAGTAATCCTCAGGCCGTTGTCAACACTGCTTGATGAAGGTATCCCCACACCGTGAATGTTCTTTGACCATACTTCACCACACCAACAGTGCGGATTGGTGTGAGGTTGAGGGGTGGAGGGGGGGCTGGTCAGGTTCAGACATCACTCGTCACTGATGTTCGCCGTGGCCGAGAGGCGAAGTCAAGTTACCCGGTTCACAACGCAGGGTGCGAACCACTGTCGGCCTTCGTCGAGTAACGTTGTAGCGCAACGACAAAGAACCTTCCCACATGAACAGACAGATTGTGGAGGAGGAGGAGGTGGGGGTGGTGGGTGCGAGTGTTGTGAACGAGCACCTACAGAGTCCGGCATTGCGCGCGAGGGATATTTATAAGCAACATCACGCCCGGCCGCTGCTATCTCGCCAGTGCTGATGTTATCCATTAAGGCCGGGTCGACCTAAACGAGAATCCCATGACGGGGTATGCCAACGGCTCGCCACTCGTAATGTTACCCTGTGACCGGGTCGAGGATGAGCGCCACGGCTCTCCTTGTAGCTCGGTGTTCTTCACGTATTTTCAGAGGAGGCGCCCACTTTCGCCGATCAGTCATCACCATCGGTGTGGTGAGGACCGCTACATTTGAAACCATTGGGGGTTTAAGAGCAGCACGATGATGGTGGGGGGGGGGGGGGAGGGGGGGTGTTCACAAGTTTGTTATTGTCGGGGGCCACCAGTGCGCCCGCGGGTCTTGCAATGAAGAACGCTGGCGTAAGGGAGAGACTCGCTCCCACACCACACACAGAGACGCCGCCGTGATGGCATGGTCATCAAATTGGACTCGAAACCTCCAGGTCGCCGGAATCGATCTCGCAGCACAGCAGCAGTTTAAACGATGGGCTACCTCCCTTACACCCCACATCTCTTCGCCTCTGTCCACCCGGCACTATTAATGGTTACCCCCCGCTGTTAGTCGATCGGCAGGTCGCGTGGGGTGGGGTAAATTGTGGGTACTACCACCTCCTTCCAGAAAAAGATAAAAAACTTAACACGTTCGTCAATAACACTGTGGCATAAAAAAATAATAATAATGTACAATGACGACGTATCGGGCGGGCAAGGTCCCTCCTTCATAGCACGTACAAAAATTAGTACATCACCTCTTCCAAGACGTCTGTATGTTGAACTTCTTTCGCACCGTACATATACAAAAGATTCCCTCTAAAGGACCTTCTTGAGAGCCCTCGAGTCGAGGTCATTCCACCAGCAGTGGCGTGAGCGAACAATTGCAGGGCTGCGCCTTTACACGCGCAACCGATTAGCGCGGTTGGCTACGTACGGTGCGAAAGACGTTCACCATACATACGTACATACGTACCTTTCACTAGATCCTTACACGTGGCTCTTTGAAATGGCCCGCGATAATCAGCTGACTTCTTGTGAACTCCGTTCGTCTTTCCAAGCTTCACCATCCTCAGGTTGAAACCGTGTGGCTGATGGGATGTATCAAATACATTTTTTTTAAATTTTCGGATAAGATATGGTGAGAGAGGCAAATCATTTGAGGTTTGCTGTATTCACGGTAGGCGAGATAATCGCTTTTGTACCAGGAGCTGTCCTGAGTCCTGAAATGAATGCTTAAAACCACTCCTGTCCCGTCGCTCCCCACGTGAACTCTGTGTCCCCGGCTATGGACACACGATCTAAAATGACCCTGGCGCTCCACAGCAGCGCCCCAGTGACGTCACAACACTGACCTTTACAATTGTATTTCGTCGTACGGGTGTCGTTGCATACGAGCGACTGCTTGCGACCCGTGTAGACTTTACTCCGGGGGACAGTTTCACCACGAACACCTCGATGCGCTTCTGGTGTCGCGTCTCGGCTCGCAGTCTAGACTGGTCGCCAACTTTTCAACTCGTAGCTAGCACAAGGTTTGTGTTCATGAAACGACTAGTTAATTGAAAGGGAGGAAGGGGGAGGGGGGGCTTCGTGGTTAGCGCACTGCGCAACGATTAACAGTACGATTCGCGGTCACATGATACCAGTAGCGAATATCTTGAACTGGTCTTAGGTCTCCGCTGGGTCGATCCGGCCTTGTATATGAGTACGTGGTGCAATGTGTAATCATCAGCGCTGGGGAGACAAAGGTGGTCTGGCGTGGTTCTGGCCGTACCGTCCCTTAGACTGCAGTTCCGGCTTGAATAAATGCTCGCTAACAACACTCGCTCTATCAGCTTACATAGGCTACACATGAATGATGTGCATGTATGTACGTACACGATAGCGTGTCCCTGTGTACGCGTGTGCGCTTGCAAATGCATGTGTACGTGTGTGCGTGCGCGCGCATACGAATGTGTATTTGTGCATATGCGTATATGAGTGTACGAGTGTACGCGTGTGTGCTCAAAGGCGACCGTGCGGGGTGCTGACCACCCACTCCCTCGTATGCCGTGCCAGCCTTTTATAGGTGCTCGCTAACAGCACTTGCCCCAACAGTCTATTAATGCCATACGGAGGGATCTTTGTCTCGTGTGTGGTAGTGCTTCACGATGGACTTGACCAACAGGAGGGTTCGGTGTGCGAGCGATGCAGGAGAAACAGGCGGTGTTGGTTTATTGCTTCCACAGCTTGGTTGTCGATTTCAGGATTTATCTGCCCTCTCCTAACCACCGCGCGTGCGGTACAAGGCGGTAATGGCCATAGAAACCCATAACATCAACAACAACAACGACGATAATGTTAATAATAACAAACCCATTAGGCGTCCGTCCCTCGCTGCACCGCTCTGTTAGTGTGTACGCCGTTGACATCGCCCCGTTACACCTGCCGCAGTAGAGCGTCCCAGGTGATGAGCCACCGCCGCGACAACTTCAGCGCGAATTGGCGCGGCGCGGAGCAACGCAGCCGGCTCGATTCGCCCGCCCGCCGGCCGCCTGCCCGCCGCCGGCCGCCGTACTGCTTACTGCTGCTGCTGGTGTTGTTGTTGTTGAGCGATGTGCGTGCGCGCTTCTTTACCCATCGCGCCGGTTTGCCTTGTCTCTGGATCTGTAGCCGTTGGCCGATCGACGGCTATGTTGGTTCGGTGTTACCGGCTGATCGCTCCGTTTGGCCGGTGGTGCCGGCTGAACGGCGTTGGCCGGTACATTGGCCAATGTTCCGGCTGGATCACGAAGCTGTCTGTTTTGGCTGGATGGTATGTTGGCCGATTTTGCCGGTTGGCTGATCTCCGCACCGGCTGGGCTGGTTGGCTGGATAGAAATATAGTTCTCTTGGTGGTTGGAAGAACACACGCGTGCCCTGTTTTTTATTATTATTGTTTTGGTATTTTTATTTTAGGTTCTGTTTAACTGGCGGCCTTTTGGGCCTCATTTTGCCGGGGACGCGATCGCATGGGCGGCCTCGCGTCTCGCCAGAGCCGAGGCGAGCCCGGCCGGGCGCCAGAGCCGAGCCGAGCCGGGCCGGGCGCCAGAGCCGTGCCGAACCGAGCCGGGCTGGGCGCCAGAGCCGAGCCTAGCGCTCGCACCCCACGCGTGAGCGCGAGATTGCTGAGCGACCCCTGCGACGACCTCGCACGTTACTCCAGACAGACGAAGCCGATTGTTGAACGCGTGTTAACTGCTTCATTGAACGCGGGCGCTGACCACGTGCGCCGTTACAGTCGAATCGTATGCCAACCGGCAAGGCGACTTCACGATGGAATAGAGATAAAGATCCCCAGTATAGCCTTCACAGACTGTTGGGGCAAGTGCCGTTAGCGACCACATAATGAAGGCCAGAACGGCACACGAGGCGGTGGGTGGCTACCACCACGAAGGAACAAATAAAGATCCCCCGTATTGCCTTCACTAACTGTGTGAGGCAAGTGCTGTTAGCGAGCACCTATGAGGGCCTGCACGGCACACGGGATGATGGGTGGTCGGTACCACGCCCGACCGCTTTTGTCTACCGTGTGGCGATGTTCACACACTGCACCAGGTACTCGCTTGAGGCTGAGTCGACCTAGGGGAGGCCCAGGACCGGTTCAGATAATTTTCACTGGTGTTGGCCGTGAAAGGAAATCGAAGCTGGGTTGCCGCGTTCGTAGCGCAGCGCGCTAAACCTCTGCACCACCGCTCCTCAAAAGACAGACACAAAGACAAAGATCCTCCATATAGCTATAACGTACTGTTGGGGGAAGAGTTATTAGCAGACACCAATGAAGGCCGGGATGGCAGAGGAGGAGGTGGGAAGCCAGCACCACGCCCGACCGCCTTTGTCTCCCCAGTGGCGATGTTTATACAGCGCAGCAGGTACTAATTTGAGGCTGAGTCGATCTAGGGGAGACCCAGGACCGGTTCAGATAATCGTCACTGATGCTGGCCGTTGAGCGGGAATTGAATTCGGGTCACCCATTTCGTAGCGCAGCGCGCCAACCGCTACCCTACCGCTCCCACACAGACACGCGCACACGCGCACACGCGCGCACACGCAGTGACGTACACACGCACACACGCGCACACAGACGCGCACACGCGCGCACGCACGCAGTCGCATTGGATCTGGATATCTCCAGCCACGTGACTCTTGGGCGCCTTGCACCTTGTAGGGGGTAGTCGATGGGGGGGGGGGGGGGGGTGAGAATTGGTGGTAGAGATGGAACAATGTTTTAAATGAGAGCATGGGTGGGGGTGCTTGGGTTGTGGTTGGGAAAATGGAAATCGGGGGGGGGGGGGGGGGGCTGTGGCGGCGGGGAGAGGTGGGTGGGGGGAGGAGATGGAGGGGTGGGTGACTTTGAGGCTGGTATTGTTGCGCGTGTAGTTTCTCCTTCCTCCTAATGTCCCGTTGAAGGTTGATTGCCTGAGACTCGCCCGGAGGCACGATTGCAGTATTAATGACCATAAAATAATAGACCGACATGCAGCAATTATCGTGATGAGTTGTTATAATTTCGCGTTACCCTTACCCCTCCCCTTAATTCCCTCTCTGCCCCCCCACCTGCACTCCCCCACCGCGCTCCCTCTGGGCGTACGAGCACCCCACCCCCCATCGTCACACTTCTTCCCGTTTCTCATCCCTCCTCTCTCCGTGCTAAACGCGACCGCGCTCAGCCTCCGCCCCGCGCCCGATTTCGCTGTAACTGTTTGCGGTCTAATCCAGCTCTCCCCATCAGCCGACTTTAACAAAAAATCAGTTTCTAAGACAAGGTTGAGCCGGTCATGAACGGGCGATTCGCTCCGACTCTCCCGTCTGTACATGCTGTGAAGAAGGATCATTGCCTGAAACGTCGCACATTTGTGTACTTTTTTATGACTAACAGCGGTTTCCCCTGTAGGGGTGAGTGTTTAAGCGTCCAGTATTCCCTCCTTATTCGCGAGGAATACATTGCGGAGATGCTCGTGAAGTGCACATTTCGCGGATAATGATATTTGTCTCTGAAAACCTATCTTGTTTAATGAATTACCTTAAAGAACTACATCAATACGCTTTTACAAACGTGGAAATTATCATAACACAAAACAATGGTTGTGATAAACAAAGTAAATACAAATAAATATGAAAGTATTAAATCATACTTTATAAATTATGTCGTGTAGAGTTCCAAGTTCACGAATAACAAGGTAATACTGGACTTCACCACGCTGTTCGGTGCTGATTGGTGAAGTCTTGGTGGGCGAGGGAGGAGGGGGTGGTGGTAGGCGTTGGCCTAGGGCTGGTTCACAACCCTCTCACCCACAGCTGATGTCATCCGTGGTCAGGAATTGAACTCAGGGAGCCGAGGGTCAAAAGGGCAGTAGTGCGAATGCCGCCGCGTCTGTCTTTCCTGCATCTCTTCCGTGATCATCACCACCACCACCATCATCACCACGACCACGACCACCACCATCATCAGCGCGATGATCATCAGCTCAAATCGCGCACGCGTTACGGAGCAGATGGCTGCGGGATCGTGGCGTTGCGCGGTGACTTGCAGTAGCAACGCGTGGGCGAGTTCGCAGAAACGTACACTGCGCGTTTGCGTCGGGGTTTTTAAAATATTTTTATTTATTCCCGCCCGTTTAAATAGAAGTTAATAACCTCCATTATGAACCTATTAGCACGGGCCCGGGACATTCTCGGTCATTACAGGTCGTAATGACAATACCCGACTATCAGTAAAGCTGCGGAGGCCAGCGCGTCCATTGGAGCGAGTGGGAGCGAGGGCGGAGGGTGTGCAGTCTGTAATTAAAGAACGCTGTAGACGTTTGTGTTGACGAGGAGATGTCGATTAATATCGGATCACTCAGCAAAACGATTCTTGCATTGAATCGCGCGTGCGTCGAATCGATCTTTGTTCGATGAGTTCCGTACAGGAAGTCACCGACTTACAAACGCCCGACTTACGAACATCACACTTACGAATAAGCTTCCATAAGAGATTTATTTTGTAACCCGTGCGTAAACATCGCCACTGGGGAGTCAAAGATAGCCGGGCATGGTACTCGTCACCCACCCCCTCGTGTGCCGTGCCGGCCTTTATTGGTGCTCGCTAACGGCACTTGCCCCAACAGTCTATTAAGACTATACAGAGGATCTTTGTTGTGTGTGTGTGTGCGCATGTGCGTGCCCGCCTGTGCATGTGCAATTGTGGGGACTCCTTATGCCCCTTCCGACAAGCAAGCCAGCATCAGGACTTAAGGTAAGTGAAAAAAAAAAAATATTCTCACATGATTACTTTATTTTATGTTGTATTTGCTCTGCAATATTTATCACCGTATTACATGCAAGTGTACAGTAATTATTCTTATTTATGAGTTTAACAATTTTGATTTAAAGATTTCGTGACTGCAGTGATTCATATTCTTGGTTCTTTCGGTAAAGTCACGTTGAAGGGAAACAATCAAATAATAAAATATATATATAACAATGCTTCCCTTTTATGTTGAACCGTAATATGTTTTATAACGCAACTGTGTGGGCATTTAAATACAGTAGATTATTGTGCTCCGACTTATGAACCGTTCTTTTCACGGATGGGTCTCCGAAACGGAATCTGTCCGTAATTCGGTGACTGCCCATGTTTGTATCGTAATATGAACCACGTGACCAGATTTAAACATTTTCTTTCATCGAATTGCAAAGCTGAATCGACGACAATTTGTTAAACTACATACTCCGCGTGCCAACGTACTGCGACGGGTCTAACATAGCCGAGTTCTTACATCAACACCCGTTTCTGCGACGTGGCCGGGAGATGGCGGGACTGCAATGGATTCTTAAATAGATCTGTTGAGCCTTTGGGTGCGTTAACCTCGCTTGAATGTTAGGGTTTCTCCGGGTCCCCTGGTGTCTAAACTAAAACATTTATTTGCATATTACCAGGCAAGGCTCACTGATCTATACAGCTCTTTTCAGAAGTGACCTGGTCACAAATTATAACTCAACGAAGTGCCTTATTACGTGGGCATTCATAGCAGCCAAATAATATAACGCATGATTTTAAACGTGGAAGGAAAACCCGGAGGACCCGGAGAAAAATCCACGCCACCATGGGGAGAACATGCAAACTCCAAATATACAGGCGTCATGGTCCAATAGTCAAGTGACCCAGTGGGCTGTAATCATGATTCTAGATTTTAAGCTTTCGTGACTGCAAGGATCCATACTCTTTGGTTCTATTCGGTAAAGTCACGTAAAAAACACAGCTTAAAAGACGCGACCTGGGCTTGGCTGTTTTCACTCCAACGCTGTCCTCATGACAGCACGGTCCCTTCACCTGATGAAGGCCACTTGTGTTGTGGCCGAAACGTCGTGAATTTTTGTTGTTGTTTTTTACGTGACTTTACCGAATAGAACCAAAAATGTAATCACGATGTTTTTTTTTTCTATTTAGTTCTCTCGATGTAACAATTCGTTTGTTCGAGTGTCTGTCTGTAACGCAACCGGAACATACAGGGAAAAAAAAAAACAAGTATGGATGGCTTCTGCTCTGTTCTTCCCGACAATAAAGCCCCTGCGTCGAGCCGTGGGGCCACTGCAGAAAACCGAAAAGGAAGCCGTTGTAACTAACACCGTGCGTCCTCTTCCTTCCGACAAACAGAGAGAAAGGTCGCGCGTCCACTCAGCTCAATCAAAGTGGCAGTGGGTAGAGCGTGCAGCCTCCTCTGCGTGTTTCCCCAAGGTTTGTTTCATCCTCCTGTACGAGTCTCGATCGCCTGTCCGTCTCCCGAACGCACTTTCCAACTTTGCTGCACCAACGATTGTCTCGATTGCTTTGTTCTACTGTATTTTGTTTGCATTTTGACCACAACTATTGCGGTTAATGCAGACATGATTCCTCGTAAAAAAAGTTTCAGTTTGGCGTTTTACCAACTTAACACCTGTTTTGTTGCCAGATAAAAGGGGAAAAACCTATTCTCATACTTTTCTTGTTTATGCTTACAGCGAATAAATGCATTGTAATTGAGATACAATCGTGAATTATTGTCATTTATTTTCGGTTTATATATGAACATTAATATTTCCATACTCTTTGATTCTTTCGGTAAAGGCACGTAGGGTAGAAATAAAACAAAATAAATCACGACGTTTCGAACGCAACACAAGCGCCCGTCTTCAGGTGAAAATCGCGATAGCCGCGGTGTCTGCTGCGCGGAGCAACGATGTCTGCTGCCTTATTTCTACCTCCGTGACTTTACCGAAAGAACCAAAGAGTATGGATTCCTGCAAGTCACGAAAGCTTCAAATCAAGATTAATATTTCCGTTTGAATCATCGGTCTGTTTGTAACGTATTCGCCATCCTTTTAACCGTGGCACTTCTTCCGCGGGTCGTGCCTGCTGGCGAATACACGTTTCGGGCGCCCACACATCGACTTGGCATCACGAGGAACCGACCACCGGTGACACAATGTGGTGGCGACGAGTCAGAAGGAGAGGGAGGATGGGGAGGGGGGGTCGCTTGCACTTGGACCGCAGAGAGCGCCACCTGCCGTGCAGCGTTCGTCCCACGTCGCTGCGTCACGTGCATAGCCATTGTGAGCCGGCGTCACAACCCCCCCTCCCCCCCATCGTCCTCCCCGCTAACTCCATAAAAATAAAAATCACTCGGCCCACGAAAACCGCCACTGTCTGATTCTCGCGCCTGCACAGATAATGGATCTTCCACCCCCCCCACATCGCGCCCGGTTCTATAAAGGAAATCAATCGGTTAATCAGCCTGTCTTGTCCTCCCCGTCTGTGTCTTTAACAAGGGACGCACCCCGCACATTGGGGCCGAACTCTCTCTCCATCTCTCTCTCCATCTCTCTCTGCTGGCTCCCCAATGCCACCCCCCCCCCCTGCTCCCCCTTACCCCCGTCCCATCGTGCTTCACTCCGCTCGGGTTGTTGTTGTTGTTGTTCATGTTAATGGGAGGGTTATTTTTGGCCGCCAGACAAAATCGCACATTGAAATCGTGGCCGACGCTCCGAGGCAGTGATCCCGCCACTCACATGGGCGTGGAGTTCTGAAGGCGTCGTGGTGGTGGGGGTGGTCATTAAAGACAGGGCGGGGGGGGGGGGTAAATGGGGGATGGAGTGGTGGGGGCAAGAAGGGGAGCGGAGGTATCCGGGGTGGATGAGGGGGGGGGGGTATGCTTGGTTTCTGCAGCTGTTGGTGCGGTAATTCTTGATTTCCCTCCGCTCCTATCTCGCCCGCCCAGCTGTCAGTCGCTATGCGGTGGGCAGGCTGTCTGCTCCGTGGGGACAGCCGCGCGTGCGTCTCTGTGACTTGACTGTGCGTGACTCGACTGGGCCCGGCGTGCATCTGTGTATGTGTGTGTCTGTCTTGACTGTGTGGGGGCACGGCAGCGTAGGGGTTGACGAGCTGCTTTACGAACCCTGCCACCCACGTACGATTCCGGCTCACGGACAAGACCAGTGAGTATTAACTGAACCAGTCCTGGGCCGACCCAAGGTCGAGGTGGTCTCAAATGAGCAACTGCTACGGTGTGTACAACATCAGGCACGTGAGATTCGACGGCGGCAGAGTGCAGTGCTGGACACCCAAACCCCATGGTGTGTCATGCGGGCATTCATTGGTGACCGTTAACAGCACTTGCCCCAACAGCCTGTTAATGTTATCGATGGGGATCTTTGTCTTTTATATTGACTGCGTACGCGTGTGTCTGATTTGAAGGTGCGTGTGGGGTTGTCTATGCGCCTCTGATGATAGTGTGAGTGCGTGTGTGTGGTTTATGTCTGTGTGTGTGTGTGTTTAATGTAACTTGTTTGTGTGTGAGTTCTTGCCCACGTGTGCCACTCGTAAATTGTTCGAATTGTCACACGGCGCTTGGGATGCACGCCACGTAAGGTGGACTCCGAGCACAGCATTATCTCTATTCACCTGGCTTTGTCGTCCGCGAGGTCGACTGACTCTCACGTGGGGGAGTGAATGTAACCTCAGCAGCAGCACTTAATATAGCTATCAAGTGTGCGTGTGTTTACGGACGATGGCCATGCAATACCGCCCTCAACACGCATACATACATACATATCTCCTGTATCACACGAACACACAACGTGTGTGTGTGTGCGCGCACGGGGTGGGAGAAGATGGAGGGGGTTGTGGAGAGGGGTGACGAGTCGGGTGGGGGAGGGGGGGTGACGAGGGGGAGTGGGGGGGGTTGCTGCGCCTCCGTCTCGGTAATCCTTCACGGTATCGATCGCTGCCTTCTGACCCGGCACACGAGGAACAGCGATGTGGGATTTACATGTTGATTCTGTCAAGAGCTACTTTATACAGAGGGCACTCCTCACACACACACGAGCCTCTACACAAAGGTTCACCATATGGCCTTGTATAAGACAGTCGGGGCAAGTGCTGCTAGCCATCACATATTAAGAGCGGGACGGAGCACTACTGGGCTGAGTGGCCAACACCAAGCCCGGCCGCCTTTATTTCCTGACTTTTAAGCACCGCACCAGGTACTCGGCAATCTCGGGGAAGGCCCATGGACGGTTCATATTGGTCACCGATGTTGACTGAACGGGAATCGAACTCGGCTCGCCGGGTTCGTATCGCATTGCGGTACCCACAATGCTATTACCGACTGTGAAGACAGTCGCAGTGCACACGCACACACACGGCGGTCACACACGAGAACAGCCAACAACACACTCGCAGTACAGGCGCAATGACAAATCCATCCGACGTATGACTAACACGCATAGATAACACACACACACACAAACGGAGCCCTTCCACACGTATAGCCAACACACGCGCACACATGCAAATGCGATCCTCCAGAGAACAGATGAAATGCCGGTTCCCTGATCCCCATGTAAACAGGTGAACACTAACGATCAATGAGCGAGCAGCTTTCACGGCCACACAGTGCGTCCGCGTACGTGTAAAACATTCTCCCATCGCTCTCTCCTCCCCCCTCCTAACCGCTCCCTCCCCACGCTCCCTTCTCCTCACCACAAAAGTCAAAGCTTCCCCCGTATAGTCTACAAAGTCTGCTGGGGCAAGTGCTATTATCGAGCACGCCCACGTGGGTCTCGGGCTGTCGGGACATCTGTTTGCCCTTGGATTGGTTCCGTTGCGTCGTGGCCGTCAGGTTGTGACTGGCGTGCGTATGGCCGTGCTAATCCGCGTGTGTGTGTGTGTGCGTGTGCTTGTGTATGTATTGGGATGTGTGGGGAGGAGTAGCGC
Source organism: Petromyzon marinus (assembly GCF_048934315.1). Classification (NCBI taxonomy): domain Eukaryota; kingdom Metazoa; phylum Chordata; class Hyperoartia; order Petromyzontiformes; family Petromyzontidae; genus Petromyzon; species Petromyzon marinus. Next base: position 4,544,496 of record NC_133668.1, read on the forward strand.
AGCGGTTAGCACACCGCACGACGAACCCGGCCACCTGAGGTTGATTTCCGTTCACTGCCAACACCAGTGCCGATTGTCTGAACTAATCCTGGTCCTACGCTAGGTCGACTCAGTGTCAAATGAGTACCCGGTGAGATGTGTAAACGTCGCCACTCGGGAGACAAAGGCAGCTGGGCGTGGTGCTGGCCACCCACCTCCTCGTGTACCGTTCCGGCCTTCATAGGTGCTCGCAAACAGCACTTGCCCCGACAGTCTGTTCAGGCTGTACGGGGGATCTTCGTCTTTTTTGGAGTGTGTGTGCAAATTGTATTACCTGCAGAGATTTCAGAGTTGCAGCCAAAAGCGTTGTTATGACGTCCACACGCATCAATGAAAAGTCAATTTACTGATGTCACTACGACGCCGGTTTGGAAGAGGGCCAAAACGTGACTGTAAGGAATGTTGAGCTTCTGTTAACGCCTGATGATGATGGATGTAATCTCTATGGAAAATACTTTAAATACTGTACGTAGATATAAAACAAACACTCAACCATTTGATTGGTTTGAAACATTCCGGTGTTGCTGGTTAAGGTATGTATGCACTTTGAGCTTCTTTCGCACCGTGCGTAGCCGACCGTGCTAATCGGAGGAGCCATTGATGTTTACCTCCTGTTTACAGCCCGATGTCAGTGGTATAAATTCCACATCCCTTTGTCAGGGGTGGGTACATTCATAGGACAATCACTGGCGACGACGTTTCCAATGAGTGGTACCTATTGTATCGACCCCGGAGGTGCAATGTAAACCAAATCAATTGGAATATTTGTCCAGGTGACAACTTGATTGGCTCCTCTGTCGGGTGGAGGAGAGTTATTTTTTCCCCTCCACATATAGAATCAACATGCGTTTAGAGTATTTGGCTTCTATAAATTCTTACTTGACAAGCCACTTCGTTGAGCTATTATTTGTGACCAGGTCGCTTCTGGAAAAAAAAATACTATAACTATATAAATAGTTATAGTTCGCTAAAAGTTAGTTAACATCGGTAGTGAAAGCCTACGTACAAAGTTATTTCCGTTCATCATTATCGAAGCTGCAATCGCATGCGTTAGAGAGAGACAGCCTGCTCCTCCGAGGGGCATTCACTTCAGCACCAGGGACAGCGCCGCGCCATTCAGCCGGGCCTCCGTCCTCCTGGCGATTGAATTCAAGTGTCACGGCTTTGTAAACGATATTTTAAACTATTAAATAGCGATATAATACATCTTTACAAAGTGTGAAATTGATTTGTTTTTACTCCTCATCGAAATATGTTTTTTTTTAAATGAGGTATGTCCGGACCGCTGTCATGGGGCGTTTATTTATTTATTTATCAGGCAGTGGACCATGTCGCCTGATTTTGTACTAAACCTGTTAATAGCATTTACATGATTAATATTAGGATTATCGTGGATAGGCGTGGCTTGTAATCTAGTGGCAGTGCCTTACGCCGCTAATCATTATTCCTCCAAGCCAGCCGAGCGGCGTTCCGGAGAAGATGGAATTAGATGAGTGGAATGTTGTTCTTCATTCCTAGGCTCTCGGGCCCCTGGTGGCCTTTAGTGCGGCTCCTGACGTTCGGCCCCCGACAATAAACAACAATAGAAAGCCCCGTGCTGCTATAAAACCCCCGATGGTTTCAAACGTGTGGCGGCCCTCACCACACTGATGATGTCTCATCGGCGAAAGTTCCCCACTCCCCTGGAAATTTAGTGAAGAGCACTGCTTTAATGCCACTGTCATTGACCGAGCAACGAGTCGCTTTGCCCATACCAGCCTCGACCGCAGAGAAGACGCGACGTTGCTGCTGCTGCTGCTGTTGCTGCTGTTGCTGCTGCTTCTGTTATGGAGTGACTCATGCTGGCAGCTACGGCTGCAAAGTTTGGTCGCACATGTTACGTATATCGTTTATTGTTAAATTTGAATCACAGTTCCTATGATCACTGTTACATTGTTTTTTTATAAATTTATTTTGGTGATTAAGAAAACATGGGTAAGCCATGTTTGTTTGTTGAAGTGCAGAGTTAGCCTGAAATTTAATCTAAGTTGTCTTATGGTTGTTATTGTTTGACCTGCATCCCATTGGGATGTTTGCAAACACAGCGTTGATATGCGGTGTTTTTTTCTGGAAGATTTTGCTGGTTTTCCCTGGATGTTTCTGTTGCACGTCGTCACTTTAAGATGTTTTCTTTGTTCATATTTTTGTTTGTTGCGGTTGCACCCGAGTCAAGAGCCGCATGGCTCACAGGGCTATACGTAAGAAATGCTACGGAAACTGAAAGCTGATGCTGTTGTTGCTGCAGCTGCTGCTACAGTTACACCACACGCAAGCCGAGTCCACGACGCTGTGGGGGGGGGGGGGGGGGGGTAGAGGAGTGGCGACGTGCGCGAGGGGAGGGAAGTAACGAGGAGACGACGGCTCCTGGGAATCCCCTCCCTCTCACATCGCATTAGCTAGCCCGCGGTGTGTGTGCGAGCAGACGAAAAGAGCGAGTCTTTGTGAGAGAAACGGAGTGTGTGTGTGTGTGGGAGGGGAAGAGGGGGTAAAATTGCGCGCGCGTGTGCGTGTGTGAGAGAAAGTTAAAGGGAGGGGTAGAGTACGTGAGGATACATGTGTGAGGAGAGAGCGTGCGTGTAAATGTGTCTGTGTGGTCGTATGGGTAAGAGAGAGAGATAGTGTGGGGAGACGTGTGCGTGTGTGAGAGAGAGTATCTGCGGTAATTGCATGCGTGTGTATGTGAGCCAGAAAAAAGTGTGTGAGAGAAGGCTATGGAAAAAATATTGTACGTACAGTATGTGTCTGAGAGAAATGTGTGTGTGTCTGAGAAGCGATAGTGTAGCGGTTAGCGTGCTGCGCTATGAACCTGGCGACACAGGTTCGATTCCCGCTCACGGCCAACACCAGTGACGATTATCTGAACCGGTCCTGGGCCTCCCCTAGGTCGACTCAGTCTCAAATTAAGTAATTATTGAGTGCCTAGTGAGACAAAGGCGGCTGGGCTAGTGCTGGTCACCCACCCCCTTCGTGTGCCGTGCCGGCCTTCATAGGTTGCTCGCTAACAGCACTTTCCCGAACAATCTGTGAAGGCTATACGGGGGAACTTTGTCTCGTCTGTGTAAATGTGGGAGAGGAAGTGTTTGTAGATTGAGAGACGGGGACGATGTGCGTGGGTGTGATGAATTGGACTCTTTATAATTAATTCGCGAGTCTGGGCCGTGTGTGCAAGAAAGGGTGTTTGTATGTGCGTGTGTGTAATTGTGTGTCAAAGCGGCACAGGCTAGAGAAGAGATGGAGTGATGTGGTACAGGAGGACGTGGAGCTGAGTGGACTTGTCGATGACTGGTACCAGCGGTGTCAAGATCGGCCTCTGTGGAGGAGGCTCGTGAAGGATGCTACTGGGCAGTTGGAGGTAGTCGCCCTCCAACAACAACGGAGGGCGGAGGAGCGACGCTCACAACAACGAGCGGAGCGCCGGGTGGCTAAAGCACAGCAGGTTGGCACAGTAGGGGGCACAGGTGGTGCATCAGCCAGTCATCTCAGTCAGTCGACCCGTGGCACCTGGGTCTGCCCCGTGACCTCCTGCCAGCGGGCGTTCGACACTTCACGTGGCCTCAGGGTGCACATAGCCTGGCACAAGCGGTTGTTGTTGTTGTAATTGTGTAAAGGGGGTATTCAAGTGGTTAGCGCGCTGCGACACGGGGTCCATTCCCGTTTACGGCTAACACTCTGAACCTATCCTGGGCATCGCGTGTCAAATGAGTACGTGGTTCGCTATTTAGAAAAGGCGGCCGGGCGTGGTTTCTGTGTCCTTAATAGATGCCCGCTCACACTACTTGACCCAAACAGTCTAAGTATACCGGTGGGGGCGTCTGTGTCTTTGCGTGTTCGCGTGCCGGTGTCAATCTTCGTCCGTGTGAACATTCGCGCGAGCATTCTGGAGCAGCTCGTGTCCTTGAGTTAGCGCCCGAATTGCTGAAGCGACGTGGTGAGAGAGAGAGAGGGAAAGGGAGTCGCGGCGCTGATTCGTGGCACTTGAAAGCCACTCGCGCCTCAGGTACACGCGGGTAGGCGCTCACACCGGCGCTGACAAAACATTCCCCGTTTCGCCCTAATAGACTATTGGTGCAAGTGCTTTTAGCGAGCACCGATGATAATAACTTGCACGGCACACGAGACCGTGGAGAGGTCAGCACCACGTCCCACCGCTTTTCTTCTTCTCAGTGCTGATGTTTACACAGGGTACAAAGTACAGTAAACACATTGGATTGCGAGTAACTTGGTCTGCGAGCGTTTTGCAAGACGAGAATTTTTTTTAATGATTATTAATTTGATAAACGAGCAATACGAGTAGTGTACGTGTACGCTTTGTCTGCCGAGCGTCATGTGATCACAACTGATATACGAGTGCTTTGGATTACAAACACGTTTCCGGAACTAATTATGCTCGCAATCCAAGGTTTTACAGTACGTATTCAAACCTGAGACTCCGCGCAAACTTCTATATACATTACACGCGCGCACACACAACCTTGACCCATCATTCCATATAATTTACATACATAATGAATACTCGAATATCGTGCGCACGATTCGGTGCATTTTGTTATGGCCAGCCTAAGGCGTTTATTGGAATCGATTAATCGATTGTTCAACTTTCGGAGTTTTGTTTTTCGGGAGTGATAGATACGGGGTTCTTGAAGCATGTGCAGCGATATATGGATTGAAATATATCTGGATGGCAAGAGTAGGGCTTGTATTTTATTGCTTAATTATTAGCGTCGTTATAGACGTGTGTGTACGTGTGGTGTGTTGCAAATCATCAACGCTTAATCGTTGCTCAAAAAGCCGCGATGTTAATGAAACGGAACTGCTTCGCGGTGTACGTCGTGGATGTGAACCCGTGAACAGGAGCCGCTCACTCTGGAAGGGCTATAGGGGCCCTGATGGTTTCACGACCAGATGGGGGAAACCTCAAACGTTGCCATTGTGGCTTTGGCGTTGCGACAAAATATCACGAAACCGAGTTTGTGTCCAAGAGTCCTGACGCTGCCCAACCCTAATCCATCCATAGCCCTAAACCATCTATAACAATAACCTTAAGCCATCCATAGCTCGAACCCATAACCGTAAACGCACCCATGGCCCTTTACCTATTAAAAAAGATATCACCTGAATGCAATTCTGGCCTATCCATAACTTTGACTCCTAGCTTTATCCCATCTCGATGCGTAATTATAACCTAATCATTCCTATCGGTTTAACCCATTCATAACTCACATCCATTCATACGCCTGGCTCAAACTTATAATAAAGGTATCCATAACCCTCGCACTAATTCTAACTCATCCATTACGACAACCATAACATAACCCTGTATTTTGATTTAAAGCTTTCGTGACTGCAGTAATTCATATTCTTAGTTTTTTCGGTAAAGTCACGTTGAAGAGAAACAACAAAATAACAAAATATATATAAAACAATAAAAAATTCTCACGACGTTTCGACCATAACTCAAACGGTCATCATCAGGTGTGTCGGTTTGCATAAATTTATTTTGAAAACGGCATATTTATTTATTTATATATTTAAAAAAATAACGTTTGCGTCACGCGCAACGATTGGCAGTTTGCCCAGGACTAGTCCATCTATTTTTTTTGAAAAGAGGAGGGGGGAGACGAAATTTGTTTTTATGTATGCTGTCTGAAAGCCACTGTAAGCGTGAACAATCAATCAAGAACTGAAATGATTTATCAAATCTTTCCAATGATTGCTAAGATAGAATCCATCTTCTCGGTTGAAATTGTCTCTGTGCTTGTATATGTGGATAGCCTCATGAACGAATCTCTCATGGAAGCCAGATGGCTTACAAAGAACCTCCGTCTTGGAAAAGTCAATGGCATGTGAGCCTACTGAATTAGAACAATGATCTGCTACGGCCGAGGTGTTGGTCCTACCGTGTTTAAGGTCTGCTTTATGTTCACGAATGCGGTCCGAGATATGGCGTTTGGTTTCTCCAATGTAACTACTACCACAGAGGCAACTTAGTTTGTAGACACCAGGGTATTGTATGTCCGGAATCACATATTTTACAGACGGAACCAGATCACGGATTTTATGTAAGAAGAACCCTCTTGAGGAGCCTTTCAAAACCATCACTTTACCCTACATTGCTGGGATCACAAAAAAGATCTCCAAAATCTTGAATAAACACAAGATCCAGGTCCGTTTCAACACATTACATAAAATCCGTGATCTGGTTCCGTCTGTAAAAGATGTGATTCCGGACATACAATACCCTGGTGTCTACAAACTAAGTTGCCTCTGTGGTAGTAGTTACATTGGAGAAACCAAACGCCATATCTCGGACCGCATTCGTGAACATAAAGCAGACCTTAAACACGGTAGGACCAACACCTCGGCCGTAGCAGATCATTGTTCTAATTCAGTAGGCTCACATGCCATTGACTTTTCCAAGACGGAGGTTCTTTGTAAGCCATCTGGCTTCCATGAGAGATTCGTTCATGAGGCTATCCACATATACAAGCACAGAGACAATTTCAACCGAGAAGATGGATTCTATCTTAGCAATCATTGGAAAGATTTGATAAATCATTTCAGTTCTTGATTGATTGTTCACGCTTACAGTGGCTTTCAGACAGCATACATAAAAACAAATTTCGTCTCCCCCCTCCTCTTTTCAAAAAAAATAGATGGACTAGTCCTGGGCAAACTGCCAATCGTTGCGCGTGACGCAAACGTTATTTTTTTAAATATATAAATAAATAAATATGCCGTTTTCAAAATAAATTTATGCAAACCGACACACCTGATGATGACCGTTTGAGTTATGGTCGAAACGTCGTGAGAATTTTTTATTGTTTTATATATATTTTGTTATTTTGTTGTTTCTCTTCAACGTGACTTTACCGAAAAAACTAAGAATATAACCCTGTATCTTTCATAACTCGTAATGAAAATAATTTTAACTCATCCATAAACCCAACCAATCCATTTCCCCTAACCCTAACCCGTAATTATAACTAAACTATAAACCAAGCTATGTAGCCCTTCTTAAGAATTAAACCTGCCGAAAATTATAGCCCATTGAAGTGGCCTATGTGGAGGGAAACACTGGAGGACCCGGAGAAAAATCCACGCGACAATGTGGATAACATGCAGACTCCAAATATACAGACGTCCGGGTCGAGATCGAACCCACGATCTCCCGTATACTAGGCGAGGTTCTTAACATCCCGCCACCACTATGATGATCATCATCAGCGGCGATGATCTCTCTACTGCTGGACGAAGGTATCTCCACGTCGTCCTCCGTCACTCACGGTCCCGCGATGCCACTCGTCCATCGCTCTCGTGGCAAAATAGGGCGACTTCGTAGCGCCAGCTCCGGGTTGGCGGCCGTGCCACTCCAACTCGGCGCTTCCACGCCGTAGGCCGCACGCAGGGGGCCCACGTCCGGGTCGCACTCTCGCTGGCTCGCTCGCTCGCTCACTCGCTCGCCACATCTCTTGAATGAGATTTTGTAAATGAGGCCCTCGGCCTCATCCTCCTCAAAGCATGCCGTGCGTTTTTGTGGTCTCATTTGAGAGGTGGGCGGTCGTCGTGGGTTTCACTTTCGTTGTTGTTGTTTGTTTGTTTTGTGCGTCAGACAAAAAGCTTCGGGATCGCGAGCGAAGTGGCGGAGACTCTTTGTTTTTGTTTTGTTCTCTTGCAAAGCAACCGCTCGCGGTTAATGAGGTGCGAGGAGGGATGGGGCTCGCCGCTGCCCGCCACGCGCGGCGCCTCATTTAGCGCGAAACGGATGCGTCTCTTCCCAGGTAGCTGGCGCCGATTGCGGGCGGCGGCGTGCGAAGGCAAATAATGACGAATAACACCCTCACACCTCCCCACCTCCCCACCTCTCTCTCTGCGGCATTCACGCACGCGGTGCTTAAAAGCACATTTCGCTTGACGGTATAATCGCAGATAAATAACAATCGTAAAAACAAGCCACCACGGCCCGGTCGTGATGCCTCTGTCGCTGCAACCAGCGCGAGTCGGAGCGCGGCCGGGCGTGCGTGCGTGCGTGCGGGCGGGGCGGGGCGGTGTGCGCCGCTGAATGAACGGGAGACGCCGCGCATCATTAGGTGCGAATAGGGGGCCCGGATTCCGGCACCAGCCACCGAGGCAAGTCTGCCCGTGCGCGGTTTTGGTGGCCACGGCCCAACGCTGCGATGATTGCTCGCACTGAAGCGGCCGCAGCATTTGCCGGAAGAATTCCCTCGCCCGCCCTCCCCGTCTCTCTGCTAGCATCGCTATCGTGTTTGTGGTGTAGACCGCAAACGCGGTCTCGTCCGTTTGTCGGTCTCTTATCTCTCTGCCGTCGCTACTGAAATGTTTACTCGTCTCTCTGCTAGCGCTAGTATAGCCTGTCTGTGCTCTCCCCGTGTCCGTACCACTGCCGTCGCTGATTCCAGATGTCCTCATTGTTAGACTGTCCCTATCCCATCTCGTTGCTAACGAAGCGATTCATCACGGTTGTCACTCATACTAAACACGACTTTATAGTCTGTCACCTCCTAGTGTCTCTACTACCGCTACTATTAGGAGCACAGCCAGTCGCTCGTCGTTGATCGGTTGTCTCCTTCTCTCTGCTCCCGCTATTATGCCAATAATTATAGTTATTCTGGCAAGAAGTGGCGTCCTGCCTCCTGCCGTGCTCCGTGTCGTCTTTCTCGCCGTGTCGCAAAGAGTCCCATTTAATCTTCTGCCTCGCAGCCTACATTTTCCAGACCGATCCGTTCGGATGGACATGCAACTTTGTGCGTGGTACATTTGTCGGCGCGAGTTCCATGCATGCGTGAGTTGTGTCAATATTTCCCAGGAACGTTTTTAACGGTGACCCATTTACATTTGTGTGCACAATCCATTTACCCTAACCCGTAATTATAACTAAACTATAAACCAAGCTATGTAGCCCTTCTTAAGAATCAACCTGCCGAAAATTATAGCCGATTGAAGTGGCCTATCCGGTAGAAATGCATAGCATCCAATACTCTAAACGCATGATTTTAAATGTGGAGGGAAAAACTGGAGGACCCGGAGAAAAATCCACGCGACAATGGGGATAACATGCAGACTCCAAATATACAGACGTCCGGGTCGAGATCGAACCCACGAAAGTTGCATTGTGAGCGCGCGACAGGTGTTGCGTGCCCGGTAGCCCGTCAGGGGCGTGTCTGGCGGTGCTCGTGCCGTTGACGCTCGGGTGCACTTTGTAGAACGGCACGGGGTGCACTTTGTAAATCGGCACAGGGCAGCGGGGCGGTTCGCCTCGCGGACATAAATAACGGGGCGCGTGCCCAGACGCGGGCTCCCGGTCTGCGCCCATAAGTCCGGGTTATTGGCGCGCACACAAACACTGCTCCCTCGTACAGCTGTACAAAATGTACAGCTAATCACGCGTAGGGCTGCTCGCGCGTACAGCTGTACGCACGTGTAGGTGTACGCATATGCACACGGGGGGGGGGGAGGAGGATAGGGGGCAGCTCTCTTGGGGCACTGCGCCAGAAGCTGCCGCGGTGTTGGAAGCTCCACGCTGCGCTCTGCACTTGACCCGGATTAAGCTGGGGTGGCGTGCGCACGCTATCTGGGACCTGTGTCTGCTCCTCCTCGTTGCCTTGAACGAGGGTACCACGAGCGCTGCGAGAGAATGCGCTGGCCTACACCACCCCGACCTGAGCCCCCACGACTGCCTTAATAGGTGCTCGCCAACAACAGCGCTTGCTGATGCGGCTGGGAATGCGATTGCATGATTTTTGTGTGCGCGCCTTGCACTAAACGCATCGATGAATGGTTGGCGTCACGCGGTATTCAGTTTTTGCATTTGGCGAGCTAAGGAGAAGTTGAAGACGGTCATGTTTGTGGCAATGCCTTTGGCACTGGTGCACAAAGCACAAATAGCAAAAACCTCGACTCGCATTGGCCACGTTGACAAATGGGGGTTGTTTTAATTGGAGTTACGGTAGAAGCCCATGACCCAATGACCCGAGACGCGACAAATCACGACACTTCTCAAAAGCTAAGCTGTGTTGAGCCTGGGTAGTGCTTGGATGCACGACCTACCATACACAAACAGGGGGGCACGTGGTGGGAAGTGCAGGAAACTAAATTATCGTGCTGTATTTCTATACTCCTACGTCTGTCTTCCCGCCTTCACAAAACCCACACGACCCCCACACGGCGTGGAGAGGGCGCCTTCATCCAGCGGTGGATTGACACACACACACGTGCACCTCCGATTAGCAACGGTTGACCACGTACGGTGCGAAAGAAGTTCTCCGTACAGACATACATACGTTGGGTCGGGAAGGTTCCCGCGGGAGTTGCAGCTTGGGTTTGCAGGGCGTGAGCGGCGTGGCTCGGGTAGGAAAGCAACGCGCGTCCGCCTTGTCGGCACCCACTTCTTCAAGAGTGACGGAGCGGACTACGCATTGCACGATGGGATATTGAGCGGCGGAGGCGACGTGTGAGTTTGCGACGAGGGCCCCCCCGCGTGGTGCATGTATATAGGCACCACGGTGGCTGGCTCGCCCGGTATACAGGAGGTAGTGGGTTCGATCCCAAACGTGAATCCTGCTTTGTATTTTGAGTTTGCGTGTCTCTCTCCCCGTGGTCGCGTGGATTTTCTTTCGGGTCCTTTGGGTTTTTCCCTTCACGTTTAGTATTTGGCTGCTTTACATTTACATCATGGGACCTCTTTTGCCTTTTGGCGTCCTCTCGTTTAACACCGTTTGAGACGAGGTTCAAAAGAAAGCCGTCTCTGGAGTGGACCAATCAGCTTCAAGGACAATTATCAGAGAGTGTTTTTTTTGTTGTTTTCATTCTGACCACAAGCATTGTGGTTAATGCAGACATGATTCCTTGTAAAACTTTTCAGTTTGCTGTTTTAACATCTTAACACCTATATCCTTAGTTTTTTCGGTAAAGTCACGTTGAAGGGAAACAACAAAATAATAAAATATATATAAAACAATAAAAATATTTTATTATTTTTTTGTTTCCCTTCAACGTGACTTTACCGAAAAAACGAAGAATATGAATTACTGCAGTCACGAAAGCTTTAAATCAAAATCTTAACACCTGTTTTGTTGCCAGAAAAAATGGGAAAAACCTATGCTTAACATTTCCAGATGATGATACGCGACTTTGTTGGGCTATCACTTGTGGCCACGTCGCTTCTGAAAAATAGCTAAATTGCTCAGTGGGCCATACCTGGCAAAAAAAGGAAAAGTTGACAGTTTAGGTAAATGCATGTAATGTTGAACTTCTTTCTCACCATACGTAGGCCAACCGTGCCAATCAGAGGTGCGGCGGGGGGGGGGGGGGCGGTGGAAGGACAACAAACTAAACACACAAAAAGTAGATGTTTCGACATGTACTTTTGGTATGATGTTTCCAAACAACATTAGGTCAAATGAACCGCACCCGTTCCAACAAAGTGACGAGAACGTTACCGAGATTTTAGTTGGACAACCACGGCGATTCCGGCCAGGCGGAGAGCGATCGGTGGGGAAATCAACGACCGTGGTGCTACGGGGGGGGGACACTCGCCACTGAGCTAGGAATGTGGAATTTCCACCGCTGTGTCTCGTGGCTGCAAACGGGGGGAGAGAGGTGGGGGGGTGGGGAAGGTAAGCAGCGAGTAACTCTGCCATGCTCACTTGACAAAGGAAATCACGTTTTGGCTTTTTTTAAATTAATCTACACGCGGTATCGCGTTAGCCGTTTGGCGACGATGGCCCACCCTGGTCAAGAGTGCGGGTGCAATAATCACGAAAGTTTCGCCGTTTGCTGCACAACGGCCCCTTGAAGGTGCCGTGACCGTTATTCGTAAAAGCGCGGGCGATTGCGTACTGGCGTTATGGCTCAGGTTTAAAAAAGAAGTAAAATGACTTAATTGTTAATGTACACGGCAACCGTCACCCCTCCACCCCCTCCCCTACTGCGAACATTTGGCAGGAACTTCCTGAAAAAGAGCCTTGAGAGGCGTTCGTGGGGAAGCGAGTGTCACAGTGATTCATTGACAATTCTGGGTGGATAGTTCAGCGTTTAAGTTGGCGTGTAATTCTCATGTTTTGATCTATGATGATGGCATGTCTATGCTAATCACGGATAATTAATGCAAGTGTGTATTTCGGCATGAAAGCAATTTACATAACACAGCCTATTTTTTTACATATGTCTGTATGCGCGATTTCATGAAGTGATTTAATTCTGACTAATTAGCTATTTTGCATATGCTAATTAACGCCAACCAATACCAGTGCGTCCCTGCTAATAAATTCCCAAACAAATACATCGCGCGGCTAATTCATGGCGCTTCCCGTTGCTGTGTCTGGCACTACACACCGTACGTCGCATCCTGACGACGCGGTCTGTCCAACTGGCCACCGCACGCCAGTGCACAATTAGTATCTGGAACCTCCCTAGGTCGACTCAGCCTAAAATGAGTACTCTGTACTGTGCGGTGCGGTCAGCCTTTGGGATACAAATGCTGCCGGGCTTCATGTGTGTGTGTGTGTGGTCGTGGCCACGCCACCCACACAGCATGCAGAAGCCTACCGCACATGTGGGGTAAAAATGAAAACGTCTAGTGAGCCCGTTATCAATCCACTGCTGGATGAGGGGGCCGTGTGCGCGACAGCGAGGTTTTCAATGGACGAGAGTTCATGTCACTTATCTTAAATAATTAAAACAATTTGTTGTTGTTGTTGGTTGTTTTGTAAAACTCGCCGGGTGTTGAATGCACTCATTCAGGAGAAGCCGGTACAGTGTAAAGCGTTCGTTCTCGCCTCGAGTGGGACGATGTGTCTTTTTTAACGTAGTGTGATTTTTGCGTCTGCGCTATCGATTTGCCCATCCGCTGTGACCCGTATGACCCGCCACGCATTTTCGAAGAGAAAGGTGATGGTTTATACCCAGCGTATGAGACTAAATATGTATGATAAGGGTGGAAAGAGGCAAACGAGTGTAAGAGACCAGAATGAGAGCCCAGACGGAGAGAGAGAGACGCACGGCAACACAGATACCCAACACAACATAGACGGGCATTGCCTCGTGTCGTCTTGAAATCTCTATTGTCTGAGAGTTCGGGGCTAGAGACGCGCGGACACACGCACATCTACACCCAGACAGTCACAGAGAGAGGGAGAGACCGGTCACGTGGGCAGAAAGAGACAGAGGAGTCGACGGTGATACACACACACACAGGGACAATAGGGTCGCACGCACGGAGAAAGACAGCGGAGGACGAGAGACGCGGAGAGAGCGGGGAAAATTAACACGCCAAGAGAGGGAGACTGAGGACGAGCGAGGGAGAAGGAAGGCTGTGGGGTAGGAAATAATGAAATGATCGTGACGGGGTGCTCGTTAGATAGGGGTGCAATCAAGGCTCGTTAGTGCGTTTGTGTGGCAGCGTTTGTGTAGCAGCGTCGCGGCAATGCCGAACTGTGACACCGATATAATTTCAGGAACTCAAACCCGGCACCCATCACCGCTGCACGGTGACCCATTGCGAGCGATTCTTCCGAATTCAGTTTTTCACAAGTGAGTATTTTTAAAAGCAATTAAAGTTCATGAAATTTGTGGTGCATGCCGAAGCAAAAGAGAAAACGTGGGCTACTATGCCACCAATTAAAGTCCGATTTAAAATAAAATAGTATTCGCAAATCGGTACACACCACACGTAACGCCTGATAACCAAATGTTTTGAGTGGCAACTGTACAGTGAGGGAAAAAAAGTATTTGATCCCCTGCTGATTTTGTACGTTTGCCCACTGGCAAAGAAATGATCAGTCTATAATTTTAATGGTAGGTTTATTTGAACAGTGAGAGATGGAAAACAACAAAAAAATCCAGAAAAACGCATGTCAAAAATGTTATAAATTTATTTGCATTTTAATGAGGGAAATAAGTATTTGACCCCCTCTCAATCAGAAATATTTCTGGCTCCCAGGTGTCTTTTATACAGGTAACGAGCTCAGATTAGGAGCACACTCTTAAAGGGAGTGCTCCTAATCTCAGCTTGTTACCTGTATAAAAGACACCTGTCCACAGAAGAAATCAATCAATGAGATTCGAAACTCTCCACTATGGCCAAGACCAAAGAACTCTCCAAGGATGTCAGGGACAAGATTGTAGACCTACAAAAGGCTGAAATGGGCTACAAGACCATTGCCAAGCAGCTTGGTGAGAAGGTGACAACAGTTGGTGCGATTATTCGCAAATGGAAGAAACACAAAATAACTGTCAATCTCCCTCGGCCTGGGGCTCCATGCAAGATCTCACCTCGTGGAGTTGCAATGATCATGTGAACGGTGAGGAATCAGCCCAAAACTACACTGGAGGATCTTGTCAATGATCTCAAGGCAGCTGGGACCATAATCACCAAGAAAACAATTGGTAACACACTACGCTGTGAAGGACTGAAATCCTGCAGCGCCCGCAAGGTCCCCCTGCTCAAGAAAGCACATATACATGCCCGTCTGAAGTTTGCCAATGAACATCTGAATGATTCAGAGGACAACTGGGTGAAAGTGTTGTGGTCAGATGAGACCAAAATGGAGCTCTTTGGCATCAAATCAACTCGCCGTATTTGGAGGAGGAGGAATGCTGTCTATGACCCCAAGAACACCATCCCCACCGTCAAACATGGAGGTGGAAACATTATGCTTTGGGGGTGTTTTCTGCTAAGGGGACAGGACAACTTCACCGCATCAAAGGGACGATGGACGGGGCCATGTACCGTCAAATCTTGGGTGAGAACCTCCGTCTCTCAGCCAGGGCATTGAAAATGGGTCGTGGATGGGTATTCCAGCATGACAATGACCCAAAACACACGGCCAAGTGAACAAAGGAGTGGCTCAAGAAGAAGCACATTAAGGTCGTGGAGTCGCCTAGCCAGTCTCCAAACCTTAATCCCATAGAAAATCTGTGGAGGGAGCTGAAGGTTCGAGTTGCCAAACGTCAGCCTCGAAACCTTAATGACTTGGAGAAGATCTGCAAAGAGGAGTGGGACAAAATCCCTCCTGAGATGTGTGCAAACCTGGTGGCCAACTACAAGAAACGTCTGACCTCTGTGATTGCCAACAAGGGTTTTGCCACCAAGTACTAAGTCATGTTTTGCAGAGGGGTCAAATACTTATTTCCCTCATTAAAATGAAAATCAATTTATAACATTTTTGACATGCGTTATTCTGGATTTTTTGTTTTGTTTTTCTTTCTCTCACTGTTCAACTAAACCTACCATTAAAATTATAGACTGATCATTTCGTTGTCAGTGGGCAAACGTACAAAATCAGCAGGGGGTCAAATACTTTTTTCCCTCACTGTAAATGAATACCGCTCCAATTAGACTGCTACCATTTCACATGTCACACACACAGTGTGTGATCAACGAATTACAGGCGACGAGTTTACATTTTCCCAAACACCAAAGTAATTTCCTGCTCAAATGAGCATTGAGCCATTGTTGCACTTCTTTCGCACCGGACATAGACAATCATGATAATCCGAGGAGGCATTTGTGTTAACCTCCCGTTTACAGCCCAGAGCCAGTGGGGTAATTCCACATCCCTAAGGCAGGGGTGAGTACATTCATAGGACGGTCACTGTCGATGACGTTCCCATGGATTGGTATCAATTTTATCGACCCTGGATGGATAATGATGATGGTGATTTGCGAGCAGTCCGTGCTAACGTGGAGCCACGTCGCCGGGTATCGAGGTGTTTCGTTGATAACCCCACGCGACCTCTCGCGCGTGTTTCTCATTGCGTTAACTCGCTTTTCATTGGTACCATTTACTACCATAGTCGTATGAACGGTGGCACAATAGTTAGCGCACCGCACTACGAATTCGGTGACCCGAGTGTGATCCCTTGCCACGGCTAACATCAGTAGCAAGGGGTGTTTGAACCAAAACTCAGCCTCATCTGGGTCGAATCAGCCTGAAGTGAGTGTTTGGTGTCCGCCCCCCCCCCCCCAGAGAAAGGAGTCAAAGATCCCCCGTATAGCCTCCACAGACTGCTGGGGTAAGAGCTGTTAGCGAGCACCAAAGAAGGCCCGAACGGCAGACGAAGGGTGGTGTGATCTGCATCACGCCCTTTGTCTCCCCAGTGCTGATGTTCACACACCACACCGGGTACTCGTTTCAGGATGAGTCGACCTAGGGGAGGCTCGGGATCGTTTCAGATAATCGTCATCTGACATTGGCCCTGAGCGGGAATTTAATGTAGGTGGCCGGGTCCGCAGTAGCGCCTGGAGCTAATCGCTGTGCCACTGCCACCCCTTCCGCTCCCCAAACGCCCGTGACCACCTGCGCTCGCCAATGACTCCGCACACTCGGTGCTTATTGCCCGCGCGTGCGCGTCCATCATAAGCGGGGAGCGCGGTGGTGTCACGGTTAGCGCATGGATAGGGGGGTGGTGGTGGTGGGTAAATGGGAGGGGATGGGTGAGAGTGATCGAGAAGGGAGGCGATGTTTGCCGGGGATGCTGGGGTTGGGAGTGAGTGGGTCTCTCGTGAGTTGGCAGAAGGGGGCCAGCATGAAATACATGAAACGAGGAACATTGGTGTTCAAGGCATACAGTGAGGAAAAAAATATTTGATCCCCTGCTGATTTTGTACGTTTGCCCACTGACAAAGTAATGATCAGTCTATGATTTTAATTGTAGGTTTATTTGAACAGTGAGAAACAGAATAACAACAACAAAATCCAGTAAAACGAATGTCAAAAATGTTATAAAGTGATTTTCATTTTAATGAGGGAAATACGTATTTGATCCCCTCTCAATCAGAAAGATTTCTGGCTCCCAGGTGTTTTTTTATCCAGGTAACGAGCTGAGATTAGGAGCACACTCTTAAAGGGAGTGCTCCTAATCTCAGCTTGTTACCTGTATAAAAGACACCTTTCCACAGAAGCAATCAATCAATCAGATTCCAAACTCTTCACCATGGCCAATACCAAAGAGCTCTCCAAGGATGTCAGGGACAATATTGTAGACCTTCACAAGGCTGGAATGGGCTACAAGACCATTGCCAAGCAGCTTGGTGAGAAGGTGACAACAGTTGGTGCGATTATTCGCAAATGGAATAAACACAAAATAACTGTTAATCTCCCTCGGCCTGGGGCTCCATGCAAGATTTCACCTCGTGGAGTTGCAATGATCATGATAACGGTGAGAAATCAGCCCAAAACTACACGGGAGGATCTTGTCAATGATCTCAAGGCAGCTGGGAGCATAGTCACCTAGAAAATAATTGGTAACACACTACGCCGTGAAGGACTGAAATTCTGCAGCGCCCGCAAGGTCCCCCTGCTCAAGAAAGCACATGAAGTTTGCCAATGAACATCTGAATGATTCAGAGGACAACTGGGTGAAAGCGTTGTGGTCAGATGAGACCAAAATGGAGCTCTTTGGCATCAACTCAACTCGCCGTGTTTGGAGGAGCAGGAATGCTGCCTATGACCCCAAGAACACCATCCCCGCCGTCAAACATGGAGGTGGAAACATTATGCTTTGGGGGTGTTTTTCTGCTAAGGGGACAGGACAACTTCACCGCATCAACGGGACGATGGACGGGGCCATGTACCGTCAAATCTTGGGTGAGAACCTCCTTACCTCAACCAGGGCATTGAAAATGGGTCGTGGATGGGTATTCCAGCATGACAATGACCCAAAACACAAGGCCAAGGCAACAAAGGAGTGGCTCAAGAAGAAGCACATTAAGGTCCTGGAGTGGCGTAGCCAGTCCAGACCTTAATCCCATAGAAAATCTGTGGAGGGAGCTGAAGGTTCGAGTTGCCAAACGTCAGCCTCGAAACCTTAATGACTTGGAGAAGATCTGCAAAGAGGAGTGGGACAAAATCCCTCCTGAGATGTGTGCAAACCTGGTGGCCAACTACAAGAAACGTCTGACCTCTGTGATTGCCAACAAGGGTTTTGCCACCAAGTACTAAGTCATGTTTTGCAGAGTGGTCAAATACTTATTTCCCTCATTTAAATGAAAATCAATTTATAGCATTTTTGACATGCGTTATTCTGGATTTTGTTGTTGTTTTTCTTTCTCTCACTGTTCAACTAAACCTACCATTAAATTATAGACTAATCATTTCGTTGTCAGTGGACAAACGTACAAATTCAGCAGGGGATCAAATACTTGTTTCCCTTACTGTAGATTTATCATTAAACCGTGGCGATTGGGGTCATTTCTGTTATGCCAAGTGCGGTGAATTAGTAAGTATTTTAGCGTTACATTTGACGCATTTATTACACTATGTAACACATTTTTTGTAACTGGGTAGTAAGTGTTATTTTGTAATTGATTATGCCTAAAAAGTAATATTTTAAAATCTTTTTAAAAACACGCTTTAATGAGATGTACTATTAATGGACAAACTCCACGACTCCTGGAAGTGGCCCCGAAGCTTGCCATAACGTAAGGGACCGTGGAGAATTACAGCCAACATCAGTTTACCGTGGACAATTAGACCCAAGCCGAAACATAACATATAAAAAATAATGTTTTGAAAGATATGTTTTTTTTTATTTTTTTACGATAGAATATAGCATTGTCATCAGTATGACATACGTATACCAAGTTTGCAGTCGATACCACATTGGGAAGTGGGTAAAAATGTAGTTACAAGATTTGAGGATACAACAAGAACAGACAGAGTAAGTTAATAAAAAGCGTGTAATTATAAAAAGTATAGTAATGATGGCTATTATTCCCCACAAACTTTGTTTTTGTCACCAGGACCGTGATATTTTGAAATTTAACTACTTTCTATGAGAAAACGGGCGAATTTGTGTCTTTTCGTTAACATAAGGTCAGAAAAAACAACATATGAATCAAAATTAACATGTATTTATACTAAAGGAACACAACAATGACTACAAAAGATTTACGATTATACTGTAAATCACTTTCACGAATCAGCCCCCAAATGTAGTCTCCCATCATGTTATCGTTATACTGTCCTTGGCAGCGGCATTCAAAGTCCAGTATATCCTGGTGGAAGCACTCGCCTTGCTCCTCCGAGTACGCTCCCATGTTTTCCTTGAATTTATCAAGGTGAGCATCAAGGATATGGACTTTGAGGGACATCCTACAGCCCATTGTGCCGTAGTTCTTCACCAGAGTCTCTACCAGCTCCACATAGTTTTCGACCTTGTGATTGCCCAGGAAGCCACGAACCACTGCGACAAAGCTGTTCCAAGCCGCTTTCTCCTTACTAGTGAGCTTCATGGGGTATTAATTGCACTCCAGGATCTTCTTTATCTGTGGTCCGACAAAGACACCGGCTTTGACCTTTGCCTCAGACAGCTTAGGGACGAAGTCTTGAAGGTACTTGAAGGCTGCAGACTCCTTATCTACAGCTCTGACAAATTGTTTCATAAGGCCCAATTTGATGTGCAGTGGTGGCATCAGCACCTTCCGGGGGTCCACCAGTGGCTCCCACTTGACGTTGTTCCTCCCCACAGAGAACTCGGTCCGCTGTGGACAGTACTGCCTGTGGTAGTGCCCCTTGGTGTCCCTGTTCTCCCCAAGGCAAAGATAGCCGGGAAACTTGGTAAAACCGCCTTGGAGACCCATCAAGAATGCCACCATTTTAAAGTCTCCGATGACCTCCCAGCCGTACTCATCATACTTCAAGGCGTCCACCAAAGCCTTGATGCTGTTGTTATCCTCTTTGAGGTGTACCGAGTGAGTCAGGGGAAGAGACGGGTACTTGCTACCATTATGGAACAGCACAGTTTTGAGGCTCCTGGATGAGCTGTCAATGAAGAGGCGCCACTCATTCTGGTTCCAGGCGATTCTGATTGCCTCGAAAAGACTGGTCACATTGTGGCAAAAGCAGAGCCCATCATGACGGGTGAAGAAGCTGCAAAAAGGTTGGTGACGCTTCCTCTGATCTGCGACTTGCCCACTTTCATCCAACAAGTTCCACTGCTTGAGCCTAGACGTCAAAAGCTCGACAGTGGACTTAATGAGACCAAGATCTCCGATCAAGTCGTTGAGGTCTTTTTGGTTGGGGTAGTATGGGTTTCTCTCCTCAGCTCCACCTCTGAAATTGCTATCTGGATCTACAACGTCTTCCTCACTCTCTGACTTCTTCTAAAGACGGCTGCTCTTTCCGGAGGAGTGGGTATGTGGAGCTCATGGCAGTATGGCACCGGGGCGATGGATGAAGGAAGGTCCAGATACGTGATAGCAGGTGCATTCTTGCGAGTCCGACGTTTGGAAGGGTCCACCATGCAGAAGGAACAGTTGCTTGAGTGGTTCGTGGGTTCCCGCCAAATTATTGGGATAGCGAACTTCATGGCTCTCTTTTCCCCTCTGTACCATCCTACAAAAATGCATTTATTTCAGCCATGACTAATGTGTAAGAGATTCTTGCAACATTTTTCATATATGATATATTTTTTCAATAATATTGAAAATTGTTAAACATTAAAAAAAATTTGTTTACAATTTTAAAAATGTGAACAAATTTGATAGCATCAAATTTGGAGAAACAATTGTACATTTTACCTTCCAGAGTTTTTTTTGCTTTGCTCGCAGGTAAAATGAGGTGCCCAGGGTTTGTCTTGATCCCCGACAGGCATGCGAAAATATGCCTTGTAGGCCTCACACATCTTAGCAGATGCTTCCACAGAGTAAATTTTCGCTCTTGTCTTGATAAATTGGCCGCAGACATAGCAAAATGCGTCTGCCGGATGCTTGCAGCCACTTGATGCCATCTCAGAAAAATGCAGATATGTATCCACTTAGGCAGCTGGAACTAAACTGAACAGGTGGGCTTCAGGCCCCTGCATTTATACTTTTATTTACATGACTTGAAAGTTCTAGAATGTTCTAGAAGTTACTCCAAGTTTACTCAGCACTGTATCTATCTGGAATGTTCTGGAAAATAGGTAAAATTCAAAATATCAATGTTCTGGTCACAAAAGCAAAGTTTATGGGGAATAATAGCCATTTTCTGTACTTTTGCGGCCTAAGCAATTAGGAAATAACACTTACTACCCAGGAACAAAAAAAAAGATTGTTACAGTGTTATTTTTTCTTCTTCTAAGCTTTGCAATCAAAGGTAGTGCTTCTAGCTTCTGCAGGAGTGGCGTGAACCCGCCCTGCGTGACGACAGACCAAAAGGAAAAGCGACCACCTATGCACTCTATGTTCAACTTCCGTCGCACCGTACGCTGCTACCAACCGTGCTCATCGGAGGTGCGATGAGCACGGTTGGCTACGTTCGTGACCATGCTCATGCAGCCGAACGAGCGATTGCACTGCGAGCTTACAATCACTAATAAATATAAAAGGCAAAGTTGTGATATTGTGTGTCTGTTCAAAATGTTTAGCGTACTTCCCGACATGCAACAACCTTGAAATTTGATATGGTGGTACTTTCCAGACTGTACACCATGCAAACATTATAAAAATAAACTTTTTTTTGGGGTGGGGGGGTGGGGGGGATGCTCAATAATGCATATATTTTTTTGCACGGCAAGTGAGCTGTGACGTCAATCTGTCATGTGACCCGCGCATGTGGAAGCGTAACGCATTGTAGTGTGGTGGTACGCGCGCCGTGCTACGAACCCGGCGACCCGAGTTCGATTCCCGCTCACAGCCAACCCCGGTGAAGATTATTTCAACCGCTCCTGGGCCTCCCGTAGGTCGACTCAGCCTCAAACGAGTAACTTCTGTTGTGTGTGAACATCGCCACTGGGGAGACAAAGGCGGCCGGTCGTGGTGGATCCAAGTCCCGGGCGAAGCCGGGTAGTACAGTTTAGTCACTAATATAATGAGCCAAGAATGCCTGTGTGTAACGCGTGTGATGTCACTCTACGTCGACCAGCCCCCCTCATTAAAAATCATGAACAGGTGGGGTCCTCCACATGGCCCCCCACGCCCCGTCATTAATAATCATGAACGGGTGACGTCACTCCGCATGAATAAGTTGGTGGAGCGGAAACGAAAATTTGTTTACGCAAATTAGCCTTCATTTCGACCTTTCTTTATGGAAAGTAAAGCTAACAAAGAAATCAACGCAGCGACTAATATAACGACCCAAAAAAAGCCGCGTGTGTGTCTGTCCGCCGCGCGTGACGTCACTCCACATGCCCCCCCCATTATTATTCACGTGTGCCTGGATTTTTTGACTAACGCAGAAGTTCGAGCGGCTATGATAAAAAAATTTTTACGCAAATGCGTTTTCCATTTTACGAATCTTTATAGCAAGTGAAGGCAATAAATAATCCTACACCGCATTACAGTGCATTGGGTGCCTTTATTTATTTATTCGGCACGTCCAACACAAGGTAAGTCTACTTTACGCTTCCAAATTATGCTACAATTAACATTTCTCTGTTACTTTGCATAAACAGCGTATCGAATTCCAATTGTGTTCAACCCCAGCGAGCGACAGCGGAAGATAAGTAAGCATCAGAGCAGTGAATTGCAAGTACTTGAACGTCCGTTTAAATACAATGCTACTGTGACATTCCGTCAGGTGTTTGATGACTCTGTTGCGTGCAACAACCACTTCCATTAATGCAGTGCTGCGGTCAAATGCTGTGAGGTGTTTTATGACTTCCTTTTGTGCAACATTCACTGCCACTTTTAATACAGTGCTACAGTGAAATGCAGTGAAGTGTTTGATGACATTCATTTTTTTCAATATCCCCTGCCATTACACTTAGACAAGATACAATTAGACTCTGATCAATGTATTCGTAACTCTAATGCTTCTCTTTGGTCTTCGTTGTTTGCTAAGTTACTTCAGACATTATCAGCACTCTACTTTCTTCACTCTGCGCTATCAAGCGTCCATCGGTGAAGACAAATTTGTCAGTTAACAGCTTCAGGTGATTTGAAAACAGTGCTAAGGTGAAGTTACGGGGTTTTTTTTTCAAATTATACAGCCACAGAGATTAGTCGCCTTTGCCTATTGTGTAAAGAATGGCATTTCGCAATGGAACGCGTTTGATGGTCAAATCATTACAAAATAACTTAATCACCGCAGAGATTGTGTCGGAATGCAACCGAGGCGACATCGTCTTCATCCCGAAAATCGACCTCGCTCCAGTGATGTCACTCTTCCTGTCGTACTGTAGCGACGACAAATTCTGATCATTCCTGCGTATGCGATGACAATCAACAAGTCGCAGGGTCAGACTTTTGAACATGTGGGTATTTATCTCAATGGACCCGTATTTTCCGATGGCAAGTTGTACGTGGCTCTGTCTAGATCTAAACATCCTCAGCGGATCAAAGTGTTCATCAAGGAGAGTCAACTGCAGGAAAACCTTTTGAGCAGCGATTAGAGATTCACACAAAATATCGCATTCCGAGAAATCTTCCAAAGTCCTTCGTTTCAATTAACAAGTTAAGAAAAATGTCTTTATGTGCTACATTTCCTAGTAAAATTAACAATCGCACAATGAAACGTCAATTTACATATTTAATATTACAGCTTCCGTCCTTGGACGGGCTAACAAGCTAGTTTATGAATAGATGGTAAGCTCACGATTGCACCGCGGGCTTACCATCTATGAATGGATGCTACCTTACACAGCTTAATGGTATCCACGCTCTTAATCGAACACCAATAGCCCTCGACGTTCGCAAGAGGAAGCCACCGTGTTTGTGTTTGTGCCCCCTGCTGCGATGGTTTGAGTCGAACACCTGGGCTAGAGCAGGGTCTGCAACCAAAAATAACAAGAAGAGACATTTTTTTTCGAGTTTGGTAAACCAAACAAAAAAAACTCTAAATGTCAAGAGCGGCAGTCGCACTGGGTGGTGAATACGAGACGGCGAGTTCTACATAAACAACGTCATGGAGCAGTCCCCTAAAGCAGCTGCATTTGGTTTCGGCGCTGCAGTTTGCCGACCCCCTGCGTGAGATGTAAATCGCATCGCGTCACCTGCATGGGCCAACGGCTCCACTTTTGGCGATGGGTGACATCTCAAAAGGATGCGGAACTTTTCATCCACGCGCTTAAATCCGTGGGAATGTGAGAGCGGTAACCAATATGGCCTTTTTATTATTATTATTACACGCTTTTTTATTGTTACACGTTTTTATTTAACTCACTCTGTCTGTTGTATCCTCAAAAAAAATATTGTAACTCAATTTTAACCCACTTCCCAATGTGGTATCGACTGCAAACTTGGTATACGTATGTCATACTGATGACAAGACTATTTTCTATCATAAAAAAATAAAAAAAAACATTTTAAAACAATCTTTTTTATACGTTATGTTTCGGCTTGGGTCTAATTGTCCACGGTCAACTGACGTTGGCTGTAAATCACCCACGGTCCCCTTACGTTGTGGCAAGCTTCGGGCCACTTCCTGGAGCCCTGCCATTACTCGTACAGTACATTTCATGAAAGCGTGTTTTTTTTTAAAGTTTTTTTTAATTTTATTTATTTTTTTGTTCTTTACGAGAGCGAGAGACTGAAAGTTGAGTTACGTGAACCGCGTGGGCAGCAGGGACAACGCGGCCTGTCGAGACGCGTGCGTGGGCTTGGGAAGGACACGCAAGCCATGCCGATTCTGCGTGGACTGTTGCACCACAGGGCTGTGAGAGATGACGTGGGATTTAGAAAAGCCTTCATCCGACAGTGGATAAGCCATGGCTGCTCACGACGAGTGAGTTGTATTTCGCCCATTGTGTGTGCGCGCGTGTTTGCACGCGTAAAGTGAAATGGATGCGAATGGTCACGCAAACAGGGAGACGCAGTTGTAATCTCCATTGCTGACACTAAGCCAGTGGCGGAAATTCCACGTTACCATGACGAGGACAATGGTGTCTGGGGGCTTCACAAATCTGCGTGATCTACTGGTCCCTGCTTCCAGTGCGCAGAATAGCACGTGCGTGTGTGTGCATCCGGGGAGCGGTGGTGTAGCGGTTAGCGTGCTGCGCTCCAATCCCGGTGACGCGAGTTCGATTTCCACTGACGGCGAACACCAGTGACGATTATATGAACCGGTCATGGCCCTCCCTTAGGCGGACTCTGTCTCAAATGAGTAAACATCGCCACAAGGGAGACAAAGGCGGCCTGGCGTGGTATTGGCCACCCACCACCCTCGTGTGCCGTGCCTGCCTTTATAGTTTGCTCGCTAAAAGCAACTGCCCCAACAGCTTGTTCAGCCTGTACTCGGGATCTTTGTTTTCGTCTGCGAGTTTATATCGTTACACAAAAAAAAAATCTCACGCAATTACGACTGTTGTGTGAAAAAGCTCGGAGCATCAGATCGAGGCAGCCGCGGGGAAAGCGATACGATAATGACAATTACACGAAGCAACGAGGCAATTTCATCGCCAAGCAGACCCCTTGAGCGCCTATTGTTCTGGTTATCGTAGAGCCCGCAATTTGCTAAAAAAAAAAAACAGCAGTTCGCCAATTTAGCACACAGGAGAGAAATACTTCTGTGCAGGGCAAGTGGTGCGTGTGAGTATCAGCTGGCTCACAATAATATGTTTATATATTGTAACAAAAACTAAACAACCATCGGTCGGTCCCTCCGGACGGGACGTCCTTAGGATGTGATTGTTGTAGGGGATCGGATAGTAAGGGAAGTGCAATAGAAGACACGTTGCCAGTCGGCCAGAAAAAAACTTAGAAAAACGATATATACGATTTTATTTTGTTTCTAGGTATTATTATTGCCTTAAACAACGTCTTGAGACGTTGCTCCTTGAAGACGCTTAATCGTTTAACGTAACATTTTTAACTATTATTATTTTAATTATTGTGGATGCGTGGCAGTTGACGCAATGGGGCAAGTTTGTTAAATCCCTCCGCCTCTGTCCACCCGGGAGCATTAACTGTGGCGCACGACAGTGACCCGTTAGGCAGGTCGCGTGTGGGTCGGTAATGCGTGGGTACGCTCACTTCTTCGAAGACGTTTAACCCGTGTGGGCGACTAGGCCAGAGCTCCCTGCTAGAAGACCTCTCAAGAGCTCCCTGCACCAGCAGTGGCGTGAGGAGGCAATTGCAGTGCTGCGCCTTTATTCTAATTCAGTAGGCTCACATGACATTGACTTCTCCAAGACAGAGGTTCTTTGCAAGCCATCTGGCTACCATGAGAGATTCGTTCATGAGGCTATCCACATATACAAACACAGAGACAATTTCAACCGAGAAGATGGATTCTGGCTTAGCAATCATTGGAAGGATTTGATAAACCATGTTGGGTCTTAGTTGATTGTTTACGCTAACGGTGGCTTTCAGACAGCACACATTAATTTTTCGTCTCCCCCCTCCTCTTTTCCGAACATAGATAGACTCGTCCATCTAAACAAACTGTTAAATCGCTCTCCGTGGTGCTAACGTTTAAAAATAAATAAATACAAACCGCCACTTCTTTCAAATGTTCTTGCCGTTGTTTTTCACACCTGATGACGACTGCTTGTGTTGCAGTCGAAACGTCGTGATAATTTTATTGTTTCATATATATTTTATTGTTTCTCTTCAACGTGACTATACCGAAAGAACCAAGAATATGAATCACTGCAGTCACGAAAGCTTTAAATCAAAATAAAACAAAACTATTATATATATTTATTTTACCAGGTGAGGCCACCTGAGCTACATAGCTCTTTGTTTAGAAGCGACCTGGCTATTGCAAATTATAGCTCAACAAAGTTGCTTATCGTCATGTGGAAATGTATAGGAGTCAAATGTTGATTCTAAATGTGGAGGGATAAATGCGGAGGACCCAGAGAAAAATCCACGCGACCACGAGGAGCTAGACAAGCAAATTCTAAATATACAACAGGCGTCAAGGGTCGGGAATCGAACCCACGACGTCGTGTATACTAGGCGAGGTAGTTAACAGCTGGCCACCGTGACGCCCCTGTCAGCCACGAAACGTTGGGAGAACATTTTCGGGGAATGTTCTGTTATTCCTGCCTGTCATCTTTGTTTGCCAAGTTACCGTAACGTCGCCCAATTAAAGAAACACGCTACGCTCTTATCTATCACAGCTATACTCGTGCCGTTTGTTGCTGGCCGCTTGTCGTTATGTAGGGGCCGCTAGGCCTGTGCTCAGCAGTATTATATACACACTACTCTAGAACAACAACACAAAGTCTCCTGGAATGGGGCAGCTGAGTTTTCCACTCATTCCAGAAATATCCGCAAAGACAGTGTTTGTTTTCATTTATTTGGCAAACACGCGCTGGATGACTTTCCGCAGCACAGGATGCTGCGAGAGTCGGAGTTGGCAGGCCCTCGCGGTTTTAAATGCAGAGAGAGAGAGGGCGAGAGGAAGAGAGAGAGAGGGCGAGAGGAAGAGAGAGAGAGAGGCGCACGTGCGTCTGAGATGGACAGCCTCCAGCTCACCGGAGATACAAGGGACGTGAGAGGAGAGTCCCATCGCGTCACAAGAGCCAACCGCAGCGTGCGAGGGATACCGACGCAAACGTCGTCCTCAAACCACTGCTGGGTGAAGGTCTCCCCAGGTCGTCACATGCCCGTATGGTTTCGCGATGTAGCAAACCACCTGCAGCTGTATCCGTCGCTCCTTCTCCCCTTTGCGGTGGACGTGGGCTGCCACTCCATCGTGAGTCTCCCACACCTCCGATTGGCACGGATGGCTGCGTACGGCGCGAATGAAGTTCAACATACATGCATACATACGTAGTCTCGATAAACTACTGTCACCCCTTTTCTAGCCATTCGCGGTCTGTCCATGCCCCACTCACTCTTACGAACAGTCCACGGTGTCTCTAACTTGCGAATGCCATCTAATCCAGAATGTCAACTACCTCGCCTGATATACAGACGGTCACGACCCCGACGCCGGGATTTGAAGTCTGCATGTTTTCTCCCCGTGGTCGCGTGGATTTATCGCCGGGTACTCCGGGTTTTCCCTCCACATTTAGAAACTTGCGTTTCGAGTATTCGGCTGCTATACATTTCCACGCGATGATAAGCCACTTCCTTGAGCTATAATTTTTGGCCAGGTCGCTTCTGAAGAAGAGTTATAGAGCTCAGAGGGCCTTACCTGGTAATATAAAATAAATAGTTTAGTATAGTTTGTGTTCCACTGCTAGTCTCTGGGTATAATTCGAAGCGTGCGTCTCGCTTTTTGCTCGTTTGCAGACGTCGACGCCCACGTGTTGTTGTTGTTGTAGAATAAACAACTCTTTATTGCGCTGATGGCGAATGTACAACACACGTGGCCGTATGACTGCCACGAATTTCGCGAACAGCTCTCGGGTGGGTAGAAGCCCGAGCGTCCTCCAGTTCGAAGACGCCCCGAGCACGACGGCGCCAGACTACGCAGCGTGAGTCCGAGAACGCAACGTGAGTCCGAGGAAGAGCGGTACCCTGGCACGGTTGGGGGTGGACTACTCTGCTGACCCATACCACCGCACAGCCCACACCTGGCACCCTCCACACAGTCCACGAGTTGTGGCCCCTTCAAGGGTCGACTTACGTTGGCAGCACGTTACAGACGTGTGCTTTGCTGCTCCTTGAAAGGGCACCGTGAGCACGCGGTGCTGATGAACCCGTTTCGGTGAGAGCCCCTACTCTTGGAGGTGTATCGTTTCGGCAGCATTTGGGCCAACGCGGGGCAAAAACTCTGGAATGGTTTCAACATTTCGGGTTCTATTCTCAGCGAGATGGAATCCGTTGAGCGCGATGGAGCACAACGACCCCTGCTTCCAAGTTTGGTGCCATCCACCGAAAGGGATCCAGACTCCGCTGCAACGTGACGGATCGCACGCGCAACAACGCTATGTTTGCAGCGCGCACCCAGAGCCCAGTACGATCGCCGCCGACGGCTAACATCGGTGGCGAGCGCGAGCCGAACCCGTGCTGGTGCGCACTCACCACTGCACTTTCACCACACCCGCAGAGACCCGCTTGGTGAAGTATGATCCAACAACGCCCATGATCATCAAGCAGTGGATTGACCAAGGACTGTCAGCTGTTTTATACAATTAAAAATAAAAAAAAAACATTGTTGCTCTCTGGGGTTGTTGTGCGTTTGATATCTTGCGTTCTCTAACACAAGGAGGTGATGATTCATTGTTCACAGCGAGAGGTCCAAATGGACATCTGTTGCTCTCGTGTCTTCAGAGCGCAGATGCCGCCACACTCGGAATACAAACACAATAAGTACGCCGTTGTTTTCGTGGTCGCCATCAATCCCGTGCCATGGTGCAGGTGACAGCTGCCTCTCTCCATCTCAACGCGACCTCCTGGGGAGGCACAAAGGCGGCCCCGGAGCAGTGGACCGAGCTAAATGTTTGTCCAGGCACCGGGCTGGTGCAGTAATTAGCGCACTCGACTCGCCACTGCAGAGATCCGCCGGTTCATTGTTTATGCGCGGTAGTTAACGCAATGGACATAGCGTCTTAATGCCCCCCCCCTTTCTGCCTCCCGTCCACCCACCCATGCCAACGCAGCAGTAGAGATGAATACAGCAGCTTGCGTGTGGTTGGATCACTTGTGGGTACTCCCTCCTCCTGCCAAGACGTCTGGTCATCTTGGAAGAGTAGGCCAATTTGCCCGATAGAAAGGGGGTAGGGGGGGGTTGTTTCGAGCCCCCTCTCGCGGAGGTAGCGTTAGCAGACAATTGCAGGGCTGCGCCTTTAGAGCGAGACGTATGGGCGGGTGGAACGGCGAGACGAGGCGAGGCTTCACTCCTCGTCTCTCGCCACCCGCTGACATTTACGCAGCCCCTCCCCCTCTCCGCTTGCTTTCCTCCCCCCATTAATTTCTCGTCTGCCACCTCCTATCCCCCCCCCCCCTTGCACCTCCCGAACCCCCTCCTCCTCCCACCCCCACCCCAACATGTCTCCCGTCTGCCACACGAGCCTCTTGCGATGCACAAAATTAGCCTAAACGAGCTGGCGCTCGCGTGGGGTCGCAGGCAGTGTTCGTTAATTACAGGAGGGCCCAGGTGCTCGCGTGAATTTCCGCGTGCTTTTACCTTCACCCCCTCTGGGAGAGCACGGTGGGGGTAAGGGGGGTTGTGGAGTCGGGGATGGAGAGAGGGAGGGGGTGAGGACGAGAGTGTTTGTCTGAGCGCGTGAGCGAGTGATGTTGCACTGGGGATTATCACACGCGCTAAACGTTGGGCACGCGCGATATTCCGTATTGACCGTCATCGTCATCACTGTCTCATACACTGCTGGATGAAGTCCCCCCCCCCCCCCCCCATCTGCCTCCCCAAGCCGTCTCTCAGTCCCTCGATGCAACGACCCATCTGGCTCCTACTTACTGCCTAGATGTTAACTACCTCGCCTGGTATACAGTAGGTCATCGGTTCGATCCCGACCCTGACGCTTGCTGTTTATTTCGAGTTTGCATGTCTCTCTCTCCCAGTGGTCGTGTGGATTTCTCTCCGGGTCCTCCGGATTTTCCCTCCACATTGCGTTTTGAGTATTTGGCTGCTATACATTTCCACGTGACGATACGCCACTTAATTGAGCTATCATTTATGGCCAAGTCGCTTCTGAAAAAGCGCTATACAGCTCAGTGGGCCTTACCTGGTAAATAAAAAGAGAGCGAAACATGTGTTTTGAGGATTCCCCCTCGGATGATACCCCTGGTCACGAATCTATCTCAGTTTGCCATCTCCGTGTAGCGTAGTGTGCTAACCACTGTACCACCGCTCGCCTGCCCCCCCCCCCCCCCCACACACACACGGACACAAACTCACTCAAACACACACACACACAGGCTACGACCCACTGTTTATTTCCATTGACTTACCCGAGCAAGTACTGTTAGCGAGCACCTATTAAAGCCACGTTTACATGGGTATGGGGTTAAGACGTGCAGCTGATGGGCAAAGGAAAGGATGGGGAGGGAGGAGTATGTGAGGTTATGGAAAGAGGTTTCCTGGGGGTGCAGAGGTAGCGAGGAAGGGTGGGGGGTGAGGGATGGGGGGGGGTAGGGAGAGGGCGGGGTGAGAAGGCGGCATTTCACCAGAAATTGCAAAGGTCAGGTTTCGAACTCCTCTGTGATAGCCCTGGGAGGCGATGGCGCGGTTCTCGTGCCCTGCCTCGTCCGCCGCACGTGCGACTCGGGGTCACGAGGAGAATAACGCGCGCGCCGCCACGAAGCGTAACACCTGGCGCGCCCTCCTCCCGATCACCAAATTAAAGGTCCCCCCCCCCAACGCCCCCCATTAACACGGACTGTCGGGGCAAGTTCTGTTATCGAGCACCACCTATGAAGGCCGATACGGCACACAATACGGTCGGTGGCCAACACCACGCCCGGCCGCCTTTATCTCCCAAGGGGCGATATGAACACACAGCATCAGGCACTATTTTTAAGCCGAGTCGACCTAGGGTAGGGGCTCGACCTGTTCAAGAAATTCAACATTGATGGTGGCCGTGAGCGTGAATCGAAACTCGGGTCGCTGGGTTCGTAGCACAGCGTGCTAACCCCTGCGCCACCGCTCCCCGCTGTATCAACATACAAGCGTGCAGGCACAGCCCTTTATGTCAATTCACTGCTGAATGAGCCACTCCCCAATCCGTGCGGGGTGTATATGACAAACAGACTTGAGCAGAGAACGTGGGAGCATGTAAGTACCTCCCAACGGTAGATGCCACTGCACTGCATTCCGCTGCCCTTAGCGTAGCCACACAGAAATCTTAAATTGATTTGTTGTCGCCTATTCGAGGCAATGTCCAGGCTCAGACTTGCTTCGCCTATATCGATTTTAAACATCTGATCGCGATCGACCGAATCACCCAGGTTCGCGGGGTCACCGAGCGTGTGATCGTTACGCGCCTATTGATCCCCTGTTCATGGAAGTCCCATCGAGAGCTTATTAACGTCACGGGGTGATAGGGCGTTGTCAGTGATAATAACAGCAACTCAACACATCCATCAATAAACCACTACTCTGAAAATGATTATATTTATATAATAGTCGACGGTTCAGGCAATGGCCCTTTGACATTGCACATATCTATCTCCGTGGACCATTTGAGTCGTTAGCGGTAACGTCTGATTTCATTATAATATATCTCTTCTTATTATAACATATCTCTTCTTATAGCAGCGTTATTGATGAACGTGAGTTTGTGTTATATTGACATGATGGAGGGAGGGGGTCGACATGGGCTGTGCAGGTGTGAAGTGGGTGTTGTTAGGGGGTTTGGGGGGGGGGTGCCGAACCCTTGGGGTAAATCTCAAAGCAGCTCTTAATATCAGTTCATAAGCGAGCGCGAATGGGCCGCGTCGCGCGCAACTCATTAAACAAACACCGCCTGGAGGATGCGCCGGGAAGGGTGAGCGCTCGCACTTCTGGCTCATCATCAGACAAATATAAAGGTCTCCCGTACAGCCACGACAAATGGATGGGGCAAGTGCTGCTAGCGAGCACCTATGAAGGCGCGGTTACGGCACACGACGGGGTGGGTGGCCAGCACCACGCCCGGCCGTCTTCGTATCCCCAGTGTCGATGTTTCACACACGCATCGCAACAAGTGCAGTGCTCATTTGAGGCCGAGTCGACCTTGGGGAGGCCTAGGGCCGCTTCAGATAATCGTGCCTGGTGTTGGCCATGCGTGGGAATCGAACTCGGGTCGCCAGGTTCATAGCGCAGTGCGCTAACCACGACAATACCTCTCCACACGGGCACGCACAATATAATACAATTCTCCGGCACCACCGCACGAGAGAGCCATAGGGAGGGAGTCGTGGGGAGATGAATTCAGTCACTCGAGCGGAGATTTGAGGATCAGCTCCCCGTGAGTGGTCCCTCTGACCATGCACGTGAGCGCCGGCATCTGTCCCCCCCCCCCGCCGACCTCCACACCCCATTCTTATTTTGTGTGAATCCAGGACAACGCACTCGTCTCCGCCACCCCCCCCCCTCAATCATCAATACCCCCCCCCACCACCACTAACTCGTCCCTGAAAGCGCTGCTCTCTTTAAAAGCATTCCTAAAAAATGCGTTCTCTCTGTGGATCTTTACAACGGCACCTCGCATCACGCGGCTCTACCCTGTTCCTCATCCTCGCTCCTTCTGAACCCGCGGTCTCGCAGTTTTATCTCTCAATGCACCCTCAACCTCCGACTACCCCCCCCCCCCCCCACCACCACCACCACCTCGCTCTATTCATTCAAGAGACAAGAGAACGGTAACCCCCCCCCCCCCCCGCTTCATCCCTCTCACCTCCTCCCCATTCCCCCCAATCTCTCTCTGCCTTTTCGTGTACCAGCCCGTGCCGTAATGATACCGGCCGGGAAAGCAAAGAGCCAAGTGCAGGGCCCGCAGCCTCGATCTCAGCGTTAGAGGGAGATGTGAATGTGATTGTGTGGGAGGAGGGGGGGGGGGGGGAGGTCGAGAGGGATAAGGGGCGGGAGCTATTGGGAAGCAGGAGGTCGTAGGGGTCATCTCGATTGCGCAGTGAAGACCTCGGTCATTTTGGCAGAGCGCGATATCGCAATTCCGATGACCTCCGCGACCCCTGGGCTATAGCGCTATTGCTTTTGCGTGCATGCGTGGGTGTGTGGGTGAGTTATAAGTCAGTGTGTACGTGTCTAGGTAAGCATACGGAGAGCGGTGGCACAGTGGTTCGCGCTATGGACGCGGCTAACCTGACTTTGAGACGATCAACGCCGATGCTTTGTGCGCTCTTTTTTGCATTAATAGGCGCTCGCTAGCGGCACTCGGCCCCATAGTGTGCTGGACCGTGATTTGAATGAGCGATGCGTGCAGAACGCGCTGCCGATGATAGCTTTGCCTTAACCTCTGTTGATAGAACTCTGAGTTGACTCGACACTGCCACTGCTCCTCTTATCCGCCGTTGGCGTTCGTGGCATAAATATTGGAATTGACGGTTTATAACCCATAGACATCTCTGTTAATCCGCTGGAGTATTGAGATCTTCACACGAAGTGTAGGCCATGGCCATTGGGGGGGGGGGGGAGAGGGTGGGCAGGAGAGGGAGTTGTTTGACCATACTTCACCGCTCTAATTAGTGCGGATTGTTAATCAGAATATTTATTTAGAACGGGGTGATCCGATGAGCTATGTAGCTCTTTTTGTTCCACAGATTATCCGGTAGGGGCGGGTTAGCGAGTTACCACAACGAACAATACAAAACAACAAAGACATGGCAGGAGTGCATCGTTGGAAAGGGAAGACTCACGCACAGTATCCGCAAAACTGACGCTCACCGTGGCCGAGAATCGAACTTAGAACCCCACGCGCATGGCGCAGGATGTGGAATTGTGCTCCACTCCTGATGGTGCCTACTTGTTATGAATGTGTATTGTGATTTTTCTACGCTTGTCGTCTCCTATGGTATGATTTCACGCCCATGGATGTTGTTGTTGTTTGTTTTTTTGCCCATTTCCCTCATCGACACATGGATGTGTTAAAAACAAAAAACGTATCGGAATAATGCGAAATTTGTCCGTGGCCAGCCTGACCCCTGCCATACGAATCTGGAATTTCCACCACCGGTCTAGCACCGCCGACTAATGTTGAACACGGCTCGTCCGAGCAGGGAGAAGCTTTGGTTCCGATTCTCTGACCCGTTGACCAAACGGCCAAAACGTTTCGCTCCTCTGTTTCCATTATTTTTTTTATTTTACCAGGTCACGGCTCTTTTTCAGAAGCGTGCTGGCCACAAATGATTGCTCGACGAAGTGGCTCATCATGTGGTAATATATAGCAGCCAGATACTCTAAACGCATGATTCTAAATGCGGTGGGAAAAAGCAGAGGCCCTTGAGAAAAGTGCATGCGACCCCGAGGAGAGAGAACACGCAAACTCAAAATATACTGCAGGCATCAGGGTCGGGATCGAGCTCACGACCTCCTGTATACCAGGCGAGGTAGTTAACATCTCAGAGCCACAGTTTGTTGGTCGCGCCGGCATCGTCGCATATCCCGGCAACGACATCGGACGAGAGGAACCCGAAATTCGCCAGCGTCGCGCGAAACCGCGACGGTTCGGGACTAGCTTCGGTCACACACGGGCTGGGCGAAGTGCTGCCGTGAAGAGGCGGACTGGATTGCATTGGGATCTAGTGGAGTGAGGAGGTCCGCCCCCGGGGGTCCCGTCACTTCGATGATTGGTCGCGCTGTTTGGTTGGCGGAGCGGCAAAAGCAAAAGCAAAAAAAATGAAAGCAGATGGAAGGTGTGAAGATGGCTCCCAGGGCCGGCAATTTTCCAGGCTAATGGTCCTCTGTCACAGATCATAGCCAAGGCAGTGCGTCATGGCCGCACGGGCGCGCACTCCACAGGGCACGAGAGTCGCCGG
Organism: Petromyzon marinus; assembly: GCF_048934315.1. NCBI lineage: Eukaryota > Metazoa > Chordata > Hyperoartia > Petromyzontiformes > Petromyzontidae > Petromyzon > Petromyzon marinus. Next base: position 4,579,846 of record NC_133668.1, read on the forward strand.
GCATTCGTCAGAGGATGTTTAGCCTTTAGAACATTGCTTTAGTTCTCAAGGTCCGCGCTCTCCTGTGAGTCGCCATCTATCATCATCATCATCATCATCGCCACCACCACCGCCACCACCGCCATCATCGCCACATCTTTCCATCTTCATCGCCACCACCACCATTACATATGCCATCAGCACCACTCTTGTGCATCATCTTTATCACCATTATCGCTGTCATCATCACTCCTAATGTCATCATCATCATCATTACTACCATTATCATCAGCATTACCATAGTCAACATCATGACTATGACGACTGTCATCGCCACTACTAATCTCGTCACCATAGCCGTAGTCACCATCATCACTCCCACCGCGTTCATCAATCATTCATATTAAACCCAAGTGAGGTCCAATAACAGACAAACGAGCTCTCTTTCAACAGGAACCTGGTTTACCGTCACGCGTGCTATGCATGCGCGATATGGATCGACAGAGCATCACTCACGCTCCGAAACGCGGAGAAACCTCGCGTCTGAACGAGACGCTAACTCACAGCGAACCCCTCTCTGCGGCGTAAATTGCAGAGTTCAACTATGACAAACGTGAACATTGCAATCACTGTCCAGTTGAGCAGTGATGTGTAATGGGCCCCACCAGAGACTCGCAAGCCACGTCGCTAACGAGGGAGTGGCAGTGGAGATGCGGGGATGACGAGCTCATCATGCGCGCAGGCGTTAGATGGATTGTTGCATCGCAAAACCGCGCGAGATGGCACCGGTGTTGAGAGGCCTTCATCCAGTAGTGTATTGATCATGGTTGATGGTGATGGTGACAATATTGAGCGGTCCTACTACATTGGATCGCTCGCTCTACTCGAGTTGCGGTGATTGGTGGTCGCTGAGGATGAGTCCACTGTGCCGTTGGCTGCAGCTCCCCTGAGTCGATTCCGTTCAGCACGAAATGTAATCGACTGATCTTCTCGGCGGGACTCTTCCCCCAAGCACCACCACCACCACTACTACCACCACCTCCGCCTCCACCCCCCTCACACATCCCTGCCTCGTCCCCGTCACTCGCTGTGGGGGTTTCGCTGCAGGGAGCCAGGTGGGCCCCTCGCCTGCTGCACACTCGCTCGTGCAATGTCGAGATATTGCTGTTGTGCAAAGACGGCCACTGCATCGCGCGCTTTCAAATGCGCGTCTGCGGCCATCTGGAACGCTCTTCCTTCCGAGATTAGGAAGCCACTTGGAGCTACGCACTCTTACATCTAGATTGAAAACTCATTTTTTTCATAATTGCTTTTTTTGTATTTGGGTTCTAGTCCTTCCCCCGCACCACCGATTAGCACGGTTGGAAAGAAGTGAAACACGCATACGGTACGTGCATTGCTGCTCTGCGTGCACTGATACAGTGGGCTTTCGGAACCTGAGTAGGCAGGGCGAGAGGAAGGGATGAAGGGAGACGTAGCGACCGGGAAATAAAACGGGAGAGTGAGAGAGACGGAGAGGCAGGAGACACGCAGCGAGAAAGCGGGGAGGTAGGGAGACAGTTTCAGTTTCATTTATTAGGATTTACCCTGTGAGCCATTCGGCTCTTGATTTGGGTTCAATCGCAACAAACAATAAAATTACAAGATACACCTCAAATTCATTGTACACAAATATAAACATCACATACGTAAACAATAAAATCCTACAGAAAAAGCACAACCCGTCCATGCTGCGTACAAAAAATGCAAAACATTCCATTTCTATGTTTGATCCCAATAACAATCATAATACAATAAAGATACAAATTTTAAGTATTAATCTATACTAATTAAAAAAAAATCGGCCCAAACCAAACCCCTCTTAAACTTACTAAAACAATGCTATATAAACAACGTAACAGTTTCCCAACAAAATGTGATTACAAGTTTACAATAGCGACACACACAACACACATCACTAAACCTAGCGTCCTTCGCTAGCTGCATGAGTCAATCCATAACAGCCGGATTACACAATAGCAGTAGCAGCGCACTATAATCAAAATACAGTACGTAATAATTTCATACATCGGTCATCTATAACTATATTTTTGATTTCAGGCGACCGGATAGCAGTGGCAGGGAGGACGAGGCAACATCAGAGGGAGATCGGGAGACGGAGGAACAGCATCGAGACACGGCCATAGCACCATACAGAGATCGATGTACGATAGATACAACATGAGCAGAAATAAAGTTGGAGAACGAGAGACGCAGTCAGACGGGGAGAGAGAGGCGGAGATTCGAGACAGAAGGGGAGTCATAGTCCGCCCAGAGGAAGAACGATTGCACGCGCATCCCACTCCACACACGAGTATTACGCGACACCCCTAATCCACGCATTCGCTCCCTGTCTACCCCCCCATCTCCCGCATCATCATCCACCTCCCCCCCCTCGGTCGCGCGAGGAGCTGCTCCTTCATTCAACTGAAGGAACGCTGTTGAACTGCGCGCGACAATACAGGCGGCCGCGTTTAGCTGCGCCTCTCTGTCTCTGATTTCGACACTCGCATTGTGGCCAACGCTGATTTTAGTTACATTGAGAGAATGCGTGCACAGTCAGGTTTGGCGCAATGATTATCGCAGTTGAGTATTACCACGCATACACACATACACACACGCACGTGTCGTAGCAGGCGACAGCAAATACTGCTGCAGGCGAATCTTCCTGAGGCGCATTGCCAATCTGTTTTGCATTATTAAGTTCCGTTTTTTTTTACAAAAAGCGCCCTTCCAACGCCGCACTCGCCCGCGCATTTATTGAATCGTGTCGATCCCACTCCGCGTTAAGAAACTACCCCGGGGAGCGCAACGCACGCGCGTACGTTACGCGAGAGAGACAGAGACAGAGGGAGAGAGGCAGAGGGAGAGAGACAGAGGGAGAGAGATAGAGGGAGAGAGACAGAGGGAGAGAGATAGAGGGAGAGAGACAGAGGGAGAGAGACAGACGGAGAGAAACAGAGGGAGAGAGACAGAGGGAGAGAGACAGAGAGACAGACGGAGAGAAACAGAGACAGAAACAGAGACAGGGAGAGAGACAGAGAGACAGAGGGAGAGAGACAGAGACAGAAACAGAGACAGAGAGACAGAGGGAGAGAAACAGAGACAGAGAGACAGAGGGAGAGAGACAGAGAGACAGAGACAGAGGGAGAGAGACAGAGAGACAGAGGGAGAGAGACAGAGGGAGAGAGACAGAGGGAGAGAGACAGAGAGACAGAGGGAGAGAAACAGAGACAGAGGGAGAGAGACAGAGAGACAGAGGGAGAGAGACAGAGGGAGATAAACAGAGACAGAGAGACACAGGGAGAGAAAGAGAGACAGCGAGACAGAGGGAGAGAGACAGAGGGAGAGAGACAGAGGGAGAGAGACAGAGAAACAGAGGGAGAGAAACAGAGACAGAGAGACACAGGGAGAGAAAGAGAGACAGAGAGACAGCGAGACAGAGGGAGAGCGACAGAGGGAGAGAGACAGAGGGAGAGAGACAGAGAAACAGAGGGAGAGAAACAGAGACAGAGGGTCAGAGACGTGAGACTCAACGTGCTGGCGGGGGACGTCAATGGAAGGGTCGGTGGCCCGTGGTCAGAGACTTCCGGCGGAGCGGCAGTCGAAGGAGGGGACCCGGGGAGATGAGGCGAGGAAATCAGCTTGACGGCTTCGGAAGGCCTTCATCCAGCAGTGGGTAGATCATGGTTGCTGCTCATGATACTCACTGATGACACTCACATGCGTGCACGGATGTGAGTATGAATGTGGTGAGCGCAGTGCGATACGCGTCCATCGAACCAGAGGTCGATTCCTTCTCACGCGTGAATAACATCTGGCGACGAATATTTTTTTTAAAAAGGGTCCCATGCCTCCCCTAGGTCGACTCGGCATTAAATGCGTATCTTGCGCGGTGTGTAAGCATCAACATTGGTGCGAAACAAAAAGCGACCAGGCGTGGTGCTGGCCACACTACCCCGTTGATGGCCGTCATAGGATGCTCTTTAAGGGCACTTGCCCCAGCAACCTCTTTTGTCTACAGGGGGATCCTTGTCTTCGTGTGCAAGTGAGTGCAGAGATAAACATTTACAGATCCATCCGGATCACGTGGCGTGTTAGCTTGTAAGTTGCCATTTATTCCTCTCACTGTGGTCCGAATGAATAAGGCATGTGGTGCGATAAGGGGCTGATAAGTTCGTAATTCTATAAATCATTGTGGCCTCCCTCTGAAAGGAAACATGTGAGACCTAGTTTGAAGACTGATGTATTTCCTTTCTGTGTAAACACTTAGGAAATAATCCGCTACATTTGCCACAACAGCTGGCCCTGCTGCTTACATTTCTACTATCAATCAGATCCTACGAAATATACCCACGTGTATATATCATTATTAAATACAATACCGAATGGGCTGGCTTTTGTAGACTATGAAAGGGAAATTGATGCAATCATCCGAGCCCGAACACATCAATGCAGTGTGTGTACATATGTATACAGGGTGTCCGAAAATGAATATACCAAAAAGAACGCTGAATGGTTGGGTGGTTATTCGAGCTACTGACATAAATGTAACATGAATACATATAATTGACTCGTACGTTTTAGTTCATTTTTTGTCACGGTATTGATCAGATATTCTCGAATTATGAATAAACGTATACATGTGGTCCATCATTCACGATGATACATCTTATTTGGCGTTTAAACGACGAGAAAACATTTTCCAACACAGCTGTTGGGATAGATGGCGACACAAACATCATCGACAATGCGATGTTCAAGTTCTTCAAGGCCCCCTGGACAGCAAGTGTAGACTTTACTTTGTCAAACACTGCAAAGATACTAAACAAATATCTTGTGAAGTTAAGTTTGGTGAACGGGCGGACTTGGAATTATATCAGAAAATGGGTTTTTCTTCGGAAACAGAAACAATGTACCAATCCAATATTCACAACAAACTCAAACTTATAGGTCTAATGCTCCTATTCATATCACATTTTTGTCAGTATCTGGAATAACAAACAACTTTCTTATTGATATATTCATTGTCGGACACGCTGTACATAAATATGCCACACTGCTTCTATATATTGTACACACACAAACTCTGAAACACGTTTAGTAAAGAATGGAACGGCTACTCTGAGATTTCTTGGAGTAATTTGGACACGAGGAGTATTTTTTTTTTAAATGACGATTCGCTCTCATTAGCGACAAGAGAAGACGTCTTCTGAAAAAAAAACATTTCAGATCTTCTGACGTCATTATCTTTATCAAACTTTAATAAGCAATGACAAGCACCTGCAGGGCACGCGGGAAGAATGCTTGGCTCATAATAAATACGAGCAGAATACAACTTCGCGAACAAAGTAAATTTAAAGTAAATTATGGTTGGAGGATCGATAGTGGAGAAGACGCTAGGGTTTGTAAAACACCCAAGTCAATACTCTTTGGTTCTTTCGGTAAAGTCACGTAGGTGGAAAAAAAATATCACAACGTTTCGATCGCAACACAAGCGGTCGTCCTCAGGTGGAAAAAATAATCCATCAGTGGAACTGCTGAACCAGCGAGAGAGCTGTTACAATAAGGCTATATACAGTGAGGGAAAAAAGTATTTGATCCCCTGCTGATTTTGTACGTTTGCCCACTGACAAAGAAATGATCAGTCTATAATTTTTATGGTAAGTTTATTTGAACAGTGAGAGACAGAATAACAGCAACAAAATCCAGAAAAACGCATGTCAAAAATTGTATAAATTGATTTGCATTTTAATGATGGAAATAAGTATTTGACCCCCTCTCAATCAGAAAGATTTCTGGCTCCCAGGTGTCTTTTATACAGGTAACGAGCTGAGATTAGGAGCACACTCTTAAAGGGAGTGCTCCTAATCTCAGCTTGCTACCTGTATAAAAGACACCTGTCCACAGAAGCAATCAATCAATCAGATTCCAAACTCTCCACCATGGCCAAGACCAAAGAGCTCTCCAAAGATGTCAAGGACAAGATTGTAGACCTACACAAGGCTGGAATGGGCTACAAGACCATTGCCAAGCAGCTTTGTGAGAAGGTGACAACAGTTGGTGCGATTATTCGCAAATGGAAGAAACAAAAAAGAACTGTCAATCTCCCTCGGCCTGGGGCTCCATGCAAGATATCACCTCGTGGAGTTGCAATGATCATGAGAACGGTGAGGAATCAGCCCAGAACTACACGGGAGGATATTGTCAATGATCTCAAGGCAGCTGGGACCATAGTCACCAAGAAAACAATTGGTAACACACTACGCCGTGAAGGACTGAAATGCTGCAGCGCCCGCAAGGTTCCCCTGCTCAAGAAAGCACATATACATGCCCGTCTGAAGTTTACCAATGAACATCTGAATGATTATAGACAGATCATTTCTTTGTCAGTGGGCAAACGTACATAATCAGCAGGGGATCAAATACTTTTTTCCCTCACTGTATGTGGCGATGGACAAGCAAGCGGGGTCTGAGCTGGAAAGGAATTCCATTCCCGGACGCATGCACGCCAGTTGTGTTAATGGGGGAGATTAGGGAGAGATAGATTAGGGAGCGAGATTAGCATGAAATGAGCTTCCATCGCCGCATAAGTTACATTGGGGAAACGAAACGACATGTCTCAGACTGTGTTCGCGAACACAAGGCAGATTTGAAACACGGCAGAACCAATACCTCTGCAGTGGCTGATCATTGTTATATCGCAGTGTGCTCGCACGATATTGTTTTTTTCCGAGACCAAGGTACTCTGCAAACCTTCGGGCTACCATCAAAGATTTGTCCATGAAGCCATCCAGATGTATAAACACAGAGACAATTTCAACCGAGAAGATGGGTATAAGCTGAGCAATCGTTGTAAGGACGTTGCAAAGTCGTAACTTGTTGTGGTGCTTCCATTCGTCCCTGCCGTTTGGCTGTTATCTCCGACTCTCTGAGTTGCATTGCCCTGTTAGGTGCCTCTGCATTAACGGTCTGGGGTCTCACTAACATGGCCGCCTCTGCTCCCTTAGCCTCGATGTATCGATGCTTCTGGCTGTGTGATGAGCTGCGTGTCTCACTGGCGCGACCACCGTTGCGGTGGTTCTCTTGCGTGGATGCGCTCGCCACTCACAGCGCGGTTGGCAACGCCGCAGCTTGTGTTACACATAGACGTGACATTAACTTGCTAATCCCCCTAATCTCCCTGCCTAATATCTCCCATCAACATAGTGCTAATCTCCCATTAACGCTGCTGTTGTGCGCATATGCGGGGGCGATACTCTTATGTGGCGACGGAAGCTCATTTCATGCTAAACTCTCTCCCTAATCTCTCTCTCCCTAATCTCCCCCATTAACACAACTGATGTGCTTGCGTGCGGGGATGAAATTCCTTTCCAGCTCAGACCCCGCTTGCTTGCCCATCGCCACGTGAATCACCTCTTATTGTAACAGCTCTCTCGCTGGTTCAGCAGTTTCCATTGCTGGATTATTTTTTCCGCCTGAGGACGACAGCTTGTGTTTCGAACGAAACGTCGTGATATATAATTTTTGTTTTATTTTATTTTATTATTTTTCTACCTACGTGACTTTACCGAAAGAACCAAAGAGTATGGATTCCTGCAGTCACGAAAGCTTCAAATCAAGACCCAAGTCAATGTATTGCAAGCGGTTCGGGATCAAACCTAAGGCTTAGAGATGAGAGACAGACGGGTGGAGTGCTTTCAGCGAATCGTATTGGACCATGATCATCTCCACAGGACTGTGTCCAGCTCCCCACTGTGACGGGGATCAGAACCGTGAGGCGAGATGTTATATCCCTCAACTGGTATGCAGAAGGTCATGGGGTTCGAACCCGGACCTGACGCCTGTATATTTTAAGTTTTTGTGTTCTCCCCATGGTCGCGTGAAATTTTATCCGAGTCCTCCGGTTTTTCCCCTCTACGTTTGGCAACATTTGTTTAAAATATTTGACTGCTATACATTCCCACGTGATACGCCACTAAGTTAAGCTATAATTCGTGGTTGGTTCGCTTAATAAAAAGAGAGATATAGCTGAGTGGGCCTTTCCTGGTAATATAAAAAATAAATTGGTTTAGTTTTAGTATGTTGTAGCTAACTGCGCTAACCGGAAGTGCGGGGGAAGGACAGCAAACTAAACACAAAAATCAGTTCTAAAGAAATGAGTTTTCAATCAAAGTTTGAACGTGGTATCTCCAGTGGCTTCCTAATATAAGAAGGAAGAGCGTTCCAGACGGCCGCAAAAGTGCATCTGAAATGGTGCAATGCAGTGAACCTGAGTAGCGCTCAGGTTCACTGAAACGACAGGTGCAAATCGGCCCTGCTCCGGGCAACTTTGTGGGCAGTTGAGGGTGGTGCAGAAATTGTAGTTGTACTGTTCCCCTACGCTCCCATGCCCATGCTGCTTCCCGCCTTCATCAACCCACCCGTCAACGTGCGTGGTGCTCATCCAGCAGTGGATTGACCAAAGAGCTGTACATGTACACACATGTCTGAGAGAACGTCAAACACCCATTTAGCCCTTGAATCGGTGGTTGGGCCAGCAGTGCTCTTCTCGATCACCTATTAAGGCCTGCTTGTACATATGTGTACAAAAGCCTAACATACTGTTGGGGCAAGTGTTGTTAGTGAGCACCTATGGAGGCCGATCCATCACACGAGGGGGTGGGGTGGCCAGAACCAAGCCCAGCCACCATTGTCTCCCCAGTGGCGTTGTTAACACTTGTGTAGTGCGTTCAACTGAGTCGCAGACGTACTCTTGGAGGCAACACATTTATTGAACTCCAACACACGGGGTAACTGCCCTATAACAGAATAACAACCTATGGTGGTGACCACCAGGTTAATTACAACGTTACTAGCTACGACGGACCGGACCACAGCTCGGGTCCAGGTCCACGTGTTGGAGACTGGGTAGAACGTTGGACGAAGGTTTCTTCAGGATGAACAACAATACCGGCCCCTCTGGGGGACCCGGCTTATATTCTCTGCGTCGTGGACGGCTCCACCCTTGACCACGACCACCCTCCAGAATCCTCGAGCAGGATCTGGACCCCGACCAAGTGACCACCCCTAGCCCCCGATTGGGGCCCCTTTGATGACTTAGCCGGTCACTTGTCCTCTCGGGTCAACCAGAGTGCCATGGCCTTTAGTAACCTCATTCCTACGGCCGGCACTCCCACACCCTATCCTGTAGGGGCTGGCACTGCACGCCAAGCGTGGTGCCACCCAGCGCTATCAACCAGCGCTCTCCGGGCCCCTCTAGGGCCGGTACTACACCCACACCACTGTGGTGTCTGCGATGTCGCTACATCGCACGCCGTGACTCTCTAGGGCCGGTACTGCACAGCGACATCCCGCGATGTCACTACACATGCATTGCACCAGGTAGAGTACTTATTTGAGGCTGAGTCGACCTAGCGGAGGTCCTGGGCCGGTTCAGATACAATCGTCACTGATGTGTTGGTTGTGAGCGTGAATCAATCCGGGTTCGTAGCGCGGCGCGCTAACTGCCATGCTACCGATCCCCACGCACATGTGTGTGTCTGTGTGTGTGTGTACACGCACATAGTGTAGCGGTTAGTGCGCTGCGCTATGAACCTGGCGACCCGGGTTCGATTCCCGCTCACGGCCAACACCAGTGACGATTATCTGAACCGGTCCCGGGCCTCCCCTAGGTCGACTCAGCCTCAAATGAGTACCTGGTGCGGTGTGTAAACATTGCCACTAGGGAGACAAAGGCGGTCGGGCGTGGTGCTGGCCACCCACCCCCTCGTGTACCGTTCCGGCCTTCATAGGTGCTGCTCGCTAACAGCACTTGCCCCTACAGTCTGTTAAGGCTATATGGGGGATCTTTGTCTTTGTCTTTTGTGTACACGCATACAGAGAGACCCTGTCTCCTGCACAGTCCTTGTACGCCCTGCGTCTCACTCATTCCCTCCCTCACAGAAAGTGATGTCTCCTTCTCGTAACCCCTTGCTGGTGGCCCCCGAGCCGTTGATGGGGAACACCGAGGGTGGCGCATGGACAACCGTGATTGTTTCGAAGACGTTTACGTCGAGATCACAGCGATGCTTGACAACAACAGGGAGAATAAGAATCACAGCCATTTGTAAAGTGGGGAATTTCATCCGTAGATCGCAATGCGCCACCACCGCGTATGGAAAGCCAGGAAATAAACAGAACCTGCTGGGTACACGGTCAGAATGCGGCGGAGGGTGGCGGGGGTAAAGGCCAATGCAGCGCAGTGAGTTTTCAAGACGGGACTTGAATAACGCGAACGACCCTGGTTGTCTCACGAGCAAAGGCAACGCGCTGTGTTAACGCCTGGGGGCTGCACAGTGGTCAAAGCCCGATCAGCCCAGGGACAGAGCCTTGATCTCGAAGTACGAATAAGAAGAAGAAGAAGAGGAAGAGGAAGAAGAAGTAGAAGAAGAAGAAGAAGAAGAGGAAGAAGAAGAAGAAGAAGGAGGCAATCCAGCTTGGTAGCTCTGTAAGTAGAACTTGCGACTAAATCTACCACCGTATTACGCTTCAGAGGGAGAGAGGGCATTGTGTTGGGTGAGTACAATATCACGTGATGTAAAACGTCGACGAAATATGATCGTCGTATTCACGTGATGCCACTCTTCTCATCAACTCATCTCATCTCACAACATGACGCTGCTGTACCTGTTTGCTAATTCTTTGTTTCATTACCTTGACAAAGGTGCTTTGTAAATTTAAATTAGATGAGACTCAATGCGAAGGGTGCATACGGCACCCTTAAACAAATTATGCGATGCAATCATCGCTCCCGGAAGCCCTTATTGCCCATAGTAGATACGGCCCGTGGGTGAATGCCACGTGATGGTGAAAGGTCGGCTGCATGATGGTGAAAGGTCGGCAGAATCACGGAGATGGAGCGATGAAGTCGACTCGTGTTGTCAGCTGCTCGGTGGATCGTTGCATTGCAGGACTGTGATGAATGGTGGCGGCTTGGAGAGGCCTTCATATGTGTGTAGTGACTGACTCAGAGACACACATTGTGCAAGAGCGTAGAAGCGTGGTCAACACATCTATGCCTCTATATAAGGAACGAAACAGTAAGACTTCTCCACAAATCTGGCTATCGCCTGATGAATCTAGTTGAATTTACTGGCAAAACGTCGTACTCAGTTAGTAAATGTTGTGGCTTGGCTCTCCAACACACCGGTGTGCTGTACTCTTGACGAATTGTCATGTTCTGTTTACATGACAATCCTTACTAGTTGGCTGTGTTGAGTGGTGGCGGGTTTTAACGACACATTTATATATTTACGCGACCTAACCAAAAAACCTCTTATGGATGATATTGGTCGCGAAAGCCTACGTGTTACGCCTATGTGTTAAACAGGAGGGACTCTGTTTATTAACAGCCTTAACAGTTCACACTGCGTAACTACCGCTCCCAGTCTGGACAGTTGGCAGACTGCCTGACTGACGACACTGAGATGATGAAGACGGCGACGAAAACTCCAGAAGCATGACGGGATCCCACTCCAAACGACAGCCCCGAGCTCCCGCTCGGGGCCTCCTTTAATTCTCCCAGCATTGCCTAGCTCCGCCCCGGCCACGCCCTCTTTCTAGAACCTACTCGCGGGTTCCCGGGCTTCCCTCACATGCCCCGTCTGTAACCTTTCCCCTACACCCCTCTCTCTGCTCTATCACGTGACCTGCTGTCAGTCAGGGCTGCTGCAACTCCAGATCCCCTTCCCTGCCAGTAACAAGCGCTATGCTGCTAAGTGACCGATTCTATGTCACTACATGCGTATACTTATGCAATTTGAGTACTTTAGTCATGTATTTTATTATGATTTGCGTATCTTTGCTACACATTCGTAACGGGGTTTTTTTGTATTGATTGTTGCTGTAACTTTCTGACCCGCCCCCCCACTGGACATCCGTGACAAATGCTTCATAGCTCATCGGATTTCTAGATTTAAAGCTTTCGTGACTGCTAGGATCCATACTCTTTGGTTCTATTGGGTAAAGTCACGTAGGTGAAAATAAAATAACAAAAAATCACGACGTTTCGGCCACAACACAAGCGGCCTTCATCAGGTGAAGGGACGAGCCTGTCTGGAGGACAGCGCTGGAGTGTCCTCCAGACAGTCTCGTCCCTTCACCTGATGAAGGCCGCTTGTGTTGTGGCCGAAACGTCGTGATTTTTTGTTATTTTATTTTCACCTACGTGACTTTACTCATCGGATTTCTCCAGGATAGATACAGATTCTGATTCTGATATATAAGTACGGGCTGTATTTACAAAGAAACACATCACATTCGTCCATAACGCTGTGTGGGTTTAAAATGAAAGTTATATAATAAAACGTGTTGGGAAATCGCTCCTCAGGGCAGATACACACATGTAGACGCTAAGTTGTCCGCCCAAGGAGCATAAACCATCACCACGCGAAATCCGCTCATCCTCACAGCAGCGGATTTTTGTTGGCCATCGAACAAATACTTTCACCGCATCGCGCGCTTTCAGATGCCCTTCTGTGGCCGTCTGGAACGCTCTTCCTTCCGATATTAAGAAGCCACTGGAGCTCTGCGCTTTTAAATAATCTATGTTGAAAACTCATCGCTTTAGAAAACTAATTTCTTCGAAAATTAGTGTTGTGTTTAGTTTTCCGTCCGTACGGTGCGAAAGAAGTTCAACATACGCACGTACATGCCCATGTTTGATACCGGTAGTGTTTGTCACCCCAGGTGGTACGAACCGCAGGCACCCCCCCCCCCCCCCTGCACCGGGGCTACGGGGGCAGCGCTAACCTTGATGATAGCGGCGCTGTGCTGCGCCGTGGTGCCCGGGGAAAGTTAAGCGCGGAATGAATCATTCCAAATTTAGCGGACGGTGATGGAGGCGTGGGCTCGGTCGCCTCCGGGCGTCATCCCTCATGCGTCAATCCACGCGGCCCCTCTCGCGACGGCTATGATTGGGCTTTCGCTCATTCATTCATTTATTCATTAGAGTGGTTTGTTCCTGCGCCTCGATAGCACGCGCGCGCGTAAATCACGGTCGCGTGCGTGTCTGTGTGCGTGTCTCTGTGAGCGTCTCTGTGTGTGCGTGTCTGTGTTGCGTGTCTGTGTGAGTGAGAGAATATGTTGACGGTCTGCGAGTGCGTCCCTTCGAGCGTCCGTTTAGCAGGGTTGGCTTTGCACTGTGGGAAATACGTTTAACATATACACACACAGATTGCATAAAGTGCTGACACACTATTTGCTCGTGCTCCGTGCCCGCCTTAATAGGTGCTCGCTTACTTACACGAACAGTCTGTTAGATGCTGAAGGGGGAAATCTTTGTTTTTCTGCTGTCTATTTTGGTCGTGGGTAATTGTGTGTCTGCTTGTGTGGGCACGTGTGGGTACTGTGTGTCTGAGTGTGAGTACTTGCGTGTCTGCTTGTGTGCACTCCCACGTGCGCACGCGTACTCTCGTACACAGCCTCTGTGGATCGTTCGGGGCCCCGTGCTGTTTGCGATCTCATAATAGGTATATTTATAGGCACACGTGCACTTTCAAAGACGAAGATCTCCCGAATAGCCTTAACATACTGTTGGGGCAGGTGCTGTTAGCGAGCACATATGAAGGCCGGAAAAGTACACGAGGGGGTGGGTGGCCAGCACCACGCCCGACCGCCTTTGTCTCCCCAGTGGCGATGTTTACACACCGCACCAGTTACTGAGTCGACCTGGGGGGGGGGGGGGGGTGGCAGGACCGGTTCAGATAATCGTCACCGGTGTTGACCGTGAGCGGGAATCGAACTCGGGTCGCCAGGTTTGTAGCACAGCGCGCTAACCGCTACACCACCGTTTACACACAGTTATATTTATAGGCACACGTACACACACACACACACACGTATATATACACACACGCACACACGCACGTAACCATTCGTACCCTAAACCAACACGAACGAAAGAAAACAACGGACGTATTTTCCACCCTCGCGCGGGAGAGTGGGGGATGATGATGATGATGTTTATGATAACGACCCCCAACTGCCTTGCTTCGACCTTCCGGCGAGACTGGGATGGGGTTGAGCGGCGGAGGGAGGAGTGGGTGGGGGTGGTGGATGGAGTAGGGTTTGATGAGGTGGCGGGGGAGCGGAGGGCGGGGGGGGGTTAAATGGTAGAATGAGGCGTAGGGAGATGAGGGTGTTGCGGTGGCGAGGTCTGGTTGCTGAAGGACATTTCTCCACCGTAATGGCCTAATGTTCATCTATTAATATCTGTCAATCACCCGGCGAGGCCGTGTGGTGACTGGGCCGGCGGCGGTAGCGGCCCCACTCGGCACACGCCACGTGTGCCGAGTGGTGCCGCGCGCGGGGGCCCCTCTCTCTCTCACTCACTCTCTCTCTCTCTCGCCGCAGTCCGGGTATTGAGGCCGCAGGGACGGGGGAGGAGGAGACGCACGGTGCTGCTCGGGCAAAGAGTAGGTCGGCTCCACTGCGGCCAGACTGGACCGTGATCACCCTCGGTCGAGTGCGGGAGACTCGAGCGTTGTTCATCGCGGTCTCAGTGGCTGGGGTCGCGGGCAGCAGGTGGGCAACTGCCCGCCCTCTCGGCCCGGCCCGTCGCACGGGACGCCTTGTTGCGGACTGCGGCGACTTTGACGCAGCGAGAACAAACAACAAACATCCCCGACAGGGCTGAAGCGCATCGTGGGTTGACAAAGATGAGACCTGCCACGCTTGAGTGGTGCGCAAAGTTATACATCGTCGGGTCATATCACTCGGGAACTCTGCAATGATTAACAATGTTGCTAAAATCATGGCGATGGCAACACTTAATATAATGTATGCATAATGATAATAATAATGATCAGCAGCAGTTCTCTGTCGATCCGCTGCTGGGGGAACGGCGTGGTCGTGGGCGATGTCGGAATATACTTCACCGCGCCCGTCAGTCCACGGAGCTCGGTGTGCGGAGCGGAGGTTTTGAAAGCGGATGATGATGTTGATGATAACGTCGCCTCCGTTACAATCGCAGGGAACCGCGCATGCCGAGATTTGAACAGCAGGGAGAGCGTTAGTTATTATCGGTTTACTGGGCGCCTAGAGCCGGGTGTTTGCCCCTGGTCGGTGTCGTTGTGGCGATGAAACGAGATGAAATTAAATCACTACGGGGCATATTTTAGATTCGAGGGGTCGCGTTCTGCAGGACGGACATCCCTGCGTCAGCCGCCTCGCTCCGATGGGGTGGGGGGGGGGGGTGTTCGGAGGTTCATCCAAACGGCGGCGCGTGTAATCACAAGATGATAATTACACCGATGGGAGTTGACGGAGGGATTTAGGTGGGTTTCTGTTTTTTTATGAGTTTGTCTACGGCATTAAAGGCACCGTCCTCGTTCGGGTGCCGTGGAGAATCCGCCCTCGGCGTCGACGATGACGGGGTCGCGGCGCGCGTTCATCCGTGAACGCTATAAACTCTCCGCTATTTATTTTACTAGGTAAGGCACCATTGAACTGTATAGTTGTTGTTTTGTTCTTGAGAAGCAAATGATAGCTCAGCGAAGTGGCTTATCACGTTGGAAATATATCGCAGCCAAATACCCTAAACGCGTGTTGGTATATGTGGAGGGAGAACAGCGGAGGTCCTGGAAAAAAAATTGCCACGCAACCACGGGGAGAGAGACACGCAAACGCCAAATATACAACAGGCGGCTGGGTCGGCATCGAATCTACGACCTCCTCCATAGGGGCCGTCCATAAATGACGTCACGCACCTAGGGCGGGTGGGGGGGGGGGGTCAGACATTTGTGACGATGTGTGACGAGGGGGGGAGGGGGGTTGAGAAATGTGACGTCACATCAAAATGCGCAACTTTAAATAAATATAGACAAGACGTTCTACTTAATTAAATTGACTTTATAATAAATGTTTTCTCCTACAACATCAGAGTGCAGCGCCACATTAAATACGCACTAGAATGACAATAGTTTAAAGCGATTTGAAGCATGTTTTATTTTCAAAATGGAAATATAGTTTTGGGGTGGGGGGGGGCAGAGCTTTGTGACGTCATATTTGAGGGGGGGGGTCTGACTTTTTGTGACGTCGTGTGACGAGGGGGGGGGTCAAAAATCGTCCAAAATCGTGTGACGTCATTTATGGACGGCCCCATACCAGGCCAGTTAGTTAACATCTCGCCACCGCGGCGTCATTCTGCTCTTGATGATGGTGTCTGGGAGGAGGAATCGCCTCGCGAATGGGCGACACGGGGTGCCTTGTGGAAGCTCACCGTGGAGCGGAGTGTCAAAGTGGCGCATGACAGGTGATTTAGGGCCCCGTGTCATTCCACTCGGCGCCACGGTGGCCATGAGATGTCAACTACCTCGCCTGGTATACAGGAGGCTCGTGAGTTCGACCCCGACCCTGGGTTTGCACGTCTCTCTCTTTCTCTCTCCGTGGTCGCGTAGATTTTTTCTCGGGGTCGTCGGGGTTTTTCCCTGCACATATACAAACACGCGTTTAGAGTATTTGGCTGCTATGCGTTTCCACGTGATAAGCCACTAAAATAGATAAATAGCTGAGTGGGCCTTACCTGGCAAATTAAAAACAAATAGTTTAAAAAAGCTTGGTTGAGGGCTTTTTCCTCACCTAAACCCAGCGCGTGACTTTAACAGCAGCGAGGGGGGGGGGGGGCTTGGGGGGCGGGAGCGGCTTAGGGTGAGGAGGCGATGCTGGTAAGGGACGTGAATCACGTGACCGCTCGGTTGTTCGAAATAAATAGTTCGGGAGATTTCGGGACGAGAGGGGGGGGGGGGGTGGAGATAAATTAGAGAGGCGAGGCACTAGACGGTTGTGTTGGAACTCTCTCTCTCTCTCCGCCCAACCAACCCTCGGCTATGGTGTCAGAACGCAGTGCCGCTGCAGTTTTTGTGCGCTCGAGTAGACACCACTCTGGCATTGCATCTCTGTGTAAAATACTCACAACAACAACAAATATCGTTAAGAATCCGTGTCGCGTGAATATGGAGGAGTGGTCGGAGTCCATCTTTCTGTTCTCGGACACGGCTAATGTCGGTGGTGATTCACCCACCTCTCGCCCTCCTCTCTCACCTCGACTGATTCACAAATCCGCACTGCACCACTGTGGTGACCGACGCTAGGCTTGGAGAGGCCTTCATCCAGCAGTGGATTGCCAGCACACTGCTGTCTAACCACGAGTACATTGTAACAAACACAGCAATGAATGCGATGCACACATTGTCCTAGAGGGTTCTGAATTCGTGTAAATTCTACTAATATTTATATTTTACCAGGTAGGGCCCACTGAGCTATACATATTTTTTTCAGATGCGACCTGGCCACAAATGATAGCTCACCGAAGTGGCTTATCATCACGTGGAAATATTTAGCAGCCGCATGCTTTAAACGCACTTTTGATTTTGAATGTGGAGGGAAAAATCGGACGCGGAGAAAAATCCAAGCGATCACGGGGAGAGAGAGACACCGCAAACAACCCAATATACCGCAGGCGTCAGAGTCGGGATTGAACCCACGACCTCCTCTATACCAGGCGAGGTAGAAAATATCTCGCCACGGTGGTGCCCCAAATTGGACTTGCAACAGCAGCAGCAGCAGCAGAGCGCGCCAAAGTCAACGCCATTCAACGGTCACTTTGCAGAAGTGCTCCCTTTTCCTATCGGCACGGTGAGAGATATTGTTAAATATTAGGCGACTTCGCCTACTGCTAGAGAAAGCTGTCTGCGCAGCCCTGCCGGGACAGCTGTCTGCGCCGATGTCAACATCGCATCCGCGCTCTCCCCCTTTCTCTCTGGCTCTCAGACACAGGCGCGTGCGGTTGTGTATTCGTGGTCTCGTGGAGAGCGGTGGCGCAGTGATTAGCGTGCCTTCCACGCTAAATCGGCATAGCGAGAACGATCCCATGCCACGGCTAAAATCGGTGACGATTATCTCAGCCCCCTCTCACCCTAGGTTGACTTAACCTTAAATGAGTACCTGGTGCGATGTGGACACATCGTCACGAGGGAGACTAAGGTGGGCGGCCGTGGTAATGACGACGCCGCCGGCTCATGCGCCGTTCCCGCATTCAGAGGTGCGCGCGAACAGCACTTGCCTCAACAGTCTACGGTGTCTACACGGGGGTTCTTTGTCTTTTGCGTCTGTGCGAGTGCGGCTGTTATCTCCACGTCTAAAGCCCCGCGTGTCGGGATGAATTCACACGGCGGACGCTGCCCCTCAGACGTCCGCCAGCTCCGCCTTTGTCCTCCTCGCTTCTGCCTGTCGCCCTTGGCCCGACTACTCATTCAGCCTGGAGGTGACAAGGAGATGGATGGGGTTGCTAGCGGTGGATTCTTAAATCCATCTCTGTGGAGCTATGCGTTGAGTATCGAGGGCGCCGTGGTGGGGACATGCTAACTACCTCGCCCGGTATGCAGGAGATCATGGGTTCGATTCCGACCCTGACGCGTGCGTATTTGGAGTCTGCGTGTCTCTCTCCACGTGGTCACGTGGATTTTTCTCCGGGTACTCCCAGGTTTTTCCCCCTCTACATTTAGAATCAACGTGACGCGTTTCGAGTACTTGGCCGCTGTAAATCTCCACGTGACGAGCCACTTCGTCGTGCTATCATTTGTGGCCAGGTCGCTTCTGATAAAGAGCAAGACAGCTCAGGGGGCTTTGCCTGGTAAAATGGGGGGGGGGGGGGAGAAAGATATGGAAATCAATTGTTAATACTTTTAAAGTATGCGTGCTGGTGATAATCGCACGTCCTCTGCATTCCTCCGACAAGAGCCCAAACACTCATCGATGGAGTTGGCCAAGCAGCTCAATGCAGGACATTCCTGACAGAGACTCTGGAGAGTCTGGATTTTCAGCGAGAATCTTGTGTTGTGGCCGAAACGTCGTGAGAATATTATTGTGTTATTTTATTTTATCAATTTATTATTTTATTCTCATTCTACGTGACTTTACCGAAAGAACCAAAGAAGAAGAATCTTGTAAACACTTTACACGAAAACTAAAATCCGAGTCACTGTAGCGGTGGTGCAGCCGATTCTTTTCAAGACCCCCAGCGATTTTTTTTCTCAACAGAGGGTTAAGGTCAATAGGTCATCTTCAACCACCAGTGGCGGAAATTCTGTGGGGGGTGCATGACACCCCCCAATAATAAACACAAGTATCCCCCCACTTTTAATTTCGAATGACTCATGTCAAGCAAAAGATGTGATTACGTATAAATATAATGCACCACACCTTGTCATCGCTTAATCCCTTCTGCACTACAACAACAACAGCCGCCATTCGCCATTCAGTGGCGGTGACGTCACCACGGCGCCTGTGCCAGGCCAGGTGCACTTTGAAGCCACGTGAAGTGTCGAAGGGTAACTGACAGGAGGTCACCGGACAGACCCAGGTGCCATGGGTTGACTGAGATGCCTTGCCGATGCACCAGCTGTGCCTCCTACTGCACCAAATTGCTGTTTTTTGGCTACCCGGCGCACCGCTCGTTGTTGTGAGCGTCGCTTCTCCGCCCTCCGTTGTTGCTGGAGGACGGCTGCAAACCAACTGCCCAGCAGCAGCGTCCTTCAGGAGCCTCCTCCACAGAAGCTGATCATGACACCGCTGGTACCAGTTGTCGGCAAGTCCACTCAGCTTCACATCCTCCTGTACCACTTCAGTGCATTTCTTTTGCAGCCCGTGTCGCGCCCGTGTAACCCCCTCTATCCGGCAAAGATAGAAGCTGCTTGGGCATGCAGTGGTCCGACATGGTCACATGCACACATACACGTACACACGCAGACACGTATGTAGAAAACAGACAACGATCCCTGCTATTAGCGAACACCTATAAAGGCCAGTACGCTACACGAGGGGGTGACCAGCACCACGCCTAGTGCCGACATGTACACATCGCACCAGGTACTCATTGACGCTTAATTAACCCAGGGGGAGGTCGAGGATCGTAAACTGGAATCCAACTCGCGTCGCCTGATTTGCAGCACAGTGGGCTAACCGCTAGACTACCGTACCCCCAACATATGTGTATACACACAGATGCATGCACACACACACATGCAATTACTTTCTCATTGTCAATGCAATGGCCCCGAAAGCTGTTTCAGGAAACTCAAACAATAACCTACACTTCTCAGAAATTCCACTCCGTGGTTTGGGAGCGACAGGAACTCCAAATTAGAACATTTATTTATCTTGGAGGAATCTGATGAGCTATAAAGCTCTTATTCACAGATGCCCAGTAGGTCGTCCACGAAACTCCGATCCCTCGTCTTCCTTCACCCTGCAAGGGATAGCTCCACGACTCCCTCCTCTTTCCTCGGAGCGTATGAATAATCAACAGCAGTGAAGCATTCCCTGGTCTGCACGCCCACCCACCCACCCTCCCTCCCGCCTCCGCCCCTCCGCCTGAAATCGTTCTTCACCGCACCGGGGTCTGCGCCGCACACGGGCAGACGAGTGGCAATAAGCGCGGCTCGGGCGCAGAGTAAATATTCATCTGACAGGGGATTCCTGCCGCTTAATGAAGCGAGGGACCGGGGGCTGATGGAGGGGTCACGTGACGCCCCGTAAACATCCATCGCTCCGTTCCTTGCTCGCGGCAGCGCGAGTTGGGGGGGGGGAGTTGTGAATGACACGGGGGTAGTGCGAGCCCGTGACGAGGGAGGGTTGAGCGTCCCTGGCTCGTGGCGTTGTGAGTCTGTGGGACAGCAGGGAGAGAGCGACACGGGGGAGTGTGAGTTCTTGACTCGTTGGAGTGTGCGTACGTCACTGTGGGAGTCGGAGTTCGTAATTCATTGGAGAGTGTGAATTTCTGGCGAGTGAGAGGTTGAGTCTGTGAATCCCGTGGGAGTGTGAATTTCTGAAAAGTGAGAGAGTGAGTCTGTGAATCCCGTGGGAGTGAGATTTTATGTCGATTGAGTCTGTGAATCCCGTGGGAGTGCGAATGTATGACATGTGAGAGAGTGAGTCTGTGGATCCCGTGGGAGTGAGCTTTTCTGTCGATTGAGTCTGTGGATCCCGTGGGAGTGTGAATTTCTGTCGATTGAATCTGTGGATCTCGTGGGATTGTGAATTTCTGATGAGTGAGTTTGTGAATCCCGTGGGAGTGAATTTCTGTCGAATCAGAGAGTGAGTCTGTGAATCTCGTGGGAGCGTGAATTTCTGTCGAGTGAATCTGTGAATCCCGTGGGAGTGTGAATTTATGTCGAGTGAGTCTGTGAATCCCGTGGGGGTGTGAATTTATGTCGAGTAAAAGAGTGAGTGTGTGAATCCCTTTGGAGTGAATTTATGTCGAATGAGAGAGTAAGTCTGTGAATCTCGTGGGAGTGCGAATTTCTGTCGAGTGAATCTGTGAATCCCGTGGGAGTGTGAATTTATGTCGAGTGAGTGTGCATTTCGTGGGAGTGTGAATTTCCGACAAGTGAGCGTGACAAAGGATGAGTGTGAGTCTCACCACGTACTGTGCCTCACTACGCACTCTGCATATCGTTTTGTCTTCAACGCGCCAAACATATAACGCAGCTGTATTTCAGAGCGTCGATAATAGGTGCTCGCTAACAGCACCGAAAGTAACTATATCCGCCGGGGGTTCGGGTGTTATGGAGACCGAGAGAGGACTCGAACCTATGTGTTTGAGCGTACGGGGTGGGGTGGGGGGGGGGGGGGATCGTGAGAGGGTCGCTGCTGGGTTCGTGCCGAGTTGTGACGACTTTGTGCGCGAATTAGAGGGTAAGTGGTTGTGACTTTTGTATTTTTCTTCGTGAATTATTTTGACACTGATGTATAACGCCATACCTCGCTGCACACGAGTTCACACACCCACATTCACACTGCCACATACACACACACGTGCACTCTCACGTAACACACATTCACACACTGACACACACACACACGTTCACTCTCACATACACACACATTCACACACTGACACACACACACGTTCACTCTCACATACACACACACATTCACACGCTGACACATACACGTTCACTCTCACGTACACACACATTCACACACTGACACACACACACGTTCACTCTCACATACACACACATTCACACACTGACACACACACACGTTCACTCTCACATACACACACATTCACACGCTGACACACACACGTTCACTCTCACGTACACACACATTCACAATGACACACACGTCCACCCCACGTACACACACATTCACACACTGACACACACACGTTCACTCTCACGTACACACACAATCACACACTGACACACACACGTCCACTCCCACGTACACACACATTCACATACTGACATACACACACACACGCACGTTCACTCCCACGTACACACATCCACACTGACACAAACACACGTTCATTCTCACGTACACACATTCACACACTGACACACACACACGTTCACTCTCACGTACACACACATTCACATACTGACACACACGCACGTTCACGTACAAAGACTGCTTCAGATGTTCCTCACTATTGGCCGTGAACGAGAATCGAACTCGGGCGGTGTGAATGTTTTGTCATCGCACTGCCTTCATAGGAGTGTGTTAACAGCACGTCCTATAACGTACAAACACTCATGCACCCTGACATTCGTACAAATCGACACACACAAATACAAAGAACCCCATATAGCCTACCGAGATTAATCGGTCAAGTGCTTTTGGAGAGCACTTAGGATTGCCGGCCCAACCCAATAGTTGGTGCTCCGCGCTGATGTTCATGATTTCACGAGATTTCACGGGATTTCACGAGATTTCACGGATTTCCTGGATTCCCGATGGATTCTCTGTTTTCACGAGATTAATTCGATTCCATCGCTTCGCGAGCTTCCACGGATTTCACGGTTTCACGAGTTGCTGCGGAGTTCGTAAAAAAAAGAAATTGCGTGGGGCCCATTAATTTTACTCAATTATACATTCGGACAATAAAGAGAACGCCCCCCCCCATCGAGTCACGCGGATCCCTCCCAACCCCTCCCCTCCTACCCCCCCCCCCGCACCCACAACTCTCCCGTCCCCTCCCCCGTCCCCTACCCTCGTCACCCCCGATGATGCCCCACGCCAAACGCGAGTGTCACGGAGTCGCGCCGCCTCCCCCACGCATAACGAGCGGTTGGCGTGGACGCAGGCTGTAATCACCTCATTAGGGGAGGCCCGGTAAACACCGCGCGTGGCAGCCAGCTGGGATAATTGCATGAAGGGACATTCGGGGGGGCGGGGGGGGGAGGCGGTGGGGGGGGTTGACCCTGCCCCGATCTCTCGTCCTGTTTCGGATGAGCGCCCACCACAAATCGCCGCGCCTCCATCCGTCAATGCATTAAGTCCATCAATCCACCAGTCTTTCCAGCCGTCTGACAATCCATGCATACTGTACTAACGTCATTCAATTACGTCATCAATCCTTCCGTTATTGCGTCAATACACCCGTCATTAAGCCTATTCATCCATCAATCCACCTTTCTATGCATCGATCAATCTATCGATAAATCATTCAATTAATGCGTAAATCTATCAAACAATCTATTCATAATGCTATCCAGTCATCCAATCATTTATTTTTCAAGCTTTATCAATCCAGCCATTGATATAATTATCTACCAAGCCATAAATATATCCGTCCGTCTATGATCCATCACTCCATTCCTCAATACAAATATCTATTCATCAATATATGTATATCTGTTAATCCATCACTTTATACACGAATCCAACCATCCATCCCTCTATTTTTCCCACCCACAAACCAGTCCATCAATCCATCATCCATCCATCCATCTATCCGTTCCTCGTGCTCCTCCACCACCTATCCACCTGTTTACGGATGAGGTCAGCAGCTAATGTGGCTTCCTTTTCTAAAAGGTTAAACCGTGGGGGTTTCATTCCCCGCTGACTGCGTGACGTGGGAGCATCCGTTGGTAGACTGGAGTAGGAGCTGTGAATATTAGCCACAGCCACGGGCACGCCGAGCGATTACCGCTGTGTGATGTTGCGGGGCGCAGAACATATTTTACGGGTCGCCGACCCGGGGCACACCCGGGTGGAATCGGGGGTGGGGGAGGGCCTTGCGCGGTCGCCTGCAATTCGCTCATTTGGGCTCATGGACTTGGCAAGCGTTGAGCGCCGATAAACTCTGCAGCGCTGCCGCAGCGCGTGGACAACAGCACGACGCGTGAACAGCACAGCGCGTGAACAGCACAGCGCATGAACAACACAGCGCATTGACAACACAGCACATGGCCAACACCGCGCGTGAATAACACAGCGCCTGAACAAACAGCGCGTGAACAACACAGCGCCTGAACAAACAGGGCGTGAACAACACAGCGCCTGAACAAACAGCGCGTGAACAACACATTGCGTGAACAACACAGCGCGTGGACAACACAGCGCGTGAACAACACAGCGCCTGAACAAACAGCGCGTGAACAACACATTGCGTGAACAACACAGCGCGTGGACAACACAGCGCGTGGACAACACAGCGCGTGGACAACACAGCGCATTGACAACACAGCACATGGACAACACAGCGCGTGAACAACACAGAGCGTGAACAACATAGCGCGTGAACAGCACAGCGCCTGAACAACACAGCGCGTGGACAACACAGCGCGTCGACAACACAGCGCATTGACAACACAGCACATGGACAACACAGCGCGTGAACAACACAGCGCCTGAACAAGCAGCGCGTGAACAACATAGCGCGTGAACAACACAGCGCATTGACAACACAGCACATGGACAACATAGCGCGTGAACAACACAGCGCGTGAACAAACAGCGCGTGAACTACATAGCGCGTGAACAACACAGCGCGTGAACAACACAGCGCGTGAACAACACAGCGCGTGAACAACACAGCGCGTGAACAACACAGCGCGTGAACAACATAGCGCGTGAACAACACAGCGCGTGAACAAACAGCGCGTGAACAACATAGCGCGTAAACAACACAGCGCCTGCACAACAATGCAGCACCTGAAGATCACCACAGCATGTCCCAACACTTACCGTGCAGCATGGTTACCGCTGTCAACCGGGGCACCTATCCACGCGTGGAATCGTCGATTGAGATCGAGCATTGGGCTCACGGAACACGCGTTGAATAAAAGTGTGATCATTTACCGTCGATGCAAATCATATGGAAGTATTTATTTAATATGCTAATGAATAGTTTTTGTAAAAAAAAAATTAAGCTGTACCGAGTCATTAATGAGTTTGCTCTTTTGACGGGTTCCAGATATAATTACAGACTGAAAATGCGACAGCAGGAACGCACATCGTGACCTGAGAGAGACAGAGGGGAGAGGGTAGGTGGTGGTGGGTGGTGGGGTGGGGGGGGGGTATCACGATGTGCGAGGAGAATAGCCGCGGGTGAGATGAAGGCGACGCGGATGGAGCGGCGTCCCGTGGGGAAACCGTGCACACGGTGACACCGGTCGGGAGGAAGGGTGTTGGTGTCCATCGTCAGTGAGGTTCAACCGCAACACGTGGGCTCTTGTCCCGTGACCTCCTGCCGGCGAACCCTTCGACGCTTCTTCGCGTTGCCCCAAAGTGCACCGAGCACTGGAACAAGCGCAGTGCTGACACCGCCTCGCCTCCAGCACTGGAATCGCAACGCGTTCGCCACGACGGCCAGTCGAACAACAACAATATATGTACGTAGAGTGCTGGATGATCGTAATGCAAAGACGAATGTCCCCCGATTGTTTTCGTTTGCCTTGCAATGACGATTGGGTCTGTAAGCGAGCACGTATTAAGGACGGCAATGGCTGCGGCACACACAGGGGCTGGGTTGCCAATATCACGCTCGGCCAGCCTTTGTCTCCGCTGTGATGATGTCTCACGGACCAGGCAGGATACTCGTGCCCTAGGGGAGGCCTATAGGACCGGTGCAGATATACGTCACCGATGTTGGTTCGTGAGTTAGGATCGAACTCAGGATGTCGAGTTCGTTGCGCTAAGCGCTTAGACTACCGCTAGCAGCACTTTCCCCAACAGTATGTTAAAATGCTGTACGTGTGGAGCGGAGGTGCAGTGGTTAGCATATTGCTCTATGAACCCGGCCACCCGAGTTAGATTCCCGCTCACGGCCAACAGCGGTGGCTAAAATCTGAATCGGTTCTGGGGCTCTCTTCCCGCCGACTCTCCAATTTTTTTACCATTTTTATTTTACCAGGTAAGGCCCACCGAGCTGCATAGCTCTTTTACATAAGCGACATGGCTATCACAAATGAAAGCTCAACAAAGCGGTTTATCACGTGGACATTTAGAGCAGCCCGATACTCACCAACGCGCGTTTATAAATGTGGGGGGGGGGGGGGGGGGAATACAGAATGACCCGAAGAAAAATCGACGCGACCATGCGGCTAACACCGCAAACTCCAAATATACAGCAGCAGGCGTCAGGGTCGGGATCGAACCCACAACCTCCTGCATACCAGGCGAGGTAGTTAACATCTCGTAACGGTGGCGCCCATGAAATTAGTATCAGATGTGGTTTCCAAACATATACAGCGGTGGGGGAGACGAAAGTGGCCTTAATCAGGTCTCGCTAACAGCATTTGCCCCAAAATTCTGTTAACGGCTACACGGGCGATCCTTGTTTGTGAATAATGTAGGAGTCTGAGTCGTGTCCAAGATTGTGCACGCTATCACGCACAGACAAATGTTCCCGCTTAATCGCATTGACCGTTTTGGTAAATGCTGTTAGCGAGCACTTACTCAGGCACGAAGGGCACACCAGGGGTTTGTGTGGTCAGAACCACACCAGACAACGACGAATATCCACCGCGCATTGCCTTAACAGACTTTTCGGGCAAGTGATGTTAGCGAGAAGCGCCGATGTCGGGCGAGACGACACACGAGGGGGTGTAGCAGAGAGCAAACACGCTCGGCTGCCTTTGTCTCCCCAGTGGCGATGTTTACACGCCACATTAGATATTCATGTAAGGCTGAGTCGATCAAGCGGAGGTCCAGGACCGGTTCAGATATAAGCGGGAATCGAACACACACGCGCGCAGACATGCACAACGACAAATCATTCCCTGTATAGCCTCAAGAGACTTGGGGCGAGGGCTTTTAGCGAGAAGCTCCTATGAAGGCCGGCATGGCAAACGGAGGTGGTGGGTGGCCAGCAAACAACCCTCAGCCGCCTTTGTCTCCCCAGTTGGCGATGTTTGCACACCGTAGGCTGAGTCGACCTAGGGGAGTCCCATGACCGGCACCATCACTGGTGATGGCCGTGAGCGGGATTCGAACACTGGTCGCCGGGTTCGTAGCGCAGCGCGCTAGCCGCCACACTTCCGCTCGCCACACATTCGCACACACACAGCACAGACTCACAGCCAAAAAAGACAAAGATCCCCCGTGTAGCCTTAACAGACTGTTGGGGCAAGTGCTGTTAGCGAGCACCTATGAAGGCCGGAACGGCACACGAGGGGGTGGTTGGCTAGCACCACGCCCGACCGCCTTTGTCTCCCCAGTTGACGATGTTTACACACCGTACCAGGTACTTATTCGAGGCTGAGTCGACCTAGGGGAGGCCCAGGACCGGTTCACATAATCGTCACCGGTGTTGGCCGTGAGCGGGAATCGAGGTCGGGTCTCCGGGTTCATAGCGCAGCGAGCGTACGGACACACATCCGAACAAACGCACTGATTATAGTATAAAACGAAAGTGCCTGTTGTTATCCTTATTATCATCATCATCATCATCGTGGGTCCCAGTGCGACCCGATGTCTAATCAACAATGCCGCTTCCTGTGCGTTTCGTTTTATGGCTGCGCTTTCTCATCCGGGGGTTGATGGGGGTGGTGGTGGTGGTGGTGGTGGAGGGGGTGGAGGGGATGGAGGGGATGAAGCGACTGCCGCGCGGTAGCGGTCTGCGCCTCACGTCGGGATGGGCACTCTCCGTCCCAAGAAAATGAGCGCCGGCGACGAATAATAAAAATGGATGTTAGCATTTTTTTTATTTTTTATTGCCGCCGTTTTATTGCTCGCGATGCGCTACTACTCGCCGCGAGTGCGGGGCGCAGCAAAACAAACCCCCCTCCCCCCCTCTCTTTCTCTCTTTGCATTCGCCCCGGCAATTTCGGCGAAATGCGCTTTTAATGAAGCGAGATTCGTTTTTTTCCCTCCTCCATCGGAGGCCCATCAGTAGGTGCCTCGGTCCCGACATCCGTGGGGGGGTGGGGGGGAGGTAGTGGTTAGGGCCGCAATGCCGAGAGCGGGTGGGGTTGGCGG
The DNA here is from genome assembly GCF_048934315.1 of Petromyzon marinus. Classification (NCBI taxonomy): domain Eukaryota; kingdom Metazoa; phylum Chordata; class Hyperoartia; order Petromyzontiformes; family Petromyzontidae; genus Petromyzon; species Petromyzon marinus. Next base: position 4,608,118 of record NC_133668.1, read on the forward strand.
AGGGTGGATGGGGGTGGTGGTGGTGATGGGGGTGGTGGTGGTGGGGTGGATGGGGGTGGTGGTGGGGTAGGGGGGGGGGTTCTGCTGTCAGCGGCAATGAACGCCACAGCCGCCGTCAGGTCGCATCAGAGCGGCGCGTTAACGGCGCCCGAGCGCGTTGTGTGCCGCGTGTTCTGCGAGAGTGAGAGAGCGAGTGCGTGTGTTTTGTAAATGTGTGTGTGTGTCAAGGCCGTAGCCATGGAGTTAACATTGGGGGGGACCAAATCTTCCAGGGGGTCTGGGGGTCCCCCCCCCCCAGAATAAAATATCTAAATTTGAAAACTAATTTCCTGCCTAAAATAAAAAAAAAATCACTAACATATGGGATGGACTTTTTTTTACAACAATGTCTAATAGTGTATTGTATTGCATTGCTCTTTTTATTCTTCTTTACGTTTTCTTATTCATGGTATGTAATGGTAGAGATTAGGGATTAATAAAGTACAACCATAACCACAATTATATAAACAGAAATCTATTTTATAGCAATATATTAGGGGGGACATTTTGAGCATATTTTAATATTGGGGGGGGGGATGTGTCCCCCCCCCCAATATTCAATATAAATTATAATTACGGCCTTGGTGTGTGTGTGTGTGATTAGTTCGTGTGTGTTTGGAGAGGTGCGGGCATTGGTGGCATAACCGGTTAGCGCTCTGTGCTACGAACCCGGCTACCCAAGTTAGATTCCCGCTCACGGCCAACGCCAGCGACAATTATACGAACCGGGTTTGGGCCTCCCGTAGGTCGACTCTGCCTCCAATGAGTGCCTGGTGCGGTGTGTATACATCACCAGTGGAGAGACGAAGACGACCGGGCGTGGTGCTGGCCACCCACCCCTTCGTGTGCCGTGCCGGACTTCATAGGTGCTCGCTAACAGCACTTGCCCCAACAGCCTGTTGCATTCTCTGCTGGGGACATTCATGTCTGTGTGTGCGTGTGTTTGGGTGTGGTGTGTATGAGTTTGCTCCGTGGGTGTGAAGACGAATGCCACCGCCGCCGCCGCTGCTGTGTGTGTGTGCCTGCATACTCTGACGCATCTGCACCTGATCCAAGGCATCGCAGTGTTGTCACTGCGGTCACGCTCGAACTGTCATTTAAAATTATATATTTTTAGTTTTTTTTTTATCTCATTAACAAAATGTTCGTTGCCCAGCCAGACAGCCCGGGGTTACATGACCCATACGCGTGTAGAGATGTATTTATTTATTATTTGTGCCCCCCCCCCCCATTATCATACCTTCACCACGCGGCTCGCTCCTGCACGCGGCAGTGAAACATCGCGGAGTGAACCGCTGCCTCCAGGGCTCCAGGGTGGGGGGCTGACGGATGGCCAAGGGGGGGGGGGGCTGACGTCTGCTAACAGCGGCTGACCCATTGCTCTTGAGAGAGGCCCCCAAGGGGGGGGGGGGGGGCAAGCTACGTCTTGTTGCGCAAACCCAAGCGAGTGAGTGGTCCTTCCTTCCATCACCCTGAAATGAGAATCTGTATATTCAGGGCAGTTCAATGACAGCTCAAGACTGGTCGCGCAGGCTGCCTGCATTTTCAGAGGCGATCTGAATCGGATTTAAGCTTTATTTGTCAGTGTGCTGTTTCCCCCTTCTGAGAATTATACGATAAATATTCTACTCGACTGCGGGAGGGCGGATTGGTACTCGGAGCGCGAAGCAGGCAAGCAGTGCACCACCCAGTGACAAGGGTCCCTGGAAGTGACACGGGCAGAACGCGGAGTCCGCGTTTTAATCCGCGTGGCGATGATCGGACATCGCGGGAGGTCTGAATGGAATGTACAATACGCGCGGTGTGAGTGAATGTTCGGAAAGTTTGGAATTCATTAATATGACCCTGTGACGGAAGTCCCAAAGACGATGTACATTTAATTTTCAAGGCAATCTTAAAAAAATCCAAGCAGTCGAGAGCGCACGTTCAAGATATTGTAAGAAAAGTCATTGTTAAAGGCACTCTGAACGGATTTCGGGAAGTCTGATTTATTTATCACGGCATTTGAACGAATTTCAAGACACTCTGAATGCATTTTGTCGGCAGTCATCTGAAACTCGTGGTGCATCTAAGAGGCCTGGATATTCCAGCATCCAGGAGTCACCGCTCGTATTCTCTTCATCATCACCGCCACCACCACCACTTCCACGTGCGCCGTTGTTTGCACCTTTACACTTCACTTCAAATTCCCATCGCCGCTCCGCAGGAGCAAAGCTGATGAAAGAGCTCAGCTCACGGGTCCTCTGCAATGAAGTGTGCAATTGCGTGTATAGGGGCAGCTACACTGCCGATTAGCACGGTTGGTTACAGTGAGGGAAAAAAAAAGTGTTTGATCCCCTGCTGATTTTGTACGTTTGCCCACTGACAAAGAAATGATCAGTCTATAATTTTAATGTTAGGTTTATTTGAACAGCGAGAGACAGAGTAACAACAAGAAAATCCAGAAAAACGTATGTGAAAAATGTTATAAATTGATTTTCATTTTAATTAGGGAAATAAGTATTTTACGCCTCTGCAAAACATGACTTAGTACTTGGTGGCAAAACCCTTGTTGGCAATAACAGAGGTCAGACGTTTCGTGTAGTTGCCCACCAGGTTTGCACACATCTCAGGAGGGATATTGTCCCACTTCTCTTTGCAGATCTTCTCCAAGTCATTAAGGTTTCGAGGCTGACGTTTGGCAACTCGAACCTTCAGCTCCCTCCACAGATTTTCCATGGGATTAAGGTTTGGAGACTGGCTAGGCCACTCCAGGACCTTAATGTGCTTCTTCTTGAGCCACTCCTTTGTTGCCTTGGCTGTGTGTTTTGGGTCATTGTCATGCTAGAATACCCATCCACGACCCATTTTCAATGCCCTGGCTGAGGGAAGGAGGTTCTCACCCCAGATTTGACGGTAAATGGTCCCGTCCATCGTCCCTTTGATGCGGTGAAGTTTTCCTGTCCCCTTAGCAGAAAAACACCCCCAAAGCATAATGTTTCCACCTCCATGTTTGACGGTGGGGATGTTGTTCTTGGGGTCATAGGCAGCATTCCTCCTCCTCCAAACACGGCGAGTTGAGTTGATGCCAAAGAGCTCCATTTTGGTCTCATCTGACCACAACACTTTCACCCAGTTGTCCTCTGAATCATTCAGATGTTCATTGGCAAACTTCAGACGGGCATGTATATGTGCTTTCTTGAGCAGGGGGACCTTGCGGGCGCTGCAGGATTTCAGTCCTTCACGGCGTAGTGTGTTACCAATTTTTTTCTTGTTAACTATGGTCCCAGCTGCCTTGAGATCATTGACAAGGTCCTCCCGTGTAGTTCTGGGCTGATTCCTCACTGTTCGCATGATCATTGCAACTCCACGAGGTGAGATCTTGCATGGAGCCCCAGGCCGAGGGAGATTGACAGTTCTTTTGTGTTTCTTCCATTTGCGAATAATCGCACCAACTGTTGTCACCTTCTCACCAAGCTACTTGGCAATGGTCTTGTAGCCCATTCCAGCCTTGTGTAGGTCTACAATCTTGTCCCTGACATCCTTGGAGAGCTCTTTGGTCTTGGCCATGGTGGCGAGTTTGGAATCTGATTGATTGATTGCTTCTGTGGACAGGTGTCTTTTATACAGGTAACAAGCTAAGATTAGGAGCACTCCCTTTAAGAGTATGCTCCTAATCTCAGCTCGTTACCTGTATAAACGACACCTAGGAGCCAGAAATCTTTCTGATTGAGAGGGGGTTAAATACTCATTTTCCTCATTAAAATGCAAATCAATTTATAACATTTTGACATGCGTTTTTTTGGATTTTTGTTGTTGTTATTCTGTCTCTCACTGTTCAAATAAACCTACCATTAAAATTATAGACTGATCATTTCTTTGTCAGTGGGCAAACGTAAAAAATCAGCAGGGGATCAAATACTTTTTTCCTCACTGTACGTACGGCGCGAAAGTAGCTCGACATACGTACAACAGTCGGCCATAGGTAGAAGGAAAACAACGAAAGGGCTTTCAGCGTTGGTTGGAACAGGCAGGCAGGGAGTCGACATCACTGGTAACAGGGAGTAGAGCAAGTTCCGGATGACGTGGGCAAGTGATGAGCATGAGAGACCTCCCGCTGAGCCAAGTTTTTTGTCCGGGGCTTTAACAGAGAGAGAAAGAAAGGGGGGGGGGCGTGGAGGAGAGTGGAGTGAGACGAGAGGGGGGGAGGTAGACAGACTGTGGTGCGTCGACTCTGAAGCATGGGACGGGACGTGGGGGCTGGATTGATGGTCGGGACTGGGGGTAAATGGGGTGTGGGCGTAGGGGGGTGGAGTGTGGGAGTAGTGGGGGGGGGGGCTTGCGAGGTCCACAGAATTCGCGAGTAATTTTATGGCACTCGCAGTTTTGTGCTGACCAGGCTGTTTCTTATGCGTGACGTCTGTAAAGTATATACCGTCGGCCATAATCTCATTTTAAAAAATATGATCATGACAGTGTTATTATATCACGCGGACGCCTCGTCTCGTGCGGAGCTGCCGTCGCTCTGTTATTCCCGCCACAGCGACCGCGACGACGCAGCCCTCCCCCGGCTGTCGAGGCTGAGGCCTCAACGGCGCCCACCCACCACCCCCTGCCGCTCCCTCCCCACAGCCACCAAAGCCGGTCGATGTAGGTCGGCATCGAGGAGGAATCACTCGATCGTTCATTCAGCCGTCATGCTTTCCCCGTGCAGTGATTGCCGGCGGTTGCTTGCGCGCGTAGATTGAATTGGAATTCGCATCGCTATTGCCTATCTGCTGGACATCTGTAAATGACACAAACAAAAATACGAGATGGCTAATCGGATGATTCCTCCCCGTGCAAATGCATAGTCTGATTCTGATGATGAATTGCCTTGAATTTCTCGCGATTTAAAGTCGATGCATCAATTGTTTTTTGTTTGTTTTACTTCGTGGTAAATGTAGCGGCCTCTATTGGCTGTCACCACCTATACCTCAGACACGAGGTACAGGCGGTGACGAGTTGAGTGAAGTCGGAACGAGTGACCAATCGTGCTGCGCGCAAACTAGGCTCCCTGGGGCCTGGTCTAGGAGCATCCAAAGACAAAGATCCCCCATGTAGCCTTCACAGACTGTTGGGGCAAGTGCCGTTAGCGAGCACCTATGAAGGCCGGCACAGCACACGAGGGGGTGGGTGGCCAGCACCACGTCCGGCCCAAAGTGCCTCCCCAGTGGCGACGTTTACGCACTTCACCGGGGCAGGGCGAGAGGGGAGAGGTGAGGAGCGCGGGGAGAGGCTGTGGCAAGTAAATTAAGCTAATAGCTCAGTGGGCTTTTACCGGTAAGACACAAATCGTGCATTTTTATTTGTATTACGTTGTAAAGTGATTTACTAACCTTTCCTATACTTTTCACTCCTATCGTGACCTCGTATTGCTTGCTGTTGTAACGTTCTGACCTGCCCCTATTGGGTATCTGTGAATTTTATGTTTGCTTTTTAGCTCTTCGGATTCCTCCAGTATAAATACATATTCGTAGCCATTTCCCCTGGCAGAGCCGAGTCCAGCTAGGAGATGCCTAGCACTGATTAAGGTAATCGTCACTGGCGTTGGCCGTGAGCAGGAATCGAACTTGGGTGCTCGGGTTCGTAGCACAGATCGCTAGCTACGCTTGAGGTGGATCACCACCACCAGCAGCATTGCGCGATCCCAGCAATCCCGTTCGAGTCAGATGATAATTTATGCGCGTGGAACACATCCAATAAAACAAAAGCAGTAGGCAGTGCTTGTTGCTCGCCGCCTGACGATTATGGGGCCTTTTGGATGTGGGCTCAGAAATTGTTTGAAAACTTAATTTTTTTTTATATTACAAGTATTGTGGTTAATGCAGACATGATTCCTTGTAAAAGGTTTCAGTTTGGTGTTTTAACATCTTAACACCTGTTTTGTTGCCAGAAAAACGGGGAAAACCTATTCTCAGATGTAATTATTATTTCGCCAGCAGGGCTGCGGGGAATTCCGTGAGTCCAGGGGTCGGCAACCTGCGGCATGCGGCTCTTTAAAGTGACTGCTTCGTGACGGTTATTTAACACCGTCTCGTATCCAGCGCGCAGTGCATCGCGGCCCTTGAAACATCGAAGTTTTTTGTTTCATACCGAATTCGACCCAAAAAAAGGATCTCCTCTGGTTATGTTGGTTGCCGACCCCTGTGTTAGATAATGCGAGTGAGCTGCGTGCCATGTAGCGCAGACATTTGGAAGGGCACCCCTCCCCTGCCCTCCCTGCAGTGGCAGCTGTCCCAGTGCGGCGCACGGTGACTCGACGCCAGGCCTGCAAAAGGGCGCTGATTACCGCTGTTGTGTGCCATTCCGATTGAGAAATGCCGAGGGTCATTTTCAAATATTGCGAATTTGGACACTGACGCCGGCACACGCCACGTCAGCCTTCTCTTGGGGAGGGGGAGAACGTCACGGGGTCGCTAAGGTCCACTGGTGAAGCAGAAATGCGTGCACAGTATTGCCTCGGTTATTTAAACAGCCGGAGGTATTAATCAGGGCGGAAGCTGGGTTCGATCCGTGAACGTCCGCAACAGAGAAAAATAAACAAATCTGCGAGCCAAGAGGCAGCAGCGCCGCCTCGCTGCGTTAATCGAAGGGCGATCTCTGGTTTAAGTCGCGCTGTCGCACGCCGCGCGATGTCGCTTGAAATCCGTGGCGACGACCGGTCGACTTCATGCCTGGGTATGGGACGCGGTCACGGTCGAAGGCGACGCCGTGAGCGATAAGGCGGTGGTCTTTGCGCAGTCTGGCCGATAGATAAAAGATCGCACCCACCGTGTAGCCTTTCACAGACTTTTGGGGGCAAGTGATGGTGGCGAGCGCCTTTGAAGGCTGGCGCGGCACGCAAAGGGGTGGGCGGCCAGCACCACTCCGGGCCGCCTTTGTCTCCCCCACCAGTGCCCATGTTCCCATGTAGGGGAGGCCCAGGACCGGTTGAAAAATTCGTCACTGATGTCGGTCTCGTGAGCGAGAATCGATCTTGCACCAAAACGCGCTAACCACGGCGCCACCGATCCCCATAGGCGCATATACAAAGATAAAGATCCCCTGTATAGCCTTTGCAGACTGTTTAGGCAAGTGCTGTTAGCGAGCACCTATGCAGGCCGACACGGTGCACGAGATAGGGGGGTGACCAGCACCACGCGCGACCGCCTTTGTCTCCCCAGTGGCGATTTTTACACACCACACCAGGTACTAATTTGAGACTGAGTCGACCTAGGGGAGGCCCAAAACCGGTTCATATGATTGTCACTGGCGTTGGCCGAGAGCGGGAATCGAACTCGGATCGCTGGGTTCGTAACGCAGCGCGCTAACCGCTACACCGCCGCACATACACACGAGCACGCACGCATTTTCTCTCGCAATCTCGTGCATACGCACACTGTCTCAATACCCCTCCCCTCCATCACCTGCCCACCTCCCCATACCTCTAACTCCCCCCATCACCTGCCCACCTCCCCATACCCCTCCCCCCCATCACCTGCCCACCTCCCCATACCCCTCCCTCCCCCCCTATCACCTGCCCTCCTCACCCCACCCCCATCACCCCCCCTCCTTCCATCCACGCCATCACCCCCCTGCCGCAGGTCTCTTCACCGAGGACTCTGCATGTTTATATTTAGCCGACGTCTACGCGCTCTGCCGAGGAGACACGGGGGCTGAGAGTGAATTTTCTGCCTGAGCAGACACAGCGGATGCCCGGCACGGCGCCCGATAGCGAGCGAGGGAGCGAGCGACAGCAGGCAGGCAGGCTGACAGATAAGGAGGCCGACAGACAGGGAGACAGAGAGGCAGGCAAATAGACAGGCGGGCAGACAAGGCAGGTAGGAAATAAGGTAGGCAGGCAACTAGACAATACAGCAGCCAGACAGGTAGAGATGCCGGGTGACAGACAGACAGACAGGTGGGCGCAATTCGTTCGTGTCGTATGTAGGGAGAAAGAGCGAGATACACAGACAGAGAGAGAGACAAAGGGCCGGTAAGGTCCACTGAGCCTTATAGATTATTTTTTTAGAAGCGACTAGGCCACAAATGATAGCTCGGCGAAGTGTCGACTTATCATGCGTATATTTACAGCAGTCAGATTATCTAGATGCGTGATGTGGATTCTTAATGTGGAAGGAACAACCGGAGGATCCTGAGAAAATTCCACGTGACCACGGAGAGAGAGAGAAAGACACATGCAAACTCCAAATATACAGGCGTCAGGGTCGGGAACGAACCCACGACTTCTTGTATGCCAGGCGAGGGATTTAACATCTTGCCTCCGCGGCACCCCCTCCCCCCTCCAACTTTGTCTGTCTCGCCACCGAAAGGTAGAGCCGGAGGGCGGATAGGATGAAGGAAGTATCCGAATCAGAATATGTATGTATACTGGAGGAATCCTTTGAGCTGTAAAGCTCTTTTTCACAGTTGTACAGGAGAGGCGGAGGGAGTGGTTGTGTGGGAGGGGGAGCTCGGTTTGAGAGGTCGCGCTCGGGGCGAGGTGAGGAGCGCGGGGAGAGGCTGCGGCAAGTTAATTAAGCTAATAGCTCAATGGGCTTTTACCGGGAAGACACAAATCGTGTATTTGTATTACGTTTCAAAGTGATTGACTTACTTTTCCTATACTTTTCACTCCTATCGTGACCTTGTATTGCTTGCTGTTGTAACGTTCTGACCCGCCCCTACTGGACATCTGTGATAAAAATTGCTTTTTAGCTCTTCGGATTCCTCCGGTATGAATGAATATTCGTAGCCATTTCCCCTGGCAGAGCCGAGGCGACGTGAGCTAGGTGACGGGGATTCTCATATCACCGCCATCGTCATCGACATCACCACCACCACCACCGTCGTCACGCTCGCTGCAACCACAACGCGGTGTGACGAGGCGGCGAGGGCGGAGTTGGGCACGGTGGCAGGCCGACAAATAGCGATGGTAGTGGTGGCCCCGAAGGATGCCGGGGAATCAATGGCAGCGGGATGATTCGAAAAATCCGCCGTGATGACAATTATAATGCAATGCGCGGTGTATCGATTGCGAGAGGATGATGATGATGATGATGGCGGTGATGGCTATAGCATTATTGAATTGGCAGGACATGATGATTATGACGATGATGATCATGATGATGATAATGACGACGATGATGATGAGGGTGATGGCAAGTAGGGATGATGAAAAGGGAGCACTATGCGATTTGGAACAATGCGCGGCGCGCTGATCGCGCCCAGGGGCAACTTCGCCACCCCCCCCCCGCCTCATTAACATAATAAATGCAGCATGGATAATTGTGTTTAATGACTCATTAGACATCATAATATTTGTACAGCCAATCTGTTATGTAGATGTTGCCATTAAGGGTTAGCGGCTCAACGTGACGCAACCAACGACCGCCTCTCGCTGCACCATCACGGGAGTCGCAGTTGCCTCCAATTACTGTGCTGTTAGCACGGGGGGGGGGGGGGGTGACGTTTGTCAGCACGGAGTGGCGTGCTTTGACTGCGCTCGATTATTATTACAGGACGCGATTGTGAATAATTAATGCGGTGTTGTAACGGGGCAGGCAGGGTTGGGGGGGGGGGTGCTACGGATAACAGAGCCATCGGTCTAAATATGAATACCACCGCCACTACCGCTAATGCCAACAACACCACCGCCATCATCGCCACCACCACCATCACCGCAACCGCCGCTGCTCAGACCCTGGTATCGAGTCCAGCGAGCGCGGCGGCACTGGCCGAGGGATGGGGCGCGCTATGTCCCAGTCCCGGCGCGAGAAGACGGATGGCTTTGGTATTGGGGAATTGGCTTTGGGAGAGATAGGGCTGGGGTTAGGGGATAAGGTTAGAGAAATATTTGGAGTCGTGAACACGGGTTGTGGTTTTGGATAGGGTTGCGGTGAGAGATTTGGGTGGCATTACGGGTATAGCGATAGGATTAGGAATAGGGGATACAGATATGTTTGGGGTTAGGGGAGATGTTAGGGTCACGGGATAGGCATGGGGTTGTGTATGGGTAGGTTTGTGGTTAGGCGTGGGGATGGTCTTAGGTCGTCGGGATCGTGCGAGGGTTTAGGGACAGAGTTTGAGATAGGGATGGGGTTCAGGTTGTGCGAGAGGTTAGAGATTAGAATATCGATTTCTTGCAGAGTTTTGTTACGCGTGGCAGCATCTCCCGCTCCAGCAATGCCGATTGAAGCATTCCACTGTGCTACTTTGGCTAAAACACAAACTTGCTGTGCTGCCATCCCCTCGCCCGCTTCCACCACAGCCCGGCAGCTTCGGTGGTTAAACAGATTTGTACATGCGATCCACTCACCGCTGATACAACCACCACCACCGCTACCAAAACAAAGACAAAGATCCCCCCTATAGCCTCAACAGACTGTTTGGGCAAGCGCCGTTAGCCGGCACCTATGAGTGCACGGCACACGAGGGGGTGGGTGGCCAGCTAACCCGCTCGACCGCCTTTGTTCTCCTCGGTGACGATGCTTACACACCTCACCAGGCACTCAATTGAGGCTGAGTTGACCTAGGGGAGGCCAAAGACCGGTTCAGATAATTGTTACTGGTTTTGGCCGTGGGCGGGAAATCGAACTCGGGCCGCCGGGTTCGTAGCGCACAGCACTCACCGCTGCGCTATTGCATCCCCACCTAACGCCACCACCATCGTCACCAAGCCGCTGCCGTGATCCATCAGAGCTCGATGTACAGCCGCGGGGTGGGAGGATCCCGCTAATGCTGAACACGCAAGAGATCGCGAAATGAAGCGGCCGAGGTCTCTAAAGCAATAAGCGGCGCCTGTGGCGCCCTCCGCGTCGAATGCAGTCGATCGCTTCTGCGATCGCGCGCGTGTGGCGCGGTAAAGCGGCCGATGCGTGGTCGTCTTTGGCACGCGGCGCTCACAGGCGCCGTTGTGGACGAGCGAAATTGTCCGGCGCCGGGGGTCCCTGCTGCTCTTCGTATCGACAGGGGATGACAGAGGGGGGGGGGGGGGGGAGGTAGCACGCTCAAGATCTGTGGCAGCATTGCCGAGGGTTCGAACTGATACTTACCGTATCGCGTCCCTGAGGGATGACAGGCCCGTGATCTGAACCGGTAATTGTGTGCTGTGATCGCAGAGCGACGCGGGGTCTGCTGCTGCTGCACAGCCCTGTGTCTTTGCGCTCATTTAAAGGTTTTGTGCCATTTAACTTTGTCGGGTTGGAGGCATGAGCCGCAGTCAAACTTAGAGGCAGCGGCAGGAGCTTCTTCAATCAGGAAAGAGGCACAAATAGGAGAGATGCCAAGTGGCTTCATGCCAGCGGTCAGAGGACGCTCGCAGGACATATCCCGAGAAGGGATTACGATGGTCAATGTACGAGACTTGTGTCTGAATGGCAAGGATGTGAGAGAAACGCGTTCGAGAGGACGACCACTGCACAGATCGATCGATGAAATTAGCTCCTGTACACGCGCTAGTGTGGAGTGTTACATTGCAGGGCCGTGAGAGATTACGACGTCTTGGGGAGGCCTCAATCCAGCAGCAGATCGATCATGGCCAGCTGCTGCTGATGGTGGTGGTGTGAGATGGATTGTGATATTCCACAACCGTGAGAATTGGCGACGACGCAGTGGGGTAGAATAGCGTCGAACCAGCAGTGGATAGATCCTGGCTGCTGCAGATGGTGATGATGAATTGCGCTACCCACCGGATGAATATTCCACCGCACACGAGCACAATTAGAGCACCTGAAAGCGAGACCTTGCTCGCGATGATGAGCTGTAAAATAGGTCAGAGCTGACAAGCCGCTGCTGTAATAATTCATCGCCGTGCTGCCGTTGTCTGCTGAACATCGGATCGGTCGCACTCTTAAGGTCACATTCGTGCGAAAACCTCCCCCAGGTGACCTCCCCACCTCCCCCCTCCTGACGGCGGAGAGGCGATCCCGCCAGTTAAGGTGGAGGTAACAACACAAATAAACAAAAGGGCGTTGCACGTGGAGACACGAGCGTGGCTGGGAATAGCCGCAGGGAGGGGGCCTTGAAGCGGAGATCAGAGGTTTTGGTCGCGCATTTGAGACCGAACCATGGTTAAACACATTTTCGTGTAGATTGATGATGATGATGTTGATCAGCTGCTGCTGCTCATTATGAGAGTGATAGTGTTACTGATGATGCCGTTGTTGCTGCTGATGATGATGATGAATGATGCTGAATTATGCTGAATGATGATGATAATGACGATGAAGCTAGAGGTATTTGATGCCAGCGGCGATGGTGAGTTCGTGCCTATGCTATTGCTGCTTGCCCCTTCTTACTGATGGCGATGGAGCGGTGATGGTGATAATGATGAAAGGGTGATGGCGATGATGTTAAAGAGGCGATGGTGATGGCGTTGAAGCGGTGACGGTGGCGGAGGTGGCAGTGGAGGTCACACGTGGTCTAGGAACACGCCGCCTCCGTATTGTATTGAGAGGGTGCGCCGCTCGTAGTTGTAGGTCTGATCGCCGCGTTATCGCCGACAGACTGTCACGCGCGCTATCGCTGTCACGCGCGACATCACTGCCGGTCTCTCGCGCGCGCTCTCACTGTCACGCGCGCGCTATCCCCGCTGTCACACGCGGGCTATCGGCGCTCGGCTGTCGCGCGCGCGTGCGCCCGCCTAGTTTATATCGGCGCGCGATGCTGTCGGGATGAGACGTTGAGGCACAGCGTGTAACTCATCGCCCCCACCACCGACGTTACGGCAATTAGATTAAACTTCCTTTTTTTCTCTCTCTCCGCCTTGTTTTCACTGCTTTCACCGCACCGTTTGTGCCGTTTTGCTGCTTAATGTAACACGGGCACATAATTTACACACGTTTGGCATATTTAAAGGGGAAATAATACCGACGTCGATTCTCACGCACGCCATTGTATAGCAATCGATGAATACATATTTCAATGAATCGATTAATCGATAACACTTCGGTCCTCGTAATTCGCCACGGCCCGTCTCGTCGAATTTACCGGTTTACGTCATTGCACATGCAAATTAGGCATTTACACGCGCCCGATGATTGATAAACAGGTCCCCACGTATGTTAAAGGCTATACAGGGGATCTTTGTCTTTCCGTGCATGCACCTACATGCGCACACAAATACAAATATCCCCCGTATAGCCTTAGCAGATTTTTGGGGCAATTGCTGTTAGCGAGCACCTATGAAGGCACACAAAGGGGTGGGTGGCCAGGAACACACCCGGTCACCTTTGTCTCCCTAGTGACGATGTTTATGCACCGCGCCAGGTACTGATTTGAGGCTGAGTGGACCTACGGGAGCCCAGGATCTGTTCAGGTAATCGCCACTGGTGTTGGTCGTAGCGCAGCGCGCTAACCGCTACACTACCGCTCCCCACACGCCCACACACAGCTCCGCGTGTAGACATCTAGACACGCTTAAACCGATACACACGCACATTAATACAGAGAGAGAAAACGGCGCGTATACATTCACACGCAGACACACACAGACACACGGAAACACTCGCACGCAGCCAGAGCAATGCTCCCCTACCCTCTCCCCCTTCTCGCCCCCTCTCGCCGCCGCCGCAGCACAGACAATCCCGTCGCTTGTCACTCCACATTACGCACCGAGATGAATAGGAGCCGAGAAAGAACCTGCTCCCTCCCAGCCCACTCTCGCCGCGTCTCCCACCCTCCACCCTCCACCATTTCTCACTCTGTGGCGCTCTGCCTCCATCGCCCCTCCCTCCCCGTGCCGCGACGCAGAGAGGCGACAGCGCTGTTTAGCACAGCTGCGCGAAGCAGCCCCCCTGCCATCAGCCCCTCATCGTAATTTATTACCGAAACCCCCTTCATAACCACTCATCGCCACTTATTTCTTTAGTTTTCTTTCCCCCGCACCTCCAGATAAGCACTGTTGGCTAAGTACGGCGAGAAAGAAGTTCAACATACGGTACATAAATACCACTCATCACTCCTCATCACCACTGACCATCACCATTCGTCAACACTCATTACACCTCATCACCACTCATCACACCTCATGACCACTCATTACATCACCACTCATCGCTGGTCATCTGTCTGACCTCACCTCGTCCGTGGCCAAAGGAAGAGAAGATGTTGTGTTCGCGAGGGGAGTCGAACGGGAAATGTAGCAGAGTGCGGGGAGGGGGTGGGTAGAGCGATATGGGACTGGAGAGGCAGGAGAGTGAGTGGAGGGGAGTAGAGTGAAGTAGGCAATGTGAGTCCATGGTGGATCTTGACGGTGAGTCGAGGAGATGCGCTCTTGATGAGCGATGAGCGTGAGACGTCTAACAGCGACGGTGTGAGTCCTGTGGATGAGTGCTGCGGTTAAATCCCTCGCCTGGTATGCAGGAGGTCGTGGTTGCGATTCCGACACTGACGCCTGCTGCTGTATATTTGGAGTCTGCGTGTTTTTCCCCGTGGTCGCGTGAATTTTGTTTTTTCCGGGTCCTCCGGTTTTTCCCTTCACATTTAGACTCAACATCACGCGTTTGGAGTATTTGGTTGCTCAGAAATTTTCACGTGATAAACCGCTTCGTTGAGCTTTCATTTGTGGCCAGCTGGATTCTGAAAAAAAAAAAAACCTATATAGCTCTGTTGGCTTTAGCTGGTGAAAATAAATAATAAAAATATATTAGGAGGCGAGGTATTTGGCGATGCTGTAGAGGAGAGAGTTGCATAAGTCGAGTTGAAGTGACATCAAAACAAACAAACAAATAAACTCCGCCGTGTAAACACATCACAGACGGAACACACACAATTCCCTACATTACTGCGCTGTGTGATTGTTTGTTGATTCCGGCTGCTACGCGAGTGTGTATTTTGACACGATTACAATGCATGTTGTGGTTGTCCCACGTGATGACAATTGCTTGTGCTGCGATCGAAACGTCTTGATCTATTATTTTTTTAACCTACGTGACTTTACCGAAAGAACCAAAGAGTAGGGATTCCTGCAGTCACGAAAGCTTCAAATCAAGATTTAATGCGTGTTTCGTGTTCAACTTCCCAATTGGCAAAATATGTGCCGCCTGCTCTTCTCCGCAAATCGGCGCTCATGTCCAGCGGCATTGGAACTGTCACTGAACCCAGCATTGGCTGCGGTTCGACTCCCAACCACGGCTAGGATTTGACATTTGAACCGGTTGCGGGTCTTCCCTAGGTCAATTCAGCCCTAATTGAATACCCGGTGCGGTGAGTAAACATTGCGGAGACAAAAACGAACCAGGCGTGGTGCTCTCCACACACTCCCATCGTGTGATGTGGAGGCCTCAATATTTGCTCGATAGTGGCACTTGCCTCTAAACGGTATGTTGAGGCTATTCGGCGGATCTTTGTCTTGTGTGAGGGAGAGGTGAAGGCGATGAGGTGTTTCTTGAACCGGGTGATGGCGGTGGTGGCTTCGCAGCTGCGCGTGGCTGCTGCCTGGAGTGATCTCGCCGCTGTGGACGCTGCAGCGAGAGTTAAAGGATCACCGCACTGATCGTGTGGAACTCCCTTTTCTGCGTGGGCATCGAGGAGGTGCCGTAGCCCTGGCTCGCCACCAGAAGGCGGTCCAGCGCGGCGACCAATCGCCACCTGTTTCCATCTGTACGGGGATTGAGTGTTGCCCCCTCGCGAAAGGCGTGGTTTTTTTTCATCCTGGTGCTCCGGATTCCTCCCGCACATAAACAATACATGGACACTCCGTGGCTGAAATAATTTAAATCGATACGCGCACCTCCGTGTGCTTACAGATCGTGCAGAGAGAGAGAGGGAGAGCTGTGTGATGCAGTGTCGCACGAATTACGCTGTTCCGTAACGACTCTTTGACCCGGGGGCTGGAGGGATGGATGTACGTTGAACCTATTTCGCACCGTACCATGGGAGACGAGAGGGATACGGGGTCTGTACGGCGATGCGTGCTCGCCGTGAGCTTGAGCTGAAGCTTAACAACGTATATTAATTACATCTTATACGCAGATCTGTACGGCAGCGCCTTAATCTGAGGAGCTTGACAACAATATGACATAGTAATAGGTTTTTTACCCTTTTTATCTGGCACAAAAACTGACACCTTTATACAAGGGATCATGTTTGCAATAACCACAACACAAGTAGTCAAAATGCAAACAAAAAAGACAACTCTGATAATATGCACTGTCCTTGAATTTGATTGGTCCACACCCGATTGGAGACTGGGCTCTAAGAAAAGCCGTCTCGGGTGTGGACCAATCAAATTCAAGGACAGTGCATATTATTATCAGAGTTGTCTTTTTTGTTTGCATTTTGACTACTTGTGTTGTGATTATTGCAAACATGATCCCTTGTATAAAGGTGTCAGTTTTTGTGCCAGATAAAAAGGGTAAAAACCTATTACTATATCTTGTTACTGGCAAATGAGGTCTCATAACAATATGACAATTGTACGTAAGACGACCGTGGTTGGAATAAAGAGTGAGGTTTGTTATTAAAAGTGGTAGGGTGATTATGGTGACAAGAGAACGGGCGGCAGTGGTTTAAGGAGGGGTTGGGGATAGCTCTGGTCGTAGCTGGGAGGGTGGTGGCAGGGAGTAGCAGTAGGGATGGTCACAGGGTTTGGGGTAGGGGTAGTGGCAGGGGTTGGAGTAGTGATAGGGGCTGGGGTAGTGATAGAGGTAGTGATAGGGGTTGGGGTAGTGATGGAGGTAGTGATAGGGGTTGGAGTAGTGATAGGGGCTGGGGTCGTGATTAAGGTAGTGATAGGGGTTGGGGTAGTAATAGGGGTTGGGTTAGGCCCGGTCGTAGCTGGCAGTAGCAGTAGCACGATGATGGGCTAGGGGAGAAGAGACGGGGTTGTTTTAGGGGAGGAGCGGAAGCAACAATTTGTTAGAGTGAAGATGGTTGCTCCTTGTGCTGCAGAGGGAGTTGGAGCTGCAGGTTGTTAGAGTGAAGATGGTTGCTCCGTGTGCTGCAGTGGGAGTTGAAGCTGCAAGTTGTTGGAGTGAAGATGGTTGCTCCATGCACTGCAGTAGGAGTTGAAGCTGCAGGTTGTTGGAGTGAAGATGGTTGCTCCGTGTGCTGCAGTGGGAGTTGAAGCTGCAAGTTGTTTGAGTGAATATGGTTGCTCCGTGTGCTGCAGTGGGAGTTGAAGTTGCAGGTTGTTAGAGTGAAGATGGTTGCTCCCTGTGCTGCAGTGGGAGTTGGTTTCAATGGAGGGGAGCGAGAGGGGAACGAGAGAGTGAGACTCGGCGCATGGGGAGGGACGGACTGGGAGTCTCGCCTTGGACTTATTCACGGCCTTTGCTTCCACGAACATGCAATTTAGAAGATGAAGAACAATAATGATTAAATTGTGTCATTTATGAATCCATGGAAGTCTCACTAAATCCTGGTATTGTGCTCTTGGAGGGGGTGTCGCAGCGAGTTCAAGTTAATTAATTTTGTGCGCGTGGGATGAATACCCAGAATGCCTCTCCCCACACACACACGCAACACATACACGCGGAGGGATGACTCGATTCCACCCTAACCAATGATGGCAGCAACCATGTGGTTCAGGAGCTCGATGTCAATGTCGAGGTCTTGCTGCTCGCCGCGACGACGAGAGGGCATCATGAGAGAGAGAGAGAGAGTTCGTGCTGTTCCTCCTACTCTGTTGAAGCAGCGCAGACCAGAGTGGTCAACTGACAACATTCAGAGCTTCACAACAGACCGGGCTTCATGAATCCGTTCGCTCTACTGCCATTCGCAACTTCCACCGACCTCACGTCGTCGTCAGCAGTCAGCTGCAACTGCAGAGGCGGCTGGCGGAGCGGCCCAGATTTGGCGGCGCGGCCTCGAAGCGTGACGAGGCGGAGGTGGTTGCCGCTGCTGCTGCTGCTGTCGCCGCTGCTGCTGCTGCTGTTAGAGGCGAGACTCCGGAATTGCCACGGAATTACAACAACAACAACAGAAGAAGAAAAAAACCTCGCAACGCTAATTCCGGAACCTCGGCGCGCCGGCTTTAACGGAGAGGTGTAGCGAGGGGTAAATTCGCACGAGTAGAGGAGGAAGGGGGGGGGGGGCTCAGGTGGTGTCGTGATTATGAAAGCGCGCCTGCTCTCCACTAGTAGCGTATTTACATCTCACACAGACCCCCATCACCCCCCCCCACCCTTAAATTGGAGATTCTATTAATTGTTACGATTCAAGGCCGCGATAAAACAAATCATTGCTTTTATTAGATCGTTTTCGCCGTCGAATTTGTATTATTTCGCTCTCGTTCCCTCGATGGTACAATTCACTCCACTCAATTCAGCCGAACGATTCATCGTCCCCACACCACACCGACGATCGACAGCGGGGCAGAGGGAAGTGATATTTTCTGGAGCTCGGACCCGGGCAGCTCCGGATGATCGTAAGGCCTGCTTCATCAGGCCGTCTACAATGCGTGTCGGCTCAACTACGCTTTGTGCGGAGAGCCGGTAGTGGCACAAGAGGTTAGCTCCATGAACCCGGCGACCCGAGTCCCGTTCCCGGCCACTGTTAGTATCAGTGGCGAGTGAGACCTAACTAAACTAAAACTATACTTTTAATTTTACCAGGTAAAGCCCACGGAGTTATAAAGCTATTTTTCAGAAGCGACCTGGTCACGAATTATAGCCCAATGGTAGTGGTTTATTATCACGTGAAATATCACAGCAGCCAAATACTCGAAACGCATGTTTCGTGAACGTGGAGGGATAAATCGGGGGACTCGGATAACAATCCACGCGACCACGGGGAGAACATGCAAACTCCAAATATATAGCAGGCGTCAGGGTCGGGATCGAACTCACGAACCTCTGGCGTACCAGGCGAGGTCAGGTTAGCATCTCGCTATCGCGGCACCCGAGATCCAGCGCCGCTCTCCGAACCGTGCCCTCTGGCCAGCGTGCTGAGTGTCAAGGGTCACTCCGTCGTACTCGCTGAGTGGGGCAGTCGGTGGACCTCTGCCAATCGGCTGGGCCCGACGACGAGCGAGCGATGAGAGCGGCAGACCTCTCTCTGTGCACAGGGGCACTTACGAACCTTTTCGCGCGGGCTCAACAGTGCTAGTTAACCGTGGATAGGGAATGTGGAATTGACACAATGTAACAACCCTGGCGTTCGACACCAAACGGAGGTGAGCGCCGCCGCCCCATACCTGGGTGAGAAGGTAATGATGTCGTAGTGGTGTCGTACTTCGACCACCACCACTTGAGTTCGATACCCATCCAGGGATATTATCAGTGAAAAGTGGTATCAGAGTCCGTTCTGGGCCTCCCCTAGGTCGATTCAGCCTTAAATGAATAGAACCCTCGAGCGGTTTTCTTTTGCTCTCTCAACCGTGAACCGTGGTTCTCATAATCACAGAGACTCACGGACTCAGATATACACTCATAGACTCACAGAGACTAACACATACACACAGACTCACACAACCATATATGCTCACACACTCACACATACACACAGCCTCCAACATCAACCCATAGACTTAAAAGTCCACCCAGAGACTCAGACATCAACCCTCCATAATCAATGTTTTTGGGTTAGATCGCGTATATATAAATGTGTCGTAACCCTCCACTGCTGGCGAAAGCCGATATGTTAAATCAATCCTCCAGAATTACCACCACTTCCATTTAAAAACCATCATTATCATCATCACCATGATCAACACCATCATCACCACCACCACGTCCGCCTCCATGATCAACATCATCATCATCACCACCTCCATTATCAACATCACCACCACCAACCAAACTCCGCCTTTCTGTTCCGATTATATGATCAATTGGTCCACCTGCACGCAAGTTGCGTGCTATGAGGAAGAACAATTACCCTAAACGACGCCTTTATCGGTGTTCGCAAACACGATAGAGAGAGAGAGGTCTGCATGACCGTGCGCGAAACGCTCGCCTTGATGTGTGATGGGCTTTTTTGCGTTAAGCAAGGGCGACTTCACACATCTTATTGCATAATAGTTATTCGTAATTAGTGGCGACGGAGCCGACTAATTGCCCCTGATATGCAGCGTCGCTGCGATTTTTTTTTTTACAAATGACGGAATAACCCTTTATTAAATCTGCTCGCAAGCTCGAAGCCAATTAAACGTGAGCTGTTGGTGCGGTCACTGCGACTTATAACCCCGCCCCCATTCCCCCACAACTTTCGCGGGGAAGGATTGTGGTTTGTGGGCGGGTTGACGGGGTCGTGTGGGGGGAGGGGGTGGACGGACGGGGTGGGTGTCGGTGAATCTGGGGGTGGGACAGGAATCGGAACGGTGGGAGTTGAAGTTCGTGGGGGGTAGGGTGGGGTGGGGTAGGGGGTGGGGTGGTTGGGGGTAGGGGGTGGGGTGGTTGGGGGTGGGGTGGTTGGGGGGTTGAGGGTGGGGTGGTTGGGGGTGGGGGGTGGTTGGGGGTGGTTGGGGGTGGGGGGTGGTTGGGGGTGGGGTGGTTGGGGGTGGGGGGTGGTTGGGGGTGGGGGTGGTTGGGGGTGGTTGGGGGTTGGGGGTGGGGGGTTGGGGGTGGGGGGTGGGGGGTGGGGGGATGGTTGGGGGGTGGTTGGGGGTGGGGGGTGGTTGGGGGTGGGGGGTGGTGGGGGGTGGTGGGGGGTGGGCGAGAACGCCTTCTTTTTTTGCTCTCGAGGCACCCACGCGAGTGATTCAGTGCCGCGGCGAGCCCCGGGCGGGATGTCCTGCGAGTCGTTAATTAACGCTCGGCTCGGGCCCCGCGAGTCTCCTCTGATTAGGGGCCTGAACGGCGCCTCAAATTGGCGGCGTCCGTGAACGCCTCCGCTGATTCCTCGCCCCGCCGCTGACGCGCGCAGTCCGGGCAATTTCCATCGCCGCGAATCAACGTCGAGAGGCGCCGTCAAGTGTGGAGAGGTGTGCGGGAGGTGTGGCGTTGTGGAGTGGGGGGTGGGGGGAGCGGTGGAGCGGTGGATAGCCCAGTGCTCTACGACTGGGCCTCAAATGAGTACCTGGTGCGGTGTGGAATCATCGCCACTGGGGAGACAAAGGCGGTCGGGCGTGGTGCTGGACACCCACCCATTCGTGTACCGTTCCGGTCTTCATAGGTGCTCGCTCACAGCACTTGCCCCTACAGTCTGTTAAGGCTATACGGGGGATCTTTGTCTTTGTGGGACAGTGTATGTGTGTGTGTGGGAGACTCTGTGTGTGTTCTGTAGTACTCACGCGCTTTTTTTGCGTAACCGTATTTAAACAACTTTGTGACGTCTGTGCCAAAAAAAAAAAGATGATATCACTCAAACTAGATTCGAAGCTTTCGTGACTGCAGGAATTACTCTTTGGTTCTTTCGGTAAAGTCACGTAGAAAATAAAATCAAATAACAATAGAATACGACGTTTCGGTTGCAACACAAGCAACCATCATCAGGTAAGAATGAATGATAAAACACAGACACGGAAACAAACACAGGCAGACACACATGCCGATAGAGACATACATATGATATCGCTCGTAACAAAAAAAAATAGAGGTCGCTGCTGTATTAGTGCGGATGCATTGTCAATGCTATCGCTTCGGGTGCCAGCTGTCTGCACGTGTCACTCACCGTGAGTCCGCTGATAACGTTCGAATGATCTCGGCGAGTCCGCACCATCGGCATCGAGTTCCCGAATGTAACCTCCACAGTCTCCGGCAGTGCTGTGCAATCCGCGCAGTGCAGTTCGCTCCCTTCACCATCACCATCACGGAACTAAAGAAACAGACGCGCTTCTGCGGCCGTCTGGAACGCTCTTCCTTCCTATATTAGGAAGCCACTGGGAGCTGCGCGCTTTCAAATAAATCTAGATCGGAAACTAAATTCTTTAGAAACTTATTTTTCCCGTTTTAGTTTGTTGTACTCACCCGCCCCGCCCCGCGCACCTCCGGTTAACACGGTTAGCTACGTATGGTGTGAAAGAAGTTCGACATACACACGTACATCCAGGGCGATGTGAGGCGGCTTGGTGGGGACTTTCAAGTCTTTTCTCGGCCACCCCTGCACCAACGAGGTTTGTGACAGCTCACAAAACGCACGCTCGTGGAAGGCACCAGCAACGTATCTACGAACAGATGGATGTCTTCCACAACGCAGGTTGTTTTGGGTAAGTTCGCGTAAATGTATAAATGTGTCGTTAAACCCGCCACCGCCGGTTTAGCCAATCGGTAAGGTTTGTCACGTAAACAAAACGTGTCAATTCCTTAACGAGTACAGCACACCGGTGTGTTGTTACAATCTGGTGGCGGGTTTAACGACACATTTACGCGATCTATCCGACAACACCTGTATTATAGATCACATTGTTCGCGAAAGCGTACGAGTTAAACAGACGGATGTCTGTGTGTGTTTTCTTGAAAGCCCTCTTGATTCGAGGTTGTGAGCGTGCGAACGGTGTTGCCGTGTGCCGCGGGGTCTGATGGCCTTCGACGTTTAGGGGCCGTCCATAAATGACGTCACGCACCTAGGGCGGGGGGGTCAGACATTTGTGACGATGTGTGACGAGTGGGGGAGGGGGGTTTGAGAAATGTGACGTCACATCAAAATGCGCAACTTTAAATAAATATAGACAACACGTTCTACTTAATTAAATAGACTTTTTAATCAATGTTTTCTCCTACAACATCAGAGCGCAGCGCCACATTAGATACGCACTACAATGACAATAGTTTAAAGCGATTTGAAGCATGATTTATTTTCAAAATGGAAATATGGTTTGGGGGGGGGGGCAGAGCTTTGTGACGTCATATTTGAGGGGGGGTCTGATTTTTTGTGACGCGTGTGACGAGGGGGGGGGGTCCAAAATCATCCAAAATCGCGTGACGTCATTTATGGACGGCCCCCTTATTGCATTTCGCTGGGGTTTTGTTTTTTGCTGTTGCATTCGTGGCGAGATCCGGCTCGTCTTTGTTTTGTCATGGAGGGAAGTTCTGGTCCGTCTCCGCATCACTTGATAATGTTGTTACCCCCGCAATGCGCCGGTGAATGTTGTCGGGAGTCGCGTGGTCAATGGGTCACGGGAGGACGTCCCCACACCCCCCCCCCCTCACCCCCCAGCAGTGGAAGCGTTTGGCCCGCTGCCGCTGTATCGCTCTCGGGACGGGGCAAGGTGAAAGCCGTCAAAGTCCCTCCAAAGTAACCGCGTGCATTGTGCGCCTGTGATGCGCCGGGCCTGTCTGGCTGTCGCGTGTAAAGATCGTCCTCCAAAAGGCAACAAAGGCTCACCCGAGAGCCCTCTAATCCGCCTTAATTACATTGATTGAGTGCCATCCCCGCACGCGCTCCCCGCGAATAAATCTCCCGTGGAGCCATCGCGCGCGTGTTCCTGTGTGCGTTTTGGGTGGTGCTTGCGGTGTGTGTGTGTGTTTGTGTGTGTGTTTGTGTGTGTTTGTCTGTGTGTGTGTGTTTGTGTGTGTGTTTGTGTGTGTGTTTGTGTGTGTTTGTGTCTGTGTGTTTGTGTGTGTGTTTGTGTGTCTGTGTGTGTGTTTGTGTGTGTTTGTCTGTGTGTTTGTCTGTGTGTGTGTTTGTGTGTGTGCTTGTGTGTGTGTGTTTGTGTGTTTGTGTGTCTGTGTGTATGTTTGTGTGTGTGTGTGTTGTTGTTGTGTTTGTGTGTGTGTATTTGTCTGTGTGTGTGTGTTTGTGTGTGTTTTTGTTTGTGTTTGTGTGTTTGTCTGTGTGTGTGTTGTTGTTGTTGTGTTTGTGTGTGTGTTTGTGTGTGTTTGTGTGTGTGTGTTTGTGTGTCTGTGTGGTTGGGGTCCTTGCGGTGGTGTAGCGGTGAGCGCGCTGCGCTACGAACCCGGCGACCCGAGTTCAATTCCTGCTCACGGCCAACACCAGTGACGATTTTCTGAACCGGTCCCGGGCCTCCCCTAGGTCGACTCAGCCTCAAATGAGTACCTGGTTTAAAATAGGAACCACTAGGGAGGCAAAGGCGATCGGGCGTGGTGCTGGCCGCCCACCCCCTCGTGTGCCGTGCCGGCTTTCACACAGGTTCTCGCTAACAGCACTGTTAAGGATATACGGGGGATCTTTTTCGTTGTGTTTATATTCGCACCATTGTACACGCAGCCTCACGGTCATATACTCACGCACCCACAAAGACTCCTATAGCACGCGTACTCACCCCATATACCCAATTACACTCGCACGGAGTCGCATACACACGGAAACACGCACACCTCTTTGCACCTGTACAAACCTGTGACCACACAAAGATACATGTCCCCCGTATAGCCTTAAGAGACTGTAGGGAAAAGTGCTGTTAGGGAGCACACAACGGAGTGGTTGACCAGAAACACACCCGGCCGCCTTTTTCTCCCGAGTGGCCACGTTTAACGCACTGCGCCAGATACCCACACGATTAGTACCTCCAAATAGGACGGTTGGCGACGTACGGTGCGAAAGAAGTTCAACAACAAACACACAATAGCACAAACTGCCCATCCAACATTCTTGCGCCTCCATCCCATAGAACCCGCGTCCCGCGAACTCCGACCAACTGCGTCCAACAAAGGCAAAGATCCCCCGTATAGCCTTAACAGACTGTAGGGGCAAGTGCTGTTAGCGAGCACCTATGAAGGCCGGCACGGCACACGAGGGGGTGGATGGCCAACACCACGCCCGGCCGCCTTTGTCTCCCTAGCGACGATGTTTACACATCGCACCAGGTACTCATTTGAGGCTGAGTAATGAGCTGGAATCGAAACCGGGTCGCCAGGTTCATAGCGCAGCGCGCTTACCGCTACACTACCGCTCCCCAACACACACACACACACGCGCGCGCTCCCCATCTCCCACCCAGCAATTCCCTCTTCCAACTCCCTCCTCCTCCTCAAACGGACCCCCTCACCCCCCAGGGCTCTTGTTGGCCGAGATCCGATTCCGTGAGTGACGTGCGCGGAGGGCAGTGGCGTTGCGTTCTCTCCGCCTCTTCCTCGGCGCCACCACCACCCCCCCCCCCCCACACACTTCACCCCCTTCTCGCCATTGTTTGAACTGCGGTGATGGATAATGTAGTGACTGCTGTGAAATGAGCTCGGGAGGCAATTTTCGCTGACAGAAAGATGGAGCGGGGCGCGGCGGGGCTGAAGGACAAAGGAGATGGAAGGTAGTTAAAGCAGTGAAATGGAAAGTGATAAAAGTCCCCCCGTAAGTACAGTTTAAATCTGTCAGATGAATTGAGAGGGGGACTGCGCTTGGCGCGCGATACTCGCTCACATTTGCGGCTTTTACTTATGGCTCTGAGCGGGGGCTGCCTTGACTCGGTGCGACCGCACGCACGCACGCACGCGCGCACACAAACACTGAGCACACGTGCTCGCTGAACACGCGCACACACGCACGCGCACACACGCACACGCACGCGCACACACACACACGCACGCGCACACACACACACGCACGCAAACGCACGCACCGAACACACACACACACGCACTGAACACACACACACGTCCTTACTGAACACACGCACACACATGCGCTGAACACACACACGCGCGCGCGTGCACGCACCGAACACACACACACACACACGCACTGAACACACACACATCCTTACTGAACACACGCACACACACACGCGCGCTGAACACACACACACACACACATGCACCGAACACACACACACACACATGCACCGAACACACACACACATGCACCGAACACACACACGCACACATGCACCGAACACACACACACACACATGCACCGAACACACACACGCACTGAGCACACACACACACGTTCTTACTGAACACACGCAGGCAGTGAACACACGCGCGCACTGAACACACGCAGGCACTGAACAAAGAAAAAGATCCCCCGTATAGCCTTAGCAAACTGTAGGGGTCAAGTGTGTAACAAACCGTTAGCAAGCACTGAACACGCACACACACGCTCACCCAACACACACACACACAAGTTCCCTGAACATGCGCACTCGCATTAACCCGCACACGTACCGACTCACACACGCACGCTCGCAGTAGCGCACGATAAATTAGCCCAATTCTAAGCAACTACACGGAAGTTCTGCGCACATTCAGCTGGAATACACACTCGACTCTCACACACGCGCCCTGAACCCTCTCATACACACACTGAACTCACACACACTAAACACACAAACACATCTACTGAACTCACACAAAAACAAAGACGAAGATCCCCCATATAGCCTTTACAGACTGTAGGGGCAATTGCTGTTATCGAGCACCTATGAAGGCCGGCACGGCACACGAGGGGGTGGGTGGCCAACACCACGCCCGTCCGCCTTTGTCTCCCTAGTGACGATGTTTACTACACATCGCACCAAGTACTCATTTGAGGCTGAGTCGACCTAGGGGAGGCCCGGGACCGGTTCAGATAATCGTCACTGGTGTTGGCCGTGAGCGGGAATCGAACCCGGGTCGCCATGTTCATAGCGCAGCGCGCTAACCGCTACACTACCGCTACACACTCACACGCACCGTTGAACTCTCTCATGCTAATCTCTGCACACTAATCTCTTTCATACACACGCTCGTCTCCACTCACAACACGATCCGCTCCTTGCAGATGACAGAACGTTTCGAGCCGAACGAAGTTGACAATTAGCTACCCAATGCGCAGACGCTTCACTATCAATCGCCACTGACGTGAACACACACACTTCTCTTTTTGATTCACAATACCCTGGTCACATTCAGTGGTAACATCACGTAGGGCTGGAAATGCCACAGCTTCCTCCCATCATATTTAGCAAATGCATTTCTATTATGTATTAGGAAAATAAACATTACTCTGCTTGACACATCAATCTAAATCGCGACCTGCCATGCAATGGCTAGATCGCCGATCTGGTAAAGGAGGCCTCGATTGAGGCTTAGATTTCTATTCTGTAACAAAGCCTCCTTCAACTCAGAACATTTACTGCCGCTATGCAAAGCACACGAGTCGGTCAGGTTGGCCTGCTGTTGGTCACAGAGTACGCTGGAGCTGCCCAGTTCACAGCTCACTGCGCCTGTCCCAATTCCAACTGACACACAATGACCGACAAATCCAGCACACATCACTGATTCACTCCAGTCACTCACTGGCCGGCGGTCAGTCGCCTCCTTATCACTTTTTCCGTCGCTACTACCAAGGTTACTATTCCCGTAAACTTTGCTCACGGATCCCCCCATCCGTGCTGAGGACTCGGTCTGTACGTATGTTCAACTTCTTTCGCACGGTACGTAGCCAACCGTGCTATTCGGAGGTGCGGGGGAAGGATAACTAACTAAATAAATGAGTTTTCAATTTAGATTTAGAAGTGGATAGCTCCAGTGGCTTTCTAATATCGGAAGGAAGAGCGTTCCAGATGGCCGCACAAGTAAATCTGAAAGCACGCGATGCCGTGACCGTCTTTGCTCGATGGCCAACGAAAAGCCGCTTCGAGGATGAGCGGAGTTCACGTGATGCTTGCTGTCATCCCCACGGTGTTCAACCATCACCACCACCACCACCACAGTGAAGGTCACAGCAACACACTCGCTCACTCGCTCACCACGCCGCAGACGGCAGACCGGTGTGGTGAGTTCAATGTGCGTGTGTGCGCGTGTTTAGTGCGCGACTTTGAAATTCCTTCTCACGGTCTCTTTTCCCATGCTCTTCTTGACAGGCTCGCTCAACCCAAGAAATGTGTTCCACTCACTCTCATCGTTTATAACTTTCGCATCCGCCGATTATCACGGTTGGCTACGTACGGAGCGATAGAAGTTCAGCATACGTACTTTGTTTGTCGGCCGTTTGACGTGTTGGGTCTTTGGGCATTTGCACAGCAAGGGTGTTATAATCATCACTCATCACTCTCCTACTGCACACAAACTGGCACCACGTAGACGCAAACTACTGACACACTGAACTCATAGGCACTACACTCACCCACACTAAACTCACACGCGTGATTCATACGCACTCCTAACTCATATACACACATAGACACTGAGCTCTCTCTCTCTCAAACACATTGTTATTTGTTTTCACACACAGAGACTGAACTGACACACAGCATCAACATCAGCCGCCTATCGCCACTAAGCGACTGGCAGCTGGTGCATTGTGCGTATTGATGAACTCTAATCACTGGGTGGGACGAAGCGCACGCAGTGCGTTGGCTTGCATGCGGGTCATCATAGGTGCTCGCCATGTGCGCCACGTGGCGACCCAATGAACCTAATGCTCGAATGGGGTTCTTGCAATGTGTGGAGCGGTGGCGCGAGTGGCTCACGCACTGCGCTACGGACCCGGCCGCCTAAGTGTGATTCCTGGCCAAAGGGCAGCATGGGTGGGAAGTAGATATCACAATGTGTACTCGAGTGCACTCCTCTAGATCGACTCGACATAAAGTGAATGCCCATGTCGCGTACCATCATGGGATTCCAGGATTGAGGAGACAGAGAGGGGGACTGAGCGTGGTTCAAATTATTCTATAGCCACCGCCGTCATCCCGCGTGTCGTCCCGAGCCTTAACAGGTGCTCGCTGACAACACTTTGCTGCACGGTCGATAAAGGCGAACGGGGGGATCTGTTCGAGTGAATGGGAGAGAGAGTGTGTGGCTGAGAGGGAGGGGAGGAGAGATGAAATTTTAAATCTGCTGACTGGGCAATGTCCGCCTCTTTACTTTTACCGGTGTCACAGTCGTGGCCGAGTATCGTAGCGGCCGCTGGCGTTAGAGGCATCGATTGTTCCTCACTCCCATTCCACCAAATCGAGAGTCGATTCGTCGCTGGAACATCCACCGACTCTCATTGCGCAAGATACGCGCATCGAATGGATCGCGAGTGCAAGAACCCGCGGGTCTTTTTTGTCCGAATGCGTAATTGCCGCGCGTGGTGGATTCACGTGACCCTCCTCACGCAGTCACGAGAGACCGCTATATTGAACGTATTTGTCTGTTGTCTCTCACGTACGATGTAGTAGCAATACTTGGAGCACGTCCACAACGGGCTGAGTTTCAGGACCGTAAGAAATGGCGACGGGCTGTGGGGAAAAAAAGTAATCCAACAGTGGATTGATCGTGACGATGTTTGCGTTACTCTTGGTTGTTTCGGTAAAGTCACGTGTCTCTCTGTGTGTCTCCGAGTCTGTGTTTTGTCTCTCTCTCAAATTTAGTTCTACCTGATGACGGTTGCTTGTGTTGCAATCGAAACGTCGTACTTTATTATGTATTTTATTTTATTTCTACGTGACTTTACCGAAATAACCAAATAGTAATTCCTGCGGTCACGAAAGCTTCAAATCAAGTTTGATGTTTGTGTTGTTTGTTGTTATATTCTTGGTTCTTTCGGTAAAGTCACGTAGAAGGGAAACAATAAAATAATAAAACTATATTATATTATATATAATAAAAAAATATATATTATTATTTTATTGTTTCCCTTCTACGTGACTTTACCAAAAGAACCAAGAATATGACTCCCTGCAGTCACGAAAGCTTTAAATCAAAATTAGTTTGTTGTTAAAACCAAGAATCGATTATTGAATGGGATCGTGATTCTGAATTGAAGTTGTTGGGCAATGGGTGTGGGGGGGGGGTTAGGACGCGATTCGTGAAACCCTTCTGAGCCAACTCACCTCGGTGGCTTCGGCCCCACTCGGTCGCTTTGTATGCGCGAACCGTCGCCCGCTTTTGATACGCGACTGACCGACTGCGGGCGGTCGGGACAGAATGTGTAATCCTTTTCTCATTAATAGAGAAGAGCGCACGAGCGCGTATTAACTCTTGGCAGCGCGTTTAAACAGCTTTTGTTAGCGCGTAATCGGCCGAGAACGGGTTAGGGCTATTTTAGTGGTGGTGGTGGTGGTGGAGAGACGGGGGGTTTGAAAGGTAAGGAGGATTGGGGGGGGGGGGGTGCAGGAAGGGAGGGGTTGCGGGGAGACGAGGAGTGGGGGAGGAGGAGTTGTTGAGAAGCCAAAGACGCCGTGCGTGGAGGGACACGTGGACGAGCTGAGGAACGCGACGCGATCCAGGGACGCGTGACCCGAATCGGCTGTGAGGGTTTAACGTCAGCGGCCGCTGAGGGTGTCTCAGAGGTCAGAGCGTCGAGGAGTGAGCACCCATGAACTGGGTTCGAGACCAGGTGGTCACCAGCTCGTGATGGTTACATCGGGTTTCTAATTGAAGCGAGTTCATGGTCGCGGACAGATCACAAGGCGACCATAACAAAAATCACCCGTCATATTCACATTCTGGCTAAAATTCCATCTCTGAGAATGAAAAACGTGGCTTTACTGGAAAAAAATGTGACCACCGTCTCATAGCAGAGTGTGTGGGGCGTGTATGTGTAGCGGGGGGGTGGAGTGCGTTCCCTACTGTGCCAAGGTTAACAGAGGCCACGCGAATGATGATGGCTGAGCAGACGTCCCGCGAACGATCCTCTAGCGCGCACACAACTCCGGCGCACATTTATTTGCGCTGCAAGATTCGCCGTTGTCTGGTGACAGGAGACCACATAGGTGGGAGTAGGGGGTGGATGGGGGGGGGGGGTTTCAAAACAATCCAAAACAAAACTGAACAAGCAGCCTGTTAATCTGCGTAATGGTGTTTGATGGGTTGACTGGCTTTGCCGCCATAATCCAGTAATGTCCCACATTAAGTCTCCAATACGCGGTTCTAAAGCGAGATTACAATTGTTTTGAGGCGGGGCGAGGTCATCTGCCAGTGTGTCTATCTGTGTGCGTTTGTGTCTTTGTCCATGCATCTTCGTCCGTGTGTGTGTGACTTTATTGATGTGTCTGTGCGCGTGCGCGTATATCACTGTGATTAGCGCAGTGCGATACTAAGCTGGTGGCCCGAGTTAGATTCCCGTTCACGGCAAACAACAGTGACGATTATCTTAACTGGTCTTGGGCCTCCAATAGGTCGACTTAACCTCAAATGAGTACCTGGTGTAGCGGTGTGTAACCATCGCCATTCGGGAGACAAAGGCGTGATGCTGGCCACTCACCCCCTCGTGTAACCTTCCGGCATTAATATTTGCTTGCTAACAGCACTTATCCCTACAGTCTGGTAAAGCTATACGGGGGATCATTGCCTTTGTGGGGGTGGGACACCAAATAAACGAGCCCTCAGTGATTCGCATCTCCCCATGATCAAAATTTCCAAGAGCCCTTGCTCTGGATATTTTGTCCCTGACTCACGCTCCCTCCATACGACTCCAAGAACTGAGGAAGTATATCGACGGCCAGCTGGAGCGTGCGAGCTTCCAGTTCAAGTTGATTTTGAGAACTCGTGAGACCACGATGAATACCCTGGGGCATTAGTCTGCTGCCAATAAGAGTGATTGCTGCTGCTGCTGCTGCGTAATGCCAGTGTATTAACCTGCGGGTAATGTTCGAATTTGGTCAATTTAGAAGCTGAAGTTGGTACACAGCGGCCTACCCTTGCGAAAGACGTCAACGGATCTCTTACGTCCTCTCTGCGTGACGCGGACGGCGCGCAGCGGCATCGTCAGGGTCACTACACGCGCAGGAATATCTAGGGCGGATGCTGGATTCGATCCGCGAACCTCTTGCATCGAGCGGGGTGAAGGGAAGGGGGTGCTGGTTTGGGTTGGCGGAATGCCGAGCGAGCGAATGGGGGACTGCAAATCGTCAGTCAGTCGCCTCAACGCAAACACGCAATCCCTCTGGGATAAACAATAACACAGGGAATGTGTCAACAGATGTTCATCGCGTGGGGTGCGGTGGGGGAGATGGTGGCGGGGTCGTTTTTCCTCTTCAATGCGCGATGGGCGGAGCGTGCGGTCGTAGCGAGCGCCAGCGGTTGGGCGCTGGGAGATAGAAATCACTGATCACGGAGAGATAGAAATCACTGATAATGGGGAGATAGGAATCACGGATAACGGGGAGATAGGAATTACTGATAAAAGGGAGATAGGATTCACTGATCAGGGGGAGATAGGAAACACTGATCAGGGGGAGATAGGAATCACTGATAAAGGGGAGATAGGAATCACTGATAAGGGGGAGATAGGAATCACTGATCACGGGGAGATAGGAATCACTGATTACGGGGAGGTAGGAATCACTGATTACGGGGAGATAGAAATCACTGATCAGGGGGAGATAGGAATCACTGATCAGGGGGATATAGTAATCACTGATCACGGGGAGATATGAATCACTGATCAGGGGGAGATGGGAATCACTGATCACGGGGAGATAGGAATCACTGATCGGGGGAGATAGGAATCACTGATAAGGGGGAGATAGGAATCACTGATCACGGGGAGATAGGAATCACTGATTGCGGGGAGGTAGGAATCACTGATTACGTGGAGATAGAAATCACTGATCAGGGGGAGATAGGAATCACTGATCAGGGGGATATAGGAATCACTGATCGGGGGAGATAGGAATCACTGATCACGGGGAGAAAGAAATCACTGATCACGGGGAGATAGGAATCACTGTTCAGGGGGAGATAGTAATCACTGATCACGGAAAGATAGGAATCACTGATCAGGGGGAGATAGTAATCACTGATCACGGAGAGATAGGAATCACTGATCAGGGGAGATAGTAATCACTGCTCACGGGGAGATAGGAATCACTGATCAGGGGGAGATAGGAATGACTGATCAGGGGGAGATAGTATTCACTGTTCACGGGGAGATGGGAATCACTTATCAGGGGGAGATAGTAATCACTGATCACGGGGAGATAGGAATCACTGATCACGGGGAGATATAACTCACTGATCAGGGGGAGATAGTAATCACTGATCACAGGGAGATAGGAATCACTGATCAGGGGGAGATAGTAATCACTGATCACGTGGAGATTGGAATCACTGATCAGGGGGAGATAGGACTCACTGATCAGGGGTAGAGAGGAATCACTGATCACGGGGATATGGGAATCACTGATCACGGGGAGATTGGAATCACTGATCAGGGGGAGATAGGAATCACTGATCACGGGGAGATAGGAATCACTGATCAGGGGGAGATAGGAATCACTTATCAGGGGGA
Source organism: Petromyzon marinus (assembly GCF_048934315.1). NCBI lineage: Eukaryota > Metazoa > Chordata > Hyperoartia > Petromyzontiformes > Petromyzontidae > Petromyzon > Petromyzon marinus. The sequence goes on from NC_133668.1 coordinate 4,641,139, forward strand.
TATAGGAATCCCTGATCAAGAGGAGATAGGAATCACTGATCACGGGGAGATAGGAATCACTGCTTGCGAGTGTCTCGATGGCTGGCGGGAGGGTGGGGGAAGGGGGAGTTGTATGAATGGGGCAGAGTTGCGAGTGTGACTTGTGTGAATAGGGTAGAGTTGTGTGTGAATAGGGTACAGTTGTGTGCGTCTTGTGAATAGGGTAGAGTTGTGAGTGTTTGTGTGTGAATAGGATAGAGTTGCGATTGTGTTTGTGTGAATAGGGTAGAGTTGTGTGTGAATAGGGCAGAGTTGTGTGTTTGTTTGGTGCTGGTTTGCTAACAGCGGTGGCGTAGTGGTGAGCGCACTGCACCACGAACCCAGCCACCCGAGTTCAATTCCCGCTCATGGCTAACACCAGTGACGATTTTCTGAACCGGTCCTAAGGCTCTCCTAGGTAGACTCAGCCTTAAATTAGTTCCTAACGTGATGTGTAATCTCAGCACTGGAGAAATAAAGGCGGCTGGGAGTGTTGTTGGCTACTCTCCTTGTTGTGCCATGTCGTCCTTCATAGGTGCTGGCTAACAGCACTTGCCCAATAAGTTTGTTAAGGTTATATGAGGGAACTTAGTCTTTGGACTTATGAATGATGAATGTAGCATTCGCTGGTGATGGATCTTGCCAATCAGCTGGGCATTGCTCCAGGGGTTTAAAAAAAAGCTGAGCTTGTGTATTTTAAGAAACACTCTAATTATGTCCTCGTGAACGACGTATGGGTGAAATATTAAGGCGCTTCATTCAAAAAGAGTTAATCTCAAACCTGAACAGGGGGAGGCGACTCGCGGTTTTGTCATTAATATATGCGTGCATCACATTCGGCAAACACTCCACCCCCAATTCATTAGCAACCGGCGGTGACTCACCATCCCTCTGGGGCCGACGACGTGTCCTACCTTCTGGAGACGTCAACAGTGGCGGTCCCATAAACAGACTCGTCCCCTGTCATAGGAATGTGCAAATATTCTCCAGCAGCTCATGGCCGCAAACGGATGAGCACCCCCCCTCCAAAAAAGGTCGCTCGCGATCACCACTCGAGGTGTTCTTACATGGATACGCACATCAGTTGGACACTTAGCGCTCAGGTGGGGCGCCACGGTGTCGAAATGTTAACTACCTCGCCTGATATACAGGAGGCCGTGAGTTCGATCCCGACCCTGACTTCCGCTGTATATTTGGAGTTTGCGGTGTCTCTCTCCGTGGTCGTGTGCATTTTTCTCCGGGTCCTCCGGTTTTCCCCTCCACACGTAGTATCAACACGCGTTTCGAGTATTTGTCTGCTATACATTTCCACGTGATATGTTACTTCTTTGCGCTATAATTTGTGATAGCCAGGTCGCATCTGAAAATGATCTGTGTAGCTCAGTGGACCTTACCTGGTAAAATAAAGAGATGATTGTTTTTGTTTGTTTAGATCAACAAATGACTTTGACTCTTTATAGAGGTGAACACAGGCATTGAAACTCAGGTGGCTTAGATCGCAGCGCAGCGATGAGACTTATGACGCCACTTCGTTACATATGCACGTTGAACGTCCTTTGCACCGTACGTAGCCAACCGTGATAATTGGAGGTGCTGGTGAAACACGAAAATCAGTTCTAAAGAAATGAGTTTGCAACCTAGATTTAAAAGTGCATAGTTCCAGTGGCATCCTGATATCGGAAGCAAGAGCCATCCAGACGGCCGCACTGACCATCTTTGTTCGATGGCTCACCAAAAGTCCCTGCGTGTATGCCCGGAGTTTGCTTGATGGTTTATGCTCCTTGACGAGATCGGGACCTCCGATTAGCACGGTTGGCTATGTATGGTGCGAAAGAAGTTCAACATACATATATCGTACAGCAATTTATTTTGGTTCATTTGTGTGCAAGCACTTTGTATGTAATGAGTACGAACTCATAATGTATTCGTTCAGCAATCGGAAGGCCAATACAGCTCAGTGAGTACCGGACGGACATGGTCGGGTATTGCAGTACTTGTCACGACGCGTGCCAAATAATGCCGTGCACGCTGCAGCTTGACAATGTTATAGCCAGATGTCCCAGAGAGTAGTGAGTTGCAATACTCGAGCCCTGTCGATGCTATGCTACAACACTCATCCGTGTTGACTATGTCACGACTCAATAGTGGCCGAATGTGTCGTTAGAGCCCTGATATGAAAATTGCAGAACCTGACTATATTTTTCACATGATGATCACGCGACATTATTCTGGTCGAGTATGGTGCCGAGGCTCTTTTGATTCGAGTGGAAAACTGAAACTTGGAGTCTGCATTTCGTTTCGTGTAAACCACACGTGCAACGCTCGCATAACATCTTCGGGGTTACCCAGGCTCTCCATATCTAACTTTCACTTCATTGCGGTGTACAATTGCCTATCATCAGCACATCGATGGAACTTGAAGTCAAGTGATTGGATTACATCGGCGATCGGAGAGACGTACGTTGAAAATGGGAAGGACCCGAAGACGGACCCCTGTGCTACACCAAATAGGCACGCCATAGGCGATGACTGCTCATCGACCAGCTTGGCAAACTGTGATTGACCATGTAGGTATGACTCAATCCACCTGAGCACCGTGCCCGATGCACCCAACCTTGACCTTGACCGCCTGATGAGTATCGAATGGTCAATTGTGTCGAAGGCGGCTGAGAGATCGGGGCCAAGCAACGCGGCGGCGCTCCGGTCGTCCATGATCTTGTAGAGGCCATTGGTGATCTTTATTCGAGCTGTCTCAGTGCTGTGAGACTTCCGGGTACACTGACTGCAATGGGTCGAATCTGCCCGTCGCAACGACGCGGGGAAATAACTATTCCGGACAAAGGCGCCCTATGACCATTATAATAACCCTCAGGTTTGACATTGGGTGATAGTTTGCGGGGTCACAATGGCTGAAGGCAACTTTTTCAGGCGCGGGGTTACCTGTGTCATTTTGAGCCAATCTGGGAAACAGCCCCTGGCTGAACGAGAAATTTTCCAGGTGGACAATCAGCGTCGCAATCATGTCTGAGCGTGATTTGAGAATCGACGTGTGAATGTAGTCGAGCGGCGATGTCTTATTTGGCAGCTGCGCGATGAACACCGGCGTTGGTGCCAGGGTCGCGAGTTCGACATTGGTTCCGGGTTGATCGAAACTCAGATGGCAGACCGACAGAATGCCGTTGCCTTCGAGTTAGAAACTGGCATCCTGACTGTCACTGTTGTATTGGTGAAGAACGTCGCAAGTACTTTGCACAGACCTGGTTGACTTGTTGATGGGTGGTTGGAGTACAGCAGATCTTTCACGACGCGCCACAGAGCACGGGGGTTCGCGAGCCGACTCATTGACGCGCAGAGCATAAAACGATCTCCGAGACTCAATGATGAGTCGGTTGGCAGATCTGCAGGCAGTTCTGTTCGCGAGTCGGACAGTCTCGAAACCAGTTTTCTTTCAAAATACGCTCCAGCCTCCTCCGGCTGTGCTTCGCTTCGATCGCCTCCGGTGACAGCCATTTACTGCGCGTTTTCCCCGTTCTCTGTTTGCGCTTGTTACGAGTCGGCGTTATGCACCACCACACAAACACAGTCAATCACCCCTAATGCGGCACATTAGCGCAGAACGGCGGCTGCTGCTGTTTTTTTTTCTCGGCATTCTGGCGTCGCTGCTCGACTCACAATTGGAACGTTTTGAATTCAAGTCCCAGCTGGGAAGGCAATCAGCGCAGAATTATCATCACCTCCAACAGTCGTCAATCATCAATCATCACTTGTCACAAATCATCATCAAAACATCCTGCCATTGCCATAACACTATGTAACGAAAACATTTTCTTTTTGTTCCTGGGTAATTTTATTTTAGAATTGCTTATGCCTCAAAAGTATAGAAAATGGCTATTATTCCCCACAAACTTTGCTTTTGTAACCAGGACACAAATATTTTGTAATTTACCTATTTTCAATTAGAAAACGTGTGCATTTGTGTCATTCCTTCACTTAAAGTCCTAGTCACAAAAGCAAAGTTTGTGGGGAATAATAGCCATTTTCTATACTTTTGAGGCATAAGCAATTCGAAAAAACACTTACTACCCAGGAACAAAAATCGTGTTACATCGTGTAATCATCAGCTAGGCGCGGTGACAGGGCCCAGCGGTAACGCGTTCGAAGCTTCGTGTAGAAGATCGCGGTTTTATTCCACTAGGCTGCCCTCGTTAATAAATACTTAACGTGTATTGCCCATACAACTACGCGCCCTCGGCTTATTTACATTTTACGTGAAGTCACTCGTAGAGAGAGAGTGGTCGGCAGCAGAGGGCACTCCAAGTAAACCACGAGGCCCTGATGAACGTAAACAAGCACACACTATGCATGAGCACATTACGCGTTACAGTGAAACATTGTGGGCAAATAAATACCGTATTTTCCCGCATATAGCCCGCATACGCATATAACCCGCAGACGCATATACCCCGCAAAAATAGCGTTTTGTGTAAAACAAATTTCAGATAGCCCGCACCTCCATATACCCCGCATGCATTCATATATTTAACGTCGTTGCCGCAGCTTAATTCCATTATATTAATACGAAGTTTACATTTGTAATACATTCCACTATCAATTGTTAACATTAAAATCATAACGTGCACAAAGAAAAGAAACTAACCGGAAACGAGTGAACTTAAAACAGTAAATAAGTAACAAAAGTAAATATCCAATAAATAACACAAAGTGGTAGATAAGCAAGTACAGTTTTAGCACTGGTAGATTGTGTACTGCGCAGATAATAGCGGCACTACGGTAACGCCGTCGCCTCGCCCCCACCCCCCACCTCTTTCTCCCCCCCCAGTTGTCCCACCCCCCAACCCCCACCTCTCTCTTCCCAGCTCTCCCGTCACTACCACAGACCTTTCTCTGCCTCACCACCCAAACCCCCACCTCTCTCTCCGCCCAGCTCTCCCGTCGCCAGTAAACACAGTGCGCCCACTTCAAACATTGTCGTTTTATTGTACAAACAAATAGAATAATTTAAAACGTGATAACGTGCACTTTTAGTGTGAGTGTTTTATTCGGCAGTGCTTTAGCCAAAGGTAAGTGTTGCATAGTGGATAGTCCTACCATGAAAACATTTAACGAGTTACGACATGTCACAAGTGTAAAATATTTTTGGGATAGCCCGCACCTCCATATACCCCGCAGGGTCTTGTTTTGTTTGTAAAAATTGATATACCCCGCGGGTTATATGCGGGAAAATACGGTACACACCACGTGTTCAGTCCATCAGTCTATTGTATTTCCGGCCCAACCAATGAGTGTTGAGACGGCTCTCCCTCGAGGTGATTCGACGATCTGTTCTGTAGAAATTAATTTTGGAAAATGCATTGTCAGTGTTACCCCCCTGCGAGACAGTGGTTAATTATTGCATTTAATGTCAGCTTGAGGCTCGTAAATTAATTGTACTCACAGTCATTAAAAAACCCCCTCCAATATATTCCAGTTGGCCCTTTGCCGTTTGTGCGACTCAAGAGACCAATCGGTGGTTGGTTGTGTGAAATCTCGTTAAGATTTGTGCGTTCCCCATTGATAATTTAACACGCAGATAAACCCACAATTGTAAATAGTGTGGGTTTGCTGCCCAATTCTCTGGTGGTGTTGAAGTAGTAACTCATTGGCGAACCTTTGGAAACTGGTTGTGTCGGGTGGAGGTGGGGAGGGGTAGCGCAGTGATGAACACGCTTTGATACGAACCCAGTGACCTGAGTTCGATTCCCGCTCCTGGCCAACACCAGTGACAATTATCTGAACCGGTTCTGGGCCTCCCCTAGGTCGGCATAGCCTCAAATGAGTACCTAGCACGATGTGTGTACATTGCCACTCGGGATACAAAGGCGGCCGGGCGTGGTGCTGACCACCCACCGCCTCGTGTGCCGTGTCGGCCAGCAATTGGCCCAAAGGTATGGTAAAGCTACATGGGTGATCTTTGTCTTTTGTACGACATATTTACATTGATGCAACATAACCCAAAAAAACTGCATCAGTCGCGATCAAATGTATTGTGGTTGAGATGCAGTCACACGAATCGAGTCAGTCGTAGATAGAATATGTTTAACGTTGTGCTTTCGTGGCTATAGCGGCCCACGTGAGCCCATTGCACGCAACATTTAATTTGCACAGAAAGGTCGATTCCTATTGTATGGGCGTTATTGCGCGCATCGCGAACTGATTGATCGATGGTTCGCCCACATCCCTGTGGTTAGGCAAATCAGGGGCCGGATCGGTTCCGTTTTCTTGGCACTGCTCGGTGATTGGTGGCTGGTTGCACTGTTGTGCGTGGTGGTGCACGAATAACAAGACTCGCGACAAAGTTGAACGCAGGTCGACCCATTACAACAACAACCACCACCACCAACAACAACATCATTCGCAACTAAGTGGTGCGGTGATGTCACCACGGCGCCTGTGCCAGGCCATGTGCACACAGAGGCCACGTGGAGTCTCGAAGGCTCGCCGACAGGAGGTCACGGGCCTGCACCGAGTGGAGAACTGTCCACCCCTCACGATGACTGGAGCCAGAACCGGTCCACCGGACCTCCTGTACTCCACAAAGGTCCAGGCGGTAACCGGTCCATCTCCCGAGGAGTGGCAGCCCGACCCTCCCCCCCCCCCCTCTCAGGGTTCTTACAAGAACAGCAGACTACTGCGATTGGCCACGTGGAATGTTCAACCACAACAACAACCGCACACTCTGTTTGCTGATTGGTTGATTCACATTATTATGATTGTTATTGTGATTATCAAGTAGATGCGGTCCAATTCACGAATCGGTTCCAGTTTGTACCTTCATTAACGAGATGAGTCAATCAATGAAACATTTAAAAAATCACGGTCAGAGGTGGCGTCACATCGCTGGGGCTCACTGAGAAAGACGAATCAGAGGAGCGGGCATGGAGCAGGGCATCGATTGACGTCGAATCTTGCCCTCGTGACGCAACCCTGGCATCGTGCGTGCGAGTATCGATTACTCACAATGTGTGCAAATTAACGCTCGCATTGCATTAAGGCTAATGGGACGAACTATTGCATTTTCTTTTTCACAAACAATAGCCAAACACAATTGACAATGTATGCGAGACGATGAAAACTCGGGACGAGGACTCATCAATTCCCGAACAGATGCGCCGCCCCGTAATGTAACATTTTCCCGAGAAGCCCAAATCGTCGCCAGGTCGCCGATCAGATGGAAGGGAATCGAAGTATTTCAGCGAAAGGGATTGCGAGATCCCTACCCCGCCACCGCCACCACCCCCTTTGACCGGACCCCTCTCGTGAGCGGAGCCAACGCGAGACGCCGCGTGTGATTCGCATCCGGTATTGAACGCCCCATCGTTAATTATTGATTTGAAGCTTTCGTGACTGCAGGAATCCATGTTCTTTTGTTCTTTCGGTAAAGTCACGTGAAAGTTTCAGCGCGCGCTGTGAACAGCTCAGTACGTCACTGACAGCGGCGCGAGCGCACACACAAGCTAAAGGTCTCCCGTATAGCCTTTCAAAGAGTGCGCGGACAAGTGCTGTTCGCGAGCACCCATCAAGTGCGGGCACAGCCGACGAGAAGGTCGGGTGGGTTGCGATGGTACTCAAAGCCGTGCCCCGACCCCAATTTTTCTCCCCAGTGCTAATGCATTGACACACGGCACCACCTCTGGTGTGCTGTGCCGGCCTTCATAGGTACCGCTGATGCTTATGTGGCTAAGAATCGAACTTAGGTTGCTGGGGTTCGTAGCGCAGTTTTCCAAGTGCCGCACCCTCGGCCGCTTAAACACACGCACGCACAAGATCTATGCGTGCATACGCACCCACCTAGCCCCTCCATGGCAATGTGGAATTGTCACCACTGAATCGGCATCGCCAAACGGAGATACGCACCAAACCCCATTGCTCACTCTTATTAAAAAGGGCATTTAAAATATTTGGCGCGTGCAAATCTTGACTTGAAGCTTTCGTGACTTGCAGGAATTCATATTCTTGGGTCTTTCGGTTAAGTCACGTAGATAGGTTCAAAGAAAATAACAACAAAATAACAAATATTTGGCTCGTGCAATCATTAGAATTACGTTGTCGTGATACGCGAGTCATATTTTCCCTTTTAATTTGCGAACATAAACGCTCTCGGGCGCCGCCACTCTACGACCCGGGGAGCCTGGAGGCCAAGCGGCAATTGCGGTGCGAAATGTTCACGGTGCCCGGCTGGTCGCCGACAGAGGAGGGTTCGTGCGTCTGTATGAATGCAGTGCCAATTAAACAGTTCGCGTGTCCTCAAGGTGGGGAGCGGTAGTGTAGCGGTTATCGCGGTGCGCTACGAACCCCGGCGACTCGAGTTCGACTCCCGTTCACGACCGCCACCTGTGATCATTATCTTAACCGGTCCTGGGCCTCCCCTAGGTCGACTCAGCTTTAAACGAGTACCTGGTGTCGTGTGTAAATATCGCCACTGGAGAGACAAAGGCGGCCGGGCGTGGTGCTGGCCACCCACCCCCTCGTGTCCCGGCCACCCACTCCCTCGTGTGCCGTATCAGCCTTCGTAGGTACTCGCTAGCAGCACTTGCCCCAACAGTTTGTTTAAGGATGTACGAGCAATCTTTGTTTTTACATGTATGTAGCGGCAACTTGACAAGTCACGTGGCTACAAGGTGGGGAGCGACAGTGTAGCGACCTTAAGGCGCACCCAGTCTGGCGCAAGTGGCGAACGGCGGTTGTTGTTGTTGTTGTGTCGTGGGCAGTGATTAGCGCCATGCGCTACGAAAACGCCGGCGATCCGAGTTCGGAGTCTTGCTCACGGCCAACGTCGGTGACGAATATCTGATCCGGTCGTGGACGTCGAAGCGAGATCGACTCGGCCTTAAATGATTAAATGAGTGCCTGATGCGATTCACGTAGGGGGGGGGGGGAATGAATGAAAGTCCGCCTTGGTCGTAAGCCTGGAGTTGAATAGCAGGCGACGGCAGCAGGGGCTGCTGCAGAACCGGAGTTCCCGACGTTGGGTCCAGCATGGAAGCAGGGGCAACCGCTCGCCTGCATTCAAAATGTTCATCGCGGGCGCGAAGCAAGTCGCTTCATCTCGTCTCGCACGAGCGTCGGGTGGTGCTCACTACTGCCGGTGGCAAACAACCAGTTGGGGAGGGGGGGGGGGGGATGGAAGGGGAATTTCCACATCCCTGCCCGTTTGATTTCACCTCAGTGGTACCTACTTTATATAATATGGGAGATGTGATTAGATAAGCACCACGCGAGCCGAGCGCGCGGAGCCCCAATTAAACAAAACCGCGCTCCCCAATTACCGGTCAGACAGCGCATCTTGAGGCCACCTGGTCGATAGTTAATTAAACACACCTGTAAAGTAATTATGCACCTGTAGCTCATCCTTGACACGTTAAACGCGGGGCCCCCCGTAAAACTAACTCACGTGTGCAGTCCTGCGCTCGCACGCACTTACCAGTTACCATCGCACGCACGCTCCGCGGGTTTATTGCGACCCGGATCGATTCGGTGCTTTGTTAAATTAGCATCAGCGCGAGACGGACACGCGTAGGGACACTGCTACAGGAGGGAGAACCATTGTCCATGCGAGGTTTTGTTTTTTGTTAATTTGTCCTTAAACCCGAAACTACTCGAATTGTAAACGCTGTGGGTTTTACGCTCCAGTTCTGTTTACGCGATCTAACCCAAAACTCCATTGCTATGGATGATATTGGTCGGCGAAAGCATGCGAAGTGTCATACGGGAACCTTTCTCTTTGTGTGCATTAAAGCTGCGTGCAAGAGCGGTGGCGAAGTTTCGGTTAGCGCACTCTGTTACAAACCGGACGCGAACCGAGTTTGAATCCGGGGCCACGGCTAACATCAGTCGTTCTTGGCCTCCGTCAGGTAGCTAAATGGGCGCATCCGTGAATGAGCACCCGTTGCCCATTGTAACGCGCGTCGTGTTCCGGACATGAGATAGGTGCTCGCTAACGTCTCGCATGGCGACGCGACCCCGTGCTACCGGGACGATTAAACACGGGCCGAGTGAGATCGCAGTCCTGTCATTCGCTCTGTTTATAGCGGAGCGTGCAGGACGGTTCCGGGAAGCATTCATTTCACGCCACACCCCCCCCCCCCCCCCCACTTTCCACCAATTACCCCCGGACCCTCTTTATTTGAAATTTCCATCGTAAATGTTTGTGCTTCGTTTGATTACATTGTGACATTTTCTACAGCCCGGGATGTCCTTTATGCGAAATGTCAAGGCGTTGATATGTTAATGACATGTTAATTTGAATCACATGTTAAGCTGACTGCTGTGTTTTTTTTTTACCACTCTTGTTTTGAAAACTGGAAGCGCATTGCATTGAATGCGCGTGGGCTGTGTAAGCGCACGCCGGCGGTAGGGGGGTTGGGTTAATTTTTGGTAAATGAAGGGTCTTTTGACATTTTCCTTCCCTTGATGAGACTATCTATGGGGGTGCGCTCCATGCGTACAGGCGTGGGGGCGCGGGGGATTTGAGACGCGGGAGGGGTAGGCGGCGGTGGCGGTTCGTGACACAGGAGCAGGAGATAAGTGGCCTTATTAGCGGTGGAGAATCGGGTGATGGGGACACGGGGACTGGAGACGCGGAGAGGGAGACACGGGGAAAGAGACACGGGGAGGGAGACACGTGTGACAGGGGCATGGGTAGGGAGACACGGGGAGGGAGACACGAGGAGGGAGACACGGGGACTGGAGACGCGGAGAGGGAGACACGGGGAGGGAGACACGGGTGACAGGGGCATATGGGTAGGGAGGCACGGGGAGGGCGACACGAGGAGGGAGACACGGGGAGTGGAGACACGGGTGTTGGAGACACGGGGACTTGAGACACGGGGATGGAGACATGGGGACCGGAGACACGGGGATTGGGTGTCTAAACTCCAAGCTCTAATGTCTTAGCGCATAATTCGTGATTACATGAAGTGCTAAATATCGTTGCGTTTGTGAGCGTGTGCATGAGCGCATAGGCACTGTGCGCATTAGTGTCTTGCGCGTCGCACAATCTCGCCTATGGTTATTAATGGCTTTCATTATAATTTACGGATCCCTTCAGTTCATTTCCGACTCGAATAAGGAGACGAGGATTATAAATAGACGCGCGGCGAACAGACAGCGCTGTTTGCGCAGCTCGAGTGCACCGGTTCGACACCCACTGCTCCTCCCTCCCTCCCTCCCCTCCCTCCCTCCCTCCCTCCCACCTCTGCCCCCCCCCCCACTCTAATCCAGCTTATACCGATTGCGCAATCAGCGACACGTCCCGCGAGAGAGGGACACTGGTGGAACTCCCGTCGTTGGCGATGCATCGACCCTGTGCTCGGAAATTGCCCACGGAAGAGGATCGTGCAAAACTACTTCTGAGATCCCTTCTAGTGGCCGTGTTCCATCCGTACGACTCAGTGTGGCTCTCGTTGGCAAACGCGTAAACGAACAATGAACATAACATGTCCGTTTGCCTTGTGGGCAACACGTTAATATTTTTAATTCTCGGGGCTGGAAGACAGCGCATTATTCATTTAAGGGAAGAATTTAACCACACTGAGAACAAATATATATAAATAGATTATGGCTATTCGTGTGTGCGTGTGTGCGCGCACGCGCGCGCGATTTCATCGGCGCATTGGCCGAGACCATTAAACTCGCTCCGCTTGAGAACTTGGTTCGATCATTGCGCCCCTCCACTCTCCTCCACCGCCTCCTACCTCTCTCTCTCTTTTACCATCGGAAGAAACAAGAAGATGCTCGGTGTAGCCGGCACTTTGCTTCGTTCATCATTTAGTTTTTTTGTGTGTTTTTTTTCAATGCTTTGCTTTATATGCCCACCCCCCCTGTTTAAATGAAATATTTCACGCTCTGCTCTCCTCCTTCTTACCCCTTCCGCCTCTCTCTACCCCCTCTCTCTACACCCCCCCCCCTCTCTCTACCCCCTCTCTCTCTACCCTCTCTCTCTACCCCCTCTCTCTACCCCCTCTCTCTACACCCCCCTCTCTCTACCCCCTCTCTCTCCCCCCTCTCTCTCTACCCCCTCTCTCTACACCCCCCCCTCTCTACCCCCTCTCTCTCCCCCTCTCTCTCTACCCCCTCTCTCTACCCCCTCTCTCTACCCCTCTCTCTCTACCCCCTCTCTCTCCCCCCTTTCTCTACCCCCTCTCTCTCCCCCCTCTCTCTCCCCCCTCTCTCTCTGCCCCCTCTCTCTACCCCCTCTCTCTACCCCCTCTCTCTCCCCCCTCTCTCCCCCCTCTCTCCCCCCTCTCTCTCTACCCCCTCTCTCTACCCCCTCTCTCTACCCCCTCTCTCTACCCCTCTCTCTCTACCCCCTCTCTCTACACCCCCCTTTCTCTACCCCCTCTCTCTCCCCCCTCTCTCTCCCCCCTCTCTCTCTGCCCCCTCTCTCTACCCCCTCTCTCTACCCCCTCTCTCTCCCCCCTCTCTCTCCCCCCTCTCTCCCCCCTCTCTCTCTACCCCCTCTCTCTCTACCCCCCCTCTCTACCCCCTTTCTCTACCCCCTCTCTCTCCCCCCTTTCTCTACCCCCTCTCTCTACCCCCTCTCTCTCTCTCCTCTACCCCCTCTCTCCTCTCCCTCTCCCTCCGGCATGCCCCCCACAGATCGCGCTCTCGCCCTGTTGCCGGCGAGGGGAGCCCCCCCCGCCTTCTGGCACGCGAGGTCGCACGAGCAGCAGCGACAAGAGGAGGACAACATGAGTGAGTGGCTCACACTGTGGTGTATACACAGGGTCTATGAGTTAATCACACTGTGGTGTATACACAGGGTGTATGAGTTAATCACACTGTGGTGTATACACAGGGTGTATGAGTTAATCACACTGTGGTGTATACACAGGGTCTATGAGTTAATCACACTGTGGTGTATACACAGGGTGTATGAGTTAATCACACTGTGGTGTATACACAGGGTCTATGAGTTAATCACACTGTGGTGTATACACAGGGTCTATGAGTTAATCACACTGTGGTGTATACACAGGGTCTATGAGTTAACCACACTGTGGTGTATACACAGGGTGTATGAGTTAATCACACTGTGGTGTATACACAGGGTCTATGAGTTAATCACACTGTGGTGTATACACAGGGTGTATGAGTTAATCACACTGTGGTGTATACACAGGGTCTATGAGTTAATCACACTGTGGTGTATACACAAGGTCTATGAGTTAATCACACTGTGGTGTATACACAAGGTCTATGAGTTAATCACACTGTGGTGTATACACAGGGTCTATGAGTTAATCACACTGTGGTGTATACACAGGGTGTATGAGTTAATCACACTGTGGTGTATACACAGGGTCTATGAGTTAATCACACTGTGGTGTATACACAGGGTCTATGAGTTAATCACACTGTGGTGTATACACAGGGTCTATGAGTTAATCACACTGTGGTGTATACACAGGGTGTATGAGTTAATCACACTGTGGTGTATACACAGGGTCTATGAGTTAATCACACTGTGGTGTATACACAGGGTCTATGAGTTAATCACACTGTGGTGTATACACAGGGTCTATGAGTTAATCACACTGTGGTGTATACACAAGGTCTATGAGTTAATCACACTGTGGTGTATACACAAGGTCTATGAGTTAATCACACTGTGGTGTATACACAGGGTCTATGAGTTAATCACACTGTGGTGTATACACAGGGTCTGTTAATCACACTGTGGTGTATACACAGGGTCTGTTAATCACACTGTGGTGTATACACAGGGTCTATGAGTTAATCACACTGTGGTGTATATACAGGGTCTATGAGTTAACCACACTGTGGTGTATACACAGGGTCTATGAGTTAATCACACTGTGGTGTATACACAGAGTGTATGAGTTAATCACACTGTGGTGTCGGTGTATGAGTTAATCACACTGTGGTGTATACACAGGGTCTATGAGTTAATCACACTGTGGTGTATACACAGGGTCTATGAGTTAATCACACTGTGGTGTATACACAGGGTCTGTTAATCACACTGGTGTATACACAGGGTCTATGAGTTAATCACACTGTGGTGTATACACAGGGTCTATGAGTTAATCACACTGTGGTGTATACACAGGGTCTGTTAATCACACTGTGGTGTATACACAGGGTCTATGAGTTAACCACACTGTGGTGTATACACAGAGTGTATGAGTTAATCACACTGTGGTGTATACACAGAGTCTATGAGTTAATCACAATGTAGTGTATACACAGGGTCTATGAGTTAATCACACTGTGGTGTATACACATGGTCTATGAGTTAACCACACTGTGGTGTATACACAGGGTCTATGAGTTAATCACACCGTGGTGTATACACAGGGTCTGTTAATCACACTGTGGTGTATACACAGGGTCTATGAGTTAATCACACTGTGGTGTATACACAGGGTCTATGAGTTAATCACACTGTGGTGTATACACAGGGTCTATGAGTTAATCACACTTTGGTGTATACACAGGGTGTATGAGTTAATCACACTGTGGTGTATACACAGGGTGTATGAGTTAATCACACTGTGGTGTATACACAGGGTGTATGAGTTAATCACACTGTGGTGTATACACAGGGTCTATGAGTTAATCACACTGTGGTGTATACACAGGGTGTATGAGTTAATCACACTGTGGTGTATACACAGAGTCTATGAGTTAATCACACTGTGGTGTATACACAGAGTCTATGAGTTAATCACACTGTGGTGTATACACAGGGTGTATGAGTTAATCACACTGTGATGTATACACATGGTGTATGAGTTAATCACACTGTGGTGTATACACAGAGTCTATGAGTTAATCACACTGTGGTGTATACACAGGGTCTTTGAGTTAATCACACTGTGGTGTATACACAGGGTGTATGAGTTAATCACACTGTGGTGTATACACAGGGTCTATGAGTTAATCACACTGTGGTGTATACACAGGGTCTATGAGTTAATCACACGGTGGTGTATATACAGGGTGTATGAGTTAATCACACTGTGGTGTATACACAGGGTCTATGAGTTAATCACACTGTGGTGTATACACAGAGTCTATGAGTTAATCACACTGTGGTGTATACACAGGGTCTATGAGTTAATCACACTGTGGTGTATACACAGGGTGTATGAGTTAATCACACTGTGGTGTATACACAGGGTCTATGAGTTAATCACACTGTGGTGTATACACAGGGTCTATGAGTTAATCACACTATGATGTATACACATGGTCTATGAGTTAATCACACTGTGGTGTATATACAGGGTGTATGAGCTAATTGTGTGGGGAGCGGTAGTATAGCGGAATTGCGCACCGCATTACAGGCCTGGTCTCCTGAGTTCGATTTCTGTCCACTGTCAACACCAGTGATGGACATCTGAACCAGTCTTGGGCCTCCCCTAGGTCCATTGAGCCTCAAATGAGTTCCTAAATACTGCCACTCGGGACAAAGGCGGCCGGGCTTGATGTTGGCCACCCACCTCCGCGTGTGCCATGGTTCATATGTATGTGTGTGTGCGCGAATGGAGGATGATTGTGAACGACCGTACTGGTCATTTGGAGGTCGTCGCCCTCCTTCAGCAACGGGGGGGGGGGCGGTGGGGGGCAGAGGAATTATGCTCACAACAATGAGCGGCATGTCGGGCGGGTAAAATACAGCAAGTTGGCATAGTAGGGGGCACAGCTGGTACTTCTTCTAATCATATCAGTCAACCCATGGCACCTGGGTCTGTCCCGCAACCTTCTGTCAGCTAGCCTTCGACACTTCACGTGACCCCAAAGTGCACCTGGCCTGGCACAGGCCCGTTACCGTCACTTAGTGGCGAATGGCGGGTAAAGGCATTGGTACGTGTACGTATGTATGTGTGTGAGACCAGGAAAGGCACTGGGCAGAGATGATCTCTCAAGTGAAATACTGAGGGAGGGTGGCGTTTGTGCACAGACTGCCCTACATGACATCATAACAACAGTCTGGACCACTGGACGGTTTCTGCAAGCTTGTAAGGATGCCCTGGTAGACTGTAAAAACTACAGGGGCATCTCACTCCTCAGTGTTCCGGGAAAGGTCCTGGCAAGGATTATTCAACATCACCTTGCTAGGCACACTGAGGATAGGCTTGTGGAGCCCCAATGTCGTTTCAGGACAGGGCAATCCTGCACAGATGCTATATTTTCTGTCTGTCTGCTACAGCAGAGGTGTAGGGAATTCCCACAAGACCAACATCTCTTCTTAATGGACCTAGTCAAGGCCTATGATACCATCAGTAGGCCTGGGCTCTGGGTTGTTTTTCGTGCTTTCGAAGTCCGTGACTCTCTGCTCATAATCATTAAGGACCTTCATGGTGGTAAGTGGGCCCGGGTAAAAAATGTGGCCAGCAGTCAGAGCCATTTCTTGTTCACCTTGGGGTGCGAAAGGGATATCCTCTGGCTCCCACATGATTTAACATCTATTTCGACTACGTAGTTCGTGAAGCCTTCGATGGCTGTGCTGGAGGAATTTCCATCTGGTAAAGATACAATGTGAGACTGATTGATTCCCGGGTGTTGTCAAGGGATGGCTCCCTATTGGTTAACCATGTTACGTATGCCGATGATCTGGTAATTGCTGCTCACTCAGAGGAGGAGTTGGAGGCACTACTGCTGAACCTGGAGCGTGCCACTAAGAGGTGGGGCCTTACCATCAGCCCCACCAAAACTAAGCACTTGCCTGGGTATTTGCACCATCAGACACTCCACCCCCATAACTCCCAATTGGTAATATTGGTGACGGGGTAATTGTGGAGAGAGTGGAGAGAGTGAAGAGTTGCCCATACCTTGGCAGTGTGCTCATGACTGCCTCCGGTTTGACAGCAGAGGTCTCACTCTGAATCAGTCGAGCGGCATTATCTTTTCATCGGTTGCATAACGCTGTGTGAAAGCTACCTGGTCTATCACTCCACACAAAGTTTCAGGTCTTCTCGGCCACAGTCATTCCCACCCTTCTCTACACTTGTGAAACATGGACCCCTTCGAATGGAACACATTCGCCGGTTAGAAACATTTTGGCTGGCCTGCCTATGACTCATGTTGGGTTTAACCTGGCTGGATTGTGTGAGGAGCTCACAAATCCTTGAAATATCTGATGAGCTCCTTTGGCAGGCAAGGCTGTGTTGGCTGGGTCATGTAGCCTACATGCCCAGCTACCGCATGCCTAAACAGCTTTTGTTTGGCCGGATAGAGGGGGCTAGATGGGTGTGCAATGGGCTAGAGAAGAGATGGAGTACAAAGGATGTGGAGCTGAGTGGACTTGCCGATGACTGGTACCAGCGGTGTCAAGATCGGCCTCTGTGGAGGAGGCACGTGAAGGACGTTATTAGGCAGTTCGAGGCAGTCGCCGTCCAACAACAACGGAGAGCAGAGGAGCGACGCTCACAACAATGAGCGGAGCACCAGGCGGCTAAATCATAGCAAGTTGGCATAGTAGGGGGCACAGAAGGTGCATCGGACAGTCATCTCAGTCAGCCAACTCATGGCACCTGGTGGGTCTGCCCCATGACCTCCTGCCGGCGGACGTTCAACACTTCACGTGGCCTCAACGTGCACATAGCCTGGTACGGGCGCCGTGGTGATGTCACTGTCACTTAGTGGTGAATGGCGGTTGTTGTTGTACATGTACCTATGTATGTGTGTGTACGTGTGTACGTATGTGTTGTGCATCCCTCAGGTTCTGGCAGCGTGAAGGAAAACTGCCTCCTGTCTGACAGCGACGACTCCCAAGAGGCGGCCACAGCTCCCGTGCAGGGTCTCTCCCCCTCTGCGTCGGGGCCTGAAGTGAGTGGCCTGCGGGGCCCGGCTGGTGGGGGACTCAAGCGGGCGCTGGAGGAGGAGAACGCGGGACGGGCCCCTCCGCGCTTCCGCCCTAAGAGGAGACGCCGCGTGGGGGGCCTCTCCCTGATGGCCCTGCCCATGCCCTTTCCTCTGCATGCCGCATTCGTTCCGCCACCCCCCCACAACCAGCACGCTCACCACCTCGCGCCTACCACCACCACCAGCAGCAGCAGCTACGGGGCAACACCGCTGCAGCCACCACATCCACCACCACATCCACTGGCACCACCACCGCCAACGCTGCTGCCGTCGCAACCACCCCCGTCGCTGCTGCTGCTGCTGCCGCCTCCGCCGCCGCCCAACAAGAACGCGCTGATGCAGCTCAACGAGCTGCGGCCGGGCCTGCAGTACCGCGTGGTGTCGCAGACGGGGCCCGTACACGCGCCGCGCTTCACGCTCGCCGTGGACGTGAACGGCGACACCTTCGTGGGCGTGGGCCCCACGAAGCGCGAGGCGAAGGCGCGTGCGGCCGAGCGCGCGCTGCGCTCCTTCGTGCAGTTCCCCAACGCGTGGGAGGCGCACCGCGCCATGGGCCGAGCCGCCTCTGCGCTGCCCGCCAATGCTGACTTCGCCCGTGACGAGCAGGGGGAGCACGAGATGAGATTCGATGTCGCCGACTTTGCGTCTGAGCCAGGGGTCGCCGCCGGCGGCGGTGGTGGTCGCGGTGTTGGTGACCGCGCGGACGTTGGTGGAGGTGGTGGTGACTGCGTTGTTGGCGGTGTTGGTGATGGCATTAGAGGCAGTAACGATGGCGTTGTTGGTGATAGCGGCAGTGTTCATGGCGGTATTGGCAGTACTAATGGTGGTTTTGGTGTTGATCGTGATTTTAATGATGGTGGTGGTAGTGGTGGTGGTGTTGCCGATTTCCCAGGAAGAGGAATCGCAGCGGCTGTGGCGGTTGTGTCATCCACCGCCACAACCTGCTCCACCATCTCGATACAACTCATGGGTAGCAGCAGCAGCAGTAGTCAAATACGATCGCCCAGCGCTCTAGGCCGCGGGGGTCAACATGGACACGACATGGGTTTTCAGCACAATGGACAACTCCAGGTTGACCACGGACAGGGGTCACCCTTGACGCGTAGCCCACGCATGGAGCCCTCGCAGGGAAGCTCGGCCCCTCCCGAACCCTCCCCACTACGGCACCCCACTCTCACGCAGCTCACGCCGAGACTATCAGAATGGGCGCCTCGGACACTTGCGTGCCGGGCGCTGAAACACAACAACAACCGCAGTAGCCACAACAACTACAACAACAACAACACCACAAGCGACTCAAGCGTGCACTCTAGAACTTTAAAGGGCGAGTGCTGCTACTACAGTTGGAATGACTACAGATACAACATCAGCAGCAGCAACAACAGCAGCAGCGGCTACAGCAACAGCAGTCAAGCAGTGATCACAAAGAGAGCTCCCCTCGCATTGGAAGCGGACGCGTCCGTCCCGCATGCGGTTGCATGGGCTCAGAGGACGCATTCCGGTGGCGGGGCTGCTCCAAGCGAGGATCTGCAGGCCCTGGAGAGCTACCAACCCCCCGGGGGGCCTCCACTGGGCGCGGTGGCCCTCTTCGACGCCTTCAGCCAGGTGCGCAACAATCCCGTGTGGGCCCTCGGCGCGCTGCATCCCGACGCGGCCTTTGGAGACATCGCGGGACCCCCCGGAGTGCCCGGGGCAGCTGGGCCGACGACGGCCGAGGGCGTCTCTCCTCGTGTGGTGGTGCAGGTGACCGTGGGCGGATGCTCCTTCAGGGGAGCGGCGCGGAGCAAGAGGGTAGCTCGGAGCCGCGCGGCCCAGGCTGCCCTGAGGGCGCTCTACGGGATAGGGGCCGCGTTTAGGCCGGCCCGACCACCGACTGTGGGCCCTCCGCAGGACCTGGGCGAGAACCACGCGGTGCTCTCGCAGGTGAGTGTCCCCGCCACCCGCGCTTGTGCTTGAGTCATGAAGCGGAGGTAACACGTGGAGGCACGCTGAATAGCCACGTGGTGGCGTACTTCGCGGCCACGTGGTGGCGCGTTTCACGGTCACGTGGTGGCCTGCTTGACAGCCGCGTGGTCGCGCAGTTTGCAGCCACGTGGTCGCGCCCTTCGCAGGATAGAACTTTGAGATTTCCGTTGGTGGTGATGAGGTTGATGATGGTCATCTTTATTAAGATGAGATTCAGTAGTCTTTAAGATGATTACGTAGCTAATGAGGTTCATGATAATGACCAGTGGAGACACTGGTGGTAGCGATATTAGCGGTGGCGCTTACGTGGAGGAGAATCATCATCATGGTGGTATTCATATCTAGATGGCTTATGTATGGTTCAATACGTAGTTGATAATTATCTGGCATTGTAGATTGATGTTGTATGAACAGCAATGTCTGTGAGACTAGAAAACCTCGTGGCTATGCTCGACGTGAGCGTGAGTGCCCATTTAGCCGGGCTGATGGGGGGAGGGGGGCGGGGGGTGAGGGAGGACTAGGCGTGGGGAGAGGGGGCAGTATTTGGGTGCACTTTGAAACAATTACTCTGCGAGCATTGAAGTCGCTGATCTCGACGCGATGGCCAGGGGGATCGCGTGGCATGAAAGACATCACAGCCGCCCTCTCTGTTAACCCCGTCTGGTGTCAGTTTTCCTGGGTCGTGTTTTATTTGTAAAAATCAATAGCAGCAGCGGTTGGGTTTTTTGTATTTTAAATGTGTATATGATGCAGTGAGTGTGTCATACTTCGTGTAACGCAGTTGTTACACCTATTCTGAGACCACAAATCAACGGCCCACTTTTGTAACAAAAACATCCTCAAGAACAAGATTATTTAGTCGAGGCAAACGATCCGGGCAATGGTCCTTCTTCAGACCAGAAAGAGGTGGCAGAGCTACGAACATAATCCGGAGACCTCACTGCTTAGCGCGATGTTCTGAAAACACGTTGTGATCATCATGCTGACGATGGGATTTGTGGCGGTGATTTTTTGAGAGGGGGGGGGGGGTTCCAGAGAAGTTTACTGACTGACAATTCTGGAGGCATCCGTGAGAAGTGAGAAGAAAAAAACATCTGATGTGTGTGGCCACTTTCGGTGGTGCAGGTGGTGTACAAAACAGAGGCATGACGTGACACGCAGTGGGTGACCGCCTTGAGAAGAGCGGCGAGCTTTTCATGAACTTGACATCGAATCGCTGTCGAATTGACACACGAGCGATGGGTTTCTTAAATTTGAATTTCGGCCCGAGAAATTGAGCAGCACACGCACATCCGTAAGGCCATCCAACAAGGCACGCGTGAACTGGTTTGGTATGGCACCAGTGACGTAGTAACTACATTGGCAGCTCAGGGGGTGCGGCAATAGGTCAGGTGGGGCCCCAATATTGTGATTTGTCTCGCACGGTCGTACCTGAAGACTCTTGTATATCGCGGCTTCTCTTGCCTACTCACATCATCGTGACGCTCACGGTCTCGAACATTTAACGCTGTACGGGGCGCTCCGTCTTCGCAAAAATGCAGCCCCTACAGCTCCGTAGTAGTGTCTTTGCAATATCCCGTTATTTTCTTTGGTTCTTTCGGTAAAGTCACGTACAATGAGAATAAAATAATAAATTGATAAAACAAAATAACACATTAATATTCTCACGACGTTTCGGTCACAACACAAGCGGCCTTCATCAGGTGAAGGGACGAGACTGTCTGGTAGGACAGCGCTGGATGCGGACCGAAATGACAACACTCCAGCGCTGTCCTACCAGACAGTCTCGTCCCTTCACCTGATGAACGCCGCTTGTGTTGTGGCCGAAACGTCGTGAGAATATTATTGTGTTATTTTATTTTATCAATTTATTATTTTCTTTTCATTCTACGTGACTTCACCGAAAGAACCAAAGAAGATGAATCATTGCAGTCACGAAAGCTTTAAATCGAAATTTATCCCGTTATTTCTCTAATAAAATTTAAATTAATCATGAAACGTAAATGAAAGTTTCGTCGTAAAAATCTATTTAAGTCGCTTTTTAAACAAGCGTTTGTTCTTTTACACTGTTGGTTGAAAACATCACATGGTGGTTGTCAAGGGGGCCCCAACTTGTAGCTTTGGCAAACCTCCTGCCCCTCGCTCATTACACTACTGCACAGCACGTGTGTCGGGCCCACATTTCGTTCGCTGTGTGCGCCTGCGTGATGGTAATTACACGGCACATCATTGTCCTAATTAGGGCGAAGAACATTTTGAGCGGCAAGGGGACTGTAGGGGGGGAGTGAAAGAGACAAAGGTAATGAATTCATTCAAGTAAAAGAAGCCGATAAACTTTCCAGATGAATGCAAGCAGGTTAACTATTTAAAAAGTCGTTACAATGCACCAGCCTACCTCCTTCCCACTCCCAATTAGTTCCGGAAGGCCAGTGAACGTGTAAGTTACAGCGCACTTATTAAGGTTGGCACGACACACGGGCGAGGTGGATTTTGTATAGCCAGAACCGCACGTAGCTGACCGCTTTTGTCTCCCAATGCCGATGTTGACCTAGCCACAGCAAACAGCATTGTAGGCTCGGACCACCTTTTGAGTATGTCCATGTCTACCTTGACCCTGGGCTGCTGTTAGTGAAAAGCACGAGTTAAAAAAATACATATGAAAGTCTCGTCATTTAAGCCCCCAAAGTTATCACGGCGCTGGGGAGGCCCGTGTCCAGCAGCGGAGAGACGAATGCCTGCACGTGTGTATCTTGTTCAGCTGTTCGTCTACTTATTTTGTGTAACTCGTGGGTAACTGCGAATAGCCCGACCAATAATAGGTGCTGCATATTCTCAGATTAATTTAGGTGACTACATTAATCTCCCCTCTGATGTTCGCACCTGAAAGGCTCACTATGATGATATCACCTTTAATCCCTCTATTCAAGACCGAAACAGGAGGACTTCTTCACAATTCCGGCAAAGCGCCTGATGATGCTGGTTGCAATAACCAGCGAAACGTCGCACTCGAATTGTAAATATCGTGGGTTTACTGTCCAAAACACTGGTGTGCTGAATTACTAGCGAATTGGCACGTTTTTGTTAACGTGACAAACCTTACTCATTGGCTGTGTCGCGTGGTGGCGGATTTAACGATACATTTATATTTACGCGATCTAATCCAACCCCCCCCCACCCCCCCATATTATTCTGGATAACATTGGTCGCGAAAACCTACGACGTGTTAATCTCACGTCGTGGGGTTTGACGAGAAATCCACACGCGACCCGTCTGCTTGCACGCGTCACCCTTTGATGTTCTGCTGACGAGCGAACAGGGGGAGAGCGCGAGGAGAGGAGGCGGCAGAGCGGCACTTCACCATCGCCGGGCGTGCTTTGTTCACCGATAATGACGCGAGAAAGGGAGGTTTACACGGTTGGGGGTAGAGCCACTGTCGTGCCATGATCGGGCGCGGGTAGCAAATGATTCGAGATTGGACTTGGGATTGGGTGGGCCAGTTTGTTAGGCTTCGGGGGTAGAGTTTGGGCCTGTTTGGCTCGTGTGTGCTGCATCTGCGTTTAGTGTCGGGAGATGACCTGATCGGATCGTATGGAGACAGTTAGGGTTAGAGCTCGGGGCCAGTTGGCTTGTGTGCTTGTGATCGTGGTAGTGATACGCTGCAATTGGCTCGTGTGGATAAGGTTGGGGGTTGGTGGAGCATTCAATTGTCTTCTGTGGGCTTAGTATAGTCTCCGATGGAATATTGCACCTGACTGTTCGTCGAGAAGTGAAGAATGGTCTCAAGCTGGGGATGTCGCTCAAGTATCTTCAGCCACCCACCCCCAAACCCCCCGGGGCCGCCGGCTTCCCCCACCCCCCTCGTCACATCCCCAATGCATCAGGCGTCCGCGCCTGATGCATCCGCCTGGACCGCACTCGCTCACAAGGACGTGCCGTGAAGCTCCAGCGAGTCGTGAGCGATCGACGTCCGAACACGCGCGGCGCTCAATTGCTGCTCTGTGGCGCGCAGAGCGCGGCCGTCGCGTGCACCGCTGGCCTGGGCCACCAAGCTGTGTGACGCGCCAAGAACCGGCCACGATTTATTGCCGGGCGAGCACGACGGAGCAACCCAATGCGAGATGCGGACCGAAATGACAACGATAAAGATCCCCCATATAGCCTTAACAGACTGTAGGGGCAAGTGCTGTTAGCGAGCACCTATGAAGGCCGGAACGGTACACGAGGGGGGTGGGTGGCCAGCACCACGCCCGACCGCCTTTGTCTCACACACACACACACATACGTGGAGCTATGTATGTATACGCTTCGACTATTTGGCCGCTATACATTTCCAGGTGATAAACCACTTTGTCGATCTATCATCGGTAGCCAGGTCGATTCTGAAAAAGAGATATATAGCCCAGTGGGTCTTACCTGGTAAGAAAATCAAAAATTCGTTTAGTTTCAGTTTTGTATGTTGAACTTATTTCGCAACGTACGTAGTCAACCGAGCCACGTGCGGGAGACACGGAGAGATAGACACAGAGAAACAGAGTTATAAACTATGCAGACGAATCGGGTAGACGGTAATCGCTCACGCCACGCGCGTGTTCGCAGCAATTCTGGTGCGATTAAGGTGCATGAAGGTGCTGTCAAACGCTCGGCACGACCCTCTTGAAATACAGCCATGAGACTCAGCAAGGCTTTCTACGAGTAAACAAGCGGACTGATGATGATCGTAACAAATGACCTCGCGTCGTCTTAGGAGCCCTGTTGAGTTTTGAGACGGTGACGATGACATTGGTCCTGAATCTGCGTGGTGAATTTGGAATTCGTGCGATGCCTCAGCCACGGTTGGCCCATGTTGAGTCGCCAAAAAGATCCACGTGTTGCAAGGCCCAAGGGGGGGGGGGGGGATGGGGGTGGGGGATGGGGGTGGGGTGTTATGAATCAAGGGACAGCAACATGGAAAGTCAGCCGACCCTCAATCAGGGTCGTTGAAAACTTTTCGGAGGCCTGGGGAATTATTTCAAATGAGGACCAGGGGAGTCCATTCTGATGATTCCAGAGATCAAAGGTCCGGGTAAAACTGCACCCCCCCCCCCCAACCGCTACCCTATCTATGACCCCCCCCCCCCCACTACATGCACCCCCCACCCACCGACACGAGCGTTTTGCCCGCCGCCACTGATCCCTCGTGCGCGTTCGGCGATGTTCGCTGCAGGCACTCGCGGACCGCGTGGCGCGCCTCGTGCTCGAGAAGTTCGCGGAGCTGGCGGGAGGGGGAGGCGCCGGAGGAGGAGGAGCCGCGGCGCGTGGCGGGGTGGCCGCTGCGCTGCTGGAGCGGCGCAAGGTGCTGGCCGGGATGGTGCTGACCCGCGGTGAGGCCCGCTACGGGGGTGTGTGACGTGTGTGTGATGTGTGTATGTGACGTGTGTGTGTGTGATGTGTGTGTATGTGTGTGATGTGTGTGTGTGATGTGTGTGTGTGTGATGTGTGTGTGTGACGTGTGTGATGTGTGTGTGTGTGTGACGTGTGTGTGTGTGTGTGTGACGTGTGTGTGTGTGATGTGTGTATGTGATGTGTGTGAGATGTGTGTGTGTGTGATGTGTGTGTGTGATGTGTGTGTGTGATGTGTGTGTATGTGTGTGTGTGATGTGTGTGTGTGTGATGTGTGTGATGTGTGTGATGTGTGTGTGTGTGATGTGTGTGTGTGTGTTATGTGTGTGATGTGTGTGTGTGTGATGTGTGTGTGTGAGATGTGTGTGATGTGTGTGTATGTGTGTGTGTGTGATGTGTGTGTGACGTGTGTGATGTGTGTGAGATGTGTGTGTGTGATTTATGAGATGTGCTTGTGTGATTTATGAGATGTGTGTGTAATGTGTATGAGAATTGTGTGTGAGATGTGTGTGTGTGTAATGTGTGTGAGGTGTGTGTGATGTGTGTAAGATCTATGTGTGTGATGTCTGTTAGATGTGTACGAGACATGTGTGTGTGTGTGTGTGAGATGTGTGTGTAATGTGTGTAAGGTGTGTGATGTGTGTATGTGATGTGTGTGTGTGTGATGTGTGTATGTGATGTGTGTGTGTGTGATGTGTGTATGTGATGTGTGTGTGTAAGATGTGTGTGTTGTGTGTGAGGTGTGTGTGTGTGATGTGTGTATGTGATGTGTGTTGTGTGTAAGATGTGTGTGTGTGATGTGTGTGTGTGTAATGTGTGTGTGAGATGTGTATGGTCGTGTGATGTGTGTGATGTGTGTGTAATGTGTGTAAGGTGTGTGATGTGTGTGATGTGTGTATGTGATGTGTGTATGTGATGTGTGTGTAAGATGTGTGTGTTATGTGTGAGGTGTGTGTGTGTGATGTGTGTGTGATGTGTGTGTAATGTGTGTAAGGTGTGTGATGTGTGTGATGTGTGTATGTGATGTGTGATGTGTGTATGTGATGTGTGTGTGTAAGATGTGTGTGTTGTGTGTAAGATGTGTGTGTATGTGATGTGTGTGTGTGAGATGTGTCTGGTCGTGCGATGTGTGTGCGTGTGATGTGTGTAAGATCTATGTGTGCGATGTCTGTTAGATGTGTACGAGTTGTGTGTGTGTGTGAGAGATGTGTGTATGTGGTGTGTGTGTGTGTGCAAGATGTGTGTATGTGATGTGTGTGTGTGTAAGATGTGTGTATGTGATGTGTGTGTAAGATGCGTGTATGTGATGTGTGTGTGTAAGATGTTTGTGTGTAAGATGTGTGTGTAAGATGTGTGTGTATGTGATGTGTGTGTAAGATGTGTGTCTGAGAGTGGCGAATATCCGAACAGGTCCTGGCCTGACTTGTTTTACGCACCGCGAGAGACGGCCGTGCATGGTTCTGACTACACCAACTCTTTGTGTGCCGTGCTAGTCTGAATAGGTGCTTGCTAACAACAATTGTCATGACAGTCTATTAAAGGCTGTATGTGGAGTATTTGTATCGGTATATATGTGTTTGAAACATCTACATTCCTTTCGTGTTTGTAAAGTCATTGTTGACCTTGCTGAACCATCAACTCGCTTTGGAACTCGGTTTAACAATGGCCAATTGAAACCCGATTTGAAGGCCGGTACTCAGCGGTGTCTGACACAGCCATCTATGAACCAACCACATCAGCTATCCATCCTCCTACACATTTATTATCAAGGTGCGTTTAGAGTATTTGGCTGTTATAACGTTTCCACGTGATAATAAGCCACTTCGTTGAGCTTTCATTTGTGACCAGGTCGCTTCTGGAAAAGAGCTACATAGCTCAGCGTGGGCCTGAGCTGGTTGAAAAAAGATAGTTTTTCGTTTTTGTATAGCTTCGATTGGAACAACACTCACATAGATGCCCCATCCCTTTGCGGTTATGAGAGAAGAAGAGAGAGAGAGAGACGGGAGAAGCTCCGAGCTGAGCAGAACAGAAATACAGTTTTCTCTTGGCTGACGCTGTTGAGCAAAGTAGTAATTGGCTTTCACAAGATGAATTAATAAAATGATGAATTGAGCTGGCGTTTGCTTTTTAAAGCTCTGCGACTTCTAAAGTAATGTCAGCCGGCGAGGTTTAATAATATAATTTATTTTGGTCAGAAAGACAGGGGGGGTGGGGAGGCACGGGGAGAGAGAGGGGGGGGGGGAGAGGAGCGACCATTGATTGCTCGGGTTTAATGGATGAATATTAGCGGAGATGTAGGGGGCGCATTGATGGAGAGCAGGGGGGGGGGGGCGATGCGGAGGGTGGGTGGCAGAGGGGTGCAGCCACCATCACTCAGCGGCCTTATAGCTTCTCACCTACCCCCTCTCCTTGAAAGAAAAAAATATGATTTACAAGGCCAAAAACTATAATAATTTCTGCCAATCACATGATCTTGTTCGCATGGCAAAAACCAGGCAACTCTTTTAATTTCCTCGCGTAATTGCGGCGAATGGAAGCGGCGCCCCCCCCCCCTACAAACCGCCCCCTCTCTCCCCCTCTGAAGGGGGAGAGAGGGGGGGCCCTCAGAGTCGTGACATGAAGCTCATTTCAGATGGCGCCGCACATTTAATTTCTCTTCTCGCATCCCAGGCGCGCGCTCGCTCATTATCAGCCACCTAAAAGATTGCGCTCAAGGCTTTGATATCTCGCACGCGGGGGCGGGGGAGATTTAGAAGAAAATGGAACCACGAGAAATTATTATAATTACATAATATATTGGTTGTGCTTAATGCGCGCATCTGTTCTGCGAGCCCGAGTCAAATTTTCGGCTTCATTTGATTGATATTTGGAATGCATTATATTTGTGGAGTGAGTTCAACTGAGTCGCAGACGTAGACTTGGAGGCAACACATTTATTTAACTCCAACACACGGGGTAGCTTCCCCTTAACAGAATAACAACCTATGGTGGTGACCACCAGGCTAACTACACTAATTACCACGTGACTGGTGTAGTTAATCAGGTGGTGACCACCAGGCTAACTAGACTAATTACAACGTGACTGGTGTAGTTAACCAGGTGATCACCACCAGGCTAACTAGACTAATTACAACGTAACTGGTGTAGTTAACCAGGTGGTGACCACCAGGCTAACTACACTAATTACAACGTAACTGGTGTAGTTAACCAGGTGGTGACCACCAGGCTAACTACACTAATTACAACGTAACTGGTGTAGTTAACCAGGTGGTGACCACCAGGCTAACTACACTAATTACAACGTAACTGGTGTAGTTAACTAGGTGGTGACCACCAGGCTAACTACACTAATTACAACGTAACTAGCTACTACGGACCGGGGTCAACAGCTCGGGTCCAGGTCCACGTGTTGGAGACTTGGTAGAACGTTGGACGAAGGTTTCTTCAGGATGAACAACAACGCCGGCCCCTCTGGGGGACCCGGATTATCTCCTCTGCGGTATGGCTGGCTCAGCCCTTGGCCACGACCACCTTCCAGAATCCTCGGGAAGGATCTGAATGCCAACCACGTGACTACCCCTAGCCCCCACTTGGGGCCCCTTTGTAGACTTTGCCGGTCACGTGTCCTCTCGGGTCAACCAGAGTACCATGACCTTTAGTAACCTCATTCTTACGGCCGGCACTCCCACACCCTATCCTGTAGGGCTCGCACTGCACGCCAAGCGTGGTGCCACCCAGCGCTATCAACCAGCGCTCACCGTGCCCCTCTAGGGCCGGTACTACACCCACACCATAGTGGTGTCTGCGATGTCGCTACACCGCACGCCGTGACTCTCTATTGCCGGCACTGCGATGTGACATCCAGCGTTGTCACTACACAATTGTAATTGTATATAGTGGCAATAATTATAGGGGCCTTGCCGTGCCATGCCAGTCGTTGGGGACTGTTTTGACCATACTTCATCAGGCAGGACAGTGCGGGTTTGTGAAGGTGGGAGGCTGGTGTGGGTAGTTATAGGGTCAACACCGGTTCAGATATCACTCGCCAACGAGCGATGCCTCTCGTGTCGTGGCTACACACCAAGGCCGTGTGTCCCGGCGTTGTCTCATGCGAGTTGGAAGCTTCGCCATTGATAAAATAAAATAAAAAAACGCCTCTAAAGTGATTTTCAGAGCTCTGAGGCCACTGCAGTGAATGTGTGAACAACTTCAACCGAGCTATGATGGCTGTTTGGTTAATTCACCCGACACGATTGTGGTGCGGCTTTGTCATTAAGTTATGCAGGTTTAATGCTGGCGATGTGTTCAGATACTCAATTTAACATCGACAAACGAAAAATAAAAAAAGTTACAATCTTTTTTATATATAAAAATAAATGTTTGCTGCGCCTAAAGACGTAAAAAAAATCTAAAATCTAATTTAAAAATCTCCGCGGAAAATTACTTACGCCACGGTTCACTCCCCGTGCATTCCAAGCAGCCAGCTCTGCTGTCCGAGGGGTAGAGCTCTCTCGCTGTCTCTCTCTCGCCAATGGTCTGGAATCGTCCACGCTTGCGAGCGGCCACGCAACTCTTTTCTCGAATGGGTGCTCGCCAACAGCACTTCCCCCGTACCAACACAGTAGTTACACATGCACACGTACACCACCCCTGGTGTCAATCCACTGCTGGATTAGGGCCTCCCCACACCGTCAAGGTTGCGGGAGTTAATGGGCCATACTTTAACACGCTGGTCAGTGAGGTTTCAGTGAAGGTGGCGGGTGGGGGCATAGACGTTGGGGCGTAGCAGTACAGTACAACAATTGAGTTTGCTTCATTACCCGTCTCCTACCAAACAACCTAGCCCCGACGCAGCTTACGGCAACCTGTTTGTGCACGGTGGGCGCCCGTCCAATGCAGGCTCAGCCGCGCTTAGCTTCCGATAGCGGACGCACTGCGGGTGAGTCGGTCATGGCCTCATGCGCACATTTACAATGCACTGCATGAATGGATGGGGGCTCGCTAATAGCTCTCGACCAAGCGCATATTCCAGAGCCAGGGCGAGTTGGCGATCTGTCTGTCTTGGCGAATACGAGACGCAGCAGGCATAAGTGAGAGTATGTACAGTGAGGGAAAAAAAGTATTTGATCCCCTGCTGAATTTGTACGTTTGCCCACTGACAAAGAAATGATCAGTCTATAATTTTAATGGTAGGTTTATTTGAACAGTGAGAGACAGAATAACAACAACAAAATCCATAAAACGCATGTCAAAAATGTTAAAAATTGATTGGCCTTTTAATGAGGGAAATAAGTATTTGACCCCCTCTCAATCAGAAAGATTTCTGGCTTCCAGGTGTCCTTTATACAGGTAATGAGCTGAGATTAGGAGCACACTCTTAAAGAAAGTGCTCCTAGTCTCAGCTTTATACCTGTATAAGACACCTATCCACAGAACCAATCAATCAGATTCCAAACTCTCCACCATGGCCAAGACCAAGGAGCTCTCCAAGGATGTCAGAGACAAGATTGTAGACCTACACAAGGCTGGAATGGGCTACAAGACCATTGCCAAGCAGCTTGGTGAGAAGGTGACAACAGTTGGTGCGATTATTCGCAAATGGAAGAAACACAAAAGAACTGTCAATCTCCCTCGGCCTGGGGCTCCATGCAAGATCTCACCTCGTGGAGTTGCAATGATCATGAGAACGGTCAGGAATCAGCCCAGAACTACAAGAGAGGATCTTGTCAATGATCTCAAGGCAGCTGGGACCATAGTCACCAAGAAAACAATTGGTAACACACTACGCCATGAAGGACTGAAATCCTGCAGCGCCCGCAAGGTCCCCCTGCCCAAGAAAGCTAATATACATGCCCGTCTGAAGTTTTCAAATGAACATCTGAATGATTCAGAGGACAACTGGGTGAAAGTGGTGTGGTCAGATGAGACCAAAATGGAGCTCTTTGGCATCAACTCAACTCGCCGTGTTTGGAGGAGGAATGCTGCCTATGACCCCAAGAACACCATCCCCACCGTCAAACATGGAGGTGGAAACATTATACTTTGGGGGTGTTTTTCTGCTAAGGGGACAGGACAACTTCACCGCATCAAAGGGACGATGGATGGGGCCATGTACCGTCAAATCTTGGGTGAGAACCTCCTTCCCTCAGCCAGGGCATTGAAAATTGGTCGTGGATGGGTATTCCAGCATGACAATGATCCAAAACACACGGCCAAGGCAACAAAGGAGTGGCTCAAGAAGAAGCACATTAAGGTCCTGGAGTGGCCTAGCCAGTCTCCAGACCTTAATCCCATAGAAAATCTGTGGAGGGAGCTGGAGGTTCGAGTTGCCAAAAGTCAGCCTCGAAACCTTAATGACATGGAGATCTGCAAAGAGGAGTGGGACAAAATCCCTCATGAGATGTGTGCAAACCTGGTGGCCAACTTCAAGAAACGTCTGACCTCTGTGATTGCCAACAAGGGTTTTTGCCACCAAGTACTAAGTCATGTTTTGCTGAGGGGTCAAATACTTATTTCCCTCATTAAAATGCAAATAAATGTATAACATTTTTGACATGCGTTTTTCTGGATTTTGTTGTTATTCTGTCTCTCACTGTTCAAATAAACCTACCATTAAAATTATAGACTGATCATTTCTTTGTCAGTGGGCAAACGTACAAAATCAGCAGGGGATCAAATACTTTTTCCCTCACTGTACCTATGTTGAGCTTCTTTCGTGCCGTACGTAGCCAACCGTGCTAATCGGAGGTGCGTGGGGAAGGACTAAACACAAAAATAAATTCTGAAGAAATTAGCTTTAAATCTAGATTTAAATGTGCATAGCTACAGCGGCTTTCAAAAAAACGGAAGGAAGAGGGTTCCAGAAGCTCATCTGAAAGCGCGCAATGCGTGTGTGCAGGCTGCGTGTTTACAGACTGCGTGTGTGCAGACTGCGGAAGTGCAGACTGCGTTGTGCAGGCTGCGTGTGTGCAGGCTGCGTGTGGTGACTGCGTGTGTGCAGGCTGCGTGTGTGCAGACTGCGAGTGGTGACTGCGTGTGTGCAGGCTGCGTGTGTGCAGGCTGCGTCTGTGCAGACTGCGTGTGTGCAGGCTGCGTGTGTGCAGGCTGCGTGTGTGCAGACTGCGTGTGTGCAGGCTGCGTGTGGTGACTGCGTGTGTGCAGGTTGCGTGTGTACAGACTGTGTGTGTGCAGGCTGTGTGTGTGCAGACTGCGTGTGTGCAGGCTGCGTGTGTGCAGGCTGCGTGTGTGCAGGCTGCGTGTGTGCAGTGACTGCGTGTGTGCAGGCTGCGTGTGTGCAGTGACTGCGTGTGTGCAGGCTGCGTGTGTGGTGACTGCGAGCGTGGTGACTGCGCGTGTGCGTGCGTAGGAGGCTGCGGGTAGCGGCTATGCAGCGATTAGCGCACCGCGCTCCGAGTTCGATTCCCGCTCACGGCCAACATCAGTTATAAATATCTGCACCCTTTATGGGCTTCTCCCAGGTCGACTCAGCCTTAAATGGGCACCTGGTGCCGTGTGTACAAACATCGGCGCCGGGAGAACTAAAGCGGCCGGCCGTCGTTCCGTCATCCCCCTCCCGTCGTGCTCCGCTTCAGCCTTCACAGTTTGCTCGCCAACAACACTTGCCCCAAACAGTCTGTTGGTTTACCCGGGAGGCCTTTGCGTTTGTTATGAACCGGAGCACAGCGTGCGCAGGGTTGCAGTCACACGTTTGAGATAACGCGACGCTCAGCGGGCCTCTGCCCGAGCCGCGTATCTTTCCCAACCCGTGTCGTCTCGGCTCCCAATCAACTTATTTTCTGAAGCTTTTATTCGAGTAATTTCTCACAGCGCCATTTCCTCTGTGATGCTCAAATTGTTCTCCCTGTCTGAGACATCCACGCGCCTCCTAACGCGGCCGCGAGATTTTAATTTAGTTCCTGCGTGGGGGAGGATTGGGTTCGCTTCGTGCCGTTTGACGTGGGACCCCAACCCCCCCCTCCCCACCACTCTCTCCACCACCACCCGCCTCGTGGTGGTGGTGGTGGAGAGAGTGGTGGGGAGCTCAAGGGGCCTGGATGATGATGATGATCGTGGCGGCTTTCTGTACAGAGGAAGTCGCGACTGAAATGGTGACGGTGCAGTTGATGGGGAGGATGATGCATGTATGTTGAACTTCTTTCGCACCCGGCGTAGGCAACCGTGCTAATCGGAGGTGTGGATGATGATGGTTAAATTGACGAAGATCCGATTATATGACCATGTGGACGATGGGCGTTGGGTGTATGCATAGTGATGATGTAGTTGACAGGGAGGTTTGTTGATTGTGGCAGTAATGCACCCCAGGAGATATAGTAATGTGGATGTGATCATCTAAAAAAAATATGGCTGATGTAAATGATGACTATAATGCAGCAGACAGTAAAGTTGATGATGTCTGATGATGAAGGGAGGTCGGGTGGGGGGGGGGGTCCCAAAAACATTCAATGCAAAATTAAGCCCCTGGTAATGATGGTGATGATGATGGTGCTGCTAATGATGGTGGCCATCATGGTGATGATGGTGATGGTGATGTTGATGCTGGTGATCTTGATGATGATGATGTTGATCATGATGATGTTGGTGATGATCATGGTAATGATGGTGAAGATGACGGTGGTGATAATGGTGGTGATGATGATGGTGGTGGTGTTGACGACGACGATGATGCGTGCGTGCGTGCGCGCGCTGTGCCCACTGCAGGCGACGGGGGCGCCGCGAGCGAGGCGCGCGTCGTCTGCCTGGCCACGGGCACCAAGTGCCTACACGGGGAGTTTATGAGCGTGGCGGGCCTGGCGCTCAACGACTGCCACGCCGAGGTGCTGTGCCGCCGCGCCCTGCTGCGCTACTTCTACTCCCAGCTGCAGCTGCTCACCAGGTCACGCGTGGCGCCGCACACACCAACACGCCCACACAGCGATGCCCTTTCACGCCGTGCGGCCCATCAGCAGGCGGTGGGGGCGAGTGCATCTCATGAGAGAGGGCACGGCGTGTGGCAATGCACGCGCGTTGAACTTCTTTCGCGCCGCACGTAGCCAACCGTGCTCATCGGAGGCGCGGGGGGGGAGGACGACAAGCTGAAACCAGAACCACACTCGGCCGCCTTTGTCTCCCCAGTGCTGATGTTAACGCACAAATACAAAGATGCCCCCCCGCCCCACCTCTCCTCTCCCTTATAGCCCTTTAACAGGCTGTTAGGGCAAGTGCTTTTAGCGACGGGCAACCCATGAAGGCAGGTACAGTGTACCTATGAGAGAGGGGATTGTTTGTGTGTAGTTTCTCGTTGTTCTCCCGCACCTCCGTTTTGCACGGTTGCCGACGTGCGGTCAAAAAGAAGTTCAGCATACATAAATTCGTACTTACATACTCAACAGGTTGTTGGGGACAATGCTGTTAGCGAGTAGCGCCGGATGAAGGCCAACGTGGTGCACGAGTGGTTTGGTGCGGCTAGCGTCACGGCCAGCGGCGTCGTGCGTATGGCACGGGGGGCCCTGCCTCCCGTCGATTCTGTGAATCGCGATTTGATTCGATCAATCTCCATTCTTCATTCGTGCTCTCGTCTTCGCCGTCTCGTCTGTGTTGCTGCGCAAGTGTCCGCAGCTCCGGTTCGCTCCGTCGGCCCCGAGCGGTAGATTTTCACCCGCACGACGACGTTCACGCGAGCTAGGGGGCGAGAGGCGGGGTGAGTGTTGGGTGTTGTGGTCGCACGGGGTGGGGTGGGGAGGTGGGCGATAAAGACCTCGTGCATTCATCAACCTTGTCAGACGTGGTTTAGTTTTTCGCCGCTAACGGCCCCACCCGTCGTCACGCTTTGCCCGTGATGTGCCGCGCGCGCGAGACTCGTCATCGTGGCAGTTACAACATTGCTCATCACCGCGGCAGCACTCCGCCTTCGCCACGCATTCATTCACTCACCCGCTCACTACCCTCTGTTTACGCGATGCGAGGGCACGGCCAGACTGAGCGTCTCTTCAAGGCGGGCATGGGCGATGGAAGCGAAACCCCGCAACACGCGTTCCGTAAGGTCGCCGTCGGCCACGATTAATCCACTGCTGGATCAGTCCGCTGCTGGATGAGCTGATGTAACCACTCCATCTCGGCGCATTCCCTCCTTTAGCTGCCACATCGTGACGAGTCTAAATTCAACTGAGCTGTATAGCTCTTTTTCAGAAGCGACCTGTCCATAAAGGATAGCTCAACGAAGTGGATTAGTACGTGGACATTTATAGCAGACAAATACTCTGAACGCGTGTTGCTAAATGGGGAGGTAAATACCGGAGGAGCCAGAGAAAAAGCCACGTGACCACGGGGAGAACATGCAAACTCCACATATACAGTCGTCAGGGTCGGGATCGGGAATGGACTCATGACCTGCATCCCAGGCGAGGTAGTTAACATCTCCGGCCACTGCGGCCACTGTTCCTTCAAGTGACGAGTCCTCCCGATCCAGTTCGTACTCACACACACACATGCGGTCAACCATGACCTGTAAGTTCCCTCTTCATGGTCCAGGAGTCCCATCGCAGCCCAGGATCGGCATCTCAGATTCTCTCGCTGTGTCTCTCTCCATGAGCGTCTATTCCGTGCCTCTTCTCCAGGCACACACCCTCCCTCTGCTCCTCCTGTCTAAAGACTTGCACCGGTAGAATCTCTCCCCAGCCCTTCTCATTGCATCTACTCAGTCTCTTTTCAACGCGTGAGCCCAAACCGTCCAGAGCTCACTTCCCTTAACATCTCGAGAATATTAGCATCCGCAACTAAGACTGTACATTCCTACGAGCTGCTTTGACAAACGAACATAAAACCACGAAAATGCAATTGCAGGCAATTAGGTTGTGCGATTTCGAGAGTGATTTGGTTAATATCAATAGTGATGATGATGATGATGATTTGTTTGTTTGATAGACCACACGTTTCTCCGGGGCGTCTCAGAGCACTGCATAAGTGTGATGACCAAATTGCATCACATCCCATCTCGCACATTTTAAAGGGCACCCCGAGTGTGAGCTGCCACCCTGTGCCGCACGCGGTGACGCAGCGCTTGGCCCGCCAATCGCATGAGCGAGTCAGCAGTGAGCGGTGTTCGCTGCGTGTGATCTCAATTGAGTCATTTGCAGGGAGGTCATTGTTTTCAATTTTGACAAATTTTGACCTTGACGCCTGCACAAAATGGCCTGCTTCTCCACAATAGATATTGTTTGTGTTAGATCGCCAATTAGTAATATTTGTCACGTAAACAAGACATGCCAATTGCTTACTAGCTCAACACACCGGTGTGTTGGAGGGTAAACTCACAACATTTACAATTCGAGTACGACGTTTCGCCGGTAATTATAACCAGCATCATCAGGCGGCGTCTGGTTATTTCCTTTGGGTTAATACATACACGGACACGTCAGTATTAACCCAAGTGGTCTGCTGGAATTTGAACCGCGGATTTCTCTGCAGCAGCTGATAGCCGGGGCACACGTGGGCCCGGACCAAGTGGCAAGCAGCCCCGTGTGGCCCCAGAATCATCATAATCTGTATTTGTACTGGAGGAATCCGATGAGCTGAAAAGCTCTTTTTCGCAGATGCCCCTGCTCAAAGGCTTGCCATCCCCGCAGCTGTCCTGTTGGGCGACGATCACAGCTCGACCAACGTGGCAAATTGTTGCTTTTGAACTTTTAATGGCTTAAACATAATTTTTTTTAATCGGTTAAATGAGGTTTACATTTTTAAAAATTCTATTAAACAGACCAAAGTGAGCGAAGGTTTTGCAATCCAAACACGGAGCCCGCGAGTGAACACCCAGTCTCGGACCCATGCCTCTGGGTGGTGGTGGTGAT
The DNA here is from genome assembly GCF_048934315.1 of Petromyzon marinus. Taxonomy (NCBI): domain Eukaryota; kingdom Metazoa; phylum Chordata; class Hyperoartia; order Petromyzontiformes; family Petromyzontidae; genus Petromyzon; species Petromyzon marinus. The sequence goes on from NC_133668.1 coordinate 4,678,236, forward strand.
GGTGGTTTTTTTTAATAATAAAATGCAATAATTGCTTTTAATGAGCGTGTCAATAATTGCTCAAGGATATTGCTGGTGGGGACTGCAAATTAGATTTTGGTGCCGTTTTTTTTGCTTAATTTATTTGGCTACTTATATTTTATTATTACTGATTTTTTTTAAAGGGTGGTGTTGCAGTTGAGCATCGGGCTGCGCAGCGTCGCCGTAACGGGCGTGTGAGACGCACAGTCTGGACGCTACTGTTATTATCGCGATGCTCATCTCCCGGTTACAGCCCTGTACCGGTGGTGGAAATTCCACATTCCTATGGACAATGGGAGCGAGCCTCTCACTAGGACCACCACTGTGGTGCTAATTGTATCTACCTCCAGGGGGGGGGGGAGGGGGTGACGACGACGATGGGCTGAGTGCAATCTTCCCAAGCGGGATTTGAACTCGCAAACCTGGTCCGCTCGCGTGGACGCACGCGAGGCCGCCGAGGAGCCGCTGAGTCAGCCAGCCACCCCGCCGCCGTCCCCCCCAGACCGCGCCGGTTAATAACACGGGTGGCGTTATCGGCGTCGCGGTGAAACAGGCGGCCCCGTCGGTTGAAAAAGGACTCGGGATGATCTGAGCGAGATCACGGGGTCGGACGTAGAGGAATTGGGGTCGCCGAAGAGCGCCGGTGTTACAATCACCGAGACGCGCGGCGCCTCTCTGGTCGGAGCGGAGCGAGCGGGTGGCTCACCAATTCCCGGCCACGGCAAACATTGGTGGCCGATGCCGGTGGGTGCGCCACTATCCTGCACTGACCAGCGTGGAGAAGTATGGTCAAACCACCCCCCCCCCACCCCCCCCGACTGGCTTGGTGTGTGGAGGTCTCCATCCAGGAGTGGATTGACAAAGGGTTTAACAATATGAATAGAATCGCCGGTTCGATCTCCCGGCACGGAAGCTGAATGCCCTCCCGTCCAATGGGTACACACCCCAGCGAGTCCATTTGGCGATACGCGTGTGGTGAAGTAAAATGTGGGTACTCCCACCTCTACCAAAGTCAGGCCGAGAAGTCAGTGGGGGAAGCATACCCGCTCCCAAGAGCTCCCTCCGGTGGAGGTCCGACCACCAGCGGCGGCGTGAGCGAGAACTTTCACGGCTGCGCCTCTGTCTTTGACAAACTACGGCTGCCCCGTGCAGCCGTAGATGGGCATCACAGCACTCACACGTGTGCTGCTGCTGCTGCTGCTGCAAGGACGACTCCCAGTCTGTGCACGTGCAGTGATCGCACCCTTGTCTAAATCACCTACTCAAAAGAGATGCCGCAAGTGTCGCAGCTCTTGTTGGCAGCTGCGTTTGTCGCTGGTGGAGAGAGAACTCCCCCCCCCCCCCCCACTTCACCCCGTCCGTCGCTATTATCAGAAGGTGTCAAGGGCAGGGAAAAAGACCTTTTCAAAAATCCGGGGGAGGTCGGAGATACCCACGCCGCCGCCAGCTTGTATCGATAATGGCACGGGCGGAGAGCGATTTGTGAGTGGGAAGGAGGGATGGAGGGGGTGGGGAGAGGGGGGGGTCCATTGTGTGCGAGCTGCCGGCTGCTGACCGGGCCGTGCCCTGCGCTAATGATAATGCATGCACTCATCACGTTTGTCGATTGTTTCATTAATGGCTAATGAGGCGTGAGTCCCTGGGCACGGGGCTTCTGTCACCCGCTAACCCCGGCCACCCAGACACCAGCTGCTGCTGCTGCTGCTGCCCGTGCCACTCCCGTCGATCCACCGCGCCCGCCCATCATTGTCACCTCTCCGCGACAGCCTCCGCCGCCGGCGCTATGAAGACAAAGATCCCCCCCCCCCTTCCGTATAGCTTTAACAGAGCTTTTGGGGGGCAAGTGGTGTTAGCGAGCACTGACTAAGGCCGGCACGGCACGCGTGGGAGTGGGTGTGACGGAACCACGCACTGGCCGCACCAGGGACTCATCCGAGGCTGAGTCGACGTAGGGGAGGCCCAGGAGTGGTTTAAATAATCGTCAGCGGTGAACTCGGGTGGCCGGGTTTGCAGTGCAGCGCACACCGCCAACACCACCGCTGTCGCCACCACTGCCAACGTCACCACTCAATACCAATACCCGCCAGTCGCCGCAAAGTAACGGTGACGTCATTACGGCGCCTGTGCCAGGTCAGGTGCACTCTGAGGGCCACGTGACGTGTCGATGGGTCGCTGACAGGTCACGGGACAGACTCAGGTGCCATGGGTTAACGAACTGAGATGGCTGGCAGATGCAGCAGCTGTGCACCCTACTGTGTGAACTTGCTGCATTTTATCCGCCGGGCACTCCGATCGTTGTTGTGAGCGTCGCTCCTCTGCCCTTCGTTGTTGTTGGAGGGCGACTGCCTCCAAATGACCAAGTCGCGTCCTTCACGAGCCTCCTCCACAGCCACCACCTGTACCACCTGCGCCGCTACCACCGCCACCAACACTCCCCCATCTCTGGCTCACCCATCTCTCGTGCTCACCAGCACGGGGAGGCGAGCGATGGCGAGTGCGGAGTAGCGGGGGGGGGAGACCGAAAGGAACGCTGATCAACGGTGCAACGACCGCGTTCCATTGAGTCGCCACCTTCGCGATCCGATGGATAGGTCAAAATTCGAGGTCGCGATTACATTTTTTCCCCCGTCCAATGCTGGTGGAATGTGGCGCGCCTCGAGTGGCCGCAGAGATTCACGCGAACCAATCGCGTGCGTGCGCCGTACAGGTGCGCGAGGCCTGAACCCGATTCCCACTCGCGCACGATTCTACGCCTTCGTGTCGCGAGCGCGATCATGAATAACCAATGAACTCATCCATGGCCACGTGCCTAAACGGCTTTAATTACGACGCAACGAGGGATCGCTAGGCTGGGGGTGGGGGGCACAGATGCCACCGCGTCTCAATTCTGTGAGGATGGGATCGGACATAGACACGGGGGTCATTTAAAACGATGGTTTGTGTTGCACCGGTGTGGGGAAGAGAGGCAGTTTGGTGAAGGTGCGAATGAGAGCGTTTTGTCATTGTGTGAACTCGGGGGTGTAATGGTCCACATGCCCCCACCATCACCCCCCTCGCCCCCAGCTCCCCGCCCACCGCAAATCGTTGTCACGATTCAAGTCCAGAATCAGTTCTGTTTTCACGTTGCTATGCAATGCATGGGCCACGTGAGGCCATTACGTGCACCCTATCATCATCAGCAGCAGCATCAAAAGCCGTGGTCTAGTCACTTCTCACGGTCCTGATACTTGACATCTTTGAAACTAAATTTTAAAGCTCATAGGATTCATTCAGTATAAATACATATTTAGATTTATGGTCTACTTTCCGAATAGCCGGTTGTTGGTTAGGTCGCCCTTCGTCCTCCGCCTGGTCTCCGGAGAGCGCACAGGCAAACGGATGGTTAGGAGTGGGAGTGTTGCACGGGGAGTTCAGATGGAACGCTCACAGATTGCGACCCTGTACCAACGGCGTGCTGTGAAGCAGGCAGCCAGTGTCGCAGCAGAAGCGGCATCAGTAGCAGCAGCATCAGATAATAATACACGTGTAGCAGCAGAAACAACAGCAGCAGCATCAGCAGCACAAGTATCAGTAGCATATGCAGCAGCAGCAGTGCAAGTAGCATATGCAGCATCGGCAGCAGCAACACAAGCATCAGTAGCATATGCAGCAGCAGCACAAATGTAAATTGCATATGCAACAGTAGCAGCAAAATATTGTACACGGGCAGCAGCAGCAGTTTGGTTCATCCAGCCTCATAATCATCATCAGCATTGTGCATACGAATTAAAACAGTGCAGCCTTCATTTACACAAGGTGAGGTAATGCCTTGTTCGTCTTCATGAAAACCAAGAGGTGGAGCTGATGCAGTGAGTTGAACGGGGTGGGGTGCCGGGGCCGTGATGGGCAGCACTGGCAATCGACAATAGCAACATCGCTGCTCATCACCTGTGACGCCCAGCGGTCGCTCGTGCAAAAGTCTCCTGTCAATGCCACACGCCATCTGCTCTCGGTTCTGGACGTTGCGGGCTGGTGAGTGAATGAGCAGAGAGAGAGAGAGAGTTGCAGGGGAAGGAATGTGGTACAAGGTGGTGTGAGTGGCGGTGAAGGTGATGTGTCTGGTGCTGGAGGTAATGGGACGTGTGGTGGTGGTGGTGCCAACAACTTCAGATACAAGAGCAGGAAGGGAAAACTGCTCCGAGGCGGGGACACCCTTGCCTAAAGGCTAAGCAGCTGTTGTGGGAACATGTGCCTGTACGCACGCGTGCTTACGCTTGCATAGAAATATATGCACAAACACGCACGCCCTTGTGGTACAAATACTTTTGGAGTATGAAGTTCAAGCTGGCACGATCACATGCACAAGCGCGAACGGACACACACACACGTGCGCAGGGATATGCGTTGCGGCTCGCTGAACCTGGACCACAGTCCGGTCTCGCGTCTAATTGACCGTAATCTGTTTTTATATATTAAAAAAAACATGATGAAAACCGCGACATTCCTCACACACAGCACAACGCGCATCTTGGCAGCCGCGAGCGTCTCGTGGCCGCTGCCAGATGTGTTTTTTTTTCTGGTTACACATTTGCCCCCAGCGTCGCGAGTAAAACCGTCGTCGAGCTCAGGGTGGGCAGCGCGCCGTGTCGCACCTAATTCAAGTTGACGGAGTCCCCCCCCTCTTCCGTCCTGTCCGCCAGAAGAGACAGGTGCTCGGATGCCCACTCAGGATCGGGGGCAGACAGTGACCGAGGACGTGGCGCGCGCGTGGCTGGAGAAAGCCCGAGGCTGCTGGCCGAGCGTCAGCAAAAAAACACCTGCGTTGGGTTTCATTTATATATTTAAAAGGGAAATTTGTGAATGTGTGTCTGTTCGAAATGTTTAGCATACTTCCCAACATGCAACAAACTTGAAAATTGGCAGGAGGGTAGTTTCCAGACTGTGCACAATGCAAAGAGTATTAAAAGTAGACCGTTGTATTTTTTTTTTGGGGGGGGGGAGGGCGCAGTAATGGATATAATATCTAGATTTGAACCTTTCGTGACTGCACGAATCCATACTCTTAGGTTATTTCGGTAAAGTCACGTACAGTGAGGGAAAAAAGTATTTGATCCCCTGCTGATTTTGTACGTTTGCCCACTGACAAAGGAATGATCAGTCTATAATTTTAATGGTAGGTTTATTTGAACAGTGAGAGACAGAATAACAACAAAAACATCCAGATAAACGCATGTCAAAAATGTTATAAATTGATTTGCATTTTAATGAGGGAAATAAGTATTTGACCCCTCTGCAAAACATGACTTAGTACTTGGTGGCAAAACCCTTGCTGGCAATCACAGAGGTCCGACGTTTCTTGTAGTTGGCCACCAGGTTTGTACACCTCAGGAGGGATTTTGTCCCACTCCTCTTTGCAGATCTTCTCCAAGTCATTAAGGTTTCGAGGCTGACGTTTGGTAACTCGAACCTTCAGCTCCCTCCACAGATTTCCTATTGGAGACTGGCTAGGCCACTCTAAGACATTAATGTGCGTCTTCTTGAGCCACTCCTTTGTTGTCTTGGCCGTGTGTTTTGGGTCATTGTCATGCTGGAATACCCATCCACGACCCATTTTCAATGCCCTGGCTGAGGGAAGGAGGTTCTCACCCAAGATTTGATGGTACATGGCCCCGTCCATCGTCCCTTTGATGCGGTGAAGTTGTCCTGTCCCCTTAGCAGAAAAACACCCCCAAAGCATAATGTTTCCACCTCCATGTTTGACGGTGGGGATGGTGTTCTTGGGGTCATAAGCAGCATTCCTCCTTCTCCAAACACGGCGAGTTCAGTTGATGCCAAAGAGCTCCATTTTGGTCTCATCTGACCACAACACTTTCACCCAGTTGTCTTCTGAATCATTCACATGTTCATTGGCAAACTTCAGACAGGCATGTATATGTGCTTTCTTGAGCAGGGGGACTTTGCGGGCGCTGCAGGATTTCAGTCCTTCACGGCGTAGTGTGTTACCAATTGTTTTCTTGGTGATTATGGTCCCAGCTGCCTTGAGATCATTGACAAGATCCTCCCGTGTAGTTCTGGGCTGATTCCTCACCGTTCTCATGATCATTGCAACTCCACGAGGTGAGATCTTGCATGGAGCCCCAGGCCGAGGGAGATTGACAGTTCTTTTGTGTTTCTTCCATTTGCGAATAATCGCACCAACTGTTGTCACCTTCTCACCAAGCTCCTTGGCAATGGTCTTGTAGCCCATTCCAGCCTTGTGTAGGTCTACAATCGTATCCCTGACATCCTTGGAGAGCTCTTTGGTCTTGACCATGGTGGAGAGTTTGGTATCTGATTGAATGATTGCTTCTGTGGACAGGTGTCTTTTATACAGGTAACAAGCTGATATTAGGAGCATTCCCTTTAAGAGTGTGCTCCTAATCTCAGCTCGTTACCTGTATAAAAGACACCTGGGAGTCAGAAATCTTTCTGATTGAGAGGGGGTCAAATACTTATTTCCCTCATTAAAATGCAAATCAATTTATAACATTTTTGACATGCGTTTTTCTGGATTTTTTTGTTGTTTTCTGTCTCTCACTGTTCAAATAAACCTACCATTAAAATTATAGACTGATCATTTCTTTGTCAGTGGGCAAACGTACAAAATCAGCAGGGGATCAAATACTTTTTTCCCTCACTGTAGGTATAAAATAAAGTAAATCACGACGTTTCGATTGCAACACAAGCAATCATCATCAGGTGGAAAACCACAGCAAGGCTGTGTTGCAATCGAAACGTCGTGATTTATTTTATTTTATACCTACGTGACTTTTCCGAAAGAACCAAATAATATGGATATAATATATTGCACGGCAAGTGAGCGGTGACGTCACATCTGTGATGCCACCCACATGCGGCAGCGTCACGCAGTGTGCCTGCTGACGTCACGCACTCCCCCCCCTCCCCCAACCCTCCGCGTAGGCCGTGTATCCCGCACAATTGCGCGGCGTAGCTGTATCGATTTTCGAAGTCAACGCGACTATTTTCAGCTCGCTCTTAAATATGAAGCAGAAAATCCATCTGTTTGTGTGTGAAGCAGCAAAAACTCTCGAACGCTGAGCTCTGACGTCATGAAATTTGCACAGCTTCTGCTGTCTGGAATTTCGAAGGGCACGCGACGATTTTCAGCTCGCCACGTCACCCCCTTCCCGAGTTGCCTAAATCGACCTTACGTAGAAGTGGGTGAAGGTTGAATTTCCTTCAGTGAACTATAAGGGAATATGAAATTGATACAAGACAAGAATCCAAGTCCTGGGCGAAGTCGGGTAGTAAAGCTAGTTGTTCATATATTGTCCTAAACCCCCCCCCCCCAACCCCAAATTATATTCCACTTGTAACATGGGGAGGTGAATGCTTGGGATTACACTGAGGGGCAGAACGAGGGAGCCTAGATGGATAACATCTCGGTGGCGAGATGTTATCTCCCTCGCCTGGTATGCAGTAGGTCAGGGGTTTCTATTCCGACCCTGACACCTGCTGTATATTTGGGGTTTGTTTGTCCCTCTCTCCTAGTGGTCGCGTGGATTTTTATTCGGTTCCTCCGGTTTTTTCCTTCCACATTTAGAATCAACATCACGCGTTTAGAGTTTGGCTTACCTGGTAAATGAAAAAACATATAAATATGAGATAGCACGCAAGTAAAAGAGACATCGTATTTGGAAGCACACCGGCGCTGGAAGGGTTGATGTCCGTTGGTTGAAACGAACCACAGGGGCAGCCAAAGGAGTTGACATGTCCGGAGTAACGTCCGCCGTGGAAATGGATCGACGAGATTGGCCCATGCGCATGTGTTGAATGTTTATTGGGATCGTGAGAGAGTGAGAAACTCTTGAACTAAACTATTTCATTTTTTTTTATTTTATCAGGTAAGGCCCACTGAGCTACACAGCTCTTTTTCAGAAGCGACCTGGCCACATATGATAACTCAATGAAGTGGCTTATCGTCATGCGCAAATGTATAGCAGCCAGATAACTACAAACACACATTGATTCTAAAGGTGGAGAGAAAAAACCGGAGGACCTGGAGAAAACTCCACGTGACCACAGGAATAACATGCGAACTCCAAACATACAGGCGTCAGGGGTCGGGATCGAACCCACGACCTCCGACATATCAGGCGAGGGAGTTAACATCTCGCCACCGCGGCGGGCCTGGGAAGAGCTTCATATCTTGGATTTACCGTGGCTGATGATTTTGATATTAGGAAGCCACTGGAGCTATGCACTTTTAAATCTAGAAAAACTAATTTCTTTATAACTGTTGTTTATGTTTAACTAGCGGGAAGTACCCGGCATTGCCTGGGTCAAAAAAATATTTCAAACCTACTCTTAAAAATCTAGCAGCAGTGCATACTGACTGTGGTGGTACCTTCTATAATTACAGCAATACATACCGACTGTGGTAGTACCTGCTATCACTACAGTAGTACATACTGACTCTATAGCAGTATTTATCGACTCTATAGCACAAAGTACTCACCTGACAGAGTGGCGTGGTGAGGCCTAGTCCCGTGCAGAGCCTCCGGCCTCGCCTAGATTGTCCAGCCGGCCGAGGTGGCACCTTGGCAGGCTGGGGCTCGGCTGCTAAACCCCTGACCCCCCCCCCCCCCACCAGCCACGATCTCCCCGGCCGCTCTGCAGTAATATCTACGGCCCATAGTGGTAGCATCTAGCCGTTCTAGCGACTGCATATATTAGTAACTGCACGCATCGGGGTGGGGGGGACATCACACAGTGAAGAATTTACCTGAGCGTTTAGTGTATTTTTATAGCATTTTTAACGCAAAAGAAAATGCCCCCCTCACTCCCACCGAAGGCGTGCGACTTGGCATGGGCCGTCCTCCCCACCAAAGGCGCGTGAGTTGGTATGGTCGTGCACACACGCAATAAATAAATAAATAGAAAACGCGGAAAAATTGCACTAAATCGCTGATTAAACTTATTTAAAGGTGACGGATGTGAAAAAGGAATAGCGCTTGCTCACGGCGGGGCCTACAGCATGGTACCTGGCTATTTTTATTTTACGTAAACCCCACCGTTGGAGAGCCAAATCCTTCGCAAGCGCGTGAACACACACAAACCCACACAAACCCACACAAACCCACAGACAATTTTTGACTTTTATCTATATAGATTTGTTACACTTCCCCGCACCTCTGATTAGCGCGTTTGACTACGTAGGGTGCGAAAGAAGTTCAACCAACATGCATGAAGATAGGATGAAGTTTTGTCTGGTTGATTCGGGTTGAAGATTTCAACTCGGTTTAAGCACAGGCAGGCGATACCCGAATTTGAATCCAGGATCTCGGTGGTACCGGCCTCTGTACCATTCCCCCTGAGTCACTCCGCCACCTCTGCCACCTCTAACCTCTAATATGTTGTCCGGGCGTAAGGGCCGGTATTGAGTGGAGACCCCCCCCACTTCCCGCACCCCCAACCCCTCCCCTCCCACCACCACCACACGCCTACAAAGACAACATTTCACAGACACTGGAATGTGACTCCCATGAGCGTCGCTTCCAGGTAAAGGGCAATGTTTTATATTAAATGTCCGTGACTTTGGGAATTATAATTTTAAGCTATTGTGCCACACGCAAAAATATCACGTATATTGAAGGGAGAAAAATTCCCCTCCAACTAGAGCATCGGGGCCCTCCTTATCTGGCGCCGTGAGATTCCAAATGGCTTGCAAGCACACGCACGCGAGTGCGTGCACACACACACAGGCATCAGCATGCTTGACGAATTCGAATGATTATGGCGAGTAGGCAAATGGGGTTTGTGGATGGTGGGCAGTGGCAGCCGAGGGTGGAAATTGACGGTGGACGCACACCGATGTGAAATTGAGAAGACGGCTCAAGAACAGATGGAGGATTTGAAACGTCGACTCGCTGGGGGTCACCGTCTGCGCGGCATCGTTGCCACCCCCCCGCCCCCGCTCTGCCTGGTAAAGCACCGCGGAACAGGTGTTGTGGAAGTCCCGCAGTGATCCGCCTCTCATTAATTAGCGCGAGCATTTGATGCAGGAATAACCTTCAAAGCCATTAATAAATAAATAAAGGGAACAACATTCTGTTACAATCAAAAGGTCAGATGGTGCACTTCTCTATCCGAGGACATCGCGTGTAAAGTTAACGATGGTGGCCAACTTACGCACATGCCTGCCTACCTTAACTATCCACCTACCTATTGATTCATCTACCTGCCGGCCCGAGTAGATGTCTACCTACTGATCTGCTCATCTCTTTGCCTCCCTACCTACCTACTTACCGTCGAGATAACTTGGACACGTGCGAATTTGCAAACCACCCCCGTGCAGGGGCATTTGTGCGGTACCCGAGGCGGCATTCACGGAAGCGCACGCCTCCCTATGTATGGCACGTATGTTTGATATGAAGACTGCAGGGGCTGTTAGCGAGCACCTATTTAGGTCAGCATGGCGTACAACGTCTTGAGTCGTGTGGCCAGCACCTCGCCCAGTCACATTTGTCTCCCCAAATGTTGACATTTACACACCGCGCCAGCTACTCATTAGAGGTTGAGTCGACCTAGGGGAGGCCCATGACCGGTTCAGATAATCGTCATTGGTGTTGGCCTTGAGCGGGTATCGAACTGGTTGCGGCCGGGTTCATAAGCGCAGCTCACCGATCACTGCATCACACACACAAGCACGCGAGCGAACGAACGCGTAAGGATGCATGCACACCCATGGGTACGTTGACCTCTCCGTGTCATTCAGAGCCATGAACTTTCGTCGGATTAGCAGGGATTGTATTCAGCTCGACATCTCAATGTGATTTAGCGCTGACGCCATCGGTATGAGGCGCACCTGTTTGTTCGTGCCGAATTATGCAGCCGCACGCCACGAGTTGAGCCATTCGCCTACGCGAGCCACGTGCACACCGAGGGGTGTCACGCTTCGACGATGAATGGGTGAACGTTGATTCTTAAGCGCGCAGCGCACGCGTTGAATCCCGTGCGTGAAAAACAAAAAAACATGTTTTCGGTTTATAAGCGGCACATGCACCTGGCAGCCGCTAGAGGCCGCAACATCCACCCCAGCTTTATAACCAGGCTATAGTCGACATTATAGACTGCCAGTTCACCTACCGAGGTTAAGAACCAGGCAACAGTCTACATTATAGACTACCAGTACACTCACCAAACTTAATAACCAGGCTACAGTCTGCATTATAGATTGCCAGTAAACTCACTCTCATTAAGAACCAGGCTACAGTCTACATTAGTGCTTTTAATTATTATTTTAATTTTATTATTTTTATTTTCATTCCCTTTATTTTTTATTGTTATTTTTCTATCAACGTGACTTTACCGAAAGAACCAAATAATTTTCACCGCAGTGTTAAAAAGAAAACGTCTATTGTCGAACTTGCGCCCATCAATTGTGACAATCCGCGTGCACAATGCCTGCTATGTACACCGTATACGTGTGTGAACACGTGTTTGGGAGCGACGGAGTGGGGAGTGGTTGGGAGAGAGGGCGCCTGTGTGTCTTTGTCTTTGTGGGGAGCGGTTTGGACAGCGGCTTGCACACAGCCCTGCAACCCCGGCTACTTGACTTCAATTCCCTGGCCTCGGTTAACATCTGCGGCGAGTGGTATCCGAACACGTTTTTTTGTTATCTCTCCTAGGTCGACTCAGCCTTACATGGTTATCACATGTCGTGTGTAAACATAATTGCTGGGGAAACAAAAGCAATTGCGCGTGACCACGACACCTCCTTGTGCATCGTGTCGGCCTCAAGAGGCGCGCGCTAACTCGCGAGATGTGGGTTTAGCTCCGGATACTTTTTTTTAAAAAAAATTTCCTCCTCCACCAGTGTTCTCCACGAGCTTTCAGAGGGGAGCCACTTTAGCCGATGACACATCAGTGTGAGCGCCACCACACATTTCAAAAGCATTGGGGTTTGACGGCAGTGGCCAGCAGTGGCCCGCGGGCCTTGCAGTGAAGAACGCTGCACTCCACGGCGACGTACGGCGTCCGTTACAATGCACCTGCCCGAACATTCGGGTGTGTTCGGCAAGAGCCCGCTGAAAACGCTCCTTGAAACTGGCTGAGGATCGCTTGAACAGATTTACTTCTCCACTTGAATCCGCAGGCACCCGCTCGGGCCGTAGAGAGAGAGAGCGACAGCACGGAAGCGCGCGCGTGAACGCGAGGAGAGACAGAGACAGGGAGAAAGAGAGAGAGAGACAGAGCGAGCGAGCTCAAGGCGGGTTGTGTTTGATTTTATTTCTTCTCCGATACTCGCGCGCGTGTCGCGGGCCCCCAGTAAAACTCGCGCCGACACGGGGCCCGCGGGGAGCCGTGAAGCGAGCGGTAAGTGACCGCTCCGCAGCTCGTAACTCGAGTCCCCGTTGCTTATCGACGTGTTTTTTGCCAGCGGGAAAGCCATGCCACGTGCAGTCGCCATACAAGACAAACAAGACAAAGACCCCACCCCCGGATAGCCTTAACAGACTGTTGGGGCAAGCACCTTTGAAGGCCGCAACGGCATACGAGGGGGTTTGTGGCCAGCACCACGCCCGACCGCCTTTGTCTCCCTAATGTGCGATGTTTACACATTACACCAGGTACTCATTTGAGGCTGAGTCAACCTACGGGAGGCTCGGTACCGGTTAATAAAAACGTCACTGGTGTTGGCCGTGAGCGGGAATCGATCTCGGGTCGCAGTGTTCGTAGCGCTAACCGCGACACCAACAACAACAACCGCCATTCGCCACTAAGTGGCGGCGACGTCACCACGATACTTGTGCCAGGCCATGTGCACCTTGAGGCCACGTGAAGTGTCGAACGCCCGCTGGCAGGAGGTCACGGGGCAGACCGAAGTGCCACGGGTCGACTGACTAAGATGACTGGCTGATGCACCACCTATGCCCCCTACTGTGCCAACCTACGGTGCTTTAGCCACCCGGCGCTCCGCTCGTTGTTGTGAGCGTCGCTCCTCCGCCCTCCGTTGTTGTTTGAGGGCGACTGCCTCCAACTGCCCAGTAGCGTCCTTCACAAGCCTCCTCCACAGAGGCGGATCTTGACACCGCTGGTACCAGTCATCGGCAAGTCCACTCAGCTCCACGTCCTCCTGTACCACATCACTCCATCTCTTCGCTAGCCCGTGCCGCGCCCGTTTAGCCCCCTCGATCCGGCCGAACAAAAGCTGTTTCGGCATGCGGTGGCAGGGCATGCGGGCTACATGACCCAGCCAACGCAGCCTTGCCTGCCGGAGGAGCTCACCGATGGGACCTTGTCCAGATCTTTCAAGGATTTGTGAGCTCCTCACACAATCCAGCCTGGTTAAACCCAGGAGGGATTGTAGGCAGGCTAGCCTAAATGTTTCTAACCGGCGAAGATGTTCCATTAGGGGGGTTCACGTTTCGCAAGCGTAGAGAAGGGAGGGAACGATTGTGGCCGAGAAGACCTGAAGCTTAGTGTGGAGCGACAGACCAGGTAGCTTCCACACAGCGCTACGCAACCAATGAAAAGATTGCCGCTCGACTGATTCGGAGTGAGACCTCTGCTGTTAAACTGGAGCCGGTCATAAGCACACTGCCCAGGTATGGGAAACTCTCCACTCTCTCCACAACTGCCCCATCACCGATTGGGAGTTGTGGGGGTGGAGTGTCCGATGGTACAAAATACCCAGGCAGGTGCTTAGTTTTGTTGGAGCTGATGGTAAGGCCCCACCTCTTAGTGGCACGCTCCAGTCTCTGCAGCAGCGTCTCCAACTCCTCCTCTGAATAAGCAGCTATTACCAAATCATCGGCATACATAACGTGGTTGAGTAATAGGGATCCATCCCTTGACCGCACCCGGGCATCGATCAGCCTCCCATTATATCTGTACCAAATGGAAATTCCCCCGGTACAGCTATTAAAGGCATCACGAACTACGTGGTCAAAATATATGTTAAATAATGTGGGAGCCAGAGGACATCCCTGTCGCACCCCAAGGTGTACAGGGAATGGCTCTGACTCCATGCCACGTAGATTTTCCCGGGCCCACTCACCATCATGAAGGTTCTTAATGATCGTGAGCAGAGTGTCAGGGACTCCGAAAGCACGAAGAACAACCCAGAGCCCAGGCTTACTAATGGTATCATAGGCCTTGACCAGGTCAATAAAGCAGAGATGTAGGTCTTGTTAGAATTCCCTACACCTCTGCTGTAGCAGACGGACAGAAAATATGACATCTGTGCGACACCACCGCTCCCCACACACACACACTCGCGCCTTTTTTGCAAATAGGTGTTTAGGACCACGTGATGTTGTCTTGTGGAGCAAAACTACAAAAAAACCCAATTGTCAAAAGCATTGCCCGATGAGACATCTCCGCTATGAAGAGAGCCATTGTCCTGAAACACACCACCTATGATGATGTACTCGCCGATAATTCGCCCAAGGACGGTTGTATATTGCAGTTAATCTGAAATATTCAAATCTAAAATAATGACCCGCTCATGATTATTAATGAGGGGGTGGGGTCCACATGAATGACGTCATCAGCTCATGATTATTGATGGGGGGGGTAGCTCCATGTGGAGTGACGTCATCCGCTCATTATTAATGAGGGGGGGGGGTGGCCCATGTGGAGGGACGTCACCCGCTAATGTTTATTCATGGCGGGAGGGGGGGTGCCTCACGTCACCTGCTCATGATTATGAATGAGGGGGGCTCATGTGGAGTGACGTCACGCGCCGGACATACATTCTTGGCTTATTATATTAGTAACTAGCGGGAAGTCCCCGGCGTTGCCCGGGCAAAAAAGACGTCAAAACTTATTTTAAAACATAACATACATACGCAAATACAGAAAAGTGTAATGTATGTAAAAAGTATTTGTGCTTCAATTTTACGTCTTTAGGAGAATAGAATATAAACCGTAATACTAAATAAGCAATGGAACTGTGAACCCAAATGATGGAGCACATAATGAAGCAGGGTGGTCTCTGTCCTCAAGCCCTTTGGTTGGCAGCAGACATCAGCATTGACATCTAGCGCCCCAAAAGTGGCGTACACGATAAGGCAAAGAGAGGAAATGTGTTTTATTGTAGTTAACATTTATTTAGTGCCCTTTTATTTTGTACTGTTCAGTAGCATTTCTTACGTATAGCCCTGTGAGACATGCGGCTCTTGACTCGGGTGCAACCACAACAAACAAAAATATGAACAAATAAAATCTTAATGCGACGTCGCGCAACAGAAACATGTAGGAAAAAGCAGCAAAATCTTCCAGAAAAAAACTGTCTATCAACGCTGTGTGCAAAAATGGCAGTGGGATGCAAGTCAAAGAATAACAACCATAAGACAATTGATATTCAAGTTTTCAGGCTAACTCTGTACTTAAACAAACATGGCTTAGCCATAGGTTTTCCAAATCAGCAAAACAAAGCTATAAAAACAATGTAACAGCAATGACAGGAACTGTGATAAGAATGTAAGAAGAAAGGATATCCATAATATGCACGACCAAACTTTGCAGCCATAGCTGGCAGCTTGAGTGACTGCATACCAGCAGGAGTATCAACAATTTTCAATGCGCATTTTAAGATCAAAAGTGAACGTCATACTTGACTTGTATGATATGCCCTTGTGTTTTATTGCAGCGGACGAGTCGTAATTATATGATTAATGGTAGAAAAACACGTATCTATGTGTGTGTCTATATGTGTAGTAAAGCACTTTACAAAGCACAGACGGTATGTAATTTGTAATAGGAGAATGGGGGAAATGGGAAGAAGGGCGGTAGGGCAGGTAAGATCAGAGGTGAAACAGCAAAAGTGCTGCAAACAACCGCTGGCAGCCACAGCGCCAATAGGACACTTGGCAGGCATGGAGGCAGGCAGGATAATTGTGGATAGGGCGATGAGATGTGGGACGGCGAGGAAGCCGCGGTGCATGAGCGGCACCACGAACAGCCGCCGGCAACCAGGCCACCGAAATGGTGCCCGGCAGGCACAGGTGAAGGCAGGAGACCCGGGAAGGAAGCGACAAGGTGTGGGCGCGGCCCATCGAGTACTCACCGACAGCTGAAATGCCCCCCAGAAGGCGTGGGGTAAAGCAGCACACGTGTCCCTGACCGAAGCAAGAGCCTCTCCAAAGTAATGGAACACAAAATAGGGGCTCTGAAAAATAATGCAAGTGGCACTTTTTGCTGTCTCGTAACCCCCTAAGAAAGAGCCTCTTTGTAAACAATGTTTCTGGTCTTGCCTGCTGGTGCAAAATAATGTAGATGTTTTTCATTACCTACACGAGAGCATCCAACATAAAGCTGGCCATGAGAAAAGCGCGGAGTTGCCGAATTCAGTTCCACCACTTTTAAAGATTGACCTTGCGCCTTGTTTATGGACATCGCAAAGTTGAGCTGGATGGGGAATTGAAGCCTCTTAAATTCGAAGACTGTCATTTGAGATTATAGTTATGCGAGGGAGAAAGACGTCTTGACCTTTAAAATTGGCTGTACTGATTTTCGCTTTGAGAACATTTGAATATAATTATTTCACAATCAACCTGGTGCCATTGCACAGTCTAGATGGGTCCAAGTTTCTCAAGAGCAGGAAAGGTGCCCAAATTTGTAGTAGCAAGTTGTGTGGTGGGACACCCGGGAGCTGCAGATAATTCAATAATTCAACAGGAGAGTGAACAATTTGATCATGGTCCAACACTGAGTAAATACATTTGTAGGACCTGTGCTTTTTAGATAAATTCTGCAACAACATAGAAATTATTCTGTGAACAGCATAATTTTTAGGAGCCAAAATGGCCCTCTCCCGTAGCCAGAGAACATTTTGAAAGTGTTGTTGCATGTTTGGGTACACTTTTTACTCCAGTTCCTCTTGATAAGTGCAAAGAAAGGATTCCTTTAGACATGGTGATAAGTCCATCTGTGATTTCAGCAATAATTATTGCATTCCCAATATCAAGAATTGCTTTAGCAAAGTTTATTGCCTCTTGGTCTCCATGGAGATATACACGCATGTTTGTAGTTAGTCTCAGTTTAATTACGTGCCTCCAGAGGAACGATGACTTCATGCAGGCATTTAACTCATCAGCTTTGGTTCCTCGAAGTACCACAGGTAAGGTTTGTCGGAAGTCACCAGCCATGAGAAAAGTGACACCACCCATAATCCTGGAATTGTCGCGGAGGTCCTGCAAAGTTGTGTTGACAGCCTCAAATGCTCCCTTGTGGGACATAGTGCATTTGTAGTATTCTTGTATGGAGACGGAGTCGGTGTAGAAGGCAACACGTTTCTTTATTGAATTTCTAACAGCGCACACTTGGTCCTTACCCACAACCTGTGGAGGTACAGCCTCCGGGCTATCATACCCTTAACTACTAGGCTGACTTCCCCTATAGCCCTCCGGATAGCTGGACCTAATGGAGGCTGACCCACCGCTGGCACCGGTGGGTCCCTGACCACTGGCCCATCCAGACCCGGTCCTGAAAAGGACGTCGGGCTGAGGGAACCTCAGGGTCCTAGCCTATCGACCACTGGCACCACACTGAGCCCCAGTCCTGACAAGGACGTCGGGGCTTGGGGTCCAGGGTCCAGATGGGTCCCCGACTTCGGCTTGAGGCGAACTGCCTCCTCCTCTCAAGATCCTGCCATTTATGGGATTCCCCACCGAGGGGCAGGGCTGTGCGGAATCACACACACCCCACAGCCTCTTCCCCTCAGGCGGGGTCTTGGTCCGGGGTGACACCGACCCCGTACAGGTAAGTATTATTTGGCGTGTGCGTGTTCCAGTGTGATCACCACACATTTATCCCACACTATTAATTCACAATTAACCAGGACTTGTGCAAGGCCAGTCTCCTTTGAAATATTGCAAACAGGATTTTCTTGTCGGGATAGATCTAATGGAAGCTTGCATGTGGAATGGGCAGTTTTTTCTCCAGTAAGCAGAGTTGCCGCAATCCCCGATGATGCCACTACCAGAGCAATTTTCTCCCTCTGGCGAACCTTAGCCAGGAGCAGGTTGAGAACAAAGGTCTTCCCAGTACCGCCAGGTGCATCAAGGAAAAATATTCCTCCATTTTCAGAATCAATGTCTACCAAGATTTCCGTGAAGGCCTCTCTTTGTGCATCCATCAACTTTGGTTCATTTTCCACAATACATTTTAGAAGCTGTAAACCATAAAAGGATTTTTCACGTAGATTTTCATGGCCAAGGGCATGCAGGTTGTCCCTGGAGGGTGTTGGTAGTCAGATAGACGTGAGGTCCTTTCCACCAATGGAGTGAAGTTTGTCTGCAAGGAAGATGAGGGCCTGGTTAAAGATGACATCAGAAAAGGTCCCTTGAGGTTTGCAATTTTCCCGTTGAGCTGTGCGGAGGATGTCCTCACTCATGGCCTCTTTGTATTTTTCCCAGAGTCCCATGAGGTTAGATGGGCTGCAAACGTGAATAATTATGCAGAAGAGCGATCTCATTTGAGAAGGGGACTGACTAACAGAAGCCTCTGTCATAGCTTTATCAAGATGCTGATCATCGTCAAGAATTCCACGGAGATTTCATGCCTCCCTGTATGTTTCACAGACAACTCCTTCCACTGTTTTGAGGTCTTGGAAAATGTTTGGCCCTTTGACAAGGTGGGGCAGCATTCGCAGAAAGTAGCACTCCTGACTTTTTGCGATGGACTGTGTAGAGTCTTCCTAAGGCATCAGTTTCACCCTCACCAGCACGTCGTTTCCATTTTTTTTGCAGTCCATGTATATTAGGAGGGAACTTTATGATCGAGCAGGGTGGTAGCAAATGGGTCACTTTAGCCCCAAAGAAAAAAACGCCATCAGGGTTGTATCTTGTGCAGCCAGGGCCTGTTCTTGGGTATTTTCTTCGGTGAAGTAGATGTGTTGACCATTTTGGAGGTGAACTGCCAAATGGACCACTGTGGGGGAATGCTGATGTATGGGGAAGTCAATAATTCTCCAAATGGCCTCATTGACAAAAAGCTGAACCTCATCCATACGTGGCCCCTCTTTTGTAAGGCACACACAGCCATGTCAGAGCCTTTGTTGATGTATTTGCAAACATATTTGATGGCTTTCACAGAATTGCAGAATTCCACATTAATGTGGGCCTCAAAGATATTGCACAGAAGAGCACAGTAGGGAACGATCCACTAGTTGTGAACCCTAATTTCAGAGTTAGTGCCAGGTCTGAGCATTGTTGCAAATCCACCATCCTTAGTATTTCTATGATGATATAGAAGATAGTCATAATGGCCTGCCTGAGTTTCTCTCAACAATTGTCTAGGATACTTATTGGTACACTTGGGGTCTTGCATGCATGGCGAATTTGGATTGAACTCCCCACGCGGGCCATGGGCCATTTGCTTGCATACCACATCAAGTAGGGCAGGGTCATTGTTGTTGGGTCAGGTAGCTCAGCACTGATATGTGTCTCAATGTCGCTTGCATGAATTGTTTCAATCATACATAGCAATATGTGAGCATGAGGAAGACCACGTTTTTGCCACTCAATGGTGTGCAAGTTACATCTTGTCTTCCGAAAGACGCCGCCTTCCTTTGTCATAAAAAGCCTCATGAGTTCATCAAGTTTGAGTTTAAACACCCTTGCAAATATGTCATGTCTGTCTGTTGGCTTTTGGTTTTGATAAAGCTCAACCTTGATCTCCATCAATTTGGTATTACAAGTGAACGTGATAAACAGATCAGGCCTGCCATATTGCCTGATATAGGTCATGGTATCTTGAGTCTCATGCATGTATCTTGGTCCACCTGTGAAGGATGAAGGCCAAATAACTAATCTTCCCACATTCTGAGCGTTTGCATCTCTGTCAGCATTGATAGCATCCCTAAAATGAACATACTGTTCTACACACAGGCGTCTTTGATTGATTCTAGATTTGAAGCTTTCGTGACTGCAAGGATCCATACTCTTTGGTTCTATTTGGTAAAGTCACGAGTTGAATGTAAAGAAGGCGCTCACTCTCAATTTTGGCATACTCATCCACAACATACTGGTGAAAGAGGTTGGCGCACCTTAATATGTGGTTTCCTCCTTCTCTGTCTATGATCATGAAGGAATAAAAGTAATTCAAGGAGACAGTTTTGTGAGGATGAGCTTGTCCTGTTGCTTTGATAATTTGAGGAATCTGGACGTGGAAGCCATCTTGGCCTTGCCACAGTATCAGGGGGTATTGCAGGGCATCATATGCTCTGTTTGTCTCAGGAATTCGTTTAATGG
Source organism: Petromyzon marinus (assembly GCF_048934315.1). Classification (NCBI taxonomy): domain Eukaryota; kingdom Metazoa; phylum Chordata; class Hyperoartia; order Petromyzontiformes; family Petromyzontidae; genus Petromyzon; species Petromyzon marinus. Next base: position 4,698,497 of record NC_133668.1, read on the forward strand.
TGTTATCTTGGTATCGAAGCACAATGTCTATCTTACCATGTTCTTCACCCACCATGAGAACAGCAACCTCACCACAAGTTGGGGCATTGGACCTCCGTGCGTGCTCCCCGCCCGGGACCTTGGATGCACTGATTACAACCTGATCATTGTTGGAGGTGACTTGTTGTGCTCCATGTTTGAAACTTGTAATCAATTCATTGTAATGGTTGAGCATCCCTTGGAGGGAGAGGACAATGTCTAGTCTGGCACCAGGAATAGTGCTGCATCGCCGGTTGCCTTGCTGACCTTCGTCTCCCATGAAGTATATCTGAATAAACTTTTATTCTTTGCCAGGCAGTGGCTGAATGGATCCGATTAGATGCTAGACTTGCCCTTGGACTTTGAATGTGGGCATAAATCCTGGCTCCACTATCTCCTTAGTTGCACCAAAAGAAGTGATTTGAAAGCAAGAATTGTACTTCCTGATGTTGGTCAGAAAGTGTTTAGACTGAGGGATGTCGCCAGATACCAAGGATTTCTGTGGCTCAGGGGGGGGGTCTGCACAAGGCAAAGTTTAACTTTTCCATCACTGCAGCACATCCCCTTAGATTCTCCTTTCCAGTTTAATAGCACCACATTCTGCACAAGTAATTCACATAGTGCCTAATGTAATTATGGATTGATAATTGGTGTCTGGTTGGTAATTTAAAGCAGCTCTATTCCAGTCAGGGTTATTTCTTCTTGCTCTTGATGCAGTGGCACGACGGACTTGGGTCTGGAGTGCCGTTGAGTGATGTTGTGGTTCCTCAGCCCGGGCCGCCGCAGTGACTGCGCGGTTCCGGGCATGTCGAGATGCACGCTGATCAGGATTTTCCTGAGCCCGTGATTCTGCAGTGGCTGCGCGGATTGTGGCATGTCGAGATGCACGCTGATGAGGATTTTCCTTAACCTGTGCTGCAGCAGTTTCTGTGCGCTTTCTGGCTCGTCTAAATGCACTCGGATTAGGATTATCGTTAGCCTGTGCTGCAGAATTGGATATGCATTCTTTTGCCATGTCTCCATGCATGCTGTTCAGGGTGTACCTCAACTTTGGCTGCAGCAGTGGCTGCGCAGTCTGTAGCTTGGTTACGTGCACGCTGCTCTTCAGTTCCCTCAGCCTGTGCTACTGAGGTGCGTCCGTTGTTAGTTCGGGAAAGTCGCTGCTCCTGCACTGTTTGTTGTGCATGCAACAGCGGCACTCTCTTTGTGTGGTTTTTTTTTTGGAGAGGCCTGTTTTTTTCTTTTCGGCATTTTGTACGCGAGGGAAATCCTCACTCCCATCAGCACTCAGCGGAAGCTGAGTTGACCCAGGGTAGGCTCAAGAGCGGGTCAGATAATCGTCACCAGTGTTGGGCGTAAGTGGGAATCGAACTGGGGTCGCCGGGTTCGTGGTGCAGCGCGCTTACTGCTGCACTGCCGACACACACACACACAAATGAAATTACACACACACAGATCGAATTAAACACACACACATAGACTCACAAATACATCGACCTACACACACACACACAAACATGGACTGCACACACACAGACATATCGAATAACACACACACATGGACTCACACACACAGCGAGCTACACACACACATCGACTCACACACACACACATCGACTGACACACTCACATCGACTGACACACTCACATCGACGTACACACACCCATCAACTTACACACACAGACAGACTACGACCCACACACACAAACACATCGACTTACAAACACACACACACATAGGGACTCAAACACAACAACAACCGCTATTCGCCACTAAGTGGCGGTGACGTCACCACGATGCTTGTGCCAGGCTATGTGCACCGTGAGGCCACATGAAGTGTCGCACGCCCGCTGGCAGGAGGTCACGGGGCAGACTCGGGTGCCATGGGTCGACTGACTGAGACGACTGGCTGATGCACCTCTTGTGCCCCCTACCGTGCCAACTTTCTGTGCTTTAACCACCCGGCGCTCCGCTCATTGTTGTGAGCGTCGCTCCTCCGCCCTCCATTGTTGTTGGAGGGCGACTGCCTCCAACTGCCCAGTAGCGTCCTTCAAGAGCCTCCTCCACAGAGGTCGATCTTGATACCGCTGGTCCCAGTCATCGGCAAGTCCACTCAGCTCCACGTCCTCCTGTATCACATCACTCCATCTCTTCTCTAGTCCGTGCCGCGCCTGTTTAGCCCCCTCGATCCGGCCGAACAAAAGCTGTCTAGGCATGCGGTGGCTGGGCATGCGAACTACATGACCCAGCCAACGCAGCCTTGCCTGCCGGAGGAGCTCACCGATGGGACTTTGTCCACATCTTTCAAGGATTTGTGAGCTCCTCACGCAATCCAGCCTGGTTAAACCCATCTTAGGCAGCCCAGCCTAAATGTTTCTAACAGGCAAAGATGTTTTTCACACACATCCCTTGACCGCACCCGAGCATCGATCAGCCTCCCATTGTATCCATACCAAATGGAAATTCCTCCGGTACAGCTATCAAAGGCTTCACGAACTATGTGGTCAAAATAGATGTTAAATAATGTGGGACCTAGAGACATCCCTGTCGCACCCCAAGGTGTACAGGGAATGGCTCTGACTCTCGGCCATATAGTTTTACCCAGGCCCGCTCACCATCATGAAGGTCCTTAATGATCATGAGCAGAGGGTCAGGGACTCCGAAAGTACGAAGAACAACCCAGAGCCCAGGCCTACTGATGGTATCATAGGCCTTGACCAGGTCAATAAAGCAGAGATGTTGGTCTTGTTGGAATTCCCTACACCTCTGCTGCAGCAGACGGACAGAAAATATGGCATCTGTGCAAGACCGCCCTTTCCTGAAACTGCATTGGGGCTCCGCAAGCCTCTCCTCAGCGTGCCTAGCAAGGCGATGTTGAATAATCCTTGCCAGGACCTTTCCCGGCACACTGAGGAGTGAGATGCCCCTGTAGTTGTTACAGTCTGTGTGGTCCTCCTTCTTAAAGAGAAGGACTACCAGGGCATCCTTCCAATGCTGTGGAACCCGTCCAGTGGTCCAGACTGTTGTTATTATGTCATGTAGGGCAGTCTGTGCACAAACGCCACCCTCCCTCAGCATTTCTCTTGGGAGTTCCTTTCTGCCCGGTGCCTTTCATGTTCTCAGACTCTCGATCGCCTTCAGTACTTCCTCAACAGATGGCACCTCAACCAGCCACTCAGCAAATTCATCCCCCTTTTTCACACGTTGTTTTCCTGGCTGAGGGATTTCCCCTCCCCCAGGACCTCACAGAAATGCTCAACAAATCTGCAAACCTGTTCCTGATGGTCGGAGATTGGATTACCGTTCTTTCCCCTAATGATGGTAATAGGTGAGTTACTTTTTTGATGGATTAAAAGAGCGATTTGTGATCGCGGGCCACTGAGGCAGACTCCATCTCCTCAGCAACCCGCGACCACCACCCATCCTTGTAGTGCCTCACGGCTCTCTGAACCTCCGAGCGAAAGCTGCGGTAAGCCTCCTCATTCTCTGTCGTTGGATGCTATAGATGATTAGAGTGGGCCTGTCGCCTTTTCTCCGCCATCCTGAACACCTCCTCTGTCAGCCAGGGTCTCTGGGGAGTTCTGGACAACGTACCCAAAGCAGCCATTGCAGCTGCCTGAGTCACAGTCCTAAACCTTGCCCATTTACCCTCGACATCTGGAGGAGTGGGGGATGATGCCAACCCCAGCCACAAGCGATGATGAAATTCTCGCTTGCAACTTTCATCAGCTAGCAGAGACCAGGCCACCTTAGGTTTGAATGGGGTCCTGGGTGTACACCCACCACCGGAGTGGAAGAATGGCAGGTGCATCTTACAGATGACAAGTCGATGGTCAGAGGGCAGATCAGCTCCAAGGTAGGTCCTGGTGTCAAGGACATGGGCCCGCATCCGCTGTTCCGTCACTATGTAGTCCAGCAGATGTTCATGCTTGGACCCTGCATGCATCCATGATGTGGTGTGGATGCGTGGATGCCGGAACAGCTTGTTGTTAATTACAAGCCCATGGGCTGCACAAAAATCTAGCAGCCTCCTACCGTTATTATTGAGCTGATCTGGCCCATGCCTTCCAAATACTCCAGACCAGGTGCCAGCATCATGACCAACTCGGGCATTGAATTCACCCAACAAGATGACTCTATCCCGAGGGGCCTCTTTAGCTAGGATCTGTGACAGGAGGTCATAGAAGGCATTTGACTCATTGGCCTTGCCTGCATCCCTCCACGGATGTTCATCTTCGGTGGGGCCATAAGTAACCACGACCACCACTCCTCGCCTCCAGTTGATGGGAAGGCGAGCCCAAAGTAGCCTGGGGCTTACACCTCACCGCCATGCTCCCACGCCCCCTTCATTCTTTTGTTCAGAAGAAGAGCCACTCCCTGTTGTTTGGTAGTCTCCTGCCCCGAATAGAGGACTGTCCACCCCTCATGGTGGCAGGAGCCAGAGCCGGTCCACCGGACCTCCTGAATACCACAGAGATCCAGGCGGTACTGTTCCAGCTCCCGACAGAGGAGTGGCAGCCTCTCCTCCACAATAAGCATTCGAACATTCCACGTGGTCATACATAGTGGCTTTTTGTTGTTTCTGGAGGTGCCCCGAGGGTAAAGATTCAATCTCCTGGGGTTTAGCCAGGAGACGTCATAGACGCCTGTCCTCCCGGGGCCTCCGGCACAAGCTTATTAATTAGATATTTTTTACGTGGTTTTGTGGTAATTTATTGAAGGTGGAGGGTTTACCAGCCCCTCGCACCCGTCCAGAGCCCCCATTTAGCCGCTGTGATGGTTACAAACGCCCTGAGGGGAAAGGCCAATCGGAATTGGCCCTCCCACCCACAGCACTGTCCACGACAACGTTGCCCGTCCGGCACCACGAAGAGGTAGTGGGTTGTTTTTGCCGCACATCGACTCTCACACACACATCGACTTACACACAGACATATCGATGTACACACACATCTAATGAAACATGGTTTGCAAGCCAAATCCTTCGCAATGTGCATCCACACAGAGACAGACACAGACGGACAGACAAAGAATGCCTTTTATAGGTAAGATTTAGATGTTGAAGCTTTTTGTGTAGTTATGCAACAACGTATTATCACCACCAGAGCTATGCACTTTTAAATAATCTAGATTGAAAAGAAATTCATTTTAGAACTTTTTGTCTTTAATTTCTTTGTCTACGTATGTGCGAAAGAAGTTGTCGCCCTCACCAACACTACCTCAGCCTACTCCTCGTCCGCCCCATCCTAGCCCACATGCCCATTGTTACATTTAACCCCACGTCACATTCCCCGTCTTCCTAATTCCCTCATCCCCATTTTTACCTCCCCCCCCCCCCCCCCACCTGCTCTGCTCCCACCCCCAACAGCCCCGTGGCCAGCGAGCGCGATAGCTCGGTGGTGGAGGTGCGTGCAGGCGGGGGCTACCGCCTGCGGCCCGGCTGGAGGCTGCATCTCTACGTGAGCACGGCGCCGTGCGGGGACGCCAGGCTCTTCTCCACGCAGGAGAGGGAGGGTGCGTGCTCCTTGGCGGTGGTGTAGCCGGTTCGCGCTTTCAAATCCCGGCGGACCCCAGTTTGATTCCCGCTCACGGCCACCAACATCAGTGACGATTATCTGAACCGGTCATTTGGCCTCCCCTAGGTCGACTCAGCCGCAAAATTATTACCTGGTGCGGTGTGTAAACATCACGAACCTGGCGACCCGAGTTCGACTCCCACTCACGGCCAACTGGTGACGATTATCTGAATCGGTCATGGGCCTTCCCTAGGGCGACACAGCCTCAAATGAGTACCTGTTGTGTGAACATCGCCACTGGGGAGACAAAGGCGGATGGGCGTGGTTTTGGCCGCCCACCCCCTCGTGTGCCATGCTGGTCTTCATAGTTGCTCCCTAACATCACTTGCCCCAACAGTCTGTTCAGGCTATACAGGGGATCTTTATCATTGTGATCCTAGCCTGGCACAAGCGCCATGGCAAACCTCGCCGCCACTTTGTGGTGAATGGCGGTTATTTGCTGTTGGACCCAGTCCCATCGCTGGGCTCCTTGGGCAGGCAAGGCTATGTTAGCTGGGTCATGTAGCACGCATGCCCACCGCATGTCCAAACAGCTTTTGTTCGGCCGGATAGAGGCAACTAAACGGGCGCGGCATGGGCTAGAGAGGGGATGTTGTGATGTGGTATGCGAAAATATTGAGCTGATTGAACTTGGAGAAACTGAAACCGAGTATCGGTGTCAAGATCGGCCTCTGTGGAGGAGGCTCATGAAGGACGTTAATGGGCAGTTGGAGACAGTAGCCCTCCAGAAAAATCGGAGGGCAGAGGAGCGACGCTCATAACAACGAGCGGAGCGCCGGCCGTCTAAAACACAGCAAGTTGGCACAGGTGGTGCATCGGCCAGTCATCTCAGTCAGCCAACCCATGGCACCTGGGTCTGTCCCGTGACCTGCCAGCGGTCATTCGACACTTCACGTAGCCTGAAACTGCACCGGGTCTGACACAAGTGCCATGGTGACGTCACCACCACTTTGTGGCAAACGGGGGTTGTTGTTGTGTTAAAAGGGCTCGAGAAAGAGGTTGGTCGGGCCCAAGTTGTTTGATGACGAGGTGAAGGATGCGTATGGTGGGAGACTCACGGGGGGGAGGGGGGTTAAAAGGGAGGAGGGAAATGGGGGAGGGAAGGAGAGTAAGCAAAATAGGACAGATCGATGGAAGGGATAGACCCACACTTTACCCTACCAAAAGTGTAGCTCTCTAACCTCCCCGTGCCACAATGGACCGATGTTCCCATCCGCCGAACACGTGGGCCGATGTTTGACGCAGCTCATTAGAGGCTTCAAGCACCCATGACGAGGAATTTAACTCATTCCCATTAGATTGAGGCTACCGTCGGGAAAAGTGGAGTGTCAAGTGAGAATGGGGATGAGAACCGGTGGAGGTAAAGCACTCCTGGCCTCATGCCCCCCCCCCCCCCGCTCTCACCCACCAATCACGAGCCCTCCCGCGTTCCCAACCGCCCCTCCTGACGTCGATACTCGGTTTCTCCGGCTGCTCAAACGGCCATGGGTCATAATAACCCTGATGAAAATCTCGACATAACTCCGATAATTGACAATTTCAATTCACGCCCTGCGTTTTTAATTTCCCTGTGTGGACTTGGCGAAGCGGGATTGTCTTCCGCACAGAGTTGGCGGCGGCTGAGAGTGAGACTTAGACGACCAGTGAAACATCGTGGGGACCTGGTTAGCACGAGGCACGGGGTTAGGGTCACGTGTACAGCCGGTCTGAACATTTAAGTTTTGGGCCAGGATTATGGCAAGTATTAGGGGTAGAGCTTGACCTAATGGCACGGTTGCCTAATTGTCCGCTTGCTTCGTTACCCAGTTTCACAATTATCTAGTTACATTATTATCATTGGATTATCCAGTTACCAACTTGCTGAGTTGTTTAGTTCCGCAGTTAATTATTTGAAGTCCCAATGATACCTGAGCGCTGCACCGCGTGTGGGATGATGATGACTGGGCCTGAGTGCTGCACCACGTGTGGGATGATGATGACGACAACGATGATGGTGACGACTCGGGCAGGTAATGCAGTCGGCGCGGACCGGCACCCGAGGCGGCGTGCTCGGGGCCAGCTGCGCACGAAGCTGGAGTGTGGCGAGGGCACGGTGCCAGCTCGCCGCTGCCTGGAGCCACAAACGTGGGACGGCGTCCTCCAGGGAGAGCCCCTCCTCGCCATGGCCTGCAGCGACAAGATCGCTCGGTGAGCAAGCACCGCAACAACGGCAAAACAACGGCCTCCAGCCACCGCCGTCTTTCGCCACTATTGTGGCGGTGATGTCACCACGGTGCTTGTGCCAGGCTAGGTGCACTTCAGGGTCACAATACGTTGTCCAAGGCTCGCCGACAGGAGGTCACGGGAAGAGGACCAGATGTTATGGGTTGACTGACTAGGAAGTGACTGACTCTTCCCAGATCAGCACGCTCGCACGCAAGAGACAAAGATCCCCCATATAGTCTGTAACAATCTGTAAGGGCACGTGTTGTTAGCGAGCAACTATGAAGGCCAGCACAGCACACGAGTGGGTGGGTGGTCAACACCACGCCCAGCCGCCTTTGTCTACCTAATGGCGATGTTTACACATCACACCATTTCCTCATTTGAGGCTGAGTCGACCTATGGGAGGTCCAAGACCAGTTCAAATAATGGTAACTGGTATTGGTCGTGAGCGAGAATTGAACTCAGGTGGCGAGGTTCGTAGCGCAGTGCGCTAACCGTGACATGATTTCTCCCCACGCTCGCAGGCACGCACACACACACAGGTACACACGCGCACAAAGGCACAGATACCAACGTATGAGTGCCGTTGGCGAGCACCTACGAAGGTCAACCAGGCACACCAGGCGGTAATGTCGATAGCACGGAGCCTCTGTCTCTCCAATACTGATGTTTACACACTGCACCAGTTACTCATTTCAGGCTGAGTCGACCGAGTGGAGGCCCAGGAAAAGGCCACATAATCGCCAACCATCATTGGTCATGTTGACCACCCCCACTCTCTCGCGTGCTCGCTAACAGCACTTTCCGCAACATCCTGTTGAGGCTGTACGGAAGATCTTTGTCTTCTTGCTTGTCAGAGGAGAAGGGAGGGGAGAGGGGATGGAGCGATTGGTGATCAGTCCGTGCTGTTCCTGACACCGATTGCGAGTGACGCTCCGCAAAGCTTTGAGCACGTCGCAAAGGATTACACAGCACAGTTTAAGCAGATCGGGCGACTTAGAGGCAGCTCGGGTTAATGGAAGGGTCCAGGGGATTGTGGCGCAGGAGGCAGATGCGAGGAGTGCGGCCCAGGGGGCTTTTAGAGGAGTCGTGAAACATAGGTTTGTTTGTTTTTACAAAAAAACGGCACGACTACACAAGCCCATTTCCACTTTCCCCACCCCGTAGAGCTTAAACCACGAGCAAAGTCAGAACCGCTCCCCTCCCACCCAGGTCTCCCTCTCTCTTTCTCTCTCCCCGCACGGTCATCTGCAGGGTTTTCACACACACACACAAAAGACCCCCTTACATCCGACATAGACGTTTGGGGCAAGCGCCGTTAGCGAGTAGCACCTAAAAGGTCGGAACGTCGCACAAAGGGGTGTTGTGGCTAGCATCACGCATTTGTCTCCCCAGTGGCGATGTTTACACACAGCACCGGGTACTCATTTGAGGCTGAGTCGACCTAGGGGAGGCCCGTGACCTGTTCAGATAGTCGTCACTGGTGTTGGTGGTTAGCACACTGCACATAGCACAGTGTGCTAACCACCACACTACCGCTCCCACACTCACATGTACACACACATACACGTATATAATATACTAGCGGGAAGTACCGGCGTTGCCCCGGCGAAAAAGACACACACACACATAGACTTACACACACACAGACATCGACCCACGCACAAACACATCGACTTACACACGCACACACCGACTTACACACGCACACACATAGCGACTGACACACACACAACAACAACCACCGCCATTCGCCACTAAGTGGCGGTGACATCACCACGTCGCTTGTGCCAGGCCATGTGTACCTTGAGGCCACGTGAAGTGTCGAACGCCCGCTGGCAGGAGGTCACGGGGCAGATCCAGGTGCCACGGGTCGACTGACTGAGCTGACTGAGATTACTGGCTGATGCACCATCTGTGCCAACTTGCTGTGCTTTAGCCACCCGGCGCTCCGCTCGTTGTTGTGAGCGTCACTCCTCCGCCCTCCGATGTTGTTGGAGGGCGACTGCCTCCAACTTCCCAGTAGCGTCCTTCACGAGCCTCCTCCACAGAGGCCGATCTTGACACCGCTGGTACCAGTCATCGGCAAGTCCACTCAGCTCCACGTCCTCCTGTACCACATCACTCTATCTCTTCTCTAGCCCGTGCCGCACCCGTTAAGCCCCCTCGATCCGGCCGAACAGAAGCTGTTTAGGCATGTGGTGGCTGGGCATGCGGGCTACATGACCCAGCCAACGCAGCCTTGCCTGCCAGAGGAGCTCACCGATGGGGCTTTGCCCAGATCATTCAAGGGTTTGTGAGCTCCTCACACAATCCCGCCTGGTTAAACCCAGGAGGGATCACAGGCAGGCCAGCCTAAATGTTTCTAACCGGCGACGATGCTCCATTAGGGGATTCCACGTTTCGCAAGCGGAGAGAAGGGAGGGAATGACCGTGGCCGAGAAGACCTGAAGCTTTGTGCGGAGCAACAGACCAGGTAGCTTCCACACAGCGTTACGCAACCGATGAAAAGATATTGCCGCTCGACTGATTCGGCGTGAGACCTCTGCTGTTAAACCGGAGCCGGTCATGAGCACACTGTCCTGGTATGGGAAACTCTCCACTCTCTCCACAACTGCCCCATCACTGATTGGGAGTTGTGGGGGTGGAGTGTCCGATGGTACAAATACCCAGGCAGGTGCTTCGTTTTGGTGGGGCTGATGGTAAGGCTCCACCTCTTAGCGGCACGCTCCAGTTTCAGCAGCAGAGTCTCCAACTCCTCCTCTGAGTGAGCAGCAATTACCAGATCATCGGCATACATAATGTAGTTGAGCAATAGGGAGCAATCCATTGACCGCACCCGGGCATCGATCAGCCTCCCATTATATCTGTACCAAATGGAAATTCCTTAAATATCTGACACACATACATCCACTTACACACACACACATGAACTTACACACACAGACATCGACTTACACACATACATGTGAACTTTTATATTTACCAACTGAGTTTGTAAAGATTCGTTTTCTATGTACGTAATGTTAGGGCAAGAGCCAATGAAGAGGGAAAATGCAAACGATTGTTAATGCACCTTTGAGGATCAGCACACTGTAATCAAAGGTGAAGGTGATACTTCATTTGTATGATATGCCTTTATGTTGTATTGAATTCTATGAGTCATAAGTAAATGGTTAATGGGATAAAAAGACTTAAGTATTTACTCTTTGTTTTTTTCGGTAAAGTCACGTATAAATAAGAAATAATAATAAAATAAAATTACATAATAGCATACGACGTTTCGATTGCAACGCAAGCAATCATCATCAGGTATAGAAGAGCTAAGTTTAAGAGAGAGAGGAAACACAGAGAGATGGAGAAGCACATCAAATTGAACAAGATTTAGTAAAATTTGGAAACAATATAATAACCAACCCTCTGAGCTGCATTATATTGTTTCCAAATTTTACTAAATCTTGTTCAATTTGATGTGCTTCTCCATCTCTCTGTGTTTCCTCTCTCTCTTAAATTTATCTCTTTTATACCTGATGATGATTGCTTGCGTTGCAATCGAAACGTCGTATGTATACTATTATGTAATTTTATTTTATTATTATTTCTTATTTATACGTGACTTTACCGAAAAAAACAAAGAGTAATTCCTGCAGTCACGAAAGCACCAAATCAACTTAAGTATTTGTACTGTAGTCTTTATTACTGTTGTTTTTAATAGTACTGTAGTAAGGCGCTTGAGGAAGCACAGACGATCTATCATTTGTAATAGATAAATGGGGTAAATGGGGAGAAGGGAGGTAGGGCAGGTAATGGCCGTGGCGAAATAAGAACAGCGCGCGGGCGGTGCCGCAAACAACCGCTGGCAGCCAGACCGCCGACAGGACACTTGGCAGGCACGGAGGCAGGCAAGAGACTTGGGGATGGAGCGACGAGATGTGGGACGGCGAGGAAGCCGCTCTGCATCACAAAACCAAGGTGCTATGCTTCTCTCCGGGACTAAAGCAGGAAGTTATTTTTCCCCAATTACATTCCTTGAATAATTATCAAATAGAGCAAGTCAAGGTCTATAAGTATCTTGGGGTCATCCTGGATTCAAAACTTAGTTTTGAAGATCACATTGATCATATTGGTAAAAAGACAAAAATAAAAATTGGTTTTCTGTATCGACACAAGCACTGCTTACCCCCAATGTTCCGTTTGGAATTGATAAAAGCTACCATACTGCCTCTACTTGACTACTGTGACATCGTGTATAAATCAGCAACAAGTACTGTACTGAAGAAGCTTGATTCCATCTATCACTCGGCCTTAAGATTTGCATTGAACTGCCCATATAGGACTCACCACTGTGATCTCTACATTGGGTCAAACTTAACATCTCTTAATGTTCAACGGCTTGTGCACCAGATCTTATTTATTCACGATGTACTTACAAAAAATTCCGCAGACTACCTACTGGATCTCCTCTCTGTTTCAAAGAACAAATTTTGACCTCAGGTCTTCGCTCATTTACCAGCTTCACATTCCCTATTGCCGTACAAAAACTGGAGGAAGGGCCTTTGCTGTTGATGCCCCCAGGGTCCGGAATGCTATTGCCAATAAACTGCAACTTGAATCACTACCTATGAGATCTTCACTCAAAACTGCTCTAGAGGAGTTGTACAACCCTAGCTGCCACTGCTATTCAGTGGCCTAAAATATGGCTCTAGATTTTGGTGTTATAATTTATTTACGTAGTTTATTGTTAAAAATTCGGTCACAGTCCCTATGATCACTGTTACATTGGATTTATGGCTTTTATTTTGTTGATTTCGAAAAGTTGTTTTTTGTTTTGGCCATGTTTTTGTTTATTGTAGTACGGAGTTAGACTGATGGCCTTAATCTTAGTTGTCTTGTGGTTGTTGTTGTTGTTATTTGACTTGCATCCCACTGGGATTTTTGCACACAGCGTTGGTGTACGGTGCTATTTCAGGAATATTTTGATATTTTTTTCCTGTATTTTCTGTTTGCACAGTCACACAAAGTCACTTTAAGATGTTTTCTTGTTCATGTTTTTTGTTTGTTGCGGTTGTACCCGATTCAAGAGCCGAATGGCTCACAGGGCTATACCAAATAAATGAAACTATGGAACTATGCATCAGCCAGGCCACCGAAATGTTGGCCGGTAGGCGCGGGTGAAGGCAGGAGACCCGGGAAGGAAGCGATGTGAAGGCAGCGCAGGGCAGCGAGGTGTGGGCGCGGTCTTAGCGAGCACCCACCGACAGCCGAACTGCGCCCCAGCAGGCGTGGGGTAAAGCAGCACACGTGAGAGGGGAGTCGCGCCCACAACCAAAGCAAGAGCCTCTCCAATGTAATGAAACACGAAATAGGGCCTCTCCAATATAATGAAACTGCCACTTATTGCTGAGCTGCACCCCGCTATCAAAGAGCCTCTTTGTAAACAATGTTTCTGGTCTTACCTGCTGGTGCAAAGTAATGTAAATATTTGTCATTACCTACACGAGAGCATCCAACATAAAGTTGGCCATGAGAAAATCACGGATTTGACACATTCATTCACAACACTTTTATAGATTGTCCTTGCGCATTGTTAATGGACATTGCAAAGCTGAGCTGGATGGGGAATTGAAGCCTCCTAAAATGAAAGACTGTGTCGTTTAGCATTATAGGTATGCGAGGGAGAAATACGTCTTCACCTTTAGAATTGCCTGTAATTGTTGTAGCTTCGATAACATTTGAATGTAATTCTTAAACAATTAACCTTGTGCCATTGCATAATCTAGGTGGGTCCAATTTTCTCAAGAGCAGGAAAGGTGCCCCAATTTTTAGTAGCAAGTTGTGTGGAGGAACACCCGGGAGCTGCAGAGAATTCAAGAATCCAACAGAAGAGTGAACAATTTGATCATGGTCCAACACTGAGTCAATAGATTTGTGGGACTCGCTCTCTCCAGGTAATTTGTGCAACAGCATGGAATTGATTCTGTGAACAGCATCATTTCGTGGAGCCAAAATGGCCCTCTCCCGTAGCCAGCTAACATCTCGAAAGTGTTGTTGCATGTTTGGGTACACTTTTTCCTCCAGTTCCTGTTCTGAAGTGGAAAGGGTCCCTTTAGACATGGTGATAAGTCCATTTGTGCCGTCAGCAACAATACTGCCATTTCCAATGTCAAGAAGAGCTTCAGCAAAGTTGCCTGCCTCTTGGTATCCATGGGGATATACAGTGAGGGAAAAAAGTATTTGCTCCCCTGTTGATTTTGTACTTTTGCCCACTGACAAAGAAATGATCAGTCTATAATTTTAATGGTAGGTTTATTTGAACAGTGAGAGACAATAACAACAAAAAATATCCAGTAAAACGCATGTCAAAAATGTTATAAATTGATTGGCATTTTAATGAGGGAAATAAGTATTTGACCCCTCTGCAAAACATGAATTAGTACTTGGTGGCAAAACCCGTGTTGGCAATCATAGAGGTCAGACGTTTCTTGTTGTTGGCTACCTGGTTTGCACACATCTCAGGAGGGATTTTGTCCCATTCCTCTTTGCAGATCTTCTCCAAGTCATTAAGGTTTCGAGGCTGACGTTTGGCAACTCGAACCTTCAGCTCCCTCCACAGAGTTTCTATGGGATTAAGGTTTGGAGACTGGCTAGGCCACTCTAGGACCTTAATGTGCTTCTTCTTGAGCAACCCCTTTGTTGCCTTGGCCGTGTGTTTTGGGTCATTGTCATGCTGAAATACCCATCCACGACACATTTTCAATGCCCTGGCTGAGGGAAGGAAGTTCTCACCCAATATTTGACGGTACATGGCCCCGTCCATCGTCCCTTTGATGCGGTGAAGTTGTCCTGTCCCCTTAGCAGAAAAACACCCCCAAAGCATGTTTCCACCTCCATTTTTGGCGGTGGGGATGGTGTTCTTGGGGTCATAGGCAGCATTCCTCCTCCTCCAAACACGGCGAGTTGAGTTGATGCCAAAGAGCTCCATTTTGGTCTCATGTAACCACAACACTTTCACCCAGTTGTCCTCTGAATCATTAAGATGTTCATTGGCAAACATTAGACGGGCATGTATATATGCTTTCTTAAGCAGGGGGACCTTGCGGGTGCTGCAGGATTTCAGTCCTTCACGGCATAGTGTGTTACCAATTGTTTTCTTGGTGACTATGGTCCCAGCTGCCTTGAGATCATTGACAAGATCCTCCCGTGTAGTTCTGGGCTGATTCCTCACCGTTCTCATGATCATTGCAACTCCACGAGGTGAGATCTTGCATGGAGCCCCAGGCCGAGGGAGATTGACAGTTCTTTTGTGTTTCTTCCATTTGCGAATAATCGCACCAACTGTTGTCACCTTCTCACCAAGCTGCTTGGCAATGGTCTTGTAGCCCATTCCAGCCTTGTGTAGGTCTACAATCTTGTTCCTGTCATCCTTGGAGAGCTCTTTGGTCTTGGCCATGGTGGAGAGTTTGGAATCTGATTGATTGATTGCTTCTGTGGACAGGTGCCTTTTATACAGGTAACAAGCCGAGATTAGGAGCACTCCCTTTAAGAGTGTGCGCCTAATCTCAGCTCGTTACCTGTGTAAAAGACACCTGGGAGCCAGAAATCTTTCTGATTGAGAGGGGGTCAAATACTTATTTCCCTCATTAAAATGCAAATCAATTTATAACATTTTTGACATGCGTTTTTCTGGATTTTGTTGTCGTTATTCTGTCTCTCACTGTTCAAATAAACCTACCATTAAAATTATAGACTGATCATTTCTTTGTCAGTGGGCAAACGTACAAAATCAGCAGGGGATCAAATACTTTTTTCCCTCACTGTACACGCATGTTTGTAGTTAGTCTCAGTTTCATTACGTGCCTCCAGAGGAACGATGACTTGATGCAGGCATTTAACTAATCAGCTTTGGTTCCTCGAAGTACAACAGGTAAGGTTTGTCGGAAGTCACCAGCCATGAGAAAAGTTACACCACCTATAATCCTGGAATTGTCGCGGAGGTCCTGCAAAGTTGTATTGATAGCCTCAAATTCTCCCTTGTGGAACGTGGTGCATTCATCCCACACTATAAAATCACAATTAAGCAGGACTTGTGCAAGGGCAGTCCCCTTTGAAATATTGCAAACAGGGTGTTCTTGTCGGGATGGGTCCAATAAAAGCTTAAATATGGAATGGGCAGTTTTTCATCCAGTAAGCAGAGTTGCTGCAATCCCTGATGATGCCACAGCCAGGGCAATTTTCTCCCTCTGGCGAACCTAAGCGAGGAGCAGGTTGAGAACAAAGGTCTTCCCAGTACCGCTAGGTGCATCAAGACAAAAAAGGCCTTCATTTTTAGTCTCAATAACTTCCAAGATTTGCGTGTAGGCTTCTCTTTGTGCATCCATCAGCTTTTGTTCATTTTCCTCAATAAATTTAATAAGCTCTAAACCATCATAGGATATTTCACGTAGGATCTCTTGAGCAAGGGCATGCAGGTTGTCTCTGTAGAGTATTGGTAGTCCGATAGACGTGAGGTCTTTTCCCCCAATGGTGTGAAGTTAGTATTCAAGGAGGATGAGGGCCTGGTTAAAGATGACATCAGGAAAGGTGACGTCGAGGTTGGATTTTCTCGTTGACCTCTGTGGAGGATGTCCTCACTCATGCCCTCTTTGTAGTTTTTGCCCCCATGGGGTTAGATGGGCTGCAAACTTAACGAATCATGCAGAAGAGCAATCTCAGTTGAGAAGGGGACTGACTAACAGAAGCTTCTGTCATAGCTTTATCAAGATGCTGATCATCCTCAAGAATTGAAAGCTTCCCTATATGTTTGACAGACAACTCCTTCCACTGATTTGAGGTCTTCGAATGATTTGGGCCCTTCGACAACACGGAGAAGCATTGAGAGAAAAAAGCACTCCTGATTGTTGGGATGAACTGTGTAGACGCTTCCTAAGGCATCAGATTGACTAACACCAGCACGTCGCTTCTATTTTTTTTTAGCAGTCCATGTACTGTATGGTAGGAGGGAACTTCATGGTAGAGCAGGGTGGCAGCAAATGGGTCACTTTGGCACAAAACAAAGGACGGTATCAGGGTAGTATCTTTTGGAGCCAGGACTTGTTGTTCGGCATTTCCTTCGGTGAAGTAGATGCATTGACCGTTTTTGAGGTGAACTGCCAAGTGGACGACTTTGGGTGAACGCTCATGGATGGGGAAGCCAATAATTCTCCAAATGGCCTCATTGCTGCTGATGTATCTTCCTTGGACAAAAAGTTTAACCTCATCTACACTTTGCCCCTCTTTTTGTAATTCAAAGACAGCCATGTAAGAGCCTTTGTTGATGTGTTTGCAAACATTTAACAGAATTGCAGGATTCCACATTAACGTGGGCCTCGAAGATCTTGCACAGAGGAGGGCACTCGTGAACGATCCACTGGTTGTCAACCTTCATTTCAGAGTTAGTGCCAGGTCTGAGCGTTGTTTCAAATCCACCATCCTCAGTATTTCTGCGAGGATATAGAGGATAGCCATCATGCCCTGACTGAGTGTTTTTCAAGTGGATACCTCTTTGTATACTTGTGGTCTTGCATACATGGCGAATTTGGATTGAACTCCCCACATGGGCCATGGACCATTTGCTTGCAGACCACATTAAATAGGGCAGGGTCTTGATGGGGGTCAGGTAGCTCATCACTGATAAATGTGTTAATGTCACTTGCATTCATTTTTTCCCTCATCCGTAGAAAAATGTGAACATAAGGAAGACCCACGTTTTGGCCACCCAATGGTGTGCAAGTTACATCCGGTCTCTCCAAAGATGCCGCCTTCCTTAGTCGTACTAAGCCTCATGATTTCATCAAGTTTGAGTTTAAAGACCCTTGCAATGATGTCATGTCTGTCTATTGGCTTTTGGTTTGGATAAAGCTCAACCTGGATCTCCTTCCATTTAGGATTGCAAGTGAAGGTGATTAAGAGATTGGGCCTGCCATATTGCCTGATGTATATCATGGCATCCTGAGTCTTATCATGCATGTATCTTGGTCCACCTGTGAAGGATGAAGGCAAAATAACTAATCTCCCCACATTCTGAGCATTTGCATCTCCGCCAGCATTGATAACGTCCCTGAGATGAGCATACTGTTCTCCACGCAGGCATTTTTGATTCAGTTGAATGTAAAAAATGCGCTCACTCTCAATTTTGGCATACTCATCAACAACATGCAGCAGGTTATCATTTGAAGCTCAGGCGACCTAGGGGAGGCTCACGACTGTTTCAGAGAATCGTCATCGGTGTTGGTCGTGAGGGGGAATGGAACTGGGATCGGCGGGTTCGTGGTGCAGCGCGCTTACTGCTAGACTACTGACACACACACACATGGACGCACACACACACAGCGAATGGCTGTACTTTGTTGTCTAAGTAAATTAAATAGAGCAGTTAGTATGCAGGGGAAAAAAGCGTGTTACGTAGTGTATATCTGCTGTAATCAAACATCTTGTTTAAAAAGATAGCGGCGAGCGAAAGTTCCAAATAAATGTAAACATATTTTTTGGGCATTTCAGTAAAGTCACGTAAAACAATTCTTTTTCACAAAAAACTACGACGTTTCGATCGCAACACAAGCAATTGTCATCAGGAGAAAAAAGAGGGGGAAAGCTGCTGAGGCAGAATGTTTTAAAGGTTGTAAATGGGTGTAGCCCAAGGGTCATAGTCGAAATGGGCGGGGCTAGTTATGTTAATGTGAGAAATTTGCATGTCAATGTGAGGTCGGAGAGCGACCTCCACGATGAGGGCACGGAGGTAGCCATTGTCTTGTGAGAGATTAGCATGTCAATGTAAGATCGCAGAGCCACCGCCACATCGAGGACACGAACAACGGTGGCTGTGTTAGTGTGAGACATTTAATCTGTTAATGTAAAATCAGAGATCAGCATGTCAATGTAAGATCGCAGAGCCACCGCCACATCGAGGACACGAGCGACGGTGGCTGTGTTAGTGTGAGACATTTAATCTGTTAATGTAAAATCAGAGATTAGCATGTCAATGTAAGATCGCAGAGCCACCGCCACATCGAGGACACGAGCGACGGTGGCTGTGTTAGTGTGAGACATTTAATCTGTTAATGTAAAATCAGAGATCAGCATGTCAATGTAAGATCGCAGAGCCACCGCCACATCGAGGACACGAGCGACGGTGGCTGTGTTAGTGTGAGACATTTAATCTGTTAATGTAAAATCAGAGATTAGCATGTCAATGTAAGATCGCAGAGCCACCGCCACATCGAGGACACGAGCGACGGTGGCTGTGTTAGTGTGAGACATTTAACCTGTTAATGTAAATTCAGAGATTAGCATGTCAATGTAAGATCGCAGAGCCACCGCCACATCGAGGACACGAGCGACGGTGGCTGTGTTAGTGTGAGACATTTAATCTTTTAATGTAAATTCAGAGATTAGCATGTCAATGTAAGATCACAGAGCCACCGCCACATCGAGGACACGAGCGACGGTGACTGTGTTAGTGTGAGACATTTAACCTGTTAATGTAAAATCAGAGAGTCGAAAATAACTACTGACATTGGAAGGTAGGATAATATAAATATATGTTTGAAGGGAGCTGTGAATCCGTGTGTTACCTTGGGCAGTGTCCACACCAAAGAGAAATCCCCCCTGACCCCCACCGAACGCGTGTTACTTAGTAGGGGCCCTCCCCCCACGGAACGCGTGTGAGTTGGTATGGCCGAGCGTGCGCTAGCTAATAAATAAATAAATGACCAAAACAGCACTAAATCGCTAATTAAACTACTTTAAAGGTGACAGACGCGAAATCGGAATAGAGCTGGCTCAGCACGGGGCTTGTGGCGTGGTACCTGGCAATTTTTTTCAACGTTAACCCCACGGTTAACGAGCCAAATCCTTCGCAAGTTTCGGGCCGCACACACACACAGACAGACAGAAAAACAATGACACGTATAGGTGAGAAGAGAAGAAGTTGGGGTGGGACGGAGCCAAAGCCATACGGTATCATTAAAATCCGGGTTCGTGCTTGAGCAAATACATTTAGGGCTTGGAGAGAGATTGCAGATTTGTTTGCGATGCTTGCCGGCACGCGTTGGTGAGGGTGGCAGGAGGGGGAGAGAGGAGGGATATTGCAAAGCGGCGGACGGATGAAGGGGTGGAGAGGTCGTGGATCGCACGCCTCGCAGTGAGCTCACGCCGCACCGTGCACGGCGCTTACCGAAGCCCTCAAGGCGATCTCTTGACGTCAAGATGGGGGAGAGAGAGGTGGCGACGGAGGGGATATCAGTGGCTGAGGCGGTGTATGTACGTTGAACTTCTTTCGCACGTGCTTAGCAAACCGTGCTAATCGGGGATGCGGGGGCAGGCCAACCAACTAAACACCAAAAGCAGATCCAGAGACATGAGTTTTCATTTAAAGTGCATAGCTCCCAGTGGCTTCCTGATATCGGAAGAAAGAGCGTTCCAGACGGCCGCAGAAGTGCATCTGAAAGAGCGCGATGCAGTGACCGTCTTTGTTCGATGGCCAGCCAGAAGCCGCCGCCGCTGTGAGGATGACCGGAGTTCGCGTGCTGGTTTATGCTCCTTGACGAGGTCAGCAAGGTACATTGTGGTTCATTTGTGGCAAGGACTTGCCAAGGTATCGTGGGTGGGGCGCGTTCATAATGACTGTATCAGTGACGTGGAGTTGGCATCGCCGAATTCACGCATTATCGGACGATAGATGAGGACGGATGATGATGATGACGACGATGATGATTTTTTTCAAATTTCACATTAATGTATATATAAAAAAATCCTATGCCATGTATTTTGGGGTTTTATTCGGGTATATGCCCTTGGTGATGTTGTATATATTGTGTTGTGAAAAAATAACAAAAATGAAAAATATGCAGAATTCATATTCTTGGTTCTTTTGGTAAAGTCACATAGAAGGGAACCAAGAATATTAATCCCTGCAGTCACGAAAGCTTTAAATAAAAAATATGAAGAATTATTACAAACATGCAAATTAACGAAATCATGAAAATTTGGCAAAATAATAAAATAATTACATGCCTGTGTAATTTATGTTAATTGAGTGTAAATGTAATGTGATCAATCGTATGTGTGATTAAATGGGCATAAAATGTTAAGTGAAAATGTATGTGTATGATGTGAATTATAATACACATTATCAATGTGTGTAAGTGTGAGTGTGCCTGTGTAATATAAATCTGTGTGTGTTTGTATTATGGCCAATATGTGTGTGTGTAGTTATGTGTATTATTGTCGGCTCTTTCGTTGTCTTGGGGATGTATTGTGTGTGTGTGCGTGTGACTGTGTGTGATTAATCTGTGTGTGTGATGCATGGCTTCGTTGTCTAGGGGTGTATTAGCAATAGTGATAATACAATGATTCTCGCTTTAACTTTTACTGATTATGATTCTCGCTTAAACATTTACTGATTATGATTTTAGTTTAATTATGTTCGGTCTCAGGATTCAGATCTCGCCGCAGAATACCGTTCTTATAATAAAGATGATTATGCTTGAACTTCGGAAGGAACCACGCAGACTCTTCTGTGTTAAGCAACTTTGATATCTAAAAACACTCTAATATGCGAACACACTTATCATCAGAATTACCACAACAGTACTCATGCAGATACCGTGCTCATCGATCTGCACGAATAGAAACATCAATGGTCAAGTCTTATGTTTACGTTTTTAAATAGGGCAATAGAACAATAGGCTAACTTCTCATGGTAACGCGACAATACACAACGATAGGAAACCTAAAAATTGGCAATATAATACGGAAACATGAAAAAAATGCGTACCCAATGGCTAAAGGGGCATCAACGAATTCATTGCTATGATTATGGCGTTCAAAAGAAATATCCCAAAACAATAGTATTCTTGCGAGTGTATAGACTTGGAAAATATATGCTTATCAATTGGCTAGTAGGACGTCAGTGAATGAATTGGTAAGAGTATGCGATTCAAAGAAACAAACGACGAAAATACTTCTAACCACCGTATTCATGCAGCTTAAGGGACAGAACAACGCTTCTCAACGAACGGTTAATACTTAACACACCACCTTGGAATGGCAACCCTAGGCAAAACAAACACCACGAAACAGCCTTATTCTTTTTTTTATTTAAAGCTTTCGTGACTGCAGGGATTCATATTCTTGGTTCTTTGGGTAAAATAACGTAGAAGGGAAACAATAAAAAAAATAAAAATATATATAAAACAATAAAATTCTCACGACATTTCGACTGCAACACAAACAATCATCATAAGGTGTGAAAACCACAACAAGAAAATGTGAAAAAAGTGGCGGTTTTTTTTACTAACGTAAAAAAAAGTGGCGTTTTTTTTCCTAACGTGGGGAGCGATAATGTAGCGGTTAGCGCTACGCTGCGCTATGAACCTAGCGACCCGGGTTCGATTCCCGCTCACGGCCAACACCAGTGACGATTATCTGAACCGGTCCCGGGCCTTCCCTAGGTCGACTCAGCCTCAAATGAGTACCTGGTGCGGTGTGTAAACATTGCCACTAGGGAGACAAAGGCGGTCGGGCGTGGTTCTGGCCACCCACCCCCTCGTGTACTGTTCCGGCCTTCATAGGTGCTCGCTAACAGCACTTGCCCCTACAATCTGTTAAGGCTATATGGGGGATCTTTGTTTTTTTTTTGGAGGGGCAGTCACCACGAGGTCCAATAATTATAGCGGGTAGTATGGTGTGAGTTGGTCCACGTGCGATTTCTGCACATGAATCGTGTTACCAACTGTGGCCCTGGGGTCCTCCGGAAGCGGTGGGCGGCTTGCGATAGCCATGATCCTTCCTACCCAAGGTACCCGAGGTTCCCAGCAGGGGGCTGCACGCCCGTCAGGCTCCGTCCACAGCTGGAGTGGCTGTCGAGTCGGCACGCTGGCGGCTCACCGCCGGCTGCGGCGCCCGCGCTGGCAGGGGGTTGATGGGTCGCGCTCAGTCTTGCTGCGGTGGGCACGGTGGCCACGTCGCCAGATAGCGCTCGTAGCTCGTCCACCGGGCAGCAGTGCGTCACCCCCCCCCACCCACTCCTTGGCACCAGGCACGGTTGTTTGTGCATCTTTATATTTTTCCTGCCTCAGCAGCTCTCCCGCTCTATTTTTCACCTGATGACGATTGCTTGTGTTGCGATCGAAACGTCGTGATATTGTAATTATTTTTTTATTTTATTATTATTTTATATCTACGTGGCTTTACCGAAAGACCCAAAGAATATGTTATGTAGGGACTTTTTTCTCTAAGACACATCAAAGCCCAAAGCTCCTCCCCCTATCACGCCCCTTGCATTGATCTGGTCAGCCTCGTTGTCCCTTTGTTCTGACTGCCTGGACATCCTGAGCCAGTGATTGTCACCTCGGCCATACTTCCCCCTTCCTCCGGAGGCCATCTCAAGGCTTGTTGATGCAGAAGTTCTTAGTTGCCCCTAAGCGTGGTGTGTCTGTAGACTTGTTTATTTCGAAACGGCCTTCCCCCCCCCCCCCCTCTTTAGGATGGCGCATCCTTAGAAATGAATTCCTGCTGCAGCATGTAATGGCAGCCACTGGGAGGACAAACGCGGTTGCGCAGACTCTGGTTATACCCCTGGAATACATGTTATTTTGGTCGTGGAGAATTTACATAATTCGTATTATATATCTTCTGAATGATCCTTTGGTTCACTACTTCAACACAAAACTTCCATAATTCGTTATCAAGTTTATATCCCTACTCTTTGGTTTTATTCGGTAAAGTCACGTAGATAAAATAAAACAAAATAAAAGCTTCAAATCTAGAATTTATATGCCTAACCAAGACCTCATGGCACTTATGTATCGATATGTGGGTGTTAATAAACATGCAACTAGTTGTATTCAAAACCTCCTGAGCTACATCATCATCTAACAATACATTCTATCAAGTTAACGTTTAATCCCATGATGTTGAAAATATTCCTATGAGGTGGTGGCCAATCCAACTTTACAACTTACCCATGCCAAAGCTTGTGAATAATTAACCTGCAGATGTCTTTTTGTGTGGGGGGCGAGGCAGGGGGGGGGGGGTGCTCCTTTGGCCTTTGTTGTTTCGAGAGAGGAGTTCACAGGCCTCCGTTACCGCGTTTTTTTTTAGAACTCGCTAAATCTTGATATATGAAAAAATAACTATTACATGAAAAATAGGCAATATCACTCTTAATATATTTTTTTGGAAAAGGCATATATACAACAGTGATCCCGTGTTCGAATCTGGGTCTCAGCCGATCGTGATTGGAATGTAATGGAACGCATCTGAGAGGTGTCGTCCACTGCAGAGGTGGAGTGACGGGATCAGTTCTTGTCCACGTGCTGGGTGGATTGTGGCATCGCAATATCGTGAGAGGTGGCAGTGGGATGGGGAGGCCTTCATCCAGCAGTGGACTGATCATGGT
Source organism: Petromyzon marinus (assembly GCF_048934315.1). NCBI lineage: Eukaryota > Metazoa > Chordata > Hyperoartia > Petromyzontiformes > Petromyzontidae > Petromyzon > Petromyzon marinus. The sequence continues at coordinate 4,722,735 of NC_133668.1, forward strand.
TGGTGATGATGACAGTGATATTAAACCGGGTTCTGAAGTACAGGGGTTTCTTGCTTTATGCGGGTTCGGTGTGTGAGATTTCGCGTTTATGCGGTTAACCTATTTCTACCTAAATTTCGCTTAATGCAGTTTTAATTCAATTATATGTGGTTAGTAACTAAACTATTACTGTGAGAATAGGTTTTACACTTTTTTCTGGCAACAAAACAGGTGTTAAGATGTTAAAACACCAAACTGAAACCTTTGACAAGGAATCATGTCTGCATTAACCACAATGCTGGATCAGTTCTTGTCCACGTGCTGGGTGGATTGTGGCATCGCAATATCGTGAGAGGTGGCAGTGGGATGGGGAGGCCTTCATCCAGCAGTGGACTGATCATGGTTGGTGATGATGACAGTGATATTAAACCGGGTTCTGAAGTACAGGGGTTTCTTGCTTTATGCGGGTTCGGTGTGTGAGATTTCGCGTTTATGCGGTTAACCTATTTCTACCTAAATTTCGCTTAATGCAGTTTTAATTCAATTATATGTGGTTAGTAACTAAACTATTACTGTGAGAATAGGTTTTACACTTTTTTTCTGGCAACAAAACAGGTGTTAAGATGTTAAAACACCAAACTGAAACCTTTGACAAGGAATCATGTCTGCATTAACCACAATGCTTGTGGTCAGAAGGCAAAAAAAAAACGTGCTCTGATAATATATGCATTGTCTTTGAAACTGATTGGTCCACACCAGTGACAGCTTACTTTTGAGCCTGGTCTCAAAACGGTGTTTGACCAGAGGACGCTAAAAGGCGTACAGTACAAAAGACAAGCATTATCAGAGTAATGAGGGCTCCTACATCATCCTTTGCCAGGACCAAAATATGAGAATAGGTTTTCCCCTTTTTTCTGGTAACAAAAACTATTACTATTTTTATTTCACCAAGTAAGACCCACTGAGGTATACAGTGAGGGAAAAAAGTATTTGATCCCCTGCTGATTTTGTACGTTTGCCCACTGACGAAGAAATGATCAGTCTATAATTTTAATGGTAGGTTTATTTGAACAGTGAGAGACAGAATAACAACAAAATCCAGAAAAACGCATGTAAAAAATGTTATTAATTGATTTGCATTTTAATGAGGGAAATAAGTTTTTGACCCCCTCTCAAATCAGAAAGATTTCTGGCTCCCAGATGTCTTTTATACAGGTAACGAGCTGAGATTAGGAGCACACTCTTAAAGGGAGTGCTCCTAATCTCAGCTTGTTACCTGTGTAGTGGCTGAACTTTACACGAACAACTTTTGTCTTTCTCCAACCACTTCTTTATTTTCATCGTTTAACACGTCCTCCACACTCCACCGTATCCTGGACACCGCGGCTCGCTCGCCGTGCTTGGCCCGTCTCGCCCACCACCTTGGTTCCCAGTATCACGTCGCTTTGCTCCGCACACACACACACACACGTCTTCAACTCTTCTATTCCTACGCTCTCGCCACTGCTGGGTATCCTCCTCAGCTCCTCCGCTATACAGCGTCGTCGCACACAGCGAAACCCAATCTCACTTCTCTGTCTCCGCACGCCTCGTCTCCAGCTCATCTATCACTACGCTCTCTCCACTGCTAACTGCTCCGTCTTCTTCAGCTTCGCTATCACTATGCTCTCTCCACTGCTAACTGCTCCGTCTTCTTCAGCTTCGCTATCACTATGCTCTCTCCACTGCTAACTGCTCCGTCTTCTTCAGCTTCGCTATCGCTACGCTCACTCCACTGCTAACTACTTCGTCTTGCTTCAGCTTCGCTATCGCTACGCTCACTCCACTGCTAACTGCTTCATCTTGCTTCAGCTTCGCTATCACTATGCTCACTCCACTGCTAACTGCTTCGTCTTGCTTCGGCTTCGCTATCACCATGCTCCAACTCTCTTCTAAACTGTTTCCGAACTCCACGTCTTCACCGCACAGCTCCCAACTCCAATCTCCCCCCCTCTCTCTCTGTCTCCCCCCAATTTATCCCCATTCTCATTATCGCTAATTAATTGGTCCGCGTGCTTCCGCACGCCTCGCGTCTTCAACCACCTCCCTTTTTCCAGACACCTCGACGCCTCCTCGGCCCCAGCAACAGCACCAACCAATCACAGCCCTTCTGGCTTAATTGGCCCGACCGGTACCTCATCACCCCAGCCTCTTCACCTGGCTGTCCTAACACGACCCCACTGTTTCCGCCGTCTCCTCAGGCTGACCCCAGATAAACCCCACACTGTCCGTGTGATCAATACACTCGCGCAGTTTCACCAGCACACCTTCCTACTCCACTACACCTGTATAAAAGGCACCTGTCCACAGAAGCAATCAATCAATCAAATTCCAAACTCTCCACCATGGCCAAGACCAAAGAGCTCTCCAAGGATGTCAGGGACAAGATTGTAGACCTACACAAGGCTGGAATGGGCTACAAGACAATTGCTAAGCAGCTTGGTGAGAAGGTGACAACAGTTGGTGCGATTATTCGAAAATGGAAGAAACACAAAAGAACTGTCAATCTCCCTCGGCCTGGGGCTCCATGCAAGATCTCACCTCGTGGAGTTGCAATGATCATGAGAACGGTGAGGAATCAGCTCAGAACTACATGTGAGGATCTTGTCAATGATCTCAAGGCAGCTGGGACCATAGTCACCAAGAAAACAATTGGTAACACACTACGCCGTGAAGAACTGAAATCCTGCAGCGCCCGCAAGGTCGCCCTGCTCAAGAAAGCACATATACATGCCCGTCTGAAGTTTGCCAATGAACATCTGAATGATTCAGAGGACAACTGGGTGAAAGTGTTGTGGTCAGATGAGACCAAAATGGAGCTCTTTGGCATCAACTCAACTCCCCGTGTTTGGAGGAGGAGGAATGCTGCCTATGACCCCAAAAACACCATCCCCACCGTCAAACATGGAGGTGGAAACATTCTGCTTTGGGGGTGTTTTTCTGCTAAGGGGACAGGACAACTTCACCGCATCAAAGGGACGATGGGCGGGGCCATGTACCGTCAAATCTTGGGTTAGAACCTCCTTCCCTCAGCCAGGGCATTGACAATGGGTCGTGGATGGGTATTCCAGCATGACAATGACCCAAAACACGGCCAAGGCAACAAAGGAGTGGCTCAAGAAGAAGCACATTAAGGTCCTGGAGTAGCCTAGCCAGTCTCCAGACCTTAATCCCATAGAAAATCTATGGAGGGAGCTGAAGGTTCGAGTTGCCAAACGTCAGCCTCGAAACCTTAATGACTTGGAGAAGATCTGCAAAGAGGAGTGGGACAAAATCCCTCCTGAGATGTGTGCAAACCTGGTGCCCAACTACAAGAAACCTTTGACCTCTGTGATTGCTAACAAGGGTTTTGCCACCAAGTGCTAAGTCATGTTTTGCAGAGGGGTCAACTACATATTTCCCTCATTAAAATGCAAATCAATCTATTACATTTTTGACATGCGTTTATCTGGATGTTTTTGTTGTTATTCTGTCTCTCACTGTTCAAATAAACCTACCATTAAAATTATAGACTGATCATTTCTTTGTCAGTGGGCAAACGTACAAAATCAGCAGGGGATGAAATGCTTTTTTCCGTCACTGTAGAGATATTTTTCAGAAGCGATCTGGCCACATGTGGTAATGAAGTGGCTGATCATATGGAAATGTATAGCAGCCAAATTCTCTAAACGGATGTTTCTAAATGTGGAGGAAAAACCCGGAGGATCCGAATAAAAATCCATGCACCCACGGGGAGAAAGATACACAATCTCCAAATATGCAGGCGTCACTGTCGGAATCGAACGGATGATCCTCCTGTATACCAGGCGAGGTAGTGAACATCTCGCAGTCAGACATGGGACAATACTGAGCATTGCGTGCGCTACTCGGCAGGCAGCTGTCTCGTGCGGTGCCTTGTGCGTTGGGTGACTGCGTGGTCTACGCTTCGCGATTTCGCTTTGTGCCCTTTTTTTTCGGAAAGCATCTCCCGCATAAGGCGAGAGAAACCTGTATAGTGGGTTGATGGTCTCAGCCCGATCAGATAATACTACCCTTATATTCATGTAAAATGTAGTTTATCAATTAATTTTGCTGAAATTCGACCTCTGCAAATAAACTGTAAAAAATCTCAACTTGACAAACGATATTGGCAGGGCATAGAGAATGTGTATTTTTAGTGTGAATAAATAGCTCTATAAATTAATAAATAGCCTATAACCAAAGGTGGAGTAGTGGCACAGCAGTTAGCGCACTCGTCTTTGAATACGATGGACTGAATTCAATTCCCGAGCCAACGGCTAACATCAGTGGCGAGTGATAGCCCCCTCCACACCCACGCTTTCCCTACATCACCAACCCGCACTGACCAGCCTATGGTCATAAAACCCCCACAAGGAACACGACGCGGTGAGGCGTCCATCCAGCAGTGGATGGACCAAGAAGTAGTGAATTACTTTTCTTTTTAACATTCACGCTGAACTGGGCTCAAATCAACATCGGCTGCTGCTGCTCCTCCTGTGATGTTTTTGCTCAGCCGGGAGCTGCTGCCGTGAGCTTCAGCGACTCAGGGGTAAACAGCGGCGCGCAAATTAAAATATTAATCGGACAAACAGCGCAAGGAGTGGATTTGGCAAAATCCCTGGGTATTGTGCCAGAGCGAAGGATCCGATTGGCATCGCTGCAACGCACGCTAGTAAACGTTTATTTAACGCCGCCTGCTATTTTTTGATAATGCCGTTAAAATATAGGCGGACGCCACGATTCAGTAGTTTCGTAATTTAGTTTGTCTTGTCATTTTTATTCGGTTTACTTCGTGAGAATTTTTTTGTCGAGTTAAGAATTAATTGAAATGTAACCCAGATCTCCCCCTTACAAAGGAGAATATCGTCGAAATGGGTTCTCACCTGCTTCTACAGATAGTTGATGCTGCTATTGATGATGCATTGCAGATCTCTTGTAAACTGACCAGTCCTGGGTCGGTCTTGACAAGTTTCGATTTAACCAACACATATATCCACATTCCACTGTGCTACAGAGCACCGCTCTATGTGTGTAAATCACCTACTCTGAGCTCAGTGAACTCCCCTGCATACGCGTTTAACACATACTTTACCCACTGTAAAGTAGTTTTTTTCCCATCCGATTGTTTGTGAAAACTTACACGGATGCTTCCATCTCCTACAACGACGTTATCATGGCCCTCGGTCGTGCACACGGGCGTGCGTGGTGCTGTACGTGGTGCTGTCCGTGCAGCTGTCCGTGGTGTTGCCCGTGGTGCTGTCCGTGATGATGACGATGGGGAGCGGTGGTGCAGTGGTCTGCGCCCTAGGCTACGAACCTGGCTACCTCGACGTGCTTCTAAACCACATGGCTATCTCTACAGTTCCATCTCGTGACCTCCCTTCCACGAGCAGTGGCATGAGCAAGCAATAGCAGGGCTGTGCCTTTAGGGGCCATCCATTTAGTACGTACGAAAAAGATATGTCAAAACTTGACCCCTCCCCCCCCCTCCCTGTACGCACGCGAACTTTTTACACCCCCTCCCGCCACTAGCGTACGTACGCTTGACGCACCCCCCACCCCCCGAATCCTATAGAACGGCCGATATTTAATCCACGCAGAAACGATCAAGGATTAATAATAATAACAACGTGTTTAAGCAAACAGATAGTCCACCGCCGGACTATCTAACTAATTTGAAGGCCAATGTAGACAAATTATTATCGAAGCTTCGCCCTCCCCCCGCCCCCGTTTCCTATGCGTGCATTATCAGTACACCCCCCCCCCCATACCGAAGCGAACGTATTTGGGTTAACCCCCCCCCCCCGTCTCCCTCCATGCGTACGTACTCAATGGATGGCCCCTTACCAAAGTTACCACCTTCCCCACACTTAGCAGTATTTATACCGTCGTTGTCGATGCGTGCGTGCGTGTCTGGGTGTGTTGGGTGGGGTGGGGGCGGGAGGAAGCGGGAGTCGAGCGGTTTGCGCCACGCTGTACTACGGACCCGGTGATCCGAGTTCGATTCGCCCACAAACACCAGTGACGATTATCTGAACCGGTCATGGGCCTCCCCTAGGTCGACTAAGCCGAAAATCAGTACCTGGTGCGGTGCATAAACATCGCCACTCGGGAGACAAAGGCGGTCGGGTGCGCGGTGCTGGCCTCCCACCCTCTCGTGTGCCACAGTTCCGGCCTTCACATGTACGACTGACGAACAGCACTCGACCCAACAAGTCTGCTAAGGCTATACCGCGGGTGGGATCTCTGTCTGCGCATGTGTCTCCGTGCAGGTGGAACGTGCTGGGCGTGCAGGGCGCCCTGCTCAGCCGGCTTCTGGAGCCCATCTACCTGCATGGCCTGGTGCTGGGCAGCCTCTACCGGCCGCAGCACCTGTGGCGAGCGGTGTGCACGCGCGTGCGTGGCGTCACGCACCTGCCCGGCCCCTACCGCCTCAACGCGCCGCGCCTCGCCTGTGAGTCTCTCACGCGCCCGCTCATTAACCGCCCTCGTTTCTAAGGTCGAGTTCGAGACGTCATCGTGGCCACAGCGATTGAGACCACCCACCGCAGAAGAATGAGATGTTATTTTTTTTAAAATCTGAATTTTTATTTAGACTGGAGAAATCCGAAGAGCTCTGAAGCTCTTTTTCACAGATCTCAAGTAGTTTTCACAGATGTCCAGTAGACTGCACCTTCAGATCCCACAGCAGCTGCTGCGCGGTAGAGACACGCGGCACATTCGTGTATTTACATATTTTTTGTAACTTTATTTTTAGCTTTCTGTGCAAAATAATGTTTAAAAAATCCAAAATTCGTAGATATACGCAGCGACATCCCAGATATGCCCTGGCAGTCTCATCCCACCATCTGCTCTTGGACTCAAACAAAAACCCATAGACTCACCTAGAAACCCATACATTAAAACAGGAACCCACAGACTCACACATAGACCCATGTATCTGCGCTCACAGTCTAATCCCCTCAGTCGTGGAGCTCAGGGAGACCACTCCAGCGTCTGTCTCGGCTATCACCACCCAGCGTAGCCGTTTTTTGCCAAATCACATCGACAACACGCGCCTGCGCCGTGTTTTCTTCCAGACTTGTGCATTGAGTCTCCTGCCTTGCCACAAATTTCCGAGCATCTGTCATAGACGCCTGGGCTCAAATGCCAGCAACTTATTTTCGAGGCGATTACTAACCGTCCATCTCTCTGATCCGCACAGTGACAAAGACTACACTGTTGCCCCAAACACCCTTCTCCATAGGGTCAGACGTTCTTCTCTGCTCTTCCACAGTTATCAAAATATAAACAAATACATATTAATTACATTTCTCTCTTGGCATTCCAAACCAATATTACGATCCAGCAGCATTTTTTTTTCAAGTAAGAAAATTCTGGACCGGATTTACCCTAAAACGATATTGTCTAATATTCCAATAAACATTGAACGTTGTCCCAACTTTGGATCAACGGTTCCAACCACATTTCTAACGTCTTCCTGACGTTGCCATGTTTATTGGGATACTATGTTACCCTTCTTCAATGGCCTTTGTCGCAAAGGAAGCTCCCACGGTGACCTTGCTGTCACACACATTCGTGATCTAGGATTACATCTCTTCAAGAAAGCCATTGTTAGCGTTCCCCGCCTTTGGAGGTAGCGATTAAGCGGCTGTGGGCCGATGGCTTTAACGGCGCCCCCCCTCCTGCTCACTGGAACGTTCATCAGACAACCACTAAACAACGCTTATTTGTAATGTGCCCCACAGATAATTAGGTTCGGCTCGGGGCTTCGCTGAGTTACGCTCGAGCGTTAAAAGCGTGCAGCTCACCAGACACCCGCACACATTTTCCACCGTGGCTGATGAAGAAGTGGTGGGGGAGTGGGGAGCGGCGGGGTGGGCATTGTAGAGAATCGTACACAGGCCGCCGAGTTACGAACAGGGCTTGCCTCTCTACGTGCAGAGCCGAGTCATATTCCACGGCAAGTCACGCAAAGGATGTAACGCCAAATTGGATTCGTAAAAAAAAAAAAAACACGATTGGAGAAGATCTACAAAATGTAACCGACTTATAAACTAAACTATTTTTTTTTAAACTAACCTATTTTTATTTTACCAGGTAAGGTCCACTGAGCTGTATATATTTTTTCGGAAGCGACCTGGCCACAAAATGATAGGTCAACGAAGTGACTTATCAATGTGAACATTTATAGCAGCCAAATACTCTTAAGTTATGAAGAAAATATAATAACCGTCTACAGATGTAATGCGGGTAAGGGCGACAACATATCATGCTGTATCTACTGCTGGATGAAGGCCGCCTCTTGCTGTGCCGGATATGGGGGCTACCTAACTATACTTCACTACGTTGGTCAGTTCCAAGCACTGCTCGGAGATAATTATTCAAGTGTGAAATGTGCTTTGTTTAACCGTGTGGGTGAGATCTCAAGAAAAACCAGGATAGAGTCCCATTTGCAAGAGGTCACCTGGATTACCACACTTATAAAAGCAAAAAAATACGGCAACCAATCGAGATTATGTAAGTAAAAACAAAAACAAGTGCCGTGGCACGTGAGCCACGTCACCCGCCACTGATGTTAGCCGTGGCCAGAAATCTAAATCAGGTGTTCGCCAGGGTCATAGTGCCAGTGCCCTCACCACTGTGGCACCGATCCACTCCCAAAACACAAGACAATTGGAGCAAAGCAATCTACGAAATTATATAAAAGAGCAAACCCTGAACGGAGAGCGAACATGCCAAAGTTTGATTTTTTTGTTTCAAAAACTCACCACACAATTATGGGGACAATTTGGCCGTCTGTTGGCCATCGTCACAGAACCTTTTGGTACCATCGATAACTCCGGCCCCCACCGCACCCTCACCCCCCCCCCCCCTTGTAAATGAGTGACGTAACGAGCCGGGGGAGCGGGGGGGGTTACGGCAGCGCCCGAGCGAGCGCCGGCCAAGCCACCATGGAACGAGTCGCGTCCATCCACTCCGCACGTCGCTTCCACCACGACGACTCGCGCTGTAGCTGACGATCCGATTCAAGCCTCCCCCACAAACCATCCACCCCCTCCCCCCCCCGCGCCAAACAACAAACTCCCCCGCGTCCGAGCCGCAGCTGCTGCTGCTGCTGGCTGTGTGAACCTGACGCGTCTTTAGGTGAAACTGCCCTGCCTTGAGCTGCACGGTGGTTGTACACCTACGGGTAGCTCGGGCCGATCGACTGCGAGTCGTGGGCGATATTTAACCACGCTTCACGGGGAGCATGGAAGTACAGGACAGTATCGCAATGGATGCTGTTGTACAGCCCTCTGACCTCGTCCTCCCTTCTAGCCGAGCCATCCAAACACGAAACTCCTCACCCATCCACCGACCAAATCGGTCAACCACCCAACCGCTCACTCAACTACCTACAATAATGACAAATACCCCATTGTTGCCTTTTAATAGGTGATCAGTGATCACCTATGAAGGCCAGCACGGTACGCAAAGGGAGTGTGGCGATGTTTACACACCATCACCAGGTACTCGTGTGAGGCTGAGTCGACCGAGGGGAGGCCCCGGGACTGCTTCAGATAATTGTCACTGGCGTTGGCCGTGAAGGGGAATCGAACTCGTCGTGCTGGGTTCGTAGCGCAGCGCGCTATAGCTGCACTACTGCTCCCAACTACCTACACAGTCATCCACTCAAACAACCGTACAACCATATCACGAAACCAGCGATCTTCATCGCTAGGCCCCTTGTGACTTTTAATTGTCAAAACCCCAATGGTTTCAAATGTGTGGCGACCCTCAGCAATAATGTGGTGAGGGTCGCCACACTAGAACCTCCGCACCCACCCAAGCTAACGACCCACACACCCACCCTGTCCAATACCCCACCCAATAACCCAGCCAGCTAACCCACAGCCACCTAACAACTCACCCACCCCAACAACTCCAACTCGAGCTAACAAAACCTCGACACAGCCCACCCCCCGCACAGCCCCACTCCCCCACACAGCCCACCCCCCGCCCAGCCCCACTCCCCCCACACACCCCGCACAGCCCCACTCCCCCCACACAGCCCCCCCCCCCATACAGCCCACCCCCCGCACAGCCCCACTCCCCCCACACACCCCCCCTCCCATACAGACCACCCCCCGCACAGCCCCACTCCCTCCCCCATACAGCCCTCCCCCCGCACAGCCCCACCCCACTCCCCCCCCATACAGCTCACCCCCGCACAGCCAACACTGCACCCCAGGCGTCTCAAGGACGCTCCGCCACACCCCCCCCGCACCCCTTCCCCCCGCCCCCTCTTGCTGTGGTAATTAACGATAAGACCTCGGCGACGCTAATAGGAATAGACCCGTCGCGTTATCGGTGCCCGGGTTATCTGGCGTAATGAAGGCAAGCAGCACAGGCTAATGCGATTTCAAGGATTGCAGATGGAGATAAGATGTGTGGAGGGTGCTATTTCAAGCGCAATTGTTGCTACAGAATGATCATCATCAGCAGCAAGCATTACGATGATGAGCATTAAACATCGTGCATTAAGACAAATAAAATAGGGGTTAAACTGCGTCGATTCGTCTCGTGCGTATCATCAGTAGTAGCCAGGCACAATCCCCTGCTGGATTAAGGGGTCCCCGAGCTGTCATCCCACGTCTCACTGTTCTGCGATGCGACATTCGCAACGCGCACCTGAACGTCGAGCTCATTCCGTCGTCACATTCCCGTGGTGGCTGCTACTCCGTTCTTAGCCTCGACCATCGGCCAATCATTCCGTCCAGCGACGCGTCCTGCCGAAGCCCACTTGACTTTTCTTAACAGTCGATGTGAGTGTGTCTAAGCTGCGTGCATTCCTCCAAAGCACGTGGCCCTCTCTCTGGTTCTCAAACGTCATTTGAAGCCTGCACCTCGCCACGTGTCAGCTCTTGTTCGCCTATGCTTTATCAATGGACTGATCCATATGTTTATTCCATATCTCCACAAACGAAGTGAGAGACAGTTTGGTCTATCGGCCGATTGTCACACTTAATGTGCAGATTTTACGTATATTTTACCCACCCCCAGAAAGGTTCGCGTTACATTAGCAAACACTGCTAGGTATAACACACGTCCGGAAAGCCTATTTTACTAGAACGCCTCACTGAGTTTCATGAATCGTTGACAGGAGGATCCTGCTACGTGTTTTTGCAATAAGTGGCGATGATTGCTACGTAGATTCAAATTCATTCATTTTAGGTGTCACACGATGGCCTCCTCTTGCGAACGACATCACAGGATCTCCAACAACGTTCACTCTGAAGTAATGACTATCACCACGCTTAATACACCCTCAGTATTAATTAAAGGCGGCCACGGGCGCCACGGTGGCGAGATGTTAACTCCCTCGCCTGGTATACAGGAGGTTGTAGGTTCGATGCCGACCATGACACCTGCTGCTGTATATTTGGAGTTTGCAAGTCTTTCTCCCCGTGGACGCGTGGATTTTTCCTTCCGGTCCTCCGATTTTCCCCTCCACATTTAGAATTAACATCACGCGTTTAGTGTATTTGGCTGTTATAAATGTCCACACGATTGGCCACTTCGTTGAGCTACCTGGTAAAAGAGAAATGGTCCAGTTTTTCATAGTTTAAGTTTAGTTTAACACGTAGGCTTTCGCGACCAATATCATCCATAATAGAGTTTGTTTGGGGGGGTTAGATCGCGTAAATATATAAATGTGTCGTTAAACCCGCCACCACCCGACACAGCCAACTACTAAGGGTTGTCACGTAAACAGAACGAGGCCAATTCGTCACTAGTACAGCACACCGGTGTGTTGGAGAGCCAAGCCGCAACATTTACAATCTGAGTACGACGTTTCGCCAGTAATTACAACTAGCATCATCACAATGCAAGTTTCAGTTTAGTTTGTTACGAGATTTCGGAACGGAAGACGATTTATGCAACGGAACTTCTGCCCCAATATCCGACCGCTCTTTCGCTGACGCTGCGCCATTGGCTTGTAGTGCAAGGCAACAGCAGTCTTAGGTGAAAAAAAAACAACATTTTGTAAGTGTGTAATTTTCTCGGTGTGGCCGCTGGGGCTATTATATAATGGTAATTGTCAAAACGTGTAATACACATCCCTTGGCGAGGTGCGTAATCACAGCTAATTTAAAACGTTCATCGAGGAGTGGCGGTGGAGGTGAGAAACCGTTTTCTGAATTGCGCGAACGCCACGCCGCGAGTCGCACTTGAACATTGATGCCGAATCGATCGCGCGCCTCGGTCGGGGTGGGGAGGGCAGGCCGTGCGGGAGTTGCGGGGGTTCGTCGCGGGAGCTGGTGGCGGGCGCACGACGGGAGGAGAGGTGGGCGCCGGTGGCTCGAGAGAGCAAGACCCAACTCAGTTCGGGGGTTGATTATTGTTGATGCAGTGCTGACGATTAAAGTTAATGCAATTTGACAAGGCCACGACAAATGTGGATTTACAGTATATCGTGTCTCAAGACTCGGGTGCGAAAATACTGGGCGTATTTAGAGGGAGGCCGTCAGCCATGGAGAAGACGAGAGGAAGATCCTGAAGCTGAAGCTGAACATGGCCAGGGAGTCGAAAGCACGAGTGGCTCCAGACTAATGGGGGCAGCAAAGGAGAATGAGATACCTCCCACTGAGCCAAAGGTGACTGGTGGCTTAGACAGAAATCCTTGGTTGAGATGATAGGGGAGAGGTAGGAGAGTGCGTGGAGGGGAGTAGAGTGAGATGAGAGGGGAGAGGTAGGAGAGTGGGTGGAGTGGGTAGAGTGAGATGAGAGGGGAGAGGTAGGAGAGTGCGTGGAGTGGGTAGAGTGAGATGAGAGGGGAGTAGGGCAGGTTTCCCAAACCCTACCTCGCGATCCACCACGCTCCGTCTTTCCACATTTACCATTTTACTCCCCATTCAAATACGAATTCACGAGTTCCACGCTGCACGCGCCAGATGATTGTTAAACACGTCCCACATAACGCGCAAAGTAATTCACGCTGGCTGCGTCACATGGAACATGTGTGCACGCGCACACACTATACACACACGCGTAGCACACACACAGTACACACACAGCACACACGCAATATACACACGCAGTGCACACACGCAGTGCACACACAGTTTACACAAATAGCACACTCAGCACATACACAGCACGCACGCGCGTAGTGCACACACAACACACATGCGCGCAATACACAGACACGCACTACACACACACCCGCAGTACACACGTAGTAAACACACGCAGTACACACACACACGCAGTTCACACACACACGCGCAGTACACACGCAGTATACACACGCACTACACACACGCGCGTGCAGTACACACACACGCAGTACACACGTAGCACACACACGCGCAATACACACACGCGCAGTACACACACACACATTATACACACACACGCAGTACACAAACACACGCAGTGCACACACACACGCAGTACACACACACGCGCAGTACACAAACACAGGCAGTACACACGCACGCAGTACACACATGCGCAGTACAGACACACGCAGTACACACACACGGGCAGTACACACACGCGCGCAGTACACACACGCAGTACACACACACGCGCAGTACACACACACGCGCAGTATACACACGCGCAGTACAGACACGCAGAACACACACACGCAGTACACACACATGCAGTACACACACACACGCAGTACACACACACGCAGTACACACACGCACGCAGTACACACACGCGCAGTACACACACACACGCAGTACCCATATACGCAGTACACACGCGCGCAGTACACACGCGCGCAGTGCACACACACGCAGTACACACAAACACGCAGTACACACACACGAAGTACACACACGCAGTACACACACACGCAGTACACACACGCGCAGTACACACACGCGCCGTACACACACACGCAGTACACACGCACACGCAGTACACATACACGCGCAGTACACACACGCGTGCAGTACACACACGCGCAGTACACACGCGCGCAGTACACACACACGCGCAGTACACACACGCAGTACACACACACACGCGCAGTACACGCACACGCAGTACACACACACAGGCAGTACACACACACCCGCAGTACACACACACACGCAGTACACACACACGCGCAGTACACACACGCAGTACACACACGCAGTACACACACACACGCAGTACACACATACGCAGTACACACACGCAGTACACACACACACACACGCAGTACACACACACGCAGTACACACACGCAGTACACACACACACACACGCAGTACACACACGCGCGCAGTACACACACGCGCACAGTACACACACGCGCACAGTACACACACACACGCAGTACACACACGCAGTACACACACGCAGTACACACACACACGCAGTACACACACACACGCAGTACACACACGCGCAGTACACACACGCAGTACACACACACACGCGCAGTACACGCACACACAGTACACACACACAGGCAGTACACACACACACGCAGTACACACACACACGCAGTACACACACGCAGTACACACACGCAGTACACACACGCAGTACACACACACACGCAGTACACACACACGCAGTACACACACGCAGTACACACACACACGCAGTACACACACACGCAGTACACACACGCAGTACACACACACACGCAGTACACACACGCGCGCAGTACACACACGCGCACAGTACACACACGCGCACAGTACACACACACACGCAGTACACACACGCAGTACACACACGCAGTACACACACACACGCAGTACACACACACGCAGTACACACACACGCGCAGTACATACACACGCAGTACACACACACGCGCAGTACACACACACACACACGCAGTACACACACACACGCAGTACACACACACACACGCAGTACACACACACGCGCAGTACACACACACGCGCAGTACACACACACACGCAGTACACACACGCAGTACACACACGCAGTACACACACACACGCAGTACACACACACACACACGCAGTACACACACACACGCAGTACACGCATCATCATCAATCGGACTGCGCCCCGGCACGTGCCCTGTTCGCCACCCGCTGACATTTCCAGCTGATCTCGCGCGGCAGTCCCATCGTGTTCCTTCCGCAATTTCCCCGTCTGAATTATCAGGCGTTTGACATTAAAGATCAGCCTCTCTGTCACGTTCCCAAACGGCATTATGACAGCAGTTAAAAAGCAATTATCCAGATTAGCTCCTGACATTTTAATATCACAGGGAGCCGATTAACACGCCGTTTTGTGGGGAGCTCTGAGCTCCATTATTCTCGGCCCGATTCCTTTGCTGTGACATTTTAAATAAAGGCCTCGGAGAGACAGAGAGAGAGAGAGGATAGCTCGACGCATATGCCACCGCCTTCATGAAAAAAAACAATAAGGAAAACAAATTAAAAAAACCCCCATTAAAGTGGTTAAATAAACCGCGCGTCCCACGCAATCAGCACGGAGACTCGCACATGGGCATGGAGAGGGCCGTGTGGGGAGTCCGGAGGCTGCCCCTCCACCCCGCTCCGTGTGCCGTGCCGGCCTCAATAGGTGCTCGCAAACAGCACTTGCCCATACTGTTTGTTAAAGGCTATAAGGGGGGGGGGGGTTCTTTGTTTTTGTAGTGGTTGTCGCGCTGCGCTTGACTAATGTACCAGTCTAGGTGCACGACCTCTGCTTTCTGACTCTTCCACCTCGCTGCATTTTATCCGCCCGGCACTACCGCTCGTTGTTGTGAGCGCCGCTCCTTTTGCCTGGCCACCACCACCACCACCACTACCCCATCTCCTCCACTTCCACCCCCCTCCCCCTCCCCCCCACGACTCCCCCCCCACCTCCCCCACCCTCGCAGGCAGCAGCGATCCCGATGTGAGGCGGCCGGGCAAAGCGCCCGTGTGCTGCCTCAACTGGAGCGCGGGCGAGCCGGGTCTGGAGGCGGTGAGCGGAGCTACGGGGAAGGCGGAGGGTGGGCGACCTTCGCGGCTGTGCAAGCAGGCGCTGTTCGCTCGCTGGGCGCAGCTGCACCCCAAGGTGTGAGGCTGCGCGAGCAGAGAGCAGCGCCCCCCTCCAGCACCACCCACCACCTCCTCCTACCCGTACCCCTCCCACAAGCATTGCAGCGAACCCTGCACCGTCATCGTGCAGAGCGCAGCTCGGAGTGATATATTTCAGCAACATTGGTTTAATGGAAGCACCATCGGTTTCAGTTCAATACGAAACCGCACACAAAACGACTTCATCCTTGGATTGCGAGCATCGCAGTTGTCTAGTGAGCAACTGACCGACTCCTTACATTGTATTTATTAGTTGCGTTATACCTTGATCTTACCCCGAAAACGAGAGTACAAGCTGTAATTTGGGCTGCGTTGGAATAACGAGGCGTTGTATGCCAAGGCCATCATCTGCTGACGTGAGCCTGGATCGTGAGTTTGTTTGAGCCAACGTGGATTTTGTTTTCGGGTGGCAAATATTCGCTGTTCATTGATTCTGGATCTCAATAAAATGTGCGAATATATTTTTTGTTGATGTTTTCGCCGGGTAGGTGAGAGCTCAGAACAGCGGAGCTGCCGACCGCTGAGAACCTTGGTTTGAATCCAGGTTTCGACCACATGCGGTTAATTATACGCATTTGTCTAAGATAATCGTGGTCTCCAGAGGCTCTATGAATAAACATCATGCAGGAGGTGGGGTCGGGGGGTAGGATATGTGACCTTGATTTAGTAGCTGGTGTAGAGTCCGTGGAGACTTTGGACAACATTCCCAGTTGGTGAGACGGCTGAAGCAGATCGCGTCTTGGTGAATTCCTCCCGGTGGTAGCGGTGGTGGTGGTGGCGTCGGTGGTCGCGGTGGTGGCGGTGGTGGTGGCGGCGGTGGTCGCGGCAGTGGTGGTGGTGGCGGTGGTGGCGTCGGTGGTAGTGGTGGTGGTGGTAGTGGTGGTGATGGTGGTGGCGGCGGTGGCGGTGGTGGTGGTTGCAGTGGTGGTGGCGGTGGCGATGGTGTCAGTGGCGTTTTTTTCTCCTGCCAAAACTCTCATCAAGGGAGACCTGCACCGCAGAACAGAGTACGGAAAAACAAAAGCGAGACGGCATTAGCGCGTGAAACAAAGTCATGACATTTTAAAATGCAAATATACATTTAAATGCATATATTTTTCTATAATGAGGTATATCGCAAAAGGGCTTTCATTCGCGTTGTCAAAGGCACGAACATAATATCTCTTTAAAATCTGACTGAAATTAACTATAAATTATTCTGTGTCTGGCACAATTCTGCATGTCCGACAATTTCCAGTTGTCTGATGGTTATCGTGAAATAATGTACAATTGTGACGATGATAACAGAGTCTCACAGAGTCTCCACGTGCTGATTCAGGAGGGTTTTGCAATGGGGTGTTTTGGCCACTTGCTCTGTCAGCGTTGACGTGCGGCAGGAAACCGGAATGCCACGCAGATGGATTCACGCGCCTACTTGCTGTACTACATTTCTGTGGCCACCTCCAGTTTCCTCCGATTGGTTACCCCAGCTCCGTCCAACGCACTTGGAAATGGAAATTGTCCAGACCTCCCGATGTAGCAGGACCCTCCTAAAAGCGGAGTCTTGGGACTCTAGCCAGGCTCTCCTGGGGGTTAACGAGGGACATGTTACTCACCAGCAGCAGCATCAGCAGCACAGAATTGACGCCTGGAGGCACGGGCAGGTGATGATGTTAACTACCTCGCCTGGTATACAGGAGTTGTTGGGTTCGATCCCGACCCTAACGCCTGCTGTAATTTTTGCGTGTCTCTCTCCCCTTGGTCGTGTGCATTTTGTCTCCGGGTCCTCAGGTTTTTCCCCCCACATTTAATAGCATGCCTTTTTGAGTATTTGGCAGCTATCAATTTCCACGCGATAAGCCACTTCGTCGAGCTATTATTTGTGGCCAGGTTGCTTCAGAAATAAAGAGCTGCATAGCTCAGTGGGCCTTACCCGGTAATATAAAAACAGTTGAACTTTAGTGTCGTGATGGGTAGCTGTCACTATCACTGATTGGGGGGTGGAGTGGTTAACATTGGGAGGGGGAGGGTGGGGGGGCAGTGGGTGGCGGTGGGGGTGCGGGGCAGGGAGGTGGTTAAAGAGAGAGAAAGGGGTCTGCGGGGCTCGTGATTGTAGTCCGGCTTCACGGGTAAACGTGGCTGACGAAACGCGGTGACTGTGGTGTGTGATGCAAGCAGAGGGTGTTGATATGTTTTATTTATGCGTTTTCCACTCGCGCAATCACGGGGCCTGCTGGGACGCAGTGGCCATGTGGGCCGGTCCATCATAGAGACTCTCTCTATGTCGCTCGAGCGGGCCAGGGAGGGGAGTGGAGAGTGAGCGAGTGGCAGATGAGGGATGGGGTTAGGTCTCGGAGGCCGATGGAGCCGCGCGACGTTCGCGCGCGTGGCGCCTAATTGGCACGGGATGAAGTGCCCCCTGGGAGCGAGCGGGCACCTGTGCATAGGCACGAGTTCCTCTGTGTGCGTGTGTGTGGGTGTCGCTCCGCCGTCTGTCACGCGGACGCACACAGCGACGCATGCACACATACAAGACAAAAGATCCCGCGTATAGTCTCAACTTGCTGTTGGGGGGCAAAGTGCTGTGAATGCAGGGACGGCACACAAAGCGGTGGGTGGCCAGCACCACGCCCAACCGCATTTGTCTCCCCAGTGGCGATGTTTACACACCGCACCAGGTACTCATTTGAGGCTGAGTCGACCTAGGCGACACCCAAGACCGGATCAGATATTCGCTACTGGTGTTGGCCGTGAGCGGGAATGGAAATCGGCTCGCCAGGTTCGTAGCTCAGCGCGCTAACCGCTGTAGCACCACTCCCCCACACACGCGCGTGCTCCCCCCCCCCCCCGACACCGACACACGGCTCTCCCTTCCCCTCTCTCCCACTGGAACTTTCACCTCTCATCAAGCCCTTCTCCCCAATAACGATCTCTCGCCCTCTCTCGCGCTCCCTCCGCTGCCTCCTAAGGGATCTCTAAACGGTATCAACATTTACACGAGCGTGGGGGGGGGGGGGCTGAGGGAAGGGGGGCTAGGGGGCGGGGTAAGAGGCGTGGCCTAATTTACCCTTTCTGAGTGGCGGAGCAGGGATGCCCCCCACCCCGTTCACTGTGTAACTCGTGGAAGTGTTGGGGGGGGGGTAGGGTAGGGGTCCCTACAAAGCCCCCCGGGTGATATCCGAATGCCCCAAGTTGTTTAACCCATTCCTGCCCCGCTATGTCCAACCAAATTCTGCACGTAACTGCATTGAACAAAAAGGGGGGCTAGAAGCATCTCGTCCAGTTGAGTTCATTTCTGACTTACACTTTCAGCACACATCCTTCTGAGAGTGCCTATTTATCAGCGACATTAGTTTCATGTAAGCAAACTCTGGACAGGTGTAGACACTCAAATGTCTCATCATTTAGTCAGGTTAAATTACTCACAGAAGGTGGTGTGGCCGATGGGATGGACCAGTATCATCCACTATTCTATTCTCAATTGATAAACTCGAGAGAGAGAAAAGGAGAGCGAGAGATGGGTCCGTTGTGGTGGTCACGATGAATTGGCGTTGGGCATTACATCCTTGCACAAATCTCTCTCGTGAACGCGTGTGGGGGTAGCGAGAGGGAGGGGCGAGAGAGAGAGCGGAGGGGAGAGCGTGCGGGAGAGAGAGAGGGAGCGTGCGGGAGTGATGTGCCGCAAGTCTGAATGCGGATGGATGCTTGCGGCCATCACTCTTTAGAACTGGCCCGGGTCGGCCCCTGGTCGGCCCGGGTGGCCGCAGATCAATGGCGGGGCCCCGATTCGCTCTCCGTGCCGTTCCGCTCGGGCAACCTCCCGCGATGAGCACCCTGATGAGCAGCCCGGCCTGTCAGGGTCTGGGAGTGCGGGGTGGGGGGAGAAGAGATGAAGGAGAGCGAGGAGAGAGAGAGAGTACAGGGGGCTGGGAAGGTGGGGTTCGTGAGGGGTCACACGTAGATGCCGTTCTCGCCGTGGCCGACAAATGGGCCCTGGCTGATTCCGTTGAGGAGGAGGAGCGCGTAGCCCTGGGAAGGAAGAGGAACGATGCGCAGAGTCAGAATCAGAATCTTCATTTAAACTATACTGGAGGAATCCGATTAACTATAAGGCTCTTGTTCACAGATGTCCGCTAGGGGCACGGGGTCATAAAGTGACAACAACAAAATTCATATTCTTTGGGTCTTTCGGTAAAGTCACGTAGATAGGTTCAAAGAAGATAACAAAAAAGAACAAAAAAATACGACTTTTCGATCACAACACAAGCGATCGTCATCAGGGGGAAAAACGATGACGATCGCTTGTGTTGTGATCGAAATGTCGTCGGTTTTTTGTTATTTCTTTGTAATTTTCTTTGAACCTATCTCCGTGACTTTACCGAAAGACCCAAAGAATATGAATTCCTGCAGTCATGAAAGCTTTAAGTCAAGATTTAAAAACAATACAGAAACACGATAGGAGTGCACAGTACAGGAAAGGTAAACACGTCATTTGAAAAAATAATATATACTAATAAAACATTTTTTTATCTTACCAGGTAATAACAATTTCATTTTATAAAGCATCGTTCATGCAATTGTATCCCACTGAGTTATTAGCTTCTTTTTCAGAAGCGACCTGGCCACAAATGATAGCTCAACGAAGTGGCTTTTCAAGTGGAAATCTATAGCAGCAAAATCATCTACATAATCTCGAGGTGTGTGAAGAGGGCGGTGATGGTGGTACTGTCATCGTCGTTATCCGCTGCTGAACGAATGCCTCCCCAAGTCGCCATCTCTCACTAACCCGAGATTAAAAATCCACCTCACCTCTTTCACACGAGCTGATTAAATCGCTCCATCTGCATGGTAGGACGTCCTCTCGGGCGCGTTCCTTCCTTTGGCTGCCACTCCCTTGTTAGTGTCGACCAGAGGCCATCGTCCCTTCGAACCGTGAAGTGCCTTGCCCAATGCCCCACTTACTGTGGTGTGCAGGTTGCGAGGTGCGGGGTTCGGGGTAGTTGGGTAGTGGGATAGCGGGGTAGCGGGGTAGTGGGACGGAGGGTGGGGGGTGCCGGGTTCGGGTTGGCGTTGCAGAATTTGTATTCCGCATTTTTCCCCGAGTAATTTTTGTTAAACTAAAACGTGCGGTAAGTTTGTACCGTAACTCGGGCACAGCACGGCCTACCGTGCGGGCACAGTTCCATTTGCTGGCGACACACATGAGCAGGCTGAGTTGATGTCGGGTGTTTTCACAATTACTGACCACAGGACCATGCAGAATCCGGGAGTGGACGCGAATCTAAAAATGCATGAGCTTCCGAGTGCGCCCTGTCCTTCTCCTCCTCCTCCTCCCCCCTACCCCTCTCCCCTCCCCCCTCCTCCCACCCTCTCCTCCCTCCTCCTCCCACGCTGCCCGCTTAAAAACAAAAGCTGCTACGAATCTGTGGCGTCCACAAGACCCATAGACTGCAGGATTCGATGCACGTGATGTTGTTTTGTTGTGCTCGTCAGCCGGCAACATCACACTGCTTGGCAAACGCCTCCCCTCATTCTTTTCCATTACTTCCTCTCCCCAGTTACTCCTGTTCAGCCTTGCCCTCTGAATAATTATCTGATTTCATCTCACTGCGTCCACCTCCTCCGCTGTCTGCTTCTCGCCTTCGTTCGCCTGCTTTCGGTATCCACTCCGCAGTTCCATGCTGTTCATCTCTCGTCGGTTTTTTATCATGGCGTGGTCAGCCCAAAGATGGAATTTTGTCCGCGCGAGAAGGCGCATCATCGAATGCGGATACGAGGCAGAGTTGAAGGGACCTCGGAAGTCGCTCTGTAATGTCCGCTTCAGCGGGCGTCCTTGAACACGTGGTCATCTTACACCGATCGCTGTGCGATCTTCAAATTGAAGATTTGAGTATTTTTTGATGTACAGTACATATATTAAACCTGGAGAATCCCGTAACATGGAAACATTATGTGTCCAGGCAGCCACGTGCCACACACAGCAAACACGTATTTACACGTGACTACAAAACATTTTAAAATATGCAACAATATACAGTACACGTTTATTTATACAGAGTCAGGACCAGGAATAAGACAACACGTCTCAATATATGAGGTATATATTATTATGCAAATAGCACAATTAGTCTCCCAGTAAACATGGAACGTTCGGCCAACGTTGGTCCAACGATCTCAACCACATGCCAATGTTGGCCCAACGTTGCATGTTTACTGGGCTATTATTGTGGGGAACAAATAGTCTCGGGCCCATTGTCAATCGGCACTGGCATGACAATGATGGCAGCGCGTTCAGCCTGCAGTGCGATATTAACCACCCTCCCTGCTCTGAAGCCGCTGCGAGGTTATCTCGAAGTCGTGTAATTTCTACGCATGCCGAAAACTCCTCTCCTC
Organism: Petromyzon marinus; assembly: GCF_048934315.1. Classification (NCBI taxonomy): domain Eukaryota; kingdom Metazoa; phylum Chordata; class Hyperoartia; order Petromyzontiformes; family Petromyzontidae; genus Petromyzon; species Petromyzon marinus. The sequence goes on from NC_133668.1 coordinate 4,745,189, forward strand.
AGCTCGATATTTATTTCGCAATACACGCATTGTTTTTATAGCACTGAGCCAGTGGTGGAAATTACACGTTCCTATCGCGGGTGGGTGGGGGGGGGCGAGGCTATCATGGTAACGATGACGGGCTGAGTCAACCCTCCACGATGTGAACTCGCTCTACACCTGGAGCCACCTGCTTCGTGGTTCCAGGTGTAGAGTACACACCTGTCGTAGACTACACACCTGTCGAAGACTACACCTGTTGTAGACCACACACCTGACGTAGACTACATACATGTCGTAGACTACACCTGTTGTAGACAACACACCTGTCGAAGACTACACCTGTTGTAGACTACACCTGTTGTAGACTACACACCTGTCGTAGACTACACCTGTTGTAGACTACACCTGTTGTAGACTACACACCTGTCGAAGACTACACACCTGTCGTAGACTACACCTGTTGTAGACTACACCTGTTGTAGACTACACACCTGTTGTAGACTACACCTGTCGAAGACTACACACCGGTCGTAGACTACACCTGTTGTAGACTACACACCTGTCGTAGACTACCCACCTGTCGTAGACTACACCTGTTGTAGACTACACACCTGTCGAAGACTACACACCTGTCGTAGGCTACACACCTGTCGTAGGCTACACCTGTTGTAGACTACACACCTGTCGTAGACTACACCTGTTGTAGACTACACCTGCTGTAGACTACACACCTGTCGTAGACTACACCTGTTGTAGACTACACACCTGTTGTAGACTACACACCTGTTGTAGTCAACACACCTGTTGTAGACTACACACCTGTCGAAGACTACACACCAGTCGTAGACTACACCTGTTGTAGACTACACACCTGTCGTAGACTACACCTGTTGTAGACTACACCTGTTGTAGACTACACCTGTCGAAGACTACACACCTGTTGTAGACTACACCTATTGTAGACTACACACCTGTTGTAGACTACACACCTGTTGTAGACTACACCTGTCGTAGACTACACCTGTTGTAGATTACACACCTGTCGTAGACTACACCTGTTGTAGACTACACCTGTTGTAGACTACACACCTGTCGTAGATTACACACCTGTCGTAGACTACACCTGTTGTAGACTACACACCTGTCGTAGACTACACCTGTTGTAGACTACACCTGTCGAAGACTACACACCTGTTGTAGACTACACCTATTGTAGACTACACCTATTGTAGACTACACACATGTCGTAGACTACACACCTGTTGTAGACTACACCTGTCGTAGGCTACACCTGTTGTAGACTACACCTGTTGTAGACTACACACCTGTCGAAGACTACACACCTGTCGTAGACTACACCTGTTGTAGACTACACACCTGTTGTAGACTACACCTGTTGTAGACTACACACCTGTCGAAGACTACGCACCTGTCGTAGACTACACCTGTTGTAGACTACACACCTGTCGTAGACTACACCTGTTGTAGACTACACCTGTTGTAGACTACACACCTGTTGTAGACTACACCTGTTGTAGACTACACACCTGTTGTAGACTACACCTGTTGTAGACTACACACCTGTTGTAGACTACACCTGTTGTAGACTACACACCTGTTGTAGACTACACCTGTTGTAGACTACACACCTGTTGTAGACTACACCTGTCGAAGACTACACACCTGTCGTAGGCTACACACCTGTTGTAGACTACACACCTGTTGTAGACTACACTTGTTGTAGACTACACATCTGTTGTAGACTACACCTGTCGTAGGCTACACCTGTTGTAGACTACACACCTGTCGTAGACTACACCTGTTGTAGACTACACCTGTTGTAGACTACACACCTGTCGAAGACTACACCTGTTGTAGACTACACACCTGTCGTAGACTCCACCTGTTGTAGACTACACACCTCTCCTAGACTACACCTGTTGTAGACTACACACCTGTTGTAGACTACACACCTGTCGTAGACTACACCTGTTGTAGACTACACACATGTCGTAGACTACACCTGTTGTAGACTACACACCTGTTGTAGACTACACCTGTTGTAGACTACACATCTGTCGTAGGCTACACACCTGTCGTAGGCTACACCTGTTGTAGACTACACACCTGTCGTAGACTACACCTGTCGTAGACTACACCTGTTGTAGACTACACACCTGTCGTAAACTACACACCTGTTGTAGACTACACACCTGTTGTAGACAACACACCTGTTGTAGACTACACCTGTCGTAGACTACACCTGTTGTAGACTACACACCTGTCGAAGACTACACACCTGTCGTAGACTACACCTGTTGTAGACTACACACCTGTTGTAGACTACACCTGTTGTAGACTACACCTGTTGTAGACTACACACCTGTCGTAGACTACACCTGTTGTAGACTACACCTGTTGTAGACTACACACCTGTCGTAGACTACACCTGTTGTAGACTACACCTGTCGAAGACTACACACCTGTTGTAGACTACACCTATTGTAGACTACACACCTGTTGTAGACTACACCTGTCGTAGACTACACCTGTTGTAGACTACACACCTGTCGTAGACTACACCTGTTGTAGACTACACCTGTTGTAGACTACACACCTGTCGTAGATTACACACCTGTCGTAGACTACACCTGTTGTAGACTACACACCTGTCGTAGACTACACCTGTTGTAGACTACACACCTGTCGTAGATTACACACCTGTCGAAGACTACACACCTGTCGTAGACTACACCTGTTGTAGACTACACACCTGTCGAAGACTACACACCTGTCGTAGACTACACCTGTTGTAGACTACACACCTGTCGTAGACTACACCTGTTGTAGACTACACCTGTTGTAGACTACACCTGTCGAAGACTACACACCTGTCGTAGGCTACACACCTGTTGTAGATTACACACCTGTTGTAGACCACACCTGTTGTAGACTACACACCTGTCGTAGACTACCCCTGTTGTAGACTACACCTGTTGTAGACTACACACCTGTCGAAGACTACACCTGTTGTAGACTACACACCTGTCGTAGACTCCACCTGTTGTAGACTACACACCTGTCGTAGACTACACCTGTTGTAGACTACACACCTGTCGTAGACTACACACCTGTCGTAGACTACACCTGTTGTAGACTACACCTGTTGTAGATTACACACCTGTTGTAGACTACACCTGTTGTAGACTACACACCTGTCGAAGACTACACCTGTCGAAGACTACACACCTGTCGTAGACTACACCTGTTGTAGACTACACACCTGTCGTAGACTACACACATGTCGTAGACTACACCTGTTGTAGACTACACCTGTTGTAGACTACACCTGTTGTAGATTTCAGACCTGTTGTAGACTACACCTGTTGTAGATTACACACCTGCTGTAGAATACACACCTGTTGTAGACTACACACCTGTTGTAGACTACACCTGTTGTAGACTACACCTTCTGTAGACTACACACCTGTTGTAGACTACACACCTGTTGTAGACTACACCTATTGTAGATTACACACCTGTCGTAGACTACACAACTGTCGTAGACTACACTTGTTGTAGACTAAACACATGTTGTAGACTACACCTGCCGTAGACTATACCTGTCGTAGACTACACCTGTCGTAGACTACACCTGTTGTAGACTACACCTGTTGTAGATTACACACATGTTGTAGACTACACCTGTTGTAGACTACACATGTCGTAGACTACACCTGTTGTAGACTACACCTGTCGTAGACTACAGCTGTTGTAGATTACACCTGCTGTAGACTACACACCTGTTGTAGACTACACACCTGTTGTAGACTACACACCTGTTGTAGACTACACACCTGTTGTAGACTACACCTGTTGTAGACTACACACATGTTGTAGACTACACCTGTTGTAGACCACACCTGTTGTAAACTACACACCTGTCTTAGACTACACCTGTTGTAGACTACACCTGTTGTAGACTACACACCTGCTGTAGATTACACCTGTTGTAGACTACACACCTGTTGTAGACTACACACCTGTTGTAGACTACACACCTGTTGTAAACTACACCTGTTGTAGACTACACACCTGCTGTAGATTACACCTGTTGTAGACTACACCTGTTGTAGACTACACACCTGTTGTAAACTACACCTGTTGTAGACTACACACCTGTTGTAGACTACACACCTGCTGTAGATTACACCTGTTGTAGACTACACACCTGTTGTAGACTACACACCTGTTGTAGACTACACACATGTTGTAGATTACACCTGTTGTAGACTACACCTGTTGTAGACTACACACCTGCTGTAGATTACAGCTGTTGTAGACTACACACCTGTTGTAGACTACACACCTGTTGTAGACTACACCTGTTGTAGACTACACACCTGTTGTAAACTACACCTGTCGTAGACTACACCTGTTGTAGACTACACCTGTTGTAGACTACACACCTGTTGTAAACTACACCTGTCGTAGACTACACACCTGTTGTAGACTACACACCTGTTGTAAACTACACACCTGTTGTAGACTACACACCTGTTGTAAACTACACCTGTTGTAGACTACACACCTGTTGTAGACTACACCTGTTGTAAACTACACCTGTTGTAGACTACACACCTGTTGTAGACTACACCTGTTGTAGACTACACACCTGTTGTAGACTACACACCTGTTGTAAACTACACCTGTCGTAGACTACACACCTGTTGTAGACTACACACCTGTTGTAAACTACACCTGTTGTAGACTACACACCTGTTGTAGACTACACACCTGTTGTAAACTACACCTGTTGTAGACTACACACCTGTTGTAAACTACACCTGTTGTAGACTACACACATGTTGTAGACTACACACCTGTCGTAGACTACACACCTGTTGTAGATTACACCTGTTGTAGACTACACACCTGTTGTAGACTACACACCTGTTGTAAACTACACCTGTTGTAGACTACACACCTGTCGTAGACTACACACCTGTTGTAGACTACACCTGTTGTAGACTACACACCTGTTGTAGACTACACACCTGTTGTAGACTACACCTGTTGTAGACTACACACCTGTTGTAAACTACACCTGTTGTAGACTACACCTGTTGTAGACTACACACCTGTTGTAAACTACACCTGTTGTAAACTACACCTGTTGTAGACTACACACCTGTTGTAAACTACACCTGTTGTAGACTACACACCTGTTGTAGACTACACACCTGTTGTAGACTACACACCTGTTGTAAACTACACCTGTTGTAGACTACACACCTGTTGTAGACTACACACCTGTTGTAGACTACACCTGTTGTAGACTACACCTGTTGTAGACTACACACCTGTTGTAAACTACACACCTGTTGTAGACTACACCTGTTGTAGACTACACCTGTTGTAGACTACACACCTGTCTTAGACTACACCTGTTGTAGACTACACCTGTTGTAAACTACACACCTGTCTTAGACTACACCTGTTGTAGACTACACCTGTTGTAGACTACACACCTGCTGTATATTACACCTGTTGTAGACTACACACCTGTTGTAGACTACACACCTGTTGTAGACTACACCTGTTGTAGACTACACACCTGTTGTAGACTACACCTGTTGTAAACTACACCTGTTGTAGACTACACCTGTTGTAGACTACACCTGTTCGCCAGGTGTAGCACTGGCGTGGGCCAAGCGTCCCACTGCTGAAAGATTACCTGCACATTACACAATTGTGATTACACACAACGGCAACGTGCGTGTGTAAGTGTGTGTGTAAGTGTAAGTGTGTAAGTGTGTGTGTGTGTGTAAGTGTGTGTGTGTGTGTAAGTGTGTGTGTAAGTGTGTGTAAGTGTGTGTGTTAGCGTGTGTAAGTGTGTGTGTGTAAGTGTGTGTGTGTAAGTGTGTGTGTAAGCGTGTGTAAGTGTGTGTAAGTGTGTGTGTGTAAGTGTGTGTGTGTGTAAGTGTGTGTGTAAGTGTGTGTGTGTGTAAGTGTGTGTGTGTAAGTGTGTGTGTGCATGTTGAACTTCGTTCGCACCACCGTACGTAGCCAAGCGTGATAATCGGAGGTGCGGGTGGGGGGGGTGGAAGACTAACAAACTAAACACAAAACAACAGCAACAACTTGGCAAGCCCCTTCTGAAAAAACAGAGTTTTACGATTCGGCGAGGCTTTCCTGTTGGGTAACAAAACAAAACTTCGTAACAATGATAATACAAAAACAAAACTAGAACTTCCCCAACATGTGCACGGGAACGCACGGTCTGCGTGAACGGGTGGATGGGGGAAAGAGGCGACGTTACAACGAATCGTGCTTTGATGGACCACCCCCAGTAGTCCCCCAATAACATTGCGCATTACAATTTGAACTATCGATGCACTGGTCGGCATGAACGTTACAAATCACATCGGCAAATGTACTGCGCTGGTGTCGTGCGATGGGTGCTCGGTTGCGTAGAGAGCGACGGACATGGCTGGACTTTTTGGTGCAAATTGAGTCGAGTCCCTTTGCTTACGACAGGCACATCCTAAAATTAAGATATTGGTCCCCCCCCCCCCCCTCCGTTACTTAAACGCGGGCTCCGCAGAGTTATTCGGCGCTAAGGCTGATTGTTTTCAGAGATTCTGCATGGCTCCTCCAGGTCTCATACAGATGTACCACCCCCTCTTCATAAGTGAATCAAGTACTTCGCCCCCCCCCCTTTTAGTGTGATGCTAAAACCGATAGAAAGCGGACAAAGCCGCCACCGATTACTCGTATGCAGCTACTCCCTGTCGGTGGAATCTGGTCGCGATGCACCAACCATTGCCTCGAGCCACATGCGCCGCTCCACGTGTGCCATTTCCCAACAAGGGCCACTCACGATTTTGTCCTTGACCCGCGCACCTCCGATTAACGCGGTTGTCTACGTACGGCGCGAAAGAAGTCCAACACAACGCGTGGCGTGGGCGTCACTGCCAGCGTCTCTCTCTCAGAGCCCACGAGAACCACGCCCCAACACTAAGGGCCACAGATGGACCCACAATACCTTTCCGATCTCGTCAAGGAGCTTGAACCATCACGCGAACTGAGGTCATCCACGCAGCAGCGGCCGCTTCTGGTTGGCCATCGAACAAAGACGGTCGCTGCATCGCGCGCAGTGACCGTCTTTCAGATGCGCTTCTGCGGCCGTCTGGAACACTCTTCCTTCCGATATTAGGAAGCCACTGGGGCTGTGCACTTGTAAATCATCTAGATTGACAAACTCATTTCTGACGAATGAGCGCGGTCGTCTACGTACGACGCGAAAGTGGCTGAATTCACATGCAGTGACCCCAGCGGAGTTTCATCAGCCGGTTCGATCCCTAGCCACGGGTCAACCTCATTGGCGAGTGAAACCGGTCCTGGGTTCGCTCCCCCCCAACCCCGCCCACCCTTCTATCAACGCGCGGGACCCACGTCACCCTCGACAGATGAGGCACACTCTCCTCGCCTCTTGAGCCGTCGCGTGCTTCAACGAAATACAATACTACACGTTGCGGCTGTGGTGACGCGGCACTCACACCGGTGTCCCCACCCCCTCCTCTGCAGCTCAGCGTCCGCGTGGCCCCTTCAGCCTGCCGTGGGCACCCGGAGGCCACCCCACCGGGCACCTACGCCGAGGCGAAGCAAGCTGCGCGGGACTACCAGGCGGCCAAGCAGCAGCTGTTCCGCGGGCTGCGCAGAGCCGGCCTGGGTGACTGGGTGAAGAAGCCCATGGAGCAAGACCAGTTCTGCCTGCAGATGCCCTGAGGGCACGCGGCGAGCAACTATTTGTTATTCTGCTACTTTCCATCGGTGTGAGAAAGCAGCGGCAACAACAGCAGCGGTAACAGCAACAACAACAACAACACACGCAGGGTGTGTGTGTGTGTGTGTGATGAGCGCTCTGTTCCAGGTTATTGGAAATGACACTTTGTGACCTCTTGTTCATGTTCCGTTGCCAAGTAAGAGGGATGTTTCGTTCTCTCGAGCTCTCTCTCTGCGCGCGCGGCTGTATCACGAGGTGATCGCGGCGCTATAAATAATTCCGCTATAAATGCCAGGGCAGGGTTATTTTTTTTTTTAGACGCCTGGCAGACTTTAAATTGGTCCTCGACATGTCACCCTGATTGCACGTTTTGGCTTAGACTCCGACAACGTTGATTCACGCGTGAAAGGTTTATTTTTGATTTTATGTAATTCTCAGAGCCCGGGATTTGTTAAATAACCATCCTGCCGCGAATGCAGAGCCTCGGACTCGCGGTGCCGCGGTGCGGAGTCGCGACTGGCTCGCGTTTAATGCGACTTTAAAAAATAAAACACAAGCCCCGTTCACGCATGAACGGTGCATTCCGATTGGCCTAGCCCGACAGAGCGGAGAGGAACGACACGGCCTGGCAGGGGCGACGGCCGCTCCCATGTAGCCGAGACGCACGGAACAATACCACCTCCCCCCCCTCCCCCACACACAGTTTTCTACATGTGCACGCGTAATGATTATTCTTCCTGCTCCAAAATCAAACGAATTAATTTGGCGGTTCTGCTGCTGCGTTGGCAGTGGTGCAAGAGCGCGTATACTATTAATAATACAATACATTAGTTGATAACGCATCCTTGGAGGGTAAAAAATATATATAATAGGCGACGTTTTGGGCAATATGGCCCTTCTTAATAGCAACTGCATAGAGTGGACGGAGATTTATACTCTTTGGTTCTTTCGGTAAAGTCACGTAGGTAGAAAAAAAATACAACAAAATAAAAATAAATCAAGATTGAGGACAGAGATTTGTTTTATTATTAAAATTGACGCTTATGCTCACAATGCGCGCACCCAATCACGCATGCACGGGTGGATTCATTGCAGTTCAAGTTGCGTCCAACGTGGTTCCATTGGGATAACGGTCGGAATGAATGACTTGCTGGAACGAACGGGACCAGTTGAGTTGGTTGTGATGAAGCCAAGAGACCAGGATAGAGTCTCATTTTACGAGAAGTGACGTGGCTCACCAAATCGAAAAAAATATCAAATAAATTTACAAAACAAAATCAGTACAGAAGCAACTGCATCTATCGCACGAGGTGGAATAGAAAATGTTCAAGCAAATCTAATTCCCTGCAACGGAAATTTTCTGGGGAAGATTTGCCTTCAGACGGAACATGGCACAAAGTACAACACTAAGCTACAGAGACATTTAACATATAGAGGGTGACTGGAGCACTTATCTGCCATTGCAAGTGAAGTGATCATAACGAATCGACAATTTAGCCTCTCAACTTGTATATTTAGGTTGGGGAGTAATCGCGGATATGTTTTGAAGCGATGGACGGAGGCATTAGGGGCGACACAGAGAGCACGGGGCGAAGGGACGGGAACAAAGGAACGAACGAGACATCCGATATAAATCGAATTGGTACGAATTATTGTAAAATATTCGATTCCTAATTGACCCCCGAATCGTGGCTAATACCTTGAATAGCGTAGAGTTTGAGTTCATCACGTGCCTGAAGCCGATGCTTTAATTTAAAACAGAATACAACCCTGGTGCCTATTCATCATCATCATTATCATCAGTCATGATCAATACACTGCTGGATGAAGGCCTCGCCACGCCTTTTGAGCTGCCGTGACGTGTTGGGCCATCTATCGGCAGGTTGCATACCTGGCGGAGTAAAGCGTGGGCACTCCCACATCTTACCACTTGGTCAACGTGGTTGAGTCGACAATATATGTTCTAGAGCTCCTTGTAGTTGAAGACCTTCCACCAGCAGTTGCGTGAGCAGGCAATTGCAGGGTTGCGCCTTAAGCTGTGGCTGCGGCAAATCGTAAGTTGCAGTCTGATGACACGCGGATGAAGATGTCCATTCGAGTTCTTAACCCTCGTAATCCGCCCAAGGTTACCAAGTCGAGTGTTGGGCGCAGTGCCCAATTCTTAATACGGGTTCTATTTTAAGGTGGGTCTCAGAGAGAGAGATAGATGTGCTGAGTTATATCGGTGTGACGCCTAAAACATGTAAAACAAATATAGAATCCATCTTGCGAACAATTCCACGCCGTCATTCATTCGCCACGGGCGCAGTAACGAGGAAGGCGGTTGCAGAGGAAGAAGACCCAGGCAATTGCTAACATATGCCTAACACCGGGCAGATTTGTTTTTTAATTAAACAAACTTCATGTAATGTTTCAAACCAGGTGGCTAATTGGATATAATTTGCGCACCGTAATCTCTGCGCTACGACGTGATTTGCCTTGAGGTAATGTGTTAATAATGAGCTTCAATTGACAAGTCACCGCCCGGTCCCCGCCACCCCCCATCTCATCGTTTGTCAGCTCCTCATTTAGTAAAGAGGCCGCGTGCCGTGCATCCACTCTCACGTCGCTCCAGGCTTCCCAACTGCCACGGCACTTCGGTGCCAAGGCTGACGAACTCAAAGCACACCGCACAGCTCGCCATCGCGTTCCCAGCTATTGAGAAAACACAACACCAAATATCAACGGCAGTCCGCGCGGATACACGTTCGCAAATATTCTTCCGAAAATACACTCGCCGCTCTGCGGATGAAGGCAAATCCGCGACACTTTTGTCGTCCTTGCTTTATGAACGGACCTCGGTTGGCATAACGGCTGTCGCTGCGTCTCGATAGGCGGTTTGTGCCTCTCGATTAGTCTGAGACGGACGGAGAGTACTAAACTATTCAATGCAACTTCTCAGATGCCAGACAACTCATGCCAGGAGCTCCTTGCTCGTTGAGTCATCGCGGCTTGAGGCTCCGCTGCGATGACGCTGCGCGCGCCCGCCGTGTGCATTGCGCCTCAGTGCCGCAGCGAGCCGGTGCCAGCCCATCGCACACGCAGCCCGTGTAGTCATCTGCTGTTCCATAGACAGGTGTTAGACAGGTGTTAGACAGGTGGTAGACAGGTGGTGGATAGGTGTTAGACAGGTGGTAGACAGGTGGTAGACATATGTTAGACAGGTGGTAGACAGGTGGTAGACAGGTGTTAGACAGATGTTAGACAGGTGGTAGACAGGTGTTAGACAGGTGGTAGACAGGTGGTAGACAGGTGTTTGACATATGTTAGACAGATGTTAGACAGGTGGTAGACAGGTGGTAGACAGGTGGTAGACAGGTGTTAGACAGGTGTTAGACAGGTGGTAGACAGGTGTTAGACATATGTTAGACAGATGTTAGACAGGTGTTAGACATATGTTAGACAGATGTTAGACAGGTGGTAGACAGGTGGTAGACAGGTGGTAGACAGGTGTTAGACAGGTGTTAGACAGGGCTGCCACTTCTAAGGGTATACAATAAAAACCCAGCGGCAGTGACACACTCATTCTTGGTTGCTGGGTTAGATCACGTGGGCACAATGCTAATGTGTGTCGTACTCCTTCCTCCATACAACACAGCCGAAAAAATGTACGCAACTTATTTATTTATTTGTATGTTTAGTTTACCAGGTAAGGCCGACTGAGCTATATAACTCTTTTCCAGAAGCGACCTGGCCACAAATGATTGCTCAACGAGCAGTGGCTTATTGTCGTGTGGAAATCTAAAGCAGCCAAACACGCTAAACAACTATTGTTTCTAAATGTGGAAGGGAAAACCTGAGGGTCCGGAGAAAAATCCACGCGATCATTGGGAGAACATGCAAACTCCATATATACATACAGGCGTCACAGTCGGCATCGAACCCACACCTCCTGTATACCAGGCGAGGCAGTTAACATGTCACCACCTTGGCGCCGATTTACTGTTTGCGACGGCACACCCACCGGTATAATGAACATAAATCCATGCACGTGGCTCCGCTGTTCCGACTTATCGGGCGCCATGGAAAATACTGCGGGCGTAATAATCATTAAGTATGCTCCACCGTCCGCTCGTAGTGGATATTCAGCTTTTCCGTTTGGATTGTTCGAAAAGTGTAGAGGTCATGCGTTGTTGGCGTCATGATACAAATTGGCCAAGTTTAAAACAATTACTTAATTGGGAAACAAATAGCAATCGTCGCCCGCTACTGAGACAACCTTATCAGGACCCTCATGACAATAGACTCTCCTGGGCAAACAAATCATGAAAAGAGGAATATCTGACAATAAAAAAACGGGAGAATTAAATGTTCATGCATTATGTTGAGTGGTGCCCTATGGTGCCTGATGATGCAACGGACAACAACCTGGACTCTTAACGTTCTGGGAAGCCTCACTGATTGCCCAGAACAGCGAGCTCAACAAGACGACGACCCTGGAAAAACCGGGACAGGTGGCAACCCTATATAAGAGAAATACATAAATAAAATACATCGTAAGCATGCCCATCCAGAGCTCTCGATCCCAGATTTGGCCTCACCCTGTGTGTGAAGTACCGACCTGACCAACGCGCTTGTCTCTGATTGTCTGTGAGCACACGAACATCAGCACCGATTGACTGGATCAGTTGATGTCATGCGAATGGAGTAGAGGGCCAGGTGCATGTCCTCAGCTGTCCACCTCACGATGGGTGGGGGCCCTTCATGGAGAACGCTGCGTGCAGACGTGAGCGCTGCCACTGCTGCGTATTGGCAGGCACATTGAGTTTCAGTTTCACTTTTTTAGGAATAGCCCTGTGAGCCATGCGGCTCTTGACTCGGATGCAACCGCAACAAAAACATGAACAAAGAACATCAGAGATCCCCCTTGGTCAGGTTTGATGGCGACTGCCGGAGCAATTTCTGCCTGAGCACCGGTTTAGCGCGTACAATCGTCGAGACAGCCCTGCATTCGATCCGCGTTGTATGCATTTGGATTGCATTGTACAGCCTCGGAGCCCGAGTGGGCATACTGTAGTAGTAGTGCCGTGCTTACCGCTAAATAGAGCCACGCGTGGCATCCGGGCAACGGCAACTTCGTCCCACTTGCGACTGACCTCACGTTGAGGTCACACGTTGGTGAGTTTCACTGGGGGTCCGTGTCCTCGCGAGCAATTCGAGGTCACCGCTCGGGGTCATCCGGGCTCTTTGTTGTGAAAGTGATTCGTGACCTCTCGCTCCCGTGCCGCCCCCCCCCCGCCCCCCGCCACATGCATCGTGAGCTATTGGAGGGTCTTGCGATGAGCGTTGTTCACAAAAGGCGATTTTTGGCGCTACAGTTGAAAGAACACCAACAATAACAACAAACCCAATTCATTTGTATACAGTATATATTAAAAAAATCACCGTACGTGCGATAGCAGCTTGCGAGTGTATTTCAATGGCTTTCTCGCCGGGCGTTAAGAGGAGGGAATTACATTTGAGGCGACCTCAACTTTCTTGCAAAACTACTTCTCAGACATCTCGGAAGGAGAGGAAGTAGGTTGCAGACTGTGTGCAGATCGAGTGCACGGACGCACGCATGCATTTGGCATGACAGCTGGGGGTGAGCCCCGGTAAAACGTCTGGTTGCCTTGCGATGTGAGACATTGTTTAGGGAATTCGTCATTGGCAAACGTGGTGTTTGCTACAAACAAATGCGGCGATTGGTGTGCATCGTCTTAGTTTGGAATTGCGTGTCTAGTCAATGAAAACGGCATCTGTTGAAGGTCGTGTGTTAATTGGAAGTCACGTTACCTCTCACCGTGATCTAATTGAAAGTGGCCATCCCAGTTTCCCACTCGGGCAGGAGTCGGCAAACAAAAGAACAAGAAGAGACATTTTTTCGAAGTCGTTAAAAAAATAAGAGTCTCAATATTTCAAAAGCCGCAATGCACTCTGTGGTTAGCATGAGACCGTGAGTCCTTCCTAAATAACGCCACGAAGCAGTCCTTAATGAGCCGCATGCGGCTCCGGAGCCGCCGACCCCTGCACTAGGGGAAGGGGCAGTGAGATGTACCCCGCTGTGTGCCACGAGTTATTTTTTTGTTCTTTTTGTTTTTGCAATACAGAGATTGTCGTGCCCTTCACTCTGCGGGTAAACAAGACGCGGACCTTGGGGGGGGGGGGGGGGGAGGTTCCGCGCGATGAGCGCAGAGCCCCCGACGATTCCCCTGCCAGGCAGCCGCTCAGATAAATATCGATCGCCGCGTGCCGCGCGCCGAATTCTGCTGCTTTTAAACAATGCGGTACGGCACCGAGTGTGTCGTGCGCGTGAATGATGTCCGCTCGAGGGTTTAGAGCTTTAGACCCTTTACAAAAGCCTTCACGCCGCGTTTCTGAGGCTCCTGTCGCTGCCAAAACGCCCAGTGTGGTGGGGTTTCTCCACCCCCACGCAACGCGCGCTCAACTTGAGCTGACAATGAAGCGGATCCCGAACTCCCTCTGCGCCCCCCTCCCCTCTCCCCCCGCCCCCTCCCCTCTCCCCCCCTCCCCTCTCCCCCTTCCCCCTCCCCTCTCCACCCGCCCCCTCCCTTCTCCCCCCGCCGCCCGCTACTTTCAGCGGCTGCCAAATGTGTTTTCTCTCCTGCGTCTGCACAGGACGGTGGCATTGAGCGCGCGGCGCGTGACGATGCATCGATTCGCGGAGTCAAGTGATTGTTTTTTGTTGCCATGATGCGGGCATGGAATGGCGCGAGTGTGAGAATCGATGATTGACGACATGCAGGCCACGAGAGGCGAACACAACTCTAAAAACGGAGACAAATGAGAAATTCTACAGACTACGGATACAATAATGACCGTGTCCCTGAATGGAACTGCATCACGTGACAATTCGTCTCAAATTGGTGCTGTGGGGTGGGTGGATTGGCACATGGCTGGCAACGAGTTCAGTCTGGAGAGTCGGTGTGTGTCATACATATGACGCGACATGAACTTCACACACTGCGCTTACAACAGTGTGTTTAAAATAATGAAAGGTAGCCGGGTTGAACCACAGCCCTCAATCCGGACGCATATATATATCAACAAAGTGTTTGAGTTGGAGTCGTCTGCTATAATAAATCAGCAACCGCCCAAAGCGCCTGCCATAGTAGTTCCTGTATAGTTGACCGCATTACGAAGTCAACAAATATTTACACTACCACCTTGACGATTGCGCATCGGTGTTTCCAGAAGGGAGGCTAAGAATTCAAAGTGATTCTCCTGCGCGAGTGAGCATTGAGGCGGTGATCATTACGCGTTGCCAGCTTCTGAGCCAGTGGTGGAAATTTCACATTCCTGTGACGGAGATGAGTCTCCCCATAGGACAACCACTGTAGACCTCCTCACAAAGTGCTGATCGGAGGGATGATGGACTGAGTCGATCCCCCGACCTGGATTTTAACTCGCAAACCTCCCGATTGCGAGCCTTCCCCCCCCCCCCCTCTGGCGCGGAGCCACGTGACCGGATTGAGGCGGTGATATGGTCAATGACTGTGACGCATCTGCGATATCATTGTGCGTGCACTGGGCATTGCGCCTAATGTCTATTAAATGCACCCATAGCAGTGTGGAAGCCGCTTAAGGTAAAATACTCCTCAATGTCCACGTCGTTAATGTGCGCATTGGCACGGATAAGTGAATGCAGCCTGTCCCCAAACGGGTGTCGAACCCCCGCGGCGCGCCGCTCGACGAGTTGCAACGGAGTTGGGTAGCAGAAAAAAGTGGGCGCACGTTTCAGAAACACCGGGATGCAGGTGTGCACATTTCTCGTATCAGGATGAAAAAGAGTGCAAACCACCGCGTGCGTGCCGCGAGAGGTCGACCGCAGGGCTCCACGGGCGCGATGAGAGGACGGGCGAGGAGCTAGCCGGCAACTGGATGCCTCAGTCTCGAGAGAGTGGCGGTGGGGGGGGGGAGATAAGCCTTGCCCCTCTGGGCCTGATGGGATCGGCGATCCCGATGCTCGGCTCGCAGCAGCGATTCGTCGGCTCCGTTTATTTTGTCGCGGGGCGGCGGCGGCACGCGTTGCGTGTGGGGCTCGCTGTGTGGTTAAGGCGGAACATTAAACGCTGCTGCTGCTGCGGATGCTGGTGGGCCGCGTGTGCACGGATCTCGATCGCTCTCCTTAGCGTGGTTTGCAATGCCTCCTGGACAACAACTACCCCCAGCCTTTCGGTGGTGATATTCCGTATATATATAGATACATGTATTAACTTGCCTGTCTACCTTTTTCCGTCTTTCCCTCTTGCCGCGTGTCGGTACGTGCACCCGTGTATGTCCGTCCGTTGAATAAAGTGTGCGTGAAAACTGGGCGCTTGCTCGTTTCCCCCTCCTCTGAGTCTGTATCGCCGTTCCTCGTCTGCCTCCGCCAGCCGGCTCGCCAGGCGGTTTGTCCCCGTGTCCTGGTTACTTCAATCGAATCCGTCAAATTGACGAGAAAAAAATACCCGTCGTCATCGTAAGAGCAGCAGAATGGTTCGTCGGGTTCGTTTCAACACTCGGACAATTTGTGTACAAAGCGCAACGCCATGTGCGCATTGTGCAGAATCCATGAGACGTGCATTGCGGTCACTCTCGTCGTAGGCCTCCGACAAAAAGAGATTGGGACGACTGCCGCGATGTCTTCCTGCCGCCAGTCACTCACATTCAATCAAATGTATTGCGACCGTGACCTAAGACAAGGGGGAATGACGACGTTTCCTTTCGGCGTGACGCGCAATGGCTCTGTGACGTTTACGCGTTATCAGGTTGGCGCGTGTTTTTGTCCTGCCTTATTTTGCTATTGGTGAATTTGTTAATTTGCCTACACAGTGAGACACGATTTGCCGGCACATTGTAGCTCGGTGGAAGTGAACGGCGGCGCGGGATGTGCGTCGAAACCGCAGCGCCGACCCTGGGGAAAGTGGAGGCAGTGATCGAGTCAACAGGCACAGCGGCGTCCTCCATAGACAGGTGGTGTGTGGCAGGTGATGTGAGCCGGGGTTGGAAATTCCACGTTCACATGGTGGGGGGGGGCTGCCTCTCTGTAGCGCTACCACTTTTTTGACGCGGCAATGTTTATACACCGCACTCGGTGCTCATTTGAGGCTGAGTCGACCTAGGGGAGACACAGGACCGGTTTAGATAATCTTCATCGGTGTTGATGGCCGTGAGTGGGAATCGATCGCGAGTTGCCGTGATCGTAGCTCAACGCGCTAACCGCTATGCAAACGCCCCGCACGAAGACAACCCCCCCCCCCCCCCTCAGCCCCCCATAGCCTTAACAGACCGTAGAGTCTGTTAAGGCTATGAGTCTGTTAAGGCTATATTAGCGAGCAGCACTTATGAAAGACCGGCACGGCACACGAGGGGTGGGGTGGCCAGCACGACACGACACACACGCACGTCGTCCGCCTCCTCCATGTAGTGCGTTAAAGCGACAAGTGGCTGAAATGATGGCTGCGTTCGGGCGCATTGATTGGGATAAGGGGATGGGCGAGTTTGCAGGACGGGGCCGCGAATGGGGGAGGCGGCAGGGTGAAGGCGGTCTCGCCATCGTCCCGCGTCTACCGCCGAGACCGGGAGGCGCTTCTCGTTCGTCATTCCTGGCACGCGCAGCACATTCGCAAGCGCCACGAAGTCACTGCCCTCCCCGCGATGGTGCGCGACTACAAGCTGCGGTGGTCAAAATAAATAAGCGAGGGAATCTACCGTCTGTCACTCAATGTACCTTGGTCATCCACGTAAAAAAACCCCACAAGTTAGTGTATTGACACGTAGGCTACCGGCGAACAATATTGTCCACAATACAGGTTTTTTTTTTTGGGGGGGGGGGATTTACTCTCCAACACAGCGGTGTGCTTTACTCGTAACAAATTGGCATGTTCTGTTTACGTGACGACACATTCACATTTACGCGATCTAACCCGACAAACCTGTATTATGGAGAAAAACGACGAGTTGTTTCGCTTGTTTTAAATCCACATTTCAGCAGCATTGGTTCCACAACAAGCGACACTCTGGACGTGTTTCGACGTTCGGGGCCTCATCAGCACTTGGTCGGGCTCTGCTGGAGCTAACGGTGGTGAACTGCCAGGTGGTTTGAGAGTCAAGGGCATGGGTCCTGGTTCAACGCCAATGTTTGTGCTATGTAGTTCCCGGCGAGGCGCTGATACTACACTCACCGCTACAACTCACCGCTACACCCACCACCACACGTCACTCACCGCTACCACTCACCGCTACACGTCACGCACCGCTAACACTCACCACCCCATTCCACTCC
This sequence comes from Petromyzon marinus, assembly GCF_048934315.1. Lineage (NCBI taxonomy): Eukaryota > Metazoa > Chordata > Hyperoartia > Petromyzontiformes > Petromyzontidae > Petromyzon > Petromyzon marinus. The sequence continues at coordinate 4,763,266 of NC_133668.1, forward strand.
GCGCAACACACTACTCACCTCTACACTCACCGATAGTCCGCTACACGTTAGTCACCACTACACCCACCACTACACTCATTGATACACGCCACTGAACGCTAACACTCAAAACTACGCCCATCGCTACACGTCACGCACCGCTAACACTCACCGCTGCACCCACCACCACACGTCACTCACCACTACCACTCAACGCTAACACTCACCGCTGCACCCACCAGCACACGCCACTCACCACTACCACTCAACGCTAACACTCACCGCTGCACCCACCACCACACGTCACTCACCACTACCACTCACCACTACACTCATCGCTACGCTTATTACTGCACCCACTACTGCACACGTGCCTCATTGACTTACTCATGACTCGTATTCTTTCAGTTACTCAATTCCTTTCATTCATTATTTATTTCTCTCTTATTATTATTATTATTGTCGTATTTACTCACTCGTCTTCTCATGTGCATACGTCGCATTCCGGCGAATAGCGAAACATTTCATTTCACAATGCACATAAGCGCTTCAAGGTCCAGTTGTTGAATCTCTCAGTACATATGAACATAATTGTATATATTTTTTTTTAGTTCTGAGCCATTTGTTTCATTATTATCTCATTCAATCATTCATGCTTCTAATTTGTTCTCATTCTTACCTCAATCCTCTCTTTCCTCATATTTTTTTTACCTATTTCAATCAAACATTTCGCTCAGCACCTCTCCTCTAAACTTCCTGCAGGCCCAGCCGTTGGTTAGAGATTCCGTTGCCAGAGATGCCGTTGCTATGGATGCCGTTGCTTAGATACCGTTGCTAGGGATACCGTTGCGAAGGACGCCCTTTTTGCGAGGCTGGGCGGTGGTACCTCGCGGCCAGCACCAGCAGATAAACATTTTAATTTTTGTAATGCACATAAGCACGTTAGCGATCCGGGGCTTTGAATTTTGCAAGGTTGTATCAACGCGTTCGAACGCCCATAACTCGGCAAGGAAAGGTCGTGGGGGAATGCGTGTCGTCTTCTTTTTTTTTTGTAAGACTGGCGCATCTACAGAGGACATACTTTCGATCGTAGCTTGCAAATTGTGGATTCGTATAAGGTTGTGTTCAAAGTGGCACATGCCCGTGTAGAGACGTACAACGGAAGAATTGTTACATCTCTCGATGATTCTGTAGACTTGGATGAAGTCGTCACGGATTCTTCTCTGCCCAAGACGAGAGAGCGAGAGAGAGTCTGTATTTGGAGCTTATCTGCGAATGGGCAGGTCTGCTTGAGTCCAGAAGTCGCCCCTGTGAATCTCCAGGGTTCGGAGTGTCCCGTGATGAACCAAAACTGAACAGAACACATTGCTTATTATTAACTTTTTATCTTGTAACAAAAATACTCTTCTCATATTGTGGTTGCTTTATTGGTATTGTTATTCATTGATTATGCTAAGAGTGCTCGAAAAAAGATATATTTAAAACCGTGAACCTCTTTGTGCATGGATTCTATTGCACTTGCTCAGGGGTCGGTCAGCCTGCGTTTGAACACACACAAGACACAGATATAGGACCTCCCCACCCTTAGCAGGCTCGCGGGCAAGTGCTGTTTAGCGAGCACCTGTGATAGCCTGCACGGCACACGAGGGTGTGGGTGGCCAGCACCACGCCCGACCGCCTTTGTATCCCTCGTGGCGATATTTGCACTCCAGGTACTCACTTGTATGCATGTGTGTTGAGCTACTTTCGCACCGTACGTAGGCAATCGTGCTAATCTGAAGCCAAGCACCGGTTCAGATAATTGTCATGGTTGGAGATATGTTAGCTACCTCGCCTGGTATACGGGAGATTGTGGGTTCGATCCCGACCTGAAGCCTGCTGTATATGTAGAGGTTGCATGTTCTCCCGTGGTCATGCGGATTTGATTTATCCGGGTCCTCCAATTATTTTTCCTGCAGATTTAGAAACATGCTTTTAGAGTATTTGGCTGCTTTAAATGTCCACGTGATAAGCCACTTCGTTGAGCTATCATTTGTGGCCAGGTGGCTTCTGAACAAAGACTTATATAGCACAGTGGGCTCTAAAAAATGTTTAACTTCACGGTTTAGTCACTGGTGTTGGCAGTGAAACGCGGCGATACACAAAAACACACACGAATCTACACACACAAGCCTAGGCCAGAAACACGCAGATGGAAGCTCTATAGCGTGGCATTGATGTATGCGTTGATTCTAGCCGGACACGCTGTCCTGTCGCCTCGAGTTGAAGGCAACTGGCAGAACTTTCCAACCCTGAGCTCCGGGACTCCCAAATGGAATCCACTGTGCGAGACAAATCTTTTCCCATTCGATACTCGTATCGCACGCATCTGAAAATTGGCTAAAACGCAGGACTGCCGTCCCCGCCACGCGCTGTACGCTCTGCGGAGTGTGGGTCACCCCTGTGTGACATTTAGAGCCCCTTGTAAATCCACTGCTGACATGACGGCATCCATGCGCCGGTTGGGACAGGGATGGCTTTCGGATCACGCTTCAACACCGTGCTGATTAGTGCGGGGAGCATATACGTAGTGCAGTGTTCTTTGCTAATTTTCAGAGGAGGGACACTTTCGCCGATAAGACATCATCAGTGGTGATGGCCGCCACACGTTTGAAACCATTCTTGGGTTTGACAGCAGCACGACGACGATGATGATGATGGGGGTGTGGTGTTCACGTGTTGTGTGTTGTCGGGGGTCGCACGTCAGGGGCCGCACTAAAGACCACCAGGGGCCGCCAGGTACCCACAGGCCTCGCAATGAAGAACACTATCGTATAGAGGAACAGGAGTACAGTACAACAAAACAATGGATTGTTTTTTTTTTCCAGCAACGCCCTCGATTGCACGGCACCGCAGCTCTATGGCAACCTGTTTGTTCATGGTGGCCAAGAACTGGAGCACTATCCCAGACTCAACCCCGCTTAGCATCCGAGATCTCACGCGAGGGTCGGCCCTACTGCAAGCGATGTGGTAAAATGCAGTGATGCCACCGGGCGCACGTCACACCTGTTCGCCACCTTCCTCGCCAAGGAGCATAATCCATCATCACGCGAACTCCGGCCATCCTCGCAGCAGCGACGGCTTTGGTCATCCATCGAACAAAGACGGTGGTCACCGCATCGCCTGCTTCCGGATGCGCTTCTGCGGCCGTATGGAACGCTCCTCCTTCCGATATTAGGAAGTCACTGGAGCTATGCACTTTACATTCGAGATCGAAAACTAACTTCATGCAAATAAGCTTTGTTGTGTTTAGTTTGGTGCCCTCCTCCCGCGCCTCCGATTAGCACGATTGGCTACGTACGGCGCGAAAGAAGTTCAACCGTACCTCGAGTGTGACCTGGCAGAGAAAGAAATCGGTTCCGAATGACTCAGCCTCCCTTCTGTCTCTGAGTCACACTGACTTTAAGTGACGCCACACGTGCATGGGCACGTACAGCCCACTGTGCCAATGCGCTGCTGCATGAAGGTTTCCCGTGCATTTTCGGTTCCTGGAGTGGTTTGACCATACTTCACCAAACTGATCAGCACATGTTTCTGAAAGGGATTAAGGGGGTGGGTCCGGGACTGATCGAGATAGCACTCTCCACTGACGTTGACCATGGCCGGGAGTCGAACTCCGCGTGCCGGGTTCATTGCGCAACAAAAGCGTGACGCGCTAACCGCTGGGCCGCCAGTCAACCGCACTCCACCCGAAACGCGCTCAGCAATAGAGAATAATGGACGGACAACATGAAGGCAGTCGAGGGCAGTGAGCAGGTGGAATTGTGCTGTCGTAAATTCGGGTTTGTTGTGCGCTCGCAAAGACACCCCCGGCCCACCTGTGAGTGCGAGTCACGGGCACGCGTCGGGTTAATGTTTAGGTGGATACACAGCAACGTGCAGAGCATCTCTGTCCCCTCTTCATCAGCAACCGTGCCCACACTCGGATATGGGCAACGCATGCGATCTCCACGTCGGGGTCATGGGGTCACGCCACCTGTCCAAGGGGGCCCGCCGGGGGTGCTGGATGAGCCCCAAAAAAGGAGAGCGACCCCACTTTGCGCGGGGCGATACATCAAGCGGATTCTTATTTCCTGCAAATGTCAGCCACGTCACAAAAGGCGCTTCTTGGGGGGGGGGGGGGGCGAGGGGTGGAGGGCATTGTCCGATATTCATCAACCAGGATCGAGGACGGGATCCCAACCAGCGGACATCGCTGTGACCTTCCACCCAGCCGGGAAAAAAAAAACTCACGCAGGAAATTAGAAGAGAGCGGTTAACGGGCGCGCGGGCCTGCGCCACCCACGGACATTCACGCTACACTCTACGGAGCCTTGCTGACACGTGGACTTTAATAATACTACTGCACACGCATAAATGAATTGATCTAGAAATGTCGATGACAACAAGCGATGTGGCGCGCTCGCACACAGCCCACATACCATACGAACCGGTCGTCTTGCGGCGTTGATAAATACCCTACGGCAGAATGAAGCCACGAATGAGCGCTGCAAAGGGGGCGAGCATTTTACAGGAAATAATTGCGATTGACCAACCAAGAATTTCTGTCATTGTCTAGGGGTTTTTATTTATTTATTTATTTCACCGACGAATGTTTACTATGTTGTCGTAGCCCCTTCTGTTGTGACACTGGGGAGCCGGTAATGTGACGAATAAAACAAAATGGAAGTGCCACTTGAATTCATAAACTCAATTGCACGCTGTTTAAAAAACTTGGGCAGACACAAGAGAGGTGGAGCGTTTGGGGAGTGTTGAGCGCGCGCACCGATGCGCAGAAAAGGACGGCGCGACTCCGCGCTTCCATCCTGACACCGGCGGGTGTTCCGGCGGATTGGTTGAGTCCACCTTTAATGAAATTATCCGCATGGACGCGCCATCGTATTAATTAAGCCGCGCACTGATCGGATGCTGTCAGCGGGGAGCGAGCGTTGCCGCGCAGACTCTCATACGGGGGGGCATTGCACACCGGCATGGCACGAATGGCGCCTCGATTAGCATTCACTGCGGCGATATTAAAAACAAAACTTGGAATAGGTTAAAAACGTTAATTTATTTTAGTTAGTCATCTGGTGCCTGGCAATTGCAGAAATATTGCCGATTTTTTTTGTTGTTAGACCGGACGCATGATTTGGCGCTGTGCTAAGCGCATATGACGAACAAACACCACATTCGGGAGGCAATGATAACACTGCTTGTATAACAGGGTCCTTTTCATTGCATATTTTTAAGAATGTCTTACTAAAAATGGTCTCACACCCACATCTCTCCACCGTGATAATGGAGTAATTTATCAAGTTGCACCACTATTCACACAGTATTTAAATCCCCTGTATCCATGCTGGACGGAGTATGGGTGGGTGGGGGAGGGAGACATCAGAGGTTACGAGCCGTGGCTCAATGTTTCACGCGTTGCGCTGTGAACGCATCCAGTTACTACTCGATATCTGCTGGACATCTGTGAAAGAAGAGCTTTACAGCTCATCGGATTCCTCTCGTACAAAAACAAAAATTATCATTCCGACCTCAAGACCATGTGGAACGTCAGTGGAGGGGGAGCGCACGTGGCACGTGGGCGGCCCGAGACGCCCCCACGTTCAACGAGACGCGCAGCGAGCCGCGTGGGGGACGTTATCATCCAACACCGTCCACGGTGCGAGAAAGCCTGAAACCCAATAAGGGGTTGACAGAGGCCAGTGAATTATTATTATTATTATCTTCACCAATAATAACGACGCTCGCGTCTTTTCCAGGCGTCTGCGTGGTGATATGCAGAGTGAGAACGCCACATTCGTATTGGTGCATTGTAGGTTCGCTTGGCCCCATCACTCACACGGTCTGGAGAGGCTGCTGCCTTCACGCATTAAGCTCCACGGCTCGTGATTTACCCCCCCCCCCCCCCCAAAGACTCGCGCCGTGCGTGATGCAATTATCGGCGTCTCGGTATCGAGCCGCCTGCCAACATCGGCCGTTCAGGCCCCGATGGTTTATGCACTGCGTAAATTGCGGGCTGCTCCACGTGAGCCGAGGACGCAGGGACGCAAGTTGGGAGGATTGGATGGGTCTGGATTGGGGGGGGCATAGTGGGTGTGTGTTGAGGGCATAGTGGGTGAGATCTGGGAATATGGTGGGTGTCCCTATGAAGCAGTAGAGAAATTAGGTTAATTCAATATACGTACATCTTTTGCGGGTATACTGGCAGATTTAACAACGCACAAAATGTGTGCTGCTCACAAACAGCGGGATGGCACGACTCCCCATGACGCCTTGCAAGTGTCATGTGGTCACCACATTGCATATACAACTTTATCATCCTTGTCGAGACCACCAGCTCGGCAGAGCTGAATATCTCACCGTGTTATTGTATAGGCCAGCAGCTCAATAATAAGTTGACAATGCTTTCAGTTTCAGTTTTATTTATTAGGTATAGCCCTGTGAGCCATTTGGCTCTTGAATCGGGTGCAACCGCAACAAATAAAAACATGAACAAGAAACATCTTAATAACTACGCGCGAACAGAAAAATCCAGGCAAAAAAACAGCAAAGTCTTCCCGAAAAGCACCATATATCAATGCTGTGTGCAAAACTCATACGCAACATGCAACCGTGAAACAGAGCCACCCGTAGACCGTCCTCATTAGGACTCATTAGTACGGCACAGCCATCCGTGTCCACCGCCCCGTGGCACCTTCCCACACTAACAGGAACAACAACAACTACGAATGCCTTTGTTCTAAACTGAAACTGGGGGGCGTTCTCTGGACCTCATCGGAGTCCCGAGTGTCCACTCGTGGCAACGACACCTCGCGCTGGGTTACACAGAGAAAGTGGGGCGCCACGGTGGCGAGATGTTAACTACTTCGTTAAGTTATCATTCGTGCCCAGGTAGCTTCTGAAAGAGAGCTACATAGCTTGGTCTTGCCTGGTAAAATACAAAAATACAGGGTGTTTTCAACAGATTTACTCGATTTGAAATCGCTATATCTCTGCAACCACTAATCACCCATGAATGAAACTTTTACCACTTGAAAGGGCGGGGCACAGAGTTTCAAATGATTACCGCGAGATGCCTCTCCCAGCGCACAAACAGCCCCTAGCCTCAGTCATTCGCAAGACGGTGACCCCCGCAACACAAGGGGCGTTTTGCGTTCTGCCGTTCAACAAGACTGAATCCGTATTTGCGGTGCAGCGTTCGTTTCAACGGCGTTTTGGCATTGATCCACCAATGTCAAAGAGCATTCGTCATTGGTACCGACAATTTCAGGAAACAGGCTGTTTATGTAAGGGGAAGAGCACAGAGCGACCATGCATCTCAGAGGAAAACGTGAGAAGAGAGGCGTTTGGGACGAATTCAACTATCGTTTCGATGTTGTCCGTACAGCAGGTGGAGGGCACATAGAGCATTTATAAAATGGTTAGTAAAACGATAACTCATTAAACCGTTTGCAACTTTTTGTGTAAATGTAACATGTTGCCATCGTGAAAAGTACTGCTTTGAAAGTGGGTCAATCTGTTTAAAACGCCCTGTAGTTTGGTTTAGTTTAGATATGATACATTCCTGTGGCGTGACTGAACTACGATTGTTTTAACGTGCACGTGCAGATAAGTGGATGACCACTCACGGAACGGCAGACTCGCCGCCTTGCTCGCCATTGCTCAGTTTTGCATGCTTAGCAAATCAATCTGCTCTGGAGCAATGAGGTTAGGCAGCCAGGTGTGATGGCTTAGGATTGGAGCTGCTCTCCCATTGGCTCGGGGTGGCTAGGGGCTGTGTGTCAAGGTAGAGTTCGGAGAAGTCTGATGACTGGGGAGGGATCATCGAGCTGCGCTACTCGCGAGAAGAGCCGACTCCACAGCCCTCTGAGAGCTGCCATGCGTTACGCTGAGCGAAAATCTGCGCTACCCTGTGTGGCTTGAGACGCTCTCCGCTAGGGTCCTCGTGTGGATCGGTGGCGGTCAGGAGCGGAGTCGAGACCGGAGTCCGGTCCAGGCGAAGGCCGAGAGTCGGGAGCCGAGTTGAGGGGTTTAAGCAGGCCTCATAAAATTTGAGACTTCTCAAAAATAAGTCCGGATATCTCAAAATCAAGTCAGTGGCGGTCTCAAAACTAACGAGGTTGCTGCGAGGATGGCGAGCAAGGGCAAGGGCAAGAAGTCGACGCCGTTCCAGAAGTCGCACGCCCTGGAATACGCGCTGGAGATCGTCTCGACGGAGGCCAATGGCGACGTGACCGTGCGGCGCAAGTTCTGCCTGCACGAGGGCCGCGACGTCGTGGAGGTCGACGTGGCGGGGCGCGAGCGCAAAACAGTGCAGCGACATCCAGTACTTCAGGAAGCCGTTCGCCGCGTTCAAGCATCGCAGCCACCACGAGGGGCAGCACGCGTCCCTCGTGGACGAAGTACAAGGACCTGTCGGTCGAGGAGAAGAAGCACTACTTCGACGGGCTTGTCAAGCTCACCAACACGCCGCACCACCACATGGACCTGGCTACCGACACGCTGCAGCTCTTCATCAGTGCCGCCATTGTCGGCGACCTGTTTTGTCGCGACGACGAGCAGCTCGACGACATTGACGACATTGACCAGGGCGAGGAGAACGCAGCCGACGCGCGGTCCGCAAGAAGCTCGCCAAGAAGCAGAAGGCTAATGCGATGAAGCTGTTCGTTCAAGAGGACAAGGCCGTCTACACGGTGACCATCAAGGACGTGCTGCGGTTCGCCCTCGCCATGGACTCTACATCGGCATCGGCATCGGCCTGTCGTCCCGGCAGACGGCGGCGGCCATCCAGAAGGCCAAGGACCAGACCAAGACGGCGAAGCTCGCCGGCATCAACGACGGCATCGTCGGGCAGAACACGCGCATCCTGGTCGCCGCTGCGCTGCAGGAGATCGCGGTCATCCTCGATGGCGAGAGCGGTGTGGGCCGTGTCGTTGGCTGGCGACGGGAGCACGCATCGCGGCCAATCGTTCTTCGACCGGCGCCTGAGAGTCTGCTATCGCGGCGAGCTGGTCAACTTGCATCTCGTCGCGATTCCGATGTTTGAACGTCATTCCGCGGAAAACATCTTCAACATGATCGCCAAGTTCACGGACACGCTCCACGTCAAGTGGCGCGCCAAGCTGATCGGCATGTCGTCGGACGGCGAGAACACCGTCATTGAAGGCGTCACCCGCATCGTCGCGTGCGCCGAGAACAACGTGCTGCGCATCTGGTGCGCGCCGCATCAGATGGACATTGTCGTGAAGGCGGCGGCCGAGGGCAATGACGACGGCATCTGGGTCAAGCAGGCCTACACGTACTCGGTCTACATGCGCGCGCAGGACAACCTGAAGAAGACGCCGCGATGGGTGCACCTCGGCCGCCTGCTGACGTTCTACAAGTCGTACCGTCGCCCGATCATGGAATACACCAAGGACAAGCGCCCCGACATGCTGCCGACGGACCAGTGGTGGGTGATCACGTACTCGGTGTCGCCCGCCATCGACTCGATCAACGTCACGCTCGTTGAGATGCAGGCCAAGTCGCTGCTGATTGGCCAGCAGGACGCGCTCGTGCAGGCGCTGGTCGGATCGCTCATCAGCATGTTTAGCATCGAGATCATACAACCGCGCAACGACGATGACGACGGCGAGGACGACGACTACGTGCACTACGAGTCGCTGCGCATCCCGGTCGATGCGATCGTGAAGCACATTGAGAACCAGGGCTCGTTCCCGAGGGATTGCTACGAGCGCCTGGAAGCAGCTGACCAGAAGGATGTGCTCAAGCACGTCGCCATGTACGCGATGACGCTCGTCACAGGCCTGCAGTCGACCAAGGCCGAACGGAACGGCGCCAATCAGGCCCTGGAGAAGGATGCGCCGTCTGTGCTGCCCCCGGCGCAGCTGGTCAAGCTGCGCCCATGGCACGTTCCTGAAGGAGGTGCTCGACCCCTACCGAAAGCATGTCTCTCAAGTCTGGACCGAGGAGAGCATCGATCAGATCGAGGCGGAGCACCGCGAGCTGCTAATGCTGTACAACTCGGACACAATCCTGCTGCAACGCCATCGACAAGCCACACGGTTAAGACGACCTTCAACGACGCCTGGGACCGTGCCCCGGGTCGATTTGAGCGCCTGCGCTGGTTCCGCGGCGGCTTGGCGACCGTGTTTGCTAACACGACGTCGGTGGTCGACTCGGACTTTTCCATCTTCAAATGGGAGCTGGACGACAACCGCACTGCGCTGATGCACCTGTCGCTGGAGAGCAAATTCCAGGCCAAGCAGCGCGTCCTGCTGCAGACGCTTCTCGGCTGAAATACAACGACCTCCAAAAATAAACCTGGCGACGTCTCAAAACTAAGCGAGTTTTGTTAAGTTTGAGATTTCTCAAAACTTGTGAGGCCTGGGTTTAAGTGCGAGGAGCCACAGGCTGCCTAGAGCGACACCCGGTGGGAAGGAGTAATATGTGCGCTATCGTACTTGGGAAGCAGAGCACTGCGTGCGGACTGGGGGCGAAGCAGTAATAGGTGGACTACTGCTTGCATTGCCTTTGTACTGTTGGCCTGCTGGCGTTCTCTGGTCTAACACTGGTGAGACTAGGCCATAAAGAAGAATGCCTCTGTAGTGTAGTTCACTCAGATAAAAAAAAAACAATGCATATATAAATATCAGAGCATGTCTGCATGTTTTTGCCACAAGTACGTGAAGTAAAATTTTGATTTAAAGCTTTCGTGACTGTAGGGATTCATATTCTTGGTTCTTTCGGTAAAGTCACGTAGAAGGAAAAAATTAAATAATAAAAATATAATACAATAAAATTCTCACAAGCAATCATCATCAGGTGTGAACACCTGATGATGATTGCTTGTGTTGCAGTCGAAACGTCGTGAGAATTTTATTGTTTTATATTTTTTATTTTATTGTTTGCCTTCTACGTGACTTCACCGAAAGAACCAAGAATACGTGAAGTTAATTAAGGCTTGGTGATGCGTTACAAGACAGTATCTAAGTGGTGTTTTAACATCTTCACACCTGTTTTATTTCCATAAAGGGGAAAACCTATTGTTGGTACTGCTGCGTGGTCGGGTTTGGTGCGGGGTGGTGTTGAGTCGCCGTGGTATCTGTCGTAGGTTGCCGAGTCGGGGTGGAGGTGGCGTGTGGGGCGCCACGTGGTGGGTTGTGTAGGTGGAACGCGAGTTCGCCTCGCGATGACGCAGTGGGAGTTGTGCGGTGAGGGGTTGAGTCGTGGACTCTGGAACTCCACGCTGACCTCCAAACCCGAAAGTATAACCAAGGTCTGGGTAAAATCGCGAGTGGTGCGAATGCCCGGTGAAATACGAAGTACTGTGGGGGAGTGGGAAGATTTTCTTTACCCCCCCCCCATATCCGTAAGGCTATCCAGCACTGCCTGGTACCTAGCGGTGGTGGAGGCAGCAGTGTTCCACAATGCGCGTGAGTTGGGGAGCAAGCTAGGGCCCGAGTATGTGGATGTTTTGGGATGAATTCCACCTCCCTGATCTCGTCAAAGGAACACAAACTATTATGCGAACTCCGGTCATCCTCGCAGCAGCGGCTTTTGAGAAAACAATCGAACAAAGACGGGCACCACATCGCGCACTTTCAGATGCGCTTCTACGGCCGTCCAGAAAGCTCTTCCGATATTAGGAAGCCACTGTAGGTACGCACTCTGAAATCACCTACATTGAAAACAAATTTTTATTAGAACTGCTTTTTAGGTGTTTAGTTTGTTGTCCTTCCTCCGCACCACCAATTATAACGGTTGGCCACTTGCGGTGCGAACGAAGTTCGATATACATACTGCATAGGTGACGTGACTGACCGAAGGACCTCATGGTGACGGGAGGGGGGGGGCAATAGAACCCCTCGATGCAGGTATTAAGGGTTTCGGAGTTGTGCAGTTGCCAATTCAAGGGTTGGTGGCTGGGAATTTGAGGTTGGCGTTAACGGTAGCGGTTGTGGTGTTGGCGGTTGTGGCTAGGGATTGCGCCTGGGGGTGAGTGGTTGGAGGTGAGGGTCTGGCTGGGGGGGGGGGGGCTGGGCACGGGGTGGCGTTGAGCTCGAACAGAGGGGGAAGGGGGGCGCCCGTGGCAGAGGATAGTGAGGAAGGCGCTCGCCGGGAAGAAGGCGAGGGGACAGTTGATGGGCGATGTTGACAGCAACTGGCGAAGGATTACCGCGCTCGATCCAAAAATCCTTGCGATCGAAGATGGGATGTGGAGCCGGTGGAGGGAGCGGGGGGTGCGATGCTGAAGGCTGGCGAGCGGCGGACATAATCCCGACAGTGCATGCCCCGTCATAGCCTTTACCTACACTCCCCATCGCAGCCTCCTCCGTCTCACTCAAATCCTTCCTCGCTCGCCCACGCCTTCAACCCCACCACCTTGTACTCCCCCCCACCCCACGCGCCGGCTGCCTCCCTCCTTCCCGGCGCTGTCCCCCCTCCCTGTCCTCCAAATCTCGCTCCCCGTGCCTCGTGTCACCTTGTCTGGGCCGACATCTCGGCAGCCAAATCCTTCGCGGGGGTCCTACGTGACACCTCCTGGCGAGGAGAGATAGCGCCTGAGGGTGTGCGGTCGGTCGGCTCGGGGGGGGGATGGTGGTGTGGGGTGGTGGGGTTAGGAAGGGTTTAGCGACCTGTCCCCACAGCAGACGTGCACACACGCGCGCGCGCAATGAAGCCTACACGGGCAAAGAGCTCTCCCCACGCTCCGTGTAGACTTGCAGGGGCCAATGCCGTCAGCGAGCACCTATTAAGGTCGGCATGGCATGCGAGTTGTTTGGTGTGGCCAAGGCCGCGTTCGGCCGCCTTTTTTTTTCTCCCGAGTGCTGATGTTTTCTTTTTTTACACGCCGCACCGTATACTTATTATAAGGCTAAGTCGACCTAGGGGATGTCCGCACGGGTACGGATCCCACCCACCACTGATGTTAGCCGTGGACGGGAAGCCAATGCAGGTAGTGGGGTTCGTAGAGCAGTGCGCTGACCACTGCAATAACGCTCCCCACACGGACACGTGCACACATACTAATTCACGCAAATGTGCACACACCCACACACACACTCTCTCGCACACACACCCTCATCCCACCCAACTACCCACCACAGAGGGCAAAGATCCCCCGTATAGTCTGTATCGCATTGTTGGAGCAAGTGCTGTTAACGAGCAAATATGAAATCCGACAGGGCCCTGGCTGTATAGAGTGGTATGGCCAGCACCCCACACGGCCGCCCTTGTCACCCTGGTTGTTTACAAATAGAACCGGGTACGCCATATGAGGCTGAGTCGATATGTGAGATGCCCGGAACCGGCTCAGATATTTGCCACAGATGTTAGCAGTGAGCGGGACTCGAATTCGGGTACACGGTTATCGTAGCGCTATGCGCTACCCACAACACTACGGCTCACCCTCCCACCCACCCCGCACGCACGCCGGAGCACGTGATTCAATGTTTTGTTGTCCAAATAATAAGAAACGCTTCGCGTGAAGAAATCTTTGCAAATGTCGCGCGCGTCTCGGCGAGAATCTCCCATCGATCGTCGGGGCCCACCAAAGCTAAAACTGTCCGTCACGAGTCGTATAGGGAGGGGAAGGGCGCGAAATCGTGAAACGAGTGTGTTGGAAAATCTGCTCCCTCCAGCCGACTTTGTATTTATGTTTAACTCGTAGCGGTCTGTTGTGGGAACTTTGAGAAAAAAATGTTTTTGCTCCGACCGATAGATACCGTTGGAATTGAGTGGAGAAACCTCCCTCTAGTTTCACACGCAGGAGGGTCCATAATAAAAGTTGTTTTGGTTGACTCTCCAATACACCGGTGTGCTGTACTAGTAACTAATTGGCACGTTTTGTTTACGTGACAAACCTTACTAATTGGCTGTGTCGGGTGGTGAACAGCCCGCAGTGAATGATGGTGTGGGGAGGCCCTCATCCAGCAGCGGATCGACAAAGTCTGACTGATGGTGGTGTTGGTGATCATGATGATGATTGTAGGCCTGTAATGATTTGTTACAGTCTCGTCATGATTATAGGTGTCTGCGATTGAATGGAATCCGTTCTGTGTTGCTGCTCCATTTAGCCTAGTTGGACAGTACCAAATCCAGATACCACTCGCCACTGATGATAGCCGTTGCAGGGAATCAAACGAAGGTCGCGCCTGTTGTACAGCGCAGTGGCCTAACCTTTGCGCCACCTCTCTATCCCCCGCTCCTCCTCATCCTCCCCACTCTGTCCCGCGCCCACGCCGCGTGCGTTTCACGCCACACACGCTGTCAAGTGGAACATACATTCTCATTACAAAAAAATAGAAATAAAAAAAACACATCGCAGCAATAATATTAATAACACACAAACAATCCCCACCAATTTCCGAATTCATATCCCATCTCATTTTGTTATTTGTTAACATTTCAAAGCGCGCGCGAGAGTGAGAGAACACGTGGGGCACAAATGAAAGCTCTGGAGGAGTCACACGGTCTGCGCCGCAGGCACCAGACCTCGGTGCAAGGCCAGTGGCAGTGTCTGCCTTAATTATATAGCAAAGCGTGTCTAAACGGGTTCTCGGGACTGGCCCTCAGCTCGTTTGCCAGACCATTACCCTGGGCTCGGCACACTCGTTGGAATATTTATGTGCAACCCCACTCCAACAGACTCCGCCGCGTACCGTATATATGTGTACACGTACGTGTCCCTCTGTGTGTGTAGGGGAGCGATAGTGCAGTGGTTAGGGCACTGCACTATCAAAATCACAATGTGTATTTATTCTGGAGAAATCCCATGAGCAATGAAATGTTTTTTTTTCACATGTCCAGTAGGCGCGGGTCATAAAATTACAACAACAAACAATACAAAACTATAGAAGTACAGAAGTATAGGAAAGGTAAGCAAATCGCTCAACATAAATAAACTAAACTCAATTTTGTTACCAGGTAAATCCCACTGAGCTATTCATTTTCTTTCAGAAGCGACCTGGCCACGAATGATAGCTTGACGAAGCGGAAATGTATCGCAGCGAAATAAGTTAAACGGTCACGGCTAAGATCAGTGACGATTACTTCAACCGGTCCCAGGCCTCCCCCGAGAACTATCAACTTGGCGTCAAATGCGAATCTGATGCGGTGTGTAAACATCGCCACTATGGGGACAAATGCAGCCGGGCGTGGTGCTGGCCACCAACCCCCTGGTGTGACGTGCCGGCCTTCATAGGTGCTACTCGCTAACAGCACTTGCCCCTACAGTCTGTTGAGGCTATACGGGGGCTCTTTGTCTTTGTTTTGTTATGGGGGAGCAGCCGTGGCGCAGTGGTTAGCACATGGGGCATGTGTAAATAATGGGGCACTTCAATTTAACACGCGGGCTTTCACGACCAATATTATTAATAATAACGGTGTGTGGCTTAGATCACGTAAATATATAGAGGTGTCGTTAACCCACCACCACCCGACACAGTCATCAAGATGTCATTTTGCTCTCTTTAAGACCGGAAGTAGGAAGATTTCTTCACAATTCTTGCTAATAGCCTGATGAAGCTGGATGTAATCACCAATTGTACATGTTGTGGGCTTACTCGCCCCCACACCGATGTGCTGAAGTAATAGCTAATTGGCACGTTTCGTTCACGTGACAAACTTACTTAATTGGCTGTATCGGGTGGTGATTTAACGACACATTTATATTTACGCGATTTAACACAAAACAACCTTTATTACAAACTAGGGGTTAAATTTCGATTTAAAGCTTCGTGACTGCAAGGATTCATATTCTTTGGTAAAATAAAAATTATTTTATTCTCATTCTACGTGACTTTACCGAAAGAACGTGACTTTACCGAAAGAACCAAAGAAGATGAAACTAGGGGTTGTTCGGGGGTGACTGCGACGCCCCTCACAACCATTTACCGCCTTCGGCCAGGAAAGTCACCGAAAAAATTTGCACGCGAACGACACATTCACGTAAGCACCCGATGCTCCGTTTTGAAGTTTTAAAATGAAACATCTTTAAATTGTATTGTTTTTAATTAGAAATTTGTATTTCTTCATTGAAAGCTTATATAATCATACATGTGGAAGCCTTAATTGAAAAGGACATTTCGTGTGAATTTTCTCTCGTCGTTAAGTCGATGGCCTTGCTGGGGGTTCGGTTCGATGCGGACTTTCACCTGTTTGGGATTGCGGGCTCGAGATAAGGCGACATAGACATAAAGCTGCTGGCCGTGCGAGAAGACCGCCGTCTGCAGATCGATTCCAATGTGATCGAACGTCTGTCCCTGCGCCTCCGTCGTTCATGCAGGGGGTGCGCGAAGATTTGCAGCGCCCCCTGCATTAAAACGACGGAAAGTGCAGCGTTCATCACAGATAAAGATGTGCGCCTATATTTATTTATTACAAATGGGGCACGTGCATTGTAGTCCACCCCCCCCTCGGTCCACCCAGCCAGTATTTAGTCGATCGACAGGTTTGCCTGTTTTGGTGGGGTAAAATGTGGGTACGCCGATCTCTTGTGCGATCAAAGTGGAAGAGAAGACTAAATATGAGCTGGGCGCGGCTCTTATCTTGTAGCTACACGCCGTGGCGGTGCGTCCAGAGCTGTCAGACACGAGTTTGAAGTTGAAACGCACGTGCATGGCATTAAATAAAAAGTTTCAGATAATGAGGAGGTCCGCCAACATTTTCGCGCTGTGGTGACGTCTGATATTCGTTTCTTCTCTCTCATTAAATGAAGCTTCAAGCTCGTGCGGGACAGCCCACGACGCAGTTCAGGTGTGTAGCTGCAAGATAAGAGCTGTTTGATCTTCGGGTTGCGTCTGTCTATAAATATTCGCTTTACTCTGCCTCTCTGCGGGGGACGCGTGTTGACTCTGTGGAGGAGGGGGCCCTGCTGAAACCGGAGGTGGGGTGGGGGGTGATAGTGGTGAGGGGGGTAGTGGGCAAGGGAAGTAGAGGGGTCTCGCCCACACACATCTAAGGGGGTCGGAGCATTACTAATGCACGTCCAAACACAGAGGCGCAATATCGTTTGAACAGGAATTGGATCTGTGTGATGTGGTGTATTGCTACAGTCTGTGCTCGGTGTTTATGTTTCTGAGATACGTGTATATATCCTGTATATATATACACATATCGGTACATTACATCAACAGCCCAGTGTGAATTCGCTCGTGGATAAACCCTCCCAGTGCCGCGGTATTGTTTGGCCATGCATCACCACACTGGCCAAAGTGTGGGTTGGTGAAGGAGGGGGTGGGGCGAGTGGGGTTGTAGATGGTTTCAGATATTAGTCGTCACTGATGTTTTACTTGGCTAGGAATCGAACTCGGGCAGTCGGGTGTTTGCAGCGCACTGCGCGAATCGCCCTTTGGATTGCTGAGCAGTTCCGTCTCGAGCTATCGCCACGCACGACTGCAGCGGGGGGCATTTCTCGGGAGTTGACTCCGCCTGCACTCCAACTGGGTGAAAGACAGGAGGCGGGTTGCCTGGCGGTTGAGTGGTGAATGGGCCACCCCAGTCCGTGTCCTTGGGAGTAAGGACACCCCCCCCCCCACACACACGCTCTCTCCCTCCCTCCACACCCCCCCCCCCCCCCTAACCACGACCTCCTCCACCCCCACGTCCGTCCTTCCTCCGCCAGGACGCACCCTCATCACCGGAGCCGCGGCCTTTGTGCGCAAGCAATTACCGCTGCAATTAACGGGACGGAGTTACACGGCCACGGTGTCGAGGGAGGCGCGCGGCTCCCCCGCGCGCAACGCGCCGACCTTGCGGTGTGCGCCGCGGCACCATCTCGACCTTGCCCAGGAACGACCCGAGTCGCTCTGAACGCGTCCGATGTCAGTCAAATTTGCTCCACGTTGCTACGAGAATGGGTGAGCGCACGGTTGCGTGGGTGCTACGTTAGAGAGATGTTAACTCGCTCGCCTGGTATGCAGGAGGTCGTGGGTTCCATCCCGACCCTGACGATGTCTGCTATATATTTGGAGATTCTCTCTTACCATGGTCGCTTGGATATTTCTCCTCCGGTTCTTCTCTCCACATTTAGAAACATGCTTTTAGGGGACTTGCCTGCGATACATTTCCACGTGATAAGCCACTTCGTTGAGCTATCATTTGTGACCAGGTCGCTTCTGAAAAAAGAGCTATAGCTCGTTGAGCCTTACCTGGTAAAAAAAAAAAAGTTGAATAGTTTAAACAGCGTAGCTATCGAGTGTGCACGTGGGGCAACTGTCCTAGGGGTCTAGCGCAGTTGTACCGCCTGCGAACCGCCACCTCTACCCCCATCACGAATATTCGAGGAGCCATGTTATTGCAAGCCGTACCGATTACGTCCCTACTTAGCCTACAACACCCCGTGACGTATGATGGTGGCTACCGATCCAAAGTAACTGGACAGGTCTAGGCCTGCTTGGCTTGCGTTTTCTGACTGGGCTACGCGGTGGAGAGCAGAGAACAGTAGCAACACACAATACGCTCTCACGTCGATACACATCCTTTCTTAGCAACGACCCTCTAAACAGCGTGGTGATGAAGAAGTATGGTCGTATAACCGCCCCCCTCCCCTACCGCCAACGTCCCTTAACTGCGTGGTGAGGCCCTCATCCAGCAGTGGATCGACAAAAGGGCTGGACGTGCGCGTCGTATTAACGACAGGCGAGGCACGCTGTAGCCGGGACCGGAGGTGTGGAAGCCGAAGCCGAAGCAGGCGGCTTCTCTTGGTGACCGCGTGGACACAACCCGCGGCTTCATTGCACGCGGTAAGCAGGCACATTGAGGCATATACCACTTCGGAGCGGGATGGCAAGCGAAGTTCACATCCATCACTGGGTAGATGTAGGAGGGACAACAACAACAACAACAGGGAAAATTAAAGGTGCGTTCGGGGCACAATGGAAGGAACAGGAAAGAGAAGATCTCATAGAGAACGGCTTGACGACAACGCCATAAGAGATCGGCGCTAAAAAGAAGTGGCACTGCTTGAGCATAGCGACACAAGACAGAGGGAAGTGGGAACAAATGACGAAATCTGCAGCAGATGCCTACGGGGCTATCTGCTCGTAGATCGTGATGAAGATGATGACTATGTGTGCGACCATCCTTGCAGCGCTAATTGGGCACTAGCCGGCGATATGTAAACAAAAACAGCAACGACGCTTCGTTTACGATTTGGAGGACTCCGCGCGTTCCTACGCATGGGATGGCGCCGAATTGGCTCATGGGTTCTAATGGTGGCCCAGCGTATTTGACAATCCTATGCGGGGGGGGGAAAGGTTTCTCGTACGCCCAGCTGAGCACGGGTGGCTTCCTTGGTTGCGGCATGAGGAGTGTCGCCCCGGCCCCGGCGACAATCCACACGCGGCACCTGGCGCGACGCGGTTCCCAGGCGCCCCGCGTCAGTCGCGCCTAATTCGGGTAATTGAATAATTGATGGGATTTTAATGCCATTCGCGTCCGTTCTGCGGTCACACCTGTCGCGACAAATTAGCGCGGATGCGCGAGGCTGGGTGGCTGACACGCGGCAACGCAGCCTCGCCGAGTGTCACCACACCACACACACCACGCCACCCCTCCCGTGAATTGACAGTCTCGCGATTCACAATGAGATGTTTTGCTCGAACAGCAGCTGTTTATTTCCTGTGAATAGTGCTGGGGGTACATTTTGATGACACGCATTATGCGCGATATGAAACTTGTTACCCGTGGCACCACCGCGGGAATGGGAGCACCGTCGAGGATGTAATAATGGATGCAAAAAAATAAAATAAGCGGAAGGGAATGTAACAGACGAAGGAGGATGGGAAATGCGAGGAAAAGGATGGAAAATGAACGGAGAAACGGGAGCACAGGTCGAGGCGAGACCAGGAAAGGGTGGGGGAGGCTCCATCCAGGGCCTCAACGCTGCTGCACAGAGGAATAGCGTCTGTTTTTACAGCAGGGGGGGGGGGGCACACACAAGTCACGTGATTTACGGGAAGTTTTAGCTGATTCAGATATATGTGCAATGTTGAACTTCTTTCGCGCAGTGCGTAGCCAACAGTGCTAATCGGAGGTGCTGTCGAAGGACAACAAACCACACACAAAAGTACACTGAATGTGTTTTGATATGGATTTTTTCATCCCGCACGAATGTTCGCGCGGCGATTCTTCACCCGCGTTTCAGATTCCGTTCCATTTCCACCTCCGTCTTTGGCCCCTCTCGTGCTCCTCATTCCCAATCGTCTCGGTCTCTCTGTCCCTTTTGCTTACCTTGTACCAAATTCCACTGCCGATCATTCATCCTCCTTGCACCCATCTATTGGAATTAACTTCCCTTGTACCTTAAGCATTCCCATCTCCTCAACCTACTTTCCGTTCCTCTCTTGTAGCCTCACCTCTTTTCTATTGCCCATTCTCTTCCTCTTTCCTCGCCTCGCTCCTCCACTTCTTCCCTTCCCTCCCCTACTCTTTCTTGATTCGAAAGTCCCCCTTTCGCGGTCAATCATTCCTCAACCCTTGCACTCGGCTTCGATCTAAATCAGTCTATTTTGTCGCGGTTTTATTTTACTTCGTTTAAATGTGACTTTGAGTGGAGGCGCTCCATAAATATTACAATAAGATGGAGTTACTTGGTTTGTGTGCCCCATAGCGTGCAGTGTGCGCGGATTAACGGTGGTATTCTTCCATATCCATTGGTCGGCTCCTTTTCAAGATTATGGCGATTTAAAAAAAAATATTGCTGTAAAACACTCCAAGCGGACAGGTCGTCAACCCTCCATAATCGAATCACCGTGATCGCAGTCACGCGGGGGGGGGGGGGGGGGGGTGGAGGGACAGGCGCGTTGTCGCTTCTACGTTAGTGGCGAAGTCGCGCGAAGACGATGGAGGTTCGATGGATCGATCGCAAGGCTCCTAGGGACGCTCACCGCTTGGCGAGAACGCCTTCGCCCAGCAGCAAGGGTTGATCGTGACTAGGGACCGTGATCGAGTTGCACGTTGATTTTTGTTTAACCAGGCGAGCGCTCAGGGAGATCGGGAAGCCCCTTTTTGCAGGAGCGACCCGGGTTAGCAGAATAAAAAAAAACTAAAACAAACAAAACGAGGTAGACTAATGAAACTTAAAATAATTACCAGGTAAGGACCACGAAGCTATATGGCTCTTTTTTCAGAAGCGACCTGGTCAACAAACTATAGCTCAACGAAGTTGCTTATCGTGTGGAAATTTATATCAGTGAAATATATCTAAACGCATATTTCTAAATGTGGAGGGATAAACTGAAGGACCCGGAGCAAATTACCCCGATCAGTGAGAGAGAGAGAGACACGCAAACTCCAAATATACAGCAGGCGTCAGGGTCGGGATCGAACCCAGGACCTCCTGTATACCAGGCGAGGTAGTTAACATCTCGCAGTCGGAATGAAACAGAATCGCTGTATCGCACGAGTAGTCGAATAAATCGCAACACGATAAATCAAAGCTGAATGTTACATCCCAGGTAGCGCAGATCAGCTGGGGAAATGTTACCTCCGGATCACAGTACAAATTACAAAACTAATCTCCAGAGACATCGACTGCAGTACTCATCAAATAACAAATACGGGGTGATAGGTGTTTAGGTCAGGTTGGGTCCTGTAGTTAGGGTGTAATTGGCGTGTTAATCCGTGGTTAGGGTTGACGTAGAGAGACCAGTCTCTGATTAAAAACCGATCCCGAGTTTGCTTGCTTAAACATTGTTTCTGGAAGACCGAAAGGCCGATGGACTGACGCGTATTCGTCTTTGGATGTGCAGGGACAGAATGGAGCTCTTCTTGCCTTTGACTTTAACCTACGATGGTCGCCCGCTTAATTCGTCTGTAGCTGCCGCACAATGTGCTTACCCCTGTATGCCACGTGATGACCCCCCCCCCTCCCCATATTGCTGCTAATTCCCTGCTACGTGGATGTTCACGGCGCGTTCACAGCGAGGGCGCCTATCAGCTCGCCTTCTACCGGGCGCGCTGTCGACTTTCGGACTCGGACCAACTGACGGGGGCGTCCCGTAGGCGGGCGTCTCGTTATAAACGGCGAGAGATTCGCGAAGGTGCCAGAAGGTGCCCCGACTGCACGGATCTCGGGCACGTTTTCTCGGTTCGCCGCCACCATTTGTTTTTGTCTGCGAACAATTTACCCGCAGCGCGCCCCATCTCCGTCACATGTCGGGAGCCAAGTAGGATTTTTCAGCCTGCCGTGTGCTTGGATGAGCGACTACCGTGCACAAACAGGGTGTCATAGGGCACTACGTGGTGGCCGGTAGAGGAGCGTGCAACAATATGTGTAAGACTGTACTTCTATGCTCCCGTGTCTATGCTTCACGTCCTCACAAACCAATAACCAGTCGCGGTGGTGAAGTATGGTCAAATGACTCCCACGACCCACACAGCCAGTGGGGGGTGCGCTCATCCAGCAGTGGATTGAAAAATGGACTGCGCGTGCACATACAGACCAAGACACTCACACAGAGACCCACAGACTCCCATAGCGACCCATACTTGGACTGGACCCGACAGAGCAGAGATTGGCTGGCATAGTGGAGGCCGCGTTGCAGAGCGGAGTGCCTTCAAAACCATGCAGTGTGGTGCTTAGAATATGTCAAATCAACCCACCTGCGACTTCCACTTATAAGGCAGATCATATTTATAGCGTCTCTCTGCTCTGAAGAAGGGCCATTGCTCGGAACGTCAGCCTGTATCATGTACTGTTGCAAGGCAGTATTGATGAGGAACGTGGGTTTCGTGGGAAACGTGAGGCTGGGTGTGGAGAAACGGGAAGGAGTGAGGGTGAGGCTGAGTTTGGAGAGTGGACGCTTGGGGAAGGTGGTGCCAGAGGATGAAAAGAAGCGTGCTTGAAGAAGCACTTTCTTGATTGCAGATTGCGGCTTCGCTGATTGCGTCTCGTGGCCGCGTACGTGATTGCGTCTCGTGGCCGCATGCGTGATTGCCTCCGTGTGCGCTGCGGGACGGTGGGTGGTGGAGAATCTTGAGAATTTCTACTGGTTGTTTTCTGGGAGTGTGTGTGTGTGTGCTTGTGTGTGTGTGTACGTGCGTGAGCGTCGACGCGTGTGCGTGTGTTTGCGCGGTAGTGTAGCAGGGAGTGCGCTGCGATATGAACCTGGCAAACCGAGTTCGATTCCCAGTCACGGCCACCGACTCCAGTGACGGTTATCTGATTCGGTCATGGGACTCTCCTAGATTGACTCAGCCTCAAAATTAGTACCCATTGAGTTTTGTAAACATCCCCGCTAGGGAAACAAATGCAGGTGGTGCTGGCCACCCATCCCTTCGTGTGCCGTTCCGGCCTTCATAGGTGCTCGCTAACAGCACTTGCCCCAATAGTCGGTGAAGGCTATACGGGGGACTTTGTCGTTGCGCATGGAAACAAAATCATGATTACAGCACTGGTTATACTGCATTGATGTCCGCAATCTATGCGCGGCTAAACGTCTTTTTAGTCCAAACAGTACCGGGACACCCTTCCGGGGGACGTTCTTGGACGTGGCAGCCACATCCATCCCACAGACACACCTGCACGTAGGATTGTAGGGATATAGGGTGCGCTAATCGAGGGTTTCTGAGGATTGGCCTAACCTGCACTATAGTTGGAGAGACTTGCACCAAATGGTCACTACTCTGGTCGCGGTCTGGAAGGCGTCGAATCTGCAGCGGCAATGGCATAGTGGCAATAATTCTCCAGAGCTCAGAAGCTCATTAGGTTTTGAGCCGGCCTGGTGCTTCGATCGGTGACCGTAGTGAAGAGCAGGTGTTATCGGCTGCGGCGTCACGTGGTTATGCAGCACGAAACAATACAGGATATGTACTGTACCATGCACCGGTGACGCAGTGGATAAGGCACTGCGCAAAGAATACGCCGGTAACCTAGGTTCAATGTACGGCCAGGACTAACATTGGGGGACAATGACATAAAACGTTGTCGTGGGCCACCCAAAGTTTGATTTAAACTCAAACGAGTATCTTGTGCGGTGTATAAACATCACAACTGGAGATACAACGGTGACCGGGCGTCCTCATGGAAGTGTTTATTCATTGAACTCGAATAAGTATCTAACATTCGCCACGGTGGCGAGATGTTAACTACCTCGCTTGACATGCAGTAGGTCGTGGAATCGATCCCCACCCTGACGCCTGTATATTTGGAGTTTGCGCGTCTCTCTCCCCATGGTCGCGTGGATTTTTCTCAATATCTTCCAGGTTTTCCCTCCACATTTAGAAATATGCGTTTAGAGTCTGTGTCTGTTAGAAATTCTCACATGATGATAAGCCACTTCGTTGAGCTATCATGCGTCGCCACGTTGCTTCTCATAAATAGTTTTACGGCTCAGTGGGCCTTACCGAGTAAAATAAAACAACAGGTTTTTTTTAGTTGACCAGAGTGGGTTCCTTGCTTGTAAACATATTTATTGGCAGTTCACCGGCATTGATTCAAGCGAGCCTGTTCCCTCTGCTGCACTGCTGTCGAGAGGCAATGAGTGTCGAGACCGGTCCGGACTTTCGCTTGAGTTGAACGCGCGTTTCCCTAAGCGTGCGCTTCCCAGAGGGCTGTGCGGCTGACAGGATGTGTAAAAAAAACACTCGTATTAGTTGTGTGGAGGGACACGTAAGGTCGGAAGGTGTACTTGCCAGCTTATCCAGCGTGTGTGTATACTGTATGTATACAGGGTGGCCCAAAAGTCGGGACACATCGTGTTTTTCTATTTACTTTAACAAATCACAGAGGTGAATCTCATTTATTTAAACAAATGATCAAATTGACTTCCGCTAAGCGCTAATGGACGCAAGGATTGTCTTCGGAAATGAATGTAGAACTTCGGGGTTTTTTTTTAAGATGACAGGCGTAAACTTTTAACGTTCATCGGTTAAAGTTTTCGTCTAAATTCATTCCGAAGCTCCTTGTCGAGTTTTGCAAACGACGGATGTCGGGTGACCCCCACAGAAATACGCACATTTTATATCAGTGATGATAATTGATAAAATATTAATTTAAAGAACATGCAATTCAAGTGTTCAAATGGCAGTGTTAAAATAAACGAAGTGACCACGTGTGTATCCTGACGTCTGGACCACCCTGTGCATCACACACGTGCGGTTTTTTTTTCACAGATCCAGATGCAACTGATTTTGTGAACGCGCAATTTCCTGAAGTCGAACTTGAAAGTTGCAATCAGCGTTTAATTGACCTTCAATCGCCTCAACTGAGTTGCTCTCATTGTTGGCCCGTGCATTATTTATTTATTTAGTACGGGGGGGGGGCGGCGGTGCTTGGGCGGGGGGGGGGCAATCAGGCTTCTGATGAGGCGAGGTGCATTGCGGGGTACGCACACAATACGCGCTGATTGAACCTCTCGCGTCCTCGGGGTTCCGAGCACTCCTTGTCATCATCATCATCGCCACCACCATCAGTAGTAGCACTTTAAACGCACGTAGTATGTGTCAAGGCAGATATCCCCCGTATAGCCTTTAACAGACTGGAGGGGCAAGTGCTGTGAGCGAGCACCTCTGAAGGCCGGCACGATTGGGTTGGGTGGCCAGCACCACGCCCGGCCGCCTCTATGTCCGCAGTGGCGATGTCTACACGTCTCACGGGGTACTCATTTGAAGCTGAGTCGACCTAGGTGAGGGCCAGTTCGAATGCCAGGATCCACCGATGTGGACGCGAATCGAAGAATAAAGGGATACTCGCTTTTCGAGGCGTGGGCTTGGAATTGTACTGAGAGACAGGTAGAGGAACACGTGGACTCGAGAACAAACAACCTTCAGTGGAGCTCGGGAAGAAGGCGGCACTGGAAGCAGTGGCGGCCCGTGGTCGAGACTAACCACGGAGTGGCAAGCAAACGAGAGAGACAGCACGCCAGAGAGGACGTCCACTGCAGAGCTGAATCGATTGGACTGCTCACGCCTCGCGAGTAGGAGCTCGACGGCGAACAGATACGACTTGGGGAGGAGACCTTCATCTAGCAGCGGATTGATCATGGTTGATAATTATGACCATAACATATTCCGGAACATCTACGGGACGCTTTTTTTTTATGCCAGCATCAACAATGTGCCCTGAACGCTCGTAAGTTCTGTCATCGAGATCACCGTTGCAGTGTAAACCGGTTTCAAGTGGTTCGCCGACCGCGCTGTAAATGACGTGAGATGAAGAGTCCATTCGGATCTCTTGCACAGTAGTGCAACGTCTTCACGTTGGAGAACGGCCCCCGGAAGTGGATACCAAGAGAGTTACCTCTGAAATCCCTCTGAGTGGCCTTTGTATTATCCGCACAGCTGTGGCGACGCTTTACTACCCGCCATGCCGCTAATGCTCATTGAATGACAGTCAACCCGATATTTTTAATTCTCAGAATTGGACATTCTCCAAAATGAGTTGGAGAACCAAAAAGTTGTGCGTTCAATGTCGACCGGGCTGAGACCATTGACTCGCTACACTTAAGAACGGGGTTCAATGATAGGCAGCGGCTGAACCCCAGCATTGAACCCCAGGATCAGTGCTCTGACCTCTGGGCCACCGTGCACGAGCTAAAGACGCACAACCTGTTGGAACCTTCATGCACAGGCGACGAAGCAACAACCACATCCACTAATACCAATACTCGCCATTGACCATTGAGTGACTGTGACATCACCAAGGTGCCCGTGCAAGGCCAGGTGCACTGTGAGGCCACGTGAAGTGTCGAAGGCTCGCTGACAGAGAGGTCACGGGACAGACCAAGGTGCCATGGGTTGACTGACTGAGATGACGAGCGAGTATTGACAAGCACTCATGCCACCACAACCACCAATCAGAACAAAGCACGCACCCGTCCTACAATGAATGCGATCACCGTGGCACTGCCTGCACAAGTGTGCTCCGCTACTATCTCATAGGGCCACTCTCAAACATTTACACAGATCACCTCCCTCCCCCCCCCCAGCACCCCGAATTAGCCACCCATAGACTGCAAGAGCGAGTGCTGTTTGCGAGCACCTATTATTAAGGCACGACACGGAACAATTGACTGACTGCCTTTGTCTCTGCTGACGTTCCGTGTTTTTGTTTTGCTTTGCTGCGCAGAGAACCGGCTTAGAGAAGGGGATAGCGGAGCTTGTCCCTTGGCCACGAATTGACCTCAGGTGACCCGAGGTCGTGGAGCACTGTGGGCGAACAACACCACACGCACATAGGAAAATGGGTTCTCTTGTCCACATACATGTGTAGTGACTAACTCGGAGACGATAAGACTTGGAGGCACTTCTTTATGAACACGCACCATCGGGGTCAACACTCTTGATAATTAGTAGTCGGTCTATTGTCGGCGACGCGACTCAGGACAGTTGGTAGGCTGCCTGACTGGTGGCGCCCCGAGATGGTGAAGACGACGACAATAAGGATGGTAAAGACGACGAGAAGAATGACGACAAAGACTTCAGCAGCACGACGAGGATCCCACTCCAACAACAGCCCCGAGGTCCCCTACAGGGGTCCCTCTTACATTGTCAGCGTGGCCTCACGCCGCCTCCGGACACGCCCCCTTTCTGGAACCTACTAGCGGGTTCCTGGTGTGCCCCTTCTGTGACCTTTCCCCTAGATCACCCTCTGGTGTATCACGTGGCCTGCTGACGCCAGGGATGCCGTAAGCCGCAGATCCCCTTCCCTGCCGGCATCCAGTGCTATGCCACTACACTATGCCACTAGACATGTTTCAACTCGCACGCAAACGCATACTCATCCAAATATCCACACACACACACGCACTTGTGCACGAGGAAAAAGATCCCCCGTATAGCCTGTAACAAACTGAGGCGAGTGCTTTCCTGCAAGCACCTTTAAACGCCGGAATGGCACGCGAGGGAGCGGGTGGCCAGCACCACGCCGGACCGCCTTTGTTTCCCCAATGCGGATGTTGGCATACTTCAATAGCTAATCATTTAAGGCTGAGTGGGCCTAGGGGAGGCCCAGGATCGAGTCAGATATTCAATACCGATGTTTTTGAACTCGGGTCGCCAGGTTCGTAGAGCAGCGCGCTCACAAAGACCAATATCCCCTGTATAGCCTGTAACAGACTGTTGGGAGCAGGTGCTCTTCACGATCACGTCACAAGGTTGGGACGGCACACCAGGGGGTTGGTGGCCAGCAGCACACCTGCCCGCCGTTGTTTCTCCAAGGCTGATGTTGACACACCTCAACAGGTCATTGGCGTATGGGAAGGTGCAGGATCAGTTCATTTATGTGTAGTGAGTCCAACTGAGTCGCAGACCTGGTTCCTTTTAGAGGCAACACATTAATTGTAGCACCGTAACACAAAGGGGTAACGGCCCCTTTATCAGATACAGCCTAGGGTGGTGACCACCCACTATACAGAGTTACTGCTACGAAGGGTCGATCCCTCACTCGGGTCTCCGACCATGTGGTTGCCTCCTAAGACGAAGAGCTTCCAGCTTGAGACGTAGAGCTTCCCGCTTGTAGGTGTTGAGCTTCGAGCTTGTAGAATGCAGCGACCGGTTCCGCTCAGGGACCCGCCTTATATCCCCCTACGGTCGGGGCCGATCCGCCCTCGGCCCCGCCCGCCTTCCCGAGCATTCTCGTTCCCTCTCGATCCTTCTCAAGAGCTCTCCCCGGACACGTGATCACCCACTAGCCCCCCCACCTGGGGCCCCCTGTGTGGACACTCCGGATCACGTGTCTACGGGGTCAACCAGAGGGCCATGGCCCGGGGTAACCCTGCCCCTGGGCTGACACTCACCCCCTCCCCCTCGGGGGAGCCCCCACCACTCACTGTGTGTGGTGCCCGCACTATCTCAGTGCTCACCAAGCCACCGCTAGGGCTGGTGTTACACACAGCCACCCACACGGTGCTGTCCACGCTAGGGCTGGTGTTACACACAGCCACCCACACGGTGCTGTCCACACTAGGGCTGGTGTTACACACAGCCACCCACACGGTGCTGTCCACGCTAGGGCTGGTGTTACACACAGCCACCCACACGGTGCTGTCCACGCTAGGGCTGGTGTTACACACAGCCACCCACACGGTGCTGTCCACGCTAGGGCTGGTGTTACACACAGCCACCCACACGGTGCTGTCCCCGCTAGGGCTGGTGTTACACACAGCCACCCTCACGGTGCTGTCCCCGCTAGGGCTGGTGTCACACACAGCCACCCACACGGTGCTGTCCCCGCTAGGGCTGGTGTTACACACAGCCACCCTCACGGTGCTGTCCACGCTAGGGCTGGTGTTACACACAGCCACCCTCACGGTGCTGTCCCCGCTAGGGCTGGTGTCACACACAGCCACCCACACGGTGCTGTCCCCGCTAGGGCTGGTGTTACACACAGCCACCCTCACGGTGCTGTCCACGCTAGGGCTGGTGTTACACACAGCCACCCTCACGGTGCTGTCCACGCTAGGGCTGGTGTTACACACAGCCACCCACACGGTGCTGTCCACGCTAGGGCTGGTGTTACACACAGCCACCCACACGGTGCTGTCCACGCTAGGGCTGGTGTTACACACAGCCACCCTCACGGTGCTGTCCACGCTAGGGCTGGTGTTACACACAGCCACCCACACGGTGCTGTCCACGCTAGGGCTGGTGTTACACACAGCCACCCACACGGTGCTGTCCACGCTGGGGCTGGTGTCACACACAGCCACCCACACGGTGCTGTCCACGCTAGGGCTGGTGTTACACACAGCCACCCACACGGTGCTGTCCACGCTAGGGCTGGTGTTACACACAGCCACCCACACGGTGCTGTCCCCGCTAGGGCTGGTGTCACACACAGCCACCCACACGGTGCTGTCCACGCTAGGGCTGGTGTTACACAGCCACCCACACGGTGCTGTCCCCGCTAGGGCTGGTGTCACACACAGCCACCCACACGGTGCTGTCCACGCTAGGGCTGGTGTTACACAGCCACCCACACGGTGCTGTCCACGCTAGGGTTGGTGTTACACACAGCCACCCACACGGTGCTGTCCACGCTAGGGCTGGTGTTACACACAGCCACCCACACGGTGCTGTCCCCGCTAGGGCTGGTGTTACACGCAGCCACCCTCACGGTGCTGTCCACGCTAGTGCTGGTGCTACACACAGCCACCCACACGGTGCTGTCCACGATGTAGGAACATCGAACGGCACGGCCCTTCTGGGCCGGCACCATACAGTGACATGCCTGATGTCACGTGTGTGTACGCACACGCGTACACACACACACACACGTGTGCACACGTGAACACACACACGTGTGCACACGTGAACACACACACGTGTGCACACGTGAACACACACACGTGTGCACACGTGAACACACACACACGTGTGCACAGCTGAACACACACGTGTGCACACGGGAGGGCGGGGCTAAGGGCTACGCCACGTGAGCAATGTTGTAAGCGTCGGGAGTCGCCTCGCTCGGCTCTGTCCTGGCCGCGCAAATGAATGTTAGTTTTTTTACACTGCGCACTTAAATAAAGATAAAAGCGTTCTTTATTGTGGTTACCATGGCAGCATCGGGCCGTGAGAAAGGTACTGGTTAAGCACGAGCGAGGCATCGGCTGCTGCTGCTGCTGCTGCGTCTGCTGCTGCTGCGGTGGCTGAGGCTACAGATTAATGAGATCGGAATTGGCGGGCAGATTTACGGCGCGAGCGGGAGCCTCGCTGAGTTAAATGGAAGTGACAGCTCGGTACGCGCGCGTGGGCACGGACGCGGCGGCGTGACTGGGTGCGAGTGTATGTGTGTGTGTGTATAAGTGGATGGGTGTGTGTATGTCGTGGTGTATGTGGGGGGAGCGGTGGTGTAGCGGCTAGCGTTCTGCGCTACGTAAACCCGGCGACCCGCGTTCGAATCCCCGCTCACGGCCAACACCAGTGACGATTTTTTGAACCTGCCGTGGGCTTCCTCCCTTAGGTCGAATCAGCCTCAAATGAGTACCTGGTGCGGTGTGTAAACATCGCCACTCGGGAGACAAAGGCGACCGGCCGTTGTATTGGCCACCCACTGCCTCGCGTGCCGAGCTGACCTTCATTGGTGCTCGCTGAGGACACTTGCCCCAACAGTCCATTAAAGGCCACACTGGGGGTTCTTTGTCTTTGTTAATCTGTATATTTCTAAATACTTTCCTTCTTGTGAATTTATCTTATTTTATCTTTTCGAACGTTGGCTTCAGACATTGAAATGGATTGGGATTGCGGGAGCTTCATCCAGCAGTCGATTGATTATGGATGATGATGGCGAAATGTTCTCTTTAAAAAAAGATAAACCACGTGTTGTGTCCGTTGAACGGTCAGGGGCACCATTATGACGTCATCTGGTCGTGCATCCGCCCTTGTGCACTATCAACCAGAGTTCACGTCACATTTCTTCCTCCCTGGTCTCTTCCCAAATAATTGCATCTCTCCAGCAGGCCTTTCCGATCACCACCACCACGGGTCCAAGCCAGATGGGCCACTTCCCCCTTGTGGACAGACCGCATAGGCCCACAATATGGGGCGTCGTGGTGGCGAAATGTTCACTACTTCGCCTGATATGCCAGGCTGTGGGTCAGAACCCGACCCTGACCTCTGCATATTTGGAGTTTGCGTGTCCTCCCCGTGGTCTCGTGGATTTTTATCCAGGTCTTCCGGGTTCCTTAGATATACGAGGTTAAGAGCCATACCAGGAATCTTCAACTCGCACGATCTGCACACGACGGAGGCCTTGAATGTTTAATGCCCGATTCTCGGCAGCTGGCTGGACCCACAGCGACCCACCCACGTCCTCCCCGTACCTTGATCTGCCAATTACTACTATAATGAGCCAAGAATGTCTGTGTGTAACACGCGTGGCGTCACTCCACATGCCACACCCCCCCTGTCATTAATTTTCATGAGCCGGTGGATTTTTACGCTCACGCAGAAGGTCGAGTGGAAATATTTTTTTCGCAAATTCGCTTTAAGTTTGACGTTTCTTTATTGAAAGTGAATGTAATAAATAATTAGACGCAGCAACAAAGTGGATTTGGTGTCTTTATTTATTTATTCAGCACTTGAGACAAAAGGTAAGTCGAATGTATTCTTCTACATTATAGTAAAATAGACATTTCTCCGTGATTTTCCAGATATTGTATGGAATTCCAATTTATTTCAACCCCAGCGACCAAAAGCAGAAGAGAATAAAGTATCAGAGAAGTTAATTTTAATAAATTGAAGGTCAGTTAAATACAGTGCTACAATGACAAAGTGAAGTGTTTTATGACTTCGTTTCGTGCCAGATTTACTGCCATTAATACAGTGCTACTGTGAAATGCAGTGAAGTGTTTGATGACATACTTTAGTGCAAGATTCACTGCCATTAAATTTACACAAGATACAATTATACTCTGCTCAATTTTTTCGTAAATATTGCAGCTTCCGCACTAGGACAGGCAAATAAGCTAGTCAGTTAATAACAGGAAACGCCTGCAAGAGATTAGCTGCTGCACATGTATTGTAGTAGTTTTGTGTTTTATGTGCTGGTGTTGTTGTGCTTGTTTTTGTGTCTGTGCTATGAAGCCGGCCACTTGGGTCGATTCCCGGTGATGCGTGAACATTGGGGGATAGAGTTATTTAACTCAGTAGATCATTCAAATGCATTTTTGTCATTAAACGATGCTTCAGAATTGTGTGGGACAGCAAGGGGCGCGATCATAACACTAATAATAATACAATTTGCATTCATATGGCGCACATGATGTAACGAAACGTGTCGGAGTGCAGGGGTTTTATTTGAGCCTAGGGACCCCCCACACCGAGGAACCCCCTCTCCCCCACCCCCTTATATGGAAGCTGGTCCCCCCGCATATCCTAGGTGTGTAGCTGCAAGATAAGAGCTGTTTTCTTTCTGGATGGGGGGGGGGGGGGAAGTGCTGCGTCTTTAGGCGGAGCAGGACGGGTTTGCCCACACCTCTTTAAAGGAGGGCACGGGTCCCGGGTCCCTTTAAGGAACCGTGCACGGGATCAGGGTCTCTTTAAAGAGATGGGCACGGGACCAGGGCACGGGTCCCGGGTCCCTTTAAGGAACTGGGATAAGGGTCACCGGGTCCCTTTAAGGAGCTGGGATAGAGGCCCGGGTCCCTTTAAGGAGTCGGACACTGTGCCAAGGTTGGCACGGCCCGGTTTTATTCATTCGGGTTTTAATCGGTTTTGATATAAAACCGGAGCACCTGGATCCTGCCCAAATCCGGTTTTATTCGGTTTTATTAAAATTAAGTCGGGACTTCAGTCGCACGCACCCATTAGCGACGTTCGGGCCGGGGCCCGGGCTCAGCCGCCATGCGCGTGAGCCACACGGTGCGTTTGGCCCTCGCCCAGGCTCTCGTCAGTTCGTCACTCGTCGGAAGCGACTACCCAGCGCTCCAGAAGATCGCCATCAAACTGTTCAGCGTGGCCACGTCGACCGCTGCTGCGTCTGAGCGAAACTTCTCGAGGATGGGATTTATCCATTCCAAGTTGAGGAACAGCCTGGCGCCCGACACAGTCGAGAAGCTCGTCTTCATTAAATCGAACCTCAACGCGTTCCACGACTACCCCACGCCCGACGACCGCGACAACACCGAGTCCAGCAACGAGAGCGACGACGACGAAGACGACGCGGCGGTGGCGGACGACGACGAGGAGCAGGATTGAAGTGTGCACGAGACGCCGATAATAAAACCAGGTTTTTAATCGGCAAAATCGGGTTTAATTCCATTAAAACCAATAACCCGATTTGTCGGGCAAAAAAAAATCGGGTTTTTCCCACCCTTGCACTGTGCCACGGTCCCTTAAAGGGCGCGCGCCTGGTAATGGTGCCGTCTCTGCTCGCGCGCTGCACGGAGCCCTCCACGCATTACCCGCGGTGACAAAGAACAGAGGCGTCTGGGCATCGTCGGGTGGGGAGAAGGTGTCTGTGTGTTAGCGGTCGTGTAGCGCTGCGCCACGAAGCTGGTGACACGAGTTAGATTCCCGCTCATGGCCAGCGACAATTATCTAAACCGGTCCTGGGCCTCCCCTAGGTCGACTCAGCCTCAAATAATCACCCGCTCCAGTGTGTATGAAGATCGCCAACGGGGAAACAAAGGCGACTACGCGTGGGTCCACCCACCCCTTAGTGTGTCGTGTTGGTCTTCATAGGTGTTCCCAAACATCTCTTGCCCCAACAGTCTGTTTAAGCTAAAGGAGACATTTGTATTTGTCATCATCACGTATGTACAGTGACTCCCTTGACCCCTTGCTCGCAAGCCTTCGACACTTCACGTGGCCTCATTGTGCTCCTGGCCTGTTAAAAGCTCTGTGGTGACATCACCGCCACTTCGTGTTGAGTGGCTGATATTCTTGTAGCATGTGTAGCATGTGTAGTGACATCGCGGGATGTCACTGGTCCACAAGGGTGTGGGTGTAGTACCGGCCCTAGAGGGGCCCAGTGAGCGCTGATTGATAGCGCTAGATAGCACCATGCTGGGGGCACAGTGCCAGCCCTACAGGACAGGTTGTGGGAGTGCCGGCCGAGGGATGAGGTTACTAAAGACCATGGCACTCTGGTTGACCCGAGAGGACACGTGACCAGTTAAGTCTACAAAGGGGCCCCAAGTGGGTGCTAGGGGGGTCACGTGGTTGGGATCCAGATCCTTCCCGAGGATTCTGGAAGGTGGTCGTGGCCAAGGCGGAGCCAGCCACGCCACAGAGAATAAAAGCTGGGTCCCAAGAGGGACCAGGGTTGTTGTTCATCCTGGAAGAAACCTTTATCTATGTTCTCCGTTCAACAAGCCTCCAACACGTGGAGCTGGAACCGAGCTGTTGGTCCCGGTCTTTAGAAGCAGTTACGTTGTAACTAGTCTAATTAAATTTCGATTTAAAGCTTTCGTGACTGCAAGGGTTCATCTTCTTTGGTTCTTTCGGTAAAGTCACGTAGAATGAGAATAAAATAATAAATTAATAAAATAAAATATCAATAAAATTCTCACGACGTTTCGGCCACAACACAAGTTGCCTTCTTCAGGTGAAAGGAACAGACCTGTCGGGATGACAGAGCTTCAATGAACGTTGTTAATATTCGTAGCGTCTTTTAAGCTGGTTTAGAGAAGTGAGGCACCTTGACAAAGGGGTTTACATATAAAACAGGGAATTTAGCATTGAAATAGCTGAGTGATTAGCTTGTGACTGGTCATAGAAATAGCTATGTTAGCCTGGTGGTCACTATCATAGGTTGTTATACTGTTCAGGGGAAGTTACTCCGTGTGTTGGAGTTAAATAAATGTGTTGCCTCCAAGTCTACGTCTGCGACTCAGTTGAACTCACTACAACTGGTGTCAGAAGTGGCCAAACGTCATTTTGTTAGTAAGATAGGCCGAGTTAGGTTATGCTTACGCGACGCACACTACATAACAGGATATCGGACGATGAGGACGATGAAGGCGTCATTCCTCAGACAGCCCCGGGGATGGCGACCCCAGAGAAAGAGAGTGAGGCGCCGTCGGCGGAGCATGGCGACGAGCATCTCAGTGACAGCTCACCGACATCGGTGAGAGAGGGCCACACGTTCCGCGCCTGCCTCGCTGAAGTCCTCGAAGCCATGGCTGCAATGGTCGCGGAGCTCGACCACGAAGGGCCAGCGGTGGAGGAGAGAGCACCGGAGCTGCGCGGGGTCGAGCGTCCCCTCGCCATTTCCAGCCAGCAGGAAAGCTTCGTGGCGCAGCTCGCCCACGCGGCCGCCATTTTGTTTGCGGAGCGGGACAGAGAGCCCGCCAAATCTGAGACCGCGCCACGTCTGACTGTTGAGATTCCATGCCTCAGGTGACGTCTAACTTTTGTTAAATAATTTTCAGCCGCGGGAGGCGACTGGGTGGCCGTCAAGCACCGTTTCCAGATGAACTGCGACCTGGCGGGGTGGACGGAGGTGGTGGCGCTGAGAGCACTGCCTGCCGTAGTTGACGACGATGCTTTGCCGGTGTTTCTCACCACCCCACCGTCAGAGAGGGCCACGCTACAAGCCTTTGCTCAAATGGCGGCAATCTACGAACCACCATCAAACGTGCGCCATAAGTTCGCTGCGCGGAGGAGAGGGGAGGCCGACACGCCCGTTGCCTTCCATTGCGCTAGCAAAGGCTGCCTTCCCGAAGGTGGACCATGACAGAGTCGACTTGCTGGTCCTCGAGAGATTGTTGACATTGGCAAAGGACCTCAACATCATCATGCTGGCCATCGACGAAGACGATTTGTCTTCTCTCAAGGTTGCAAGATGCCTCCAGGGGCAACTTGCTCTTGCAACGACATAAGGGGTTGGCGGCATGTACCGCGCCTCGTGAGGCATGTGATACACCAGAAAATGTGGAGCCCGTCCAAACCGGCGCTTCGACTCAAGGCGGAGGCTGGCAGGGGGATGGCATGGTGCGACAGGATGAACAACTTTGACGGCAAAATACCTCTCCTCATCCTGGGAGCGGGCTCGTCGTGTGCTACAACTGCAGCCTGCCAGGACACGTCTCGTTGGGCTGCCACATGCCGCGACGACGCCTCCCCGGACCACTGCCATCGTCCGCCCGACCATCCTCCACTCCACTATACCCGAGTCGTGACACATCACACACTCGGCCCCTGAATCCACCTCACTCATCACGTTCGGTCGGTTTTCATTCCTGTTGTGTGTCGGTGCATGAGGGTTCGGATTTTGCTCAGGCTGACTGGCCGCTCCGACCGGGTCAGTGGTTGGAGTTGGCCACTAGAGTGGTTGCCGTGACTGCAGGCTCATCTGCTGTTATCAGAATGATAGAGTGGGTAAAATCAGAATGCTCGTCGATGCTGGTGTGTCCGCGACTTTCATTTCTGAGTTGATTTTTTACATTTAGCCCCCTAAATGTCGTACCGTATGTCCCGTCGGGGTTCCGTATTTTGCCGCAGGAGCACATTATTGAGCAGCCATCTAGCCAACTTTCACGATGGTTGGAAGTCCACCAGGACTATTCCTTTACTGTTTCCTATCATAAAGGTACCCGACATACGAACGCGGATGCCCTGTCGCAATTACCGACGAGCAACGGGTGCGCGTGTTTCTCGGGCTTGGGGCACTGTAAGCCGCCTGCTGAGGACTCGCCTCCTCCCCTTGCAGCGTCGGCCGAGGTTAACACCTGGGATGAAGCCGATGGTCCTGTGGCACGTGAGGCCGTTATTGGCTTGGACCATGCGGAGTGTGGGCGCCTCCAGGTTGAGGACGCTTCGCTGTTTAAGTTTTAATGCCGTGTCAAGGAGGTTGATGGGGGTGAGGATCAACGGTGTGTAGCCTCTGTCATCCTCAAAGGCGGATTGCTCATGCATTGGGATGGAGGGTTGCGCCGTTACAACATTGTCATGCCTACTGCCCTATAGGGTAAAGTCATCTAGGCGGTGCACGAGCGACTGTTGCACCTGGGTGTGCATAAGACTCTAGCATGAGCGACTGTTGCACCTGGGTGTGCATAAGACTCTAGCCACACTTAAGCTCGACTTCTTCTGGCCCGGCATGGTGGAAGATGTCGCTAATGTATTTAAGGGGTGTGTGCAGTGCGCACGGCGCAAACCCCCATCTAAACCCTGTTGTCCAACGTTGCAATCCATTCAGGTTTCCTGCATTAATGAGCTGGTCGCTCTTGATATCCTTGGTCCATTTCATACTACCCCTCACGGAAATAAGTATTTACTGGTGGGTGTCGAATATTTGTTGTGGTAGCCGATGGCCTGGCCACTCTCCAACTAGTCAGCTGTGGCCATTACCGAGGCATTCCTTGATGGCTATGTGATGGACAAGGGGGCCCCTGAGCGTCTTCTGACCGATCACTGCAAGACATTTTCTTCGAAATTGCTGCGGGAGGTGTGCGACTTGTTGCGAACAAAGAAGGTACGTACAGTGAGGGAAAAAAGTATTTGATCCCCTGCTGATTTTGTACGTTTGCCCACTGACAAAGAAATTATCAGTCAATAATTTTAATGGTAGGTCTATTTGAACAGCGAGAGACAGAATAACAACAACAAAATCCAGAAAAACGCATGTCAAAAATGTTACAAATTGATTTGCATTTTAATGAGGGAAATAAGTATTTGACCCCCTCTCAATCAGAAAGAATTCTGGCTCCCAGGTGTCTTTTATACAGGTAACGAGCTGAGATTAGGAACACTCTTAAAGGGAGTGCTCCTAATCTCAGCTTGTTACCTATATAAAAGACACTGGTCCACAGAAGCAATCAATCAATCAATCAGATTCCAAACTCTCCACCATGGCCAATACCAAAGAGCTCTAAGGATGTCAGGGACAAGGTTGTAGACCTACACAAGGCTGGAATGGGCTACAAGACCATTGCCAAGCAGGCTTGGTGAGAAGGTGATAACAGTTGGTGCGATTATTCACAAATGGGAGAAACACAAAAGAACTGTCAATCTCCCTCGGCCTGGGGCTCCATGCAAGATCTTACCTCGTGGAGTTGCAATGATCATGAGAACGGTGAGGAATCAGCCCAGAACTACACAGGAGGATCTTGTCATTGATCTCATGGCAGCTGGGACCATAGTCACCAAGAAAACAATTGGTAACACACTACGCCGTGAAGGACTGAAATCCTGCAGCGCCCGCAAGGTCCCCCTGCTCAAGAAAGCACATTTACATGCCCGTCTGAAGTTTGCCAATTAACATCTGAATGATTCAGAGGACAACTGGGTGAAAGTGTTGTGGTCAGATGAGACCAAAATGGAGCTCTTTGACATCAACTCAACTCGCCGTGTTTGGAGGAGGAGGAATGCTGCCTATGACCCCAAGAACAGCATCCCCACCGTCAAACATGGAGGTGGAAACATTATGCTTTGGGGGTATTTTCTGCTAAGGGGACAGGACAACTTCATTGCATCAAAGGGACGATGGACGGGGCCATGTACCGTCAAATCTTGGGTGAGAACCTCCTTCCCTCAGCCAGGGCATTGAAAATGGGTCGTGGATGGGTATTCCAGCATGACAATGACCTAAAACACATGGCCAAGGCAACAAAGGAGTGGCTCAAGAAGAATCACATTAAGGTCCTGGAGTGGCCTAGCCAGTCTCCAGACCTTAATCCCATAGAAAATCTGTGGAGGGAGCTGAAGGTTCGAGTTGCCAAACATCAGCTTCGAAACCTTAATTATTTGGAGAAGATATGCAAAGAGGAGTGGGACAAAATCCCTCCTGAGATGTGTGCAAACCTGGTGGCCAACTACAAGAAACGTCTGACCTCTGTGATTGCCAACAAGGGTTTTGCCACCAAGTACTAAGTCATGTTTTGCAGAGGGGTCAAATACTTATTTCCCTCATTAAAATGCAAATCAAGTTATAAAATTTTTGACATGCGTTTTTCTGGATTTTGTTGTTGTTATTCTGTCTCTCACTGTTGAAATAAATCAGCAGGGGATCAAATACTTTTTTCCCTCACTGTACATCGCCATACCACTCCCAGACGGATGGCATGGTGGAGCGGTTTCACAGGAGCGGTTTCCATGTTGAGCCATCAGGTCAGTGAGTCTCAGCTTGACTGGGACTTGCATGTTCCCGGGGTCCTGGCTGCCTATAGAATGGCCCCTCACGCATCCACCGGCTACTCACCATTGTTTTAAATGTACGGAAGAGAACACAACCCCCCGATTGATGTCCAATTACGAACCGAGCCAAACAAGGCAAAATTGGAGTCCATGCGGTTTACCCTTCAGAGGCTTTCGGAAGCACGCGAGGCTTCCAGAGAAAATTCCAATTCGCGCCAATTGGCAAATGAGCGGCTGAGGGGTCTTCATCCTTCCGGACATGAGTGGGCTCCAGGTGATAGAGCTTGGCTGCACAGTCCGCAGGTACCGGTGGGTACGTCACCCAACTTGTTTAAACCCTGAATGGGGCCAGTTGATGTGATTCGGGTCGTTCGGCCCCAGTGTGTTCAAATTCGCTTGGGTCGGCGGAGTTGGTTTGTACATCCCTCGCGCCTCAAGCCTTTCATCGCGCCATGTGAATTCATCCCATCTCCACTACGCAGGGGCCGAATGTCTGATGTGTCCGGCAAGCTGATGTGTGTACCCACTGAGGTTGGTCCTCAGGGGAGTCATGTGATCCCATCCTCAGGTGCCGCGAGTTTAACGTCCCCCAAGCTGCCACCTGCGCCATCTCCGCAAGCTTAGGGAGAGGAAGGCGCCGTCTGCCCGGCGGACTGCTCTTTGCGAGGAGCTGGGTTTGACGGGACAATTTCAAATTCCCCCCCGGGACCCCCCAGGGCGAGTATGCCCACCTCACCTGGGGGCCTGGCCACAAGGACTCGATCAAAGACTCTTCAGTTTTCGTGATACACTCCCACACCGTCAGTTGGTTGTTGCACTCGGCATGTCATATTGGTCATTGGCCTTTATTGTGCTTGCGGTTGTTGTTACATGGTGAGGGAGGGAGATGCTGGTGCTGGAGGGGGTCCCGAGGTTTCGAGTGTTACTGCATTCTGTTTTTTTCTCTCTCTCTTCCCTTCTCTCTCTTCCTTTGTTTTTGCCTATTGTTGGTCTGTACTTCCGTCCCCTTGCCCCGTTAATGTATATACTTGATTTGAAGCTTTCTTGACATGCAGGAATCCATACCCTGTTGTTCTTTCGGTAAAGTCATGTAGGTATAAAATAAAATAAAAATAAATCGCGACATTTCGGGCGCAACACAAGCATCCGATCAGGTGGGAAAGCATAGTCTGCTGCTGAGGCAGACTGTTTTAAAAGGTTTGAAATGGGTGTAGCCCAAGGGTCATAAAGAAGTGGCCGGGGCTAGTGATATTCATGTGAGAAATTAGCATGTAACTGTAAGATAGGAAAGCGGCCTCCGAGACGAGGACACGGAAGTGACTATGTTAATGTGAGAGATTAGCATGATGTTAATGTGAGAAATTATAGCGCACGGAAGTGGCTATGTTAATGTGAGATATTAGCATGATGTTAATGTGAGAAATTAGCATGTAACTGTAGAAAAGGAGGGTGAGCATGAGAAATCTAAGAGAGAGGCATAGAGAGAGAGACAGAAAGTCAGAAATAACAGCTGACATAGGCAGGTAGGATGGAAACATCACAGTCAGTTAAGACTTTACCTGGTTAATAACGTCCTTCCAATGATTGCTCAGTTTGGAACTGATTGTTCAGTTCCAATGATTGCTCAGACACAACTTCGGTTGAAGTTGTGTCTGTGTTTTTATATCTGGATGGCTTCAAGAACAAATCTCTGAACGTAGCCGGTAGGTTTGCAGAGTACCTCCGTCTTAGAAAAATTAATTTCGTGTTAGCCCACAGCGTTAAAACAATGATCGGCAACGGCAGAGAAATTGGTCCTATCGTGTTTCAGATCTGCCTTGTGTTCACAAACGCGGTCCGAGACATGTCGTTTCGTTTCGCCAATGTAACTGCTGCCACAACCACAACTCAGTTTGTAGACACCAGGGTATTGCATGTCAGGAATCATATCCTTTACAAATGGGATTAAATCACGGATTTTGTGTACTATGTTGAAACGAACCTGGATTTTCAAAATCTTAAACAAACACGAGATCCACGTTTGTTGTAGTTTGCACGTTCTCTCTCCCCGTGATTGCGTGGATTTTTCTCCGGATCCTCCGTTTTTTTCTTCCACATATACTTTTGCACGTGATAATCCACTTCGTTGAGCAATCATTTGTGGCCAGGTCGATTCTAAAAAAGAACTCTCCGTCTCAGTTGGGCCTTACCTGGTAAAAAACATTTAAAACATAGTTGGGTAATAGTTCATCGTAACCCGCATGTGTCGGGCGCTCAGTGCCGCCGCAATCGGAGCCAATAGGGAAGCGTGGAAGTTGCCGGAGAACATCGCACGGCGAATTCCTCAGAGCGCAGACACTGGCACGTCATTGCCTCCCGCTGCTCCTCCTTCTTCCCGGAGAGGCTCTGGAAATGAATGGATCCTTTAACAAAGCACGGGGAGGCGGTAGGGCTTTGTTGATCGTAATACGCTGCCTGTGCTGCGGTTCGTGAAATGCGTAAAGACTTACACCGGGTTGGGGGGTGTGGGGGTGGAGGAGCATGCTGCCAAGCCAGTCTGTTAAGGGAGACTCCGTGTATTTGCTAAGAGATTTCGCGAATGAACTTTTTTTCATCTGTATGGAAACGCAGGTGCTGTTCGTGTGTGTTAGAGAGAGAGGGGAGCAGTCGTGTAGTGGTGAGCACATTGCACTGCAAACCCGGCTACTCGAGTTCGATTCCTGCTCAAGGTCAACACCAGTAACGATTATCTCTGAACCAGTCCTGGGCGTCCCCTAGGGCGACTCAGCCTTACATTAGTAGCTTGTGCGGTGTGGCAATGTCAAAATGTGGGAGACAAAGGCGGTCGGGCGTGTGCCAGGCTGACCCTTGATAGGTGCTCGCGAACAGCATTTTCCCCAATAATGTGCTAATTCTATACGGGGGATCTTTATCTTTTGTCTTTGTGAGTAAACATTCCCTACCACTCTGCTGTAGCAGATGGACAGAGAATGCGGCCTATGTGCAGGAATTCGAGAGCCTGAAAGCACACTGGCTCCTTGCTGACTAGTCCTTGCGAAGATCCTTCCCTGCACACTGTGAAAACGATGACGGAGATGCCTCTGCAGTTCTTATAAATCTTTAGGTTATGTGGTCAAGGCAGATCTAACGATGTTAGGTAAGGCAGCCTGCACACACACATGCGCCACCCTCCCATAAAAACATTCGTGTGACGTCACCCGATCCTTCTAATTTTCGTGGGGTCATGGCCTCCACATCACTCCGCATCACCTCCTCGGCATAATGTGACATCAGCTGGCATCACACATGCGCTGGGCTGCTTCCTCTAAACTTTGAGGCTCCAGAACCCTCAGAAGGCCACCCCCTCCTCATATACGTGTACTGCGATGGGGTGTGGGATGAGCGTTTCTTCTTTACAAGTGTTGGAAATGTGTTTTCCATGCGGTTTATGATTTAATTACAATGTATCTCCTGAAATAAATAATAGGATAGATCGCAGTTGATTGGCCAAGGTTTTGAAAGAGATATGGACATGAGGTATTGTTCGAGGCGTTTAAGGAAGAAGAAAGGTTCGGTAAAGAGGGAGGAGTGAGGGAGAAGGTAGAATAGAGGGAGGATAGAGGGAAGGAGGGGGGACGAGGAGGAGGTAGGGAGGGGAAGAGGATTGAGAGAACCTTCCAGAAGGTTCGAGGAGGAACAGGAAAATGAGGATATAAAGAGGTGTAGGACGGGATTACTGAGTCTGATGGTGTGACGCTTCCAATGCGAAGGTGTGTTCAGGGTATGTCAAATATGGGAGACTGAAAATCAACCGCCACTTTCTCCCAGGTAGCTGGAAAACACTCTCCATCAGTCAGAGTCTCTGGGGAGGTCTCACATTACTACCAAATGCAGTCACAGCAGCTGGATGAGCACCAGTTCTGAATTTCATTCATTCTCCTTGGGATCGACAGGAGGTGGGGTAGATTTCACCCCCAGCTAAAACCCAGGCACAAAGTATCGCTTGCAACTTTCAACCGCCCAGCTGAGACCAGAGGCTAAAATTGGGTCATCGGCGGACACTCATCCTGACAGTACCAGCAAGGTAGGTCCACGCTGTTGACATTCTGATTGGTTCCGGGTGGCAATGACGTGAACTCGCGTTCACTGTTCTACCACTGCATAGTCCAGCACAGGGGTCTATAACCTTTAAAAGAAGAAGGGCCATTTTTTTTCATTTTAACTTTGACCAAAATAGTTCGATAGCCGCATCACACACAGGGCTACTTGTACAGACACACACAAACATAGCAGGTATACAACGCAGATGACAAACACATTCTGGCAAACAACATAGGTGATGGAATAAACTCGTCTAACCCCCTCCCCCTGAGTAATTATTTAACAATCTAGTTTTACTGTACTTTTTGTAGCAAGGTGTTCGATAGTGACCCATTCCATGCCACATTTAATCACTTATTATTACGTTAAATTGTTTTCAAAAATTAAGGAAAAAAGAACGGCTGCCCGCAGAGTGGTGCAGCCGAAGAGCGTGGCTCCTGAGGCGCAGGTAGCCGACCCCTAGTCCAGCACAACCCTGCATGCCCCCAAGATGTTGAGTGGATACCGCAAGGACATATTGGCGTATTTGTGGCCACGAGCACTTGTATTACACACGCATCTAGTAGGGGCTCCCATCTTCTGATCGTGGAATGGCAGCCTCCCCTCCCCAGAAAACATCCAGACGCATTCCACTTGGCCAGCCATAGCGACTGTCTCTTGTTTCTGGAGGCTCCCCCCCCCCACCGCCTCCAGTCTGGGAGGTTTCAATCCCCCTGCTCCGGTGTTTGGCCAAGGGACATCGCGAACGCCTTCCTGTCCACACAGGGCCTCGAGCACATTCTTACTCTCGTATTTTCATGATCGTTTGGAAAATGATTGATTGGGTTAACCTCTCCTCTACAGCACGCTCGCCCCTCCCCCCCACCCCCGATATTAGAAAGCCATGGCACTTTAAATAATCTCCATTGCCCTACAAGTTTTTCATTTGCGGCCTGTCGTTTAGCCGAATTCCCTCAAGATGCCTCCCGCGCCTCCATCAGCCACCTAATCGTGATCTGCATGGGCATGGGCATAACGGCTTTCTTTTGCCCAGGTCCATGCCCAACTGAGCCTCCATGGGGGGGGTCACTTTCCCTCCCATACATGAGGTGAAACTGGGAGAAACCTGTTGAGGCGTGAGGGGCCAATTTATAAGCGGCCAGGACACCTGGAATTCATAAGTCCCAGTCCGACTGTGCCTCATTAACCTGTTGGCACAACATGGACGTAAGAGTCCTGTGCAAGCGCTCCACCATCCCGTTTGTCTGGGGATGGTAG
The DNA here is from genome assembly GCF_048934315.1 of Petromyzon marinus. NCBI lineage: Eukaryota > Metazoa > Chordata > Hyperoartia > Petromyzontiformes > Petromyzontidae > Petromyzon > Petromyzon marinus. The sequence goes on from NC_133668.1 coordinate 4,808,140, forward strand.
GGTGATGTCTGGGTTTTTTCGTTCCCAGGGAATCGCACACCTCCTTTAACAATTTCGAAGAAAAATTTCGCCCCTGGTCCGTAAGACGTTGTTCTGGGGCCCCTTTTTTCCAAAATGTACCCGTGTGAAAATGTGTCTGCAATGGATGCGGCCAAATAATCTGGCAAATAATCTGGCAGAGTCCACGCCACCGGCCACCGGGACAGGTATTCCACCCCGAGGAGGAGGAATTTGTTTCCCCTCTAGGTGGCGGGAAACGGCCCAAGGATGTCCAGAGCAACCAGCTCGTTAATACGAGACTCTGTGATGGATTGTAATGACGGCTGGACCTACCGTGGCATCAGCTTGCGGCATGCACAGGCAGTACATCCCCTGACCATGTGGTACATGTCGTTTGTCATCTTGGGCCGAAAGAAGTCACGCTTCAGTGTTAACAAAGTTTTACGCACCCCAAGGTGCATACATTTAACGTGGACAGCCCGTGTGAGTATACCCCGCAGAGCAGTCGGCACTACAATGCAATAACGTTGCAGCTCCTCATCCCACTTCATCAAAAGCCCGTCATGGAGGGCTATGAGGGACATTCCCGCTGGCACATTTTTACTTCCTCTCGTCCCAATGGAACGCCGCAACTTTAAACTAGAGGCATCCCCATTTAGCGTTCATGAGACCAATTGTGTTGTCACAAGCAGCAGTTGTCACGGGTGGTGGTACATCGATAGACGCCACAACAGCACGTGGCAATTCTGCAGCCGATGGGTTACATTGGCCGGCACCCATTAGACACGCACACTCGTCCCTCGGTGGTAACCAGGACAGCGCGTCCGCATTGCAGTGACGTACACCCTTACTGTAAGTGACCGTGAAACAGTCCTGCAAAATTTCTAACCAGTGGGAAAGTTGGCAGGAAGGCTACTCAACCCATAAGGCATATTGAAGAGCTGCGTGGTCCGCACACACGGCAAAGTTCCGTCCATAAAGGTACGGCCTATATTGCTGCACAAAGTGCACTTTGGCCAACACTTTTCAGTGCGTCGTGCGGTAACACTGCTCTGCAGAGGCCATAACCTTCTCTGCACCGTTGACAACTTGGGACAGTACAGTGCCGATTCCGGTGTCGCTGGCGTCTGTATCCAACACAAAAGGGCAGAGAGAAATCAGTGTTTCCAAGGGGAGGTGCATTTGCGAGGCCTTCACACAGCGTGACAAATGCGGCCTCCTCCTCCTTCCCCCACCAAAATCTCTGGCCCTTGAAAGTGAGCGCGTGGAGCGGCTTAGCGATCATCGTGAACTTGGGGACGAAACGACGTGAACCTGACAAAACTGCGGACTTCTCCCACCGATGTGGGGGGTTGGCCATGTACGCACGCACGCTGTTTTGTCGGGATCCATGGCAATCTCAGACTCGCTAACAATGTGGCCCAAATACCGCACCGATGTTTCCAAAAGATGGCACTTCTGTGGTTTAAATTTGAGATTGGCCGCTCAAACGCCTATAAATACTGACCTCAACTGCTGCAGATGCTCCTGAAACATGCACCTGAACACGTTTCCGTCATCCAAATAAATGAGGCACGAGGTCAATTCCATAAGCCGCTGAAACGTGGCCAGACCAGAGTGAAGACACATCGGGAGGCAGTAAAATTGAAACAACCCTTGTGGTGTAAGGAACACGGTTTTAGGCCTGGATCCTTCATCCAAGGGCAGCTGCCAAAACCCCAACAAGTCGAGGCTCGAGAAAAACCATGCATCCGACAAGGCATCCAAGGAGACATCCATCCGGGGGAGCGGATACGCGTCCGCCACAGAAACTTTATTTAATTTACGGAAGTCGATGCAAAAACCCAGACTCCCATCTCGTTTTTTAACCAAAACAATGGGAGCCCCACACGGACTGGTGGAAGGGGAGATAATGACTGCGGCCACCATTTCATCAACTGCCTGGCGAACATGGTCCTTCTCCTTGGGACTGAGCCTGCACAAATTCTGCCGTATTGGAGCAGCATTACCCGTGTCGATATGATGTTGCAATAGTGACGTACGGCCAATATCAAATTTCCCCTGGCTAAAATAATTCTAGAATTCTCGGAGCAAGCCACACAACTTGCCCCACTGTTCCCCGGACAATTTAGAATTTTCCCCACACAACGTGTTTATCCAAGCCCCATCCGACTTGCCTACCCGCTCCAAGAATTCTCCTCACAGGGCGCGGCCGTTGCATTGGCCAAAACTCGACCAGCTTGGACCACTGAAGCCCCCGCCCGACGTTCAGCACTTGCAAAAAGGGCTCCTGGTCCCCTCTTACTTTAGTTTGGGCCCCCATCAGCGCAAGACCCCAAATAGCCTTCTTTGAAGGGGTTAAAAGAACCCCTTCAACAGTGTCCGTCAAATCAAGTTGCTTCCGCAACCGCAAGGGCACCAACATCTGAGCACCTTGAGGAACTGTAACAGTTTCCTTTGAAAGGGCTTGAACCGTGGCATTGGCCCTTTCTCACCGGGTCGGAGACCTCAGGAAGGCCAACTGCCTTCCCGACGGCAATTCAATACAACCTTGATCAACAAGAATCTTAAGGGGCATCCTCCCAAGAAAATCGGTGACCAAAAAACAGGGCACAGCCAATGTCCTATAAACTAGCACCGGTGCTGTCAACTCAATGTCCCCAACGCAGACTTTCGCCAATATTTACCCTATAATGCCCAAACTCCTGCCATTCGTGGCAACACAAGCACTAGCGACCGAGCTAAGACAACAGGACCTCGGCGGCAATAACTTCAAAGTAAGCTCCGAAATCATAGTAGCCGACGCTCCTGTGTCGATCAGCACCCTCACCTCTATACCTTGAACAAACCCAACTACCGCGGATGACCCTGCTGCTGCCACCACGACATGGTGCGCCAACACGTTCCACTGCCCCGTGCCCCATGGCCACCCCATCGACGCTGAAGTCCGTCACTCGCATGCCATGACACAATGAGGGATGACGATGTGCGAACCCGACTGGCCGAATTTAAAGCAGGCGATCGTGGACCTCCACGCTGGAAGAGGGCCCCTCTCTTGCCATTCCTGCTCCGGTCGTCACCCCTCAATTTTCCTCCCGCGTGGACCTTGGACGAACGATGCACAGGCCCACTCTGGCTCCCAGACGAGCCACTGCTGAAAGTTTAACGTGGCCTTGGATGCAGCGGGCCACCTCTAGGGACGACAGGTCGTCCTCTTCCGTGAGCGGAATAGAGACGCCCAACTCCTGGTCCAGCAACAGCAGTCTTTCCAGCACCAGGGAATCCAGCGCAGTCTGCTCCATTCATGGGTATGCTGCGTGGCCCAAGGCCAGCAGCACGCTGTGGAAGGCGAGAGGCGTCTTGGCCTCCTCCGCCTCCGCAGCACGAACCTTCGATGCGCGTTGGACGAAGGATAAAAAACAACAGCCATCTGAGCGCATGCCCGAGGCAGAGTTACCTGGTCAGCCTCGGGGTTGGCCATGGACGCCACCAGGGAGTCATCATCCAGCAACATGGGCAGAACCCATAGCACCTCCACGTCTGACAACCCGACCAGGGCACAAGCTGCTTTGAAGCGGCGCTGAGAAGCCATCCAGTTGTCCCCTGCGGCCATGAACTCGCAGGTGCTTCTGTAGAGACAGTGCCCCCGCAGAAGCCGCCGATGGTGACTCGAATATGGCGGGAAGGCTTTCCCACTCAGACAACAAAATGGCGGTCGCTTGCTGCGCCGCACCCACGGCGGACAAAATAGCGGCCACCCGTGCGGGCGAGAACTCTGCAGGCGAAAGTTGACCCGTCCGCCTGCTGCCCTCGTGCTGCAGCATCTCCGACAGGTGCCGTGGACCCGAGCTGGATGACTAGCTCCGCTGTGACGTAGAGCAGACCCGCGAGATGCCCGGTGAGGTCGAGCCACCTTTCTGTGACCGACCGCTGCAGGGGCCGACGTCCCTCTCCTGCTGCTTCGCATGCATCGCCGCCTTGGGACACATCACCGGAGTCCCGGATTCTGGGGCTGTCAAGGGGATCACATCCCCATTGTCCTCATCTACAGAGGACACTATCGGTGGGTTCTTTCTCTTGGCCGACTTTGACATGACAAATTTCTTGTTTTAGTTTAGCACTTCTGACGCCAAATGTAGTACTCTAACTCGGAGACGATAAGACTTGGAGTCACTTCTTTATTACCAAGCACCATTGTGGTTAATACTCTTAATAATTAGTCCATCTATTGTTGGCAACGCTACTCAGTCAGGACAGTTGGTAGGCTGCCTGACTGGTGATACCCCGAGATGGTGAAGACAGAGACGATGACAAGAAGGATGGTGAAGACAACGAGAAGAATCGTGATGAAGACTTCAGCAGTATGACAGGGATCCCACTCCAACAACAGCCCCTGGCTCCTCCCCCGGCCATGCCCCCTTTCTAGAATCTACTAGCGGGTTCTTGGTGTGCCCCTTCTGAGACCTTTACCTTAGATCCCCCTCTGGTGTATATCCTGGCCTGCTAACGTCAGGGCTGCCATAAGCCACAGATTCCCTTCCCTGCCAGCAGCCAGTGCTATGCTACTACCCTATGCCACTACACTACTCTTATATGCCACTACACATACATACGTTAGCAGTCCATTCCGCTGGACTAGAACATCTGATTTTCGCTGCAATTGTTGTAACCATGCCGCGAGGGTCATAAGCTGAATGACATCACAGTCCCTCCGCACAACGAGATTGGCATTGGTCAGGGACTGACCATGTGATCCCGTCTTGCAACACGAGGAGGTGTGGGGGTGGTTTTAACAAACACCTTTGGAGGGAAGTGGAGGGGAAGCTTCGATCTCTGGTGTGGATATAGAGGCCTCTAGTGGCTGGGGGGAGGCTAAGGGGATAGGAGGTGGTGAGGGTGGGTTAGGGGTTGAAGTGGTAATGTATTTGTGTGGGATGCCACGGTGGCGAGATGTTAAATACCTCGCCAGGTATACCAGAGGTTATGAGTTCGATCCTGGCCTTGATGTCTGTATATATGGAGTTTAAATGTTCTCCCTTGGTCACGTAAAATTTTCTTCGGGTCCCCGTTTTTTTTCCCCCTCAACATTTAGAATCAACATGCATTTACAGTATTGACTGCGATAAATTTCCACGTGATAAACCATTTCGTTGAGCCATATCGTTTGTAGCCATGTCGCGTCGGAGATAGATCTATATAGCTCAGTGGGCCTTACCTGTAAACATCAAAGGCGGCATGGGAAGCAGCGGCCCGGGATATGTCCGTGATGGCGTTTTATTAGCGCTTCCAGCCTGGAAAAGCGGTTTTACGTGACAAATTGCATCACTCACTCACCATCCCCATCCACCTGCCTCTATACTCACCAGTATCAATCACCGCACCCCTCCAGCCTTCCCCCACCACAACGTTCACCTCCAATGACACCACCAACACTACCACACCTCTCAGAATCACCACTACCTGTCCACTTCAATATTACATAGTGCGTGAGGCATACCCATTAAGCTGGAGAGAGAAACTCGTGTTTTTGGGCGTGGTCCTTTGTGTGGAGCCAGGAGCCACCACAGCGTGGCCAGACCAGCACGGGGACAGGTTTTGAGCGGAACAGGCTAACCAGACCATTTATAGTCGGACCTCTCACGTGATTGGCCCAGAACAGCACTATAAAAGGAGCACCAAAAATCGGCAGTGGGGGGTTGGGCAGAACTCAACGCAGAAGCAGCACCGCAGTGGTGGTGGTGGCGGCAGCATTTCTCCACCACCACCACCACCACCCCCCAGTAGTGGCTGGGTGAGCTCCCACACTCCAGCAGCGACGCGAGTGAGGACCAGGGGATCTTAACTCGGCCGACCTGGGGATTAAACCAGGGCAGCTGGGACGGAGCAAGGGCATGGCAGGAGCGGGGAACCAAGCCGGCTGCAGCCTGGCACTGGCCAAGCGTGGAGACTGTTGCCATCTGGTTCCCTGCGTGGCTGCTTGGCTGGCTGTGGACATCTCCCACTGCTCGAAGAGGGGATAAGCACGAGGCACAAGCTGCCCACTGCGAGGGGTTAGCAGGCGAGGGGTGGAAACCCCTGAGGAGGAACACGGGGCCATCTATGTGGGAAAGCAGGGGAGGTGTATGAACCCCCCCCCCCCCTCGAAGCTTCTGTGTGAGTCTCGGGAAGGTATTAGGAACACTAGGTGTGATTGGATGTGTGTGGGTGGTTTTCTGCTTATTTTTATTCGTTTGATTTTCTTTGTGGTGGCCTGCTACCAGGCTATAACTCTTCTGCTTGGGGTGGTTGGTGTCAGCTCGTGGAGAAATAAAAGCTGACATCCCTAACAGCCAGGTTTCTGAGTGGTCTAACACCAGCTCGACGCAATACACCCCAACCGTCAGCCCTCTGTGGATAGGCAACGTGGCAAGCATTACATTTCTGGTTGCCGAACGAATACAAATGTCGCACTCATTACCCACACACAATGCTTTCCAAAAATGAACCACAATATCTTGCTGATTTCGTCATGGAGCATCAACCATAAGGCGACCTCCGATTTTTCTCACACCGCACGCTTTTAGATGCGCTTCTGCGGCCGTCTGGAACGCTCGTCCTCCCGATATTTGGAAGCCACTGGAGCTATGCGCTTTCAAATCTGGATTTCAAACTTGTTTATTTAGAACTCTTTTTTGTGTTTAGTTTGTTGTCTTTACCTGCGCACCTCGTTTAACACGTTTGGCTACGTACGGTGCAAAGGAAGTTCAACATACATACCATCACCAGATCAACATCCTCCATACCACCAACACCACCATTATCTACTTAACAACTGAAATTGCATGTGAACTTACACATTGCTGCTAAACGTGGAACAGTGGAGCACGAAGTGTCGTGAGAACTTCGAATGTGGGTTGGGAGGGGGGAGGTCTTCAGTCGTTTGCAGGCTACAGGGTGGCAGAAGGGGTCGCGTTAAGAACAGAAGACGCGAGTGAGACTAATACCAGTGGCTAGCGAGGGAGGGAGAGTGCATGGCCGTGTCGGCGCGGTTTGTACCGAGCTTCCGCGCGTCAGCGTGAGCTCACAAAAGGGCGACCCAGAGAGTCGGCGCTCTAAATCAACTTGTCGGCTATAAAAGTGAGCTTTCAGCCGTGACATTTTAGGAGCAAAAAAAAAACCCAGCGAGAATTGCGCAGCTGGGTGGTATGGAAATTGGAGGCCTTTCTTCTACCCTGCATTCCCCCCCCACCCACCACAACACCGCAAGCATCTGATCTGTACCAAATTTGATTACCGAGTGTCATTTCATGGTCTTTAACTGCCCACGTGTAGCAATTTGGATCGCAAGGCATGGCGGTTTGGCTCACGCGTGGTGCCAGTGAGGTGTGTGTGGTAGAGTGGAGAAGAGGGCGGGGGGGGCAAGGGGGTGGGGTTTACTCGAACTATGTGTAAACAATGCAGTGCTTACGCATTAACCCGAACTTAATCCTTGCACGAGATTCTTGAGACACGATGCCCTCGGATGGGCAGATTAAAGATGCACTGATGTTAGTCGTGACCTGGGAATCGACGCCCGGTGATCCAGTTTCAAAGGACACTGCGCCAACTACTGCTACACCCCATCACGCGCGTCGTAAGCTCAAAATTATATCGTAATATAATAGAGACGAAGATATCCCGCGTAGCCTTAGCAAACTTTTGGGGCAAGTGCCGTGAGCGAGGACCTACGTAGCCGGCACGGCGCAACCACACATCACACACACATCACACAAACGGCACACACATCACACACGAAGACAAATATCACCCGTATAATCTCAACATACTGTCGGAGCAAGTCATGTTAGCAAGCACACACATCACACACACACATCACATGCCATAACTTACGATAGTATTATCAACCGGCATGAACGACCCTCATAAAAAAAATGGCAGTTGTCATTGACAGATAAAAAGAGAGCAGAGAACACAGATGGAGATGGAAATTTCTCGGCGCGGTGCATGCGTTATTTTTCGCAGAGATTTCATTCAGAAGAAGGGATTTAGTAAAACTCAACAATTTCAGCTCGGGGTTGTAATCGCTGGCGGAAAACGGAATACGCCGCCCCCCTGCCCACACCATGTGAAGCGACACTTATCGGCCAAGGAGCATCTGTCTCGCGTCCCACCGTGGGTTTAATGGCAGTTTTGTTATGACTGAGTGTGCGTATTGTGTGTGTGCGTGCGTCCTTATGTGTGTGTATGTAACAGGAGCGGTAGTGTAGCGGTTCGCACGCTGTGCAACGAACCCAGCGACCGATTCCAGCTCATTCTCGCTCACGACCAACACCGGTGACGATTATCTGAACTGGTTTCTGGGCCTCCCGTAGGTCGACTCAGCCTCACATGAGTACCTGGTTTTGGTGTGTAAACATCATCATTGGGGAGACAATGACGGCCGTGCGTGGTGCTGGTCTCCCACCCCTCTCGTGTGCCGTGCTGGCCTTCATCGGTGCTCGCTAACAGCACTTGCCCCAACAGTCTGTTAAGGCGATACGGGGTATCATTTGCTTTGCATTCATATATCACATACGACTGCGTGTGTGGTCTGTGTCAGCAGTCTGGTCAATAATTATGCTGTATTCCAAAACCAGTGCAGTAATAAGACACGGGCGATGCGTCCGTAAAGCGTGGTCTGCAGTTGTTATGTTGATAATTCAACCTCTTTAATGCCATCTCTCGACCTCAAGGGACCATAGTTCGCAAAAGTCATCCGATATGCAATCAAAATGAGCGTCTATTCTTATCTTAACCAATCGTGCTCCATCACCCGCCCGGCTGCGGATCAACCGGAAAGGGGCACCGATCCTCCGGAGTCACGAGCCGAGGACGGGTGGCGCAAGGTGGTTGGCCGCCTCGACCTGCTCCTCGTGACCGTCGGACAGCTGGTCGCGAAGCTCTTCACGTCCGCACCTGTGGTCCAGGAGACGGCGAAATGGGCCGCGGGGCTCGCCGGTGCCTCCTATAAACTCTGTCTCGGAATCGTTGACACTACATATGTATGCTGAACTTGTTTCGCAACGTACGTAGCCAACCGCGCCAAATCGGATGTGTGGGGGAAGGACAAACTAATGCACGGGCGAAAGCAACGGATCCGCATTCGCGGATTGCGCTGTAGCCGAGGGGTGGAGGACGAGGCCACCGCGGCCACAGTCGAACGAGCGAATGCCGCCGACTCAAAACGTCGGCCGCGCGATGGCGCTTCGCCACGCAAGTCGTGTACCGTCCAGGTCTCGTCCAACGCTCGTATCCACGCTTGCATTGCGCATGTGTCATGAGCGACTTCCGCGACACGTCGTGTAGAGGGTACTCTCTTCTTTATTCAGCGTGCCGGCGAGGGTGGTGGGACTTCGCAGGAGATCTGCCACGTGGCCGAACGACGGAGAGAGATGACGGCGAGCAGCGACGCAGTCCGGACCCAAGGCTCCCCCACACCGACCACGTGTCCTCCTCCGACTCCCCTTATATTGCCGCAGGCGCGGCTAGGCTCCACCTCCGGCCACGCCCTCTCACGGAACCTTCCAGCAGGTTCCTGGAGTATCTCGGCCAGACCCGCCCTTTACCTCTGGCCCAGATACCTCTCCCTTTGGGATTGGATGATGTTTATAGTGGTGCCTGTACCCGCGCTTCCCTTTTCCAACCAGTGGATGTCACTATGTCATTACACTTGTATAATGGGCACATTTTACTCTCAATATTAAATCAATTGCATCCAGGCAGTTTTAGTTCCGCGGGGGGTGCAAAGTCGATTGTTCGCGACTAAAGTTGACCAAAGCTGTGGCGAAGCCGATGGGGGTAGGAGGGAGGGAGGTGGGAAGGGAGGCTATGCCCCCCCCTCCCCAACGCCACCTTCTTCATGCAGCACCGCCTATGAGTGATGGAAGACGTGGTGCTATGGGCTGGTGTTGCTGGCGCTCGGATTATAGAGGAGCGGGTGAGGTAGCGGTGGCGGCGGCTCGGTGGCGAGGGCAGGGAGGAGATTGGGGGAGGGGGGAGGGGAGCTGCTGACAGGGGAACGCTCCCTGCTGGCCCCTCGCTTATCAGCAAATTACATACCTGTCCCCGTGACAGCGGCTCGCTCGGCCGACTCAAAACGGAGCTGAAATTACAGGCAGCTCGCACGGCAATCGGCGTGCGCTTGGATTACTTAATAAAAAAAATATAACTTTTCCGAGCCGTTTTTATTTCTCCCTCCCCTGTCAGTTTAAAGGCAGAGTGTCACGAAAGTGAAATGTTGTACAACCTGTGCACGGTGCTGCCGGAGCATTAACCAAACTCGCCGTAGCCAGGCCCTGCCCGCCTTGTGATGTGTGCCTTGTGAAGCCCACACAATGGGATTGTGCTATTAACTCGCCATGTGCTTGCACACACACACACGCGCGCGCGCATATATTATGCACGCATACACAACAACAACCACAGCAGCCGCCAATCGCCGCTCAGTGGCGATGACGTCACCACGCCGATTGTGTCAGGCTCGGTGCACCTTCAGGCTATCACGTGAAGTGTCGCGAATGTTCACTGTTTGACAGGGTTGACTGACCGTGCTGACCGACAGATGCACCACCTGTGTCCCCTACAGTGCCAACTTGCTGTGCTTTAGTTCTACCCGTTGTCTGCGCTCCGCTGTAGTTGGAGGGCGACTGAGGGTGACTGCCTCCAACAACACTTACGTACATATGCACACATACACACTGACACGTGCACCCACAATATACATTAAAACGTAAGTATTAAACACCACACACACACATTCCAACTGCCCCATGCTCTTACGTCTTCTCGCTGAAGCCGCCCGTCCGTCTTATCGCCCGTGCGTTAGCGATGGATTCGTAGAATGCAATTCTCATTTGCAGTTGTGTGTAGGAGACATTCCTACACTTGAGTGAATAACGAGCACATATGCGGTGCCATCCGCCCCGCCCCCCCCGTTGGGGGTTCCTGAGGCAAATGGATGGAATTTGTAGCCCTCCGAGAGAATTGCTTGCCACCGGAATGCGTCAGGTCTCGTCGCATCTCGCAAGAATAATCAGGTAGCGAGCCTGGATTGTGCTTGGACGTGCGACCATCGAGGCGACTGCAGAGCTACGTGTTGGTCAGCAGAGGGCACTGCAGCAGAACCCACTGTTGTACCGATATTCTATGCTCCCCAGCTTCACCAACCCCCACCAGACAGCGTGGTGAAGTATTTATATATATTTTTTCACCAGTAGGCCCACTGAGCTATATAGCTCTTTTTTCAGATGGGATCTGGCCACAAATGATAGCACAACGAAGTGGCTTGTCATGTGGGAATATACAGCAGCCAGATACTCTCAACGCATGTTTCTAAATGTGGAGGGGAAAACCGGAGGACGCGACCACGGGAAAGGAGACACGCAAACTCCAAATATACAGCAGGTGTCAGGGTGCGAATCGAACCCACGATCTCCTGCATACCAGGCGAGGGAGTAAACATCTCGCCAACCGCGGCACGGCATGGGGAGGTCGTCATCCAGCAGTGGATGGATGGCTCGTGGTCGAAACAGTCCATGTACACGTGCATGGACTGTCCACTGAAATTCCAAACTCGTGTGACCTCAATAAACACCTGCTCTTTGAGCAAAACCGCTCAGTGGAAAATGCGATCAGAAAACTCTCTCCTTGGCAGTAAGCATTGCCAGTGCCAATTATTTCCTCCCAGCAATTAGGCTGGAAGACTCCTAGACAATTACCGCGAGTGTTGTAGCCCTCTGCGTGCCCTAATACCACAATCACAGCCATATACATTACACTCGAGGTATAATCATCAACGGAGGCGGGCCTCCCACCTCAAATTTCCAATGGCACGGCCCCCTCCACCGATGAACAAGTTCCCTATGCCGACCGCGTCTCGCGCTGGTGCCTCGCGCGCTCGAATCTTGGTTTGCAGTGAGAACGAGGGATCGTGGCTGGTGGTCGAGACTAACAACGGACAGGCGGCCAGAGGAAGGAAACGAGCAGAGAGAGATGGTGATGGCTTGCAGGCCATGCGATTGGTGCAAAAACAGGTTTCCTGTGTGGAAAAATTAAACAGCTGCTCATTTGGAAAGGTTATCATGTATTATTTTACATCTGTTGGTGTAACAAATAAAATGACACCATTGGAGTTTTGCCACTCTGGGTGGTACCGTTATCTGGTCTGGACCAAGGACTATTGGGGTAGTGGTTGGGAAAGCGGGGGTCGCGGTGGGGGATGGGGAAAGCGGGGCTTCATCCAGCAGTAGGTTCCTGTGTGAGTCTATACGTCCGTTTGTTGTGTTTCCGTACGCACATTTCCACACGGAGTCGAATCATCTAACAGCCGTAGGCTCCCTTGGTGGGTTAGCTTGGCGGATTGTTTGTATTTCTTAGCTGGGTGGCGGTGGTGGTGGTTGCACTGCTGCACGTGGCTGCTGGCTGTGATCCGGCACTGGGGAGGCAGCAGCGAGTGTTCTGGCCCAGGGTAGATATGGGAGTATGTATACACAGGAACTCCCTGATATGACGGTGTTGAGTTAGGTCACGTGACCAGGAAGTTAAGAGTTAATGGTATCTAAGTCACGAGGCCAGGACGGGGTGTTCAGCGATTACACAGAGTACAAAATGGAGGCACAATTAGTGTCTCAGTGAAGACGGGTGCATCTGTTCAAGATGAAGACGTAGCTCATCCACAGATCAGTGTTATATGCAGCACTGTACTTTTAGGCTGCAGTATGGTTATAACATAAAGTGACCTTATTTAACACAGTAGCTTATTCTCTTGTTGTATCGCTATTCAGTGCTAATGTTGGTGCCTGGTCCATCCAGGACCTATTGTTGAGATTCATGTTATCTAAGGCAATGGTATGATGCTGCAGTGTTCATTCATTTTATTGATATTGCAAGTATTAACGGATGCTGTATTTTGTGCTGTGTTTTTCCCATCAGTTTTACCTCGTTTCATTCATTAAATACGTTGGAGTTGGATGTTCACCCTGGCTCTGAAAGTGTATTGAATGCGAGGTTAACTACTCAGATAGTGGTGCAACGCAGTGCACAGTGAGGCCGAGACAGCGAGGGTTTATAGATCACCACACTGATGGTGTGAAACTCCCCTCTTCCATCGAGTAGGTGCCATACCCTGGCTAGTCAGCAGAAGGCAGGAGAACGAGTGGACTAATTTCTATGTTTCCATCTGTAGGGGATAAAGTGTTGCAACTTCGCGCAAGAAATGGGTTTTGTTTTTCTGCTGGTGCTACGTTTCCTCCAAAACGTATATAAAATTAATCCACATTAATTGGCTTAAAAATATTTAAAAGATAAACACCCAATATAGCAGGAGAATCCTACTAAATAAAAGAGTTATGCGACTCAATGTGACTTTCCTGGATAAATAAGTAAATTATTGAATATTATACCGTATCATTATTATTATTATTGAGTCGCCACGGCCTAAGGCAGGAAACAAAAATAAATACATTTTATTTTACCAGGTAAAGCCCACTGTGCTATATAGATCGTTTTCAAGACCCACCTAGCCACAGGTGATAGCTCAACAAAGTGGCTTATGACGTGGGCATTTATAGCAGCCACATACTCTAAACGCGTGATGTTGATTCTCAATGTGGAGGGGAAAAACCGGAGAACCCGGAGAAAAATCCACGCGACCATTCAGAGAACACGCAAACTCCAAGTATGCAACAGGCGTCAGAGTTGCGTTCGACCCCACGACCTTCTGCATAGCAGGCGAGGTCGTTAACATCTCCTCACCTTCGAGGGGTGCCGCTGGGCAGGTGGCGGTGCTCCCACAGCCCCGGGCAGTCGAGGTTCCGTCTCCGCGTAACGATGTCCTACCGCCGCTTCTCCCCAGGCTGTGCCATCGTGGGAGGGAGGCTCTCCTTTACAGGTTCCCCTCACTTTATGCGGGTTCGGTTTGTGCGATTTAGCATAGAGATGGCTAACCTATTTATACCCAACATTATGCCTGTACGGTTTAAATTCCCGCGGTATCCGGTTATGGGATCCGATGTGCAGAGACAGCATTGTGTGTGTATTGTATGTGGGTACTGTGTGTGTGTGTATACTGTGTATACTGTATATACTGGGTGTGTACTTTGTGTACAGTATGTGTGTGTACTGTGTGTATGATTTGTATGTACTGTGTATGTGTACTGCGTGTGTTCTGTGTGTGTAGTCTGTACTGTGTGTGTGTACTGTCTGTACTGTGTGTACTGTGTGTAAGTATGTGTGTGCACTTTGTCTGTACTGTGTGTGTACTGCGTGTAAGTATGTGTGTGTGCACTTTGTCTGTACTGTGTGTGTACTGCGTGTGTTCTGTGTGTGTAGTCTGTACTGTGTGTGTACTGTCTGTACTGTGTGTACTGTGTGTAAGTATGTGTGTGTGCACTTTGTCTGTACTGTGTGTGTTCTGTGTGTGTAGTCTGTACTGTGTGTGCGTACTGTGTGTACTGTGTGTAAGTATGTGTGTGCACTTTGTCTGTACTGTGTGTGTACTGTGTGTGTAGTCTGTACTGTGTGTGTGTACTGTCTGTACTGTGTGTACTGTGTGTAAGTATGTGTGTGTGCACTTTGTCTGTACTGTGTGTGTACTGCGTGTGTAGTCTGTACTGTGTGTGTGTACTGTCTGTACTGTGTGTGTACTGCGTGCGCTATTCGGCAGGCACCTGTCTCGCGTGGTTTCTCATTGTGCGCCATTTTCTTGGAACGCATTTACTACTACCGCATAAAGCGAGGGAAACCTACACAATCGAACAGCAGATCATCAAGCCGAAGGTCGATGCAATTGTTGACGTCGGAGTGCCGGTCGGCAGGGGCCACGAATTTAACTCTGGTCGCTGGTTCCATTGTGCATTGAACACAACCCTTGTGTCCTTCGATCGGTCAAAGGTATAGCGTGGTACGTCTGATTCGCATTTAGTTACTGTTGGGTAAGATCGTGTAGCGGGTTATGAGGCCAGTTTTCAGTTATACCTTACGCTACCCGACAGAGCCAATCAAATGCGTCGAGTGGCGGAGGATATAGATGATAAAGTGGCATCGTACCTGCTACACGATCTAACACGGGGGTTGCCAACCTGCAGCTCTGGACCCGTACGCGGCTCTTTAAGTGATTGCATCGTGGCGTTATTTATTAACGACTCACCATCTCGTAATCGCCACCACAGTGCATTGCAGCTCTTGTTAATATTGAGGGGTTTTATTTGACCGAATTCGAAGAAAATGCTCTTCATGTTATGTTGGTTTTGCCGACCGCTGATCTAACCCAACAGTAACTAATTATGAATCGTAACATCAGTCCTTTAACGTCCACGTACGAAATGAACGTGATGCGACCGCAGCCCTGCAATGTACTTCCCACGCCACTTGTTGACGGAACGTCCTGCACTAGAGGGTGCCCTTAGACACAATGTATTTCACTTACTCTTCCACGTGGTCCAGGCATATTGAAAGAGGTGCGTGTAGCCACGTATTTATATATATATGTAGTGACCAACTCGGAGACACTAAGAGTTGGAGGCACTTCTTTATTGACAAGCACCATCGGGGTTAACACTTTTTATAATAACTCAGTGAGGACAGTTGTAAGGCCGCCTGACTGGTGACGCCCCAACATGGTGAAGACGGAGACGACGACGAGAAGGATGGTGAAGAACGACGAGAAGAATGGTCAAGAATTCAGCAGCACTCCATACGATAGCCCCCAGGTCCCCGACAGGGCCGCCTCTTACACTGTCAACGTGGCCTGGCTCCGCCCCCGGCGTTATTCCGGATTAACAAAGGTGAGTAATAAATTCATGAGTACGGACAATGGGTCGTAGACAATGGGTCGCAGAAGCACCAGTGCAACGCTCCATGTAAGGGCAAAAAAAGGGGGAAAAAAACGGGCGGTAATCACCGGTAGGCACACAATTGGCCACGCGGTACAACGCGACCCCGGGCTTTTGAAGTCAGGGGGATTTAAATGGGAGCCTGGGGCCATTCAAGAGAGACTCTTCTGGATCATCGTGGTGGCCAAGACACCCCCCCCCCCTGCCGCCTTGCCTTCTCGAGCCGTTCGCAGCATCCGTGTGATGCCAGCGAGTGCTGCTACGAGGCAGTGATAGGCGAGGTTTTTTCTTCCTCTTCCCTCCGCTTCTCACAGCGTCCATGCGACGCCGGGAATACAGCTTCGAGGTACCGTGGTAGGACGTTTGAGTGACTGGGGACTTAGGCAGCGGTAGGCTAGGCTCTTCTCGCAAGGTATTCCTCCAGGTAGTGCGTAGTTGCGCCGAGAATAAAAGTTAGCACAGAGCATAGGTGTGATTCTAGATTTGAAGCTTTCGTGACTGCAAGGATTCATACTCTTTGGTTTTTTCGGTAAAGTCACGTAGGTAAAACAAAATTAAAATAAAAGAAAACAACTGAATCAAATCACGACGTTTCGGAGGCAACACAAGCTTCCGTCTTCAGGTGGAACAGTCACAGCGAGATAGCTGCATCAAGTGCAGCTATATTGCAGCTATATTGCTTGTGTTGCCTCCGAAACGTCGTGATTTGATTTAGTTGTTTTATTTTATTTTAAATTTGCTTTACCTACGTGACTTTACCGAAGAAAAACAAAGAGCATAGGTGTGGTGTCTGTGATTTCTGTGCGGAGCGACTGCGTGGGGGAACACGCGGTGAGGGTGAACGCGGAGCCACGGCGTACCGCACGTTAAGAGGTAATCGCCCGCAGAGTGCGAGCGCGTTCGCGCCCCCTGCGTTAGCGTTAGCTGCGGTGTGCACGGGCGTGTGGTACAACTCCGTGTGACTCAAAAAGCCAGCAGCGCGAGGATGTCCGTCAAGGGGGCCCCATCACTTGGTCGGCGGGGGCCCAGCAGGAGCCAACCGACGCGGTGCAGGAGGGAGCAGAAGGGGCGAACGTCGCGCCCCACCTGCCGAGTAGGGTGGATGTCGGGCCCCACAAGCAACCATTTTGCGAAATGTCATTTTTTTAAAAAAATTATTATTTTGTATTCTTGTGTGTGCGCGTGTGTGCGCGCGTCGCGTGTATCGCAATCAACGCTGCCCGTTACCTGCGAGCGAGCTCCGTGCACGGCTCTCACTTCTGCCATCTGATCTGCATATAGATGGGATATGCCCACAGCGAGTCCGCGAATGAGCCGTGATTAGTGTGGTCATTAACCACGTGTACATTGCGGTACCCGCCAGCCAGCGCTGTAATAGCTCTATTAATAAGGTCTCATAACGCCGCACTGTCGCCACCGCCCCGGTATTTAGGCAGGACAGCCTGCGGTTTCGGAGATAAAGGCGACGGAAATATTGGCTTCATTTTTTTTTACAAGGCAATTCATCTCCTTTTGGCATCGGTGGGCAAACCATGCAACACGTGCCCCCCCCCGCCGCCACCTCGTGCCCCCAACCTCACCCTCCCCTCCATTGCCTTGGTGACTTTGTCCCCGGTCACGCGGTGATTGGGGGGGGGGGGTGCAGGGTTTGCAGGTGGCGAAAATGGACAAATTGTGACCGAGGCAGGTAGACGTCGTAGGAGGGTGATTACGGTGAGAAGGGAGATACAACAGAAAGGCATGGGGGAGGGGTGGGTTAAAGGGGAGAGGGAGGGGATGTGAGGGAGAGAGTCGAACTCGCGGCGAGAGAAGTAAAATTTGGGAGGGAGATGAGGGAGGCAGTTGAAACGGAGGGAGGTGAAAGAGTGAAGGAGCGGGGACAGGGAGTGAGGTAAACGGTGGGAGGGAGGCTTAGTCGGTGGTGAGACGTGGGGAGATGGGTAGTGGTGGGTGGGTAGTGGAGGGTGGGTAGATAGGGGTGGGTGGGTAGTGGTGGCTTGGCGGATGGGAAGTTGTGGGTGGGTAGTGGTGGCTCGGTGGGTGGGTCGTGGTGGGTGGGTAGTGGTTCGTGGTGGGTGGGTAGTGGTTCGTGGTGACTGGGTAGTGGTGGCTGGGTGGGTAGTTGTGGGTAGGTAGTGGTGTATTGGTCGTGGTGGTTGGGTGGGTAGTGGTGGCTGGCTGGGTGGGTAGTGGTGGGTGGGTAGTTATGGCTGGGTGGGTGGGTAGTGGTGGGTGGGTATAGGTGGGTGGCTTGGTGGGTAGTGGTGGGTGTGTAGCAGGGACGTGCGGTTCGGGGAGGCAGGAGAGGCAGAGCCTCACCTGTCATACTCTAATGAAAATAGCTGTTACGAAAAGTAAGTGATAAAATAAATATTAACATTTTTCCACTGATTTGTGTTATAAATGTAATTTCTATACGATTCCAATCATTTTTTAAAGTCAAAAGCGCCAAATTTGCGGAGCTTCGCTGCAAATACAGTGAAATTGCGAGTAACTTGGTCTGCGAGTGTTTTGAAAGACGAGGAAACTTTTTCAATAAAGAATAATTTGATAAACGAGCAATACGAGCGGTACCGTATAGTATAACGCTTTGTCTGCCGAGCGTCACGTGATCACAACTGGTTCTTCTCTCTCTCTCGCTGCGGGATTGTGGGTAATCATCTCCCATGCTCGGTCTCAGTCGGCGTGCCTCACTCGTGTAGTCAACATCTGTGCGAGCGTATACTGTTTAATAAGTATAGTGTTATGACCACGTGTGTGTGCGTAAAGCATTTTTTTTATTTTGTGTCCAAGTGTAGAGCCTGTTCTTTAGTAACTGTACTGCAAGTTAAGGTCGTCCTACACAATAACCCTCCTCTCCTCTCCCTCACACCAGCCACGATTAAATGTAATTAATACATTTGATTACTTTATATTAAATTTAATTAATAAAAATATAAAAAAGGTATTGTGTATTCAGAATTTTTATATGAATACAGTATTTTTGGCTTGTGGAACGAATCACCTGAGTTTCCATGATTTCTTATGAGTGCTTTGGATTACGAGCACGTTTCCGGAACGAATTATGCTCGCAATCCAAGGTTTCACTGTACAGGGAAAGATGAGAGGTGAGGCAGCGACGCGCTCAGCCTCCCCTCTGATTGCGCAACCCCTCAGAAACTGGATGGAGTGCAGGCAATAAGTGCGTGCCTGTTACTATCTCTGTATGTTACCAATGTAATGTTTGTAGACGCCTTCATTACATGTCCTCGCCTTCTATAGTCCAGTTAACTTATTTGACGTATGTGTATAAAGATATTTAAGCTCGCTGGGTCTCGTCATTAAACTGCAACGAAAAAGCACCAGGGGAGGCAGCTATCACATCTGCCTCACTGAGGGGGGCGTGTCTTGAGCCCACGAAATTGACGCCCGCTCTCCCTCCACGTTCGCCAGCTCTAGCAAAACATTTCCGGCGGCTGCAAAAATGGAAACGTTATATCTAACCTTAAACATTTCTCAAAATTGGACTTTCATTCAAAACAGGGAGCAATAAACAATGGAAGACCAATGCCTGACCTTAAGGACCTACTTCAAACGAAGGGACAGAAAATAACACGGTCGTTTCAAATGGAGTGGCACCAACGAAAAGACTGGCTGTGTGGCAGTGCGACGAAGGAAATCGCCTTTACTGCTTTCCCTGCCTTCTGTTCTCCACTACCGACAACGTTTGTACTAACGCGGGATTTTGTGACTTGAAAAATCTACCAAGGAGCCTCAACAAACATGAAAAATCGACAACTCACATTCAAAGACAAATTGCTTTAAAAACTTTTGGAGCTTCAAGGATAGATCTGGCTTTGAATGAACAGTGGAGATTAAATATCAGCATCCACAATGCTAACGTAAAGGAAAACCGCGAGGTTTTAAAAGACCTTATTAATGCGACCTGCTTCCTAGCCAAACAGGAATTAGCATTTCGTGGTAACGATGAGAGTGCAAGCTCTTCTAATCGTGGCAACTATGTGGAGCTATTACATACTTTTTGCTGAGAAAGATGAAAAGTTAGCTAGACATTTGGAGACATCCACTGTGTTTTCTGGCTTATCAAACAGATTACAGAACGATTTAATCGAAGCAGTCGGTGATGTCATTAGAAATGATATCAAAGAGGAGATTAATGCAGCCCCATTTGTTGCAGTCGAACTAGACGAGACAAAAGATGTCACAAACAAAGCCCAGGCCTCTGTAATGTTGCGTTATGTGGCTCAAAGTGAAGTGACTTGTGAGGTGAGGGAGGCGTTCTTGGGATTTGATGATGTCCGTGATGACAGACAAGCACCGGCTATTGCTGATTATGTTTTGGGAGTGTTGGGGAAACACAATTGCGTTGAAAAGCTGGTAGCTCAGACTCATGACGGAGCCTCTGTGATGGCATCAGATCTTAATGGGGCGCAGGCCAAGATTAAAGAAAAGGTTTCATGAAGCCACGTTTACCCATTGTTATGCACACAAATTGAACCTGGTGCTCTAGCATTCAGCAAAATGTATGCCTGAGTGTAAAAGTTTTTTTTAAACAGTTGAGGGACTTGCGACGTTTTTCAATAAGTCGACCAAGCGCACTCACCTCCTGGACGATGTTGTGAAGCGACGTTTACCAAGAGCATCGCCCACGAGATGTAGCTCAAATTTTAGACTAGGTCAGACGATCAGCGTGTACCAATCTGATCTGCGTGCTGTGTTCCGGATTATGAGCGAAAATCCCGATGGTTGGGACAATGACACCCTGATGTTGGCCGCCGGAAATGATCTCTGGCTTTCAAAAGCATCAACCTGCTTCTTCATAATGGCATATGAGGGCATTTTCAATTAAACCGATGCACTCTTCCGCGTGCTTGCAGAATAAAGTAATGGACATTGGATTCTGCTGTGCGCGAATCTGCAACACAATGGGAGTTGTGGAACGCCAGAGCTAAAGAGTTTGACAGGTTCTACGATCGATTCGAGCAGAAATGCGTCACACTTGGCCTGACAGACAATGTCCGAAGTAAAATAGCCGATCAGAGATGAGAGGAAAATAATGTTTCATAACATTCTGGACAATATCAGTGTTCAAATTAAAGCTGCGTTTGATCATTTCGGTGAGCTAACTTTCCTTGGTTTGGTTGATTGCACGAAATTTTATGAAATGTCACAACATTTCGATGGCACCAAACTGCGGAGCCTATCAAAATATGCAAGGTACTTTGACTTTGTTAGACTAAAGGCTGACCTTATCGGATTGCATAGTTCACAAATGGTGAGGAACGAATGCAAATCACCAGGACAGCTCCTCGGTTTTTTGGCCCAGAACGATCTGATGCAGACGGTTCCCGAGGCGACAAAGTTACTCCAGCCGGTGGTGCTCGCTATGCCAGCTACAACAGCGTCCGTTTAAAGGCCGCTCTCTGCTTTGAAGCAACTTAAAACATACAGTCGGAATCGGATTGACCAAGGACGACTTTCATCCCTGGCAATCATCTCTATTGAGACGGAGAGACTTTTAAAACTAAAAGAGAATAAAGAGGACTTCTGCAACAAAGTCACTGACATATTTGTCCAGAAGGATAGGCGAATTGACTTCATTTACAAGTAATGGTAAGACAATGCAATATATTTTAATTTGTGTTGAATGAGCATGAATAGTGGAACTGCATTCGCCTATAAAACGTTAATCGAATACGTGACCTTAAAGAATGCTGATATGAAATATGAAACATACGGCCGCCTAACCAATAGTCATTGTGCAACCTGCCAATTAAATGGTGAATTTAAGCTGCTACCTCTACCGGGTTCATATGTGTGTGTGTAAATCTGGCTCTGATACTAGCCAATGCCTCCCCAACCATTGACCTCACCGCACGTCACTGGTGTGTAGTGATGGGTGGGGAGTGATGGCTGGGTTGGTAGCGGTGGGTGTGTGGGTGTACCGAGTTCTGGAGGTGATGCCACAAAAATTGCCGCTCCTTATTGACGGAAAGGGGGGCGGGGCTAAGGGGTAGGGGCGGGGTAGTCACCCCACTGGAAATAACTACTGAGCCGCTCTGGGCGAGTCACGCAGGCGCTATCTCATTGGCTGATAAGCCACGCTGTATTGTGCGCTTTGCAGAGCGTATGTTACGTATTGTTGTGGTGAACACACGTGGCTATTTAAGTATTTTGATATGTTTGTGTCTGTAAGCGCGGCATTGTATAGCGCGCCTACGTGCCGAAGAGAAAAGGTAAGAAAGGCTACCGAGGGATTGTGGAATTCAAAGAGAAATCTCGCTGTGTATTAATTGTCTTTGTGTGTCTCTCTCCCTGTGGGAGCAGTCGCGTAGCGGTTAGCGCAATGTGCTACGAACCAAGTGACGATTATCTGCACCGATCATGGGCCTCCCCTATGTCGACTCAGCCTCAAATGAGTAGCTACTGCGGTGTGTAAACATTGCCAATGGGGAGACAAAGGCGGCCGGGGGTGGCACTGGTCACCCACCCCCTTGTGTGTCTTCATTAGGTGCTCGCTCACAGCACCTGACCCAAGTCTGTTACAAGCTACACGGGGGATCTTTGTCTTTTTTTTTCTGCGTGCTCGCCTGCGTGCGTACACGCGTGCGTGCATGCAGTACATCTATTAAGAAGCGACGCGCTGAACGGATGCGTTTAACTTACTACGGGCAGTAAAAAGCACTCTGCGCCACGCAAAACGTTCATCGCCGTCTCTCGCCAGCAGCGGGTATATCGCGTCTCGCCGGACCTAAATCCCATTATCCTCCTCGTAAATCCCCGCCTCCCCGTACGTACGCAGCTATTCTCCACGCAGACAAATTCCCCCTCGCCCCCTTTATTTTATAACACTTACTTAGGGCCAAGTGATTTGTAAGCGATTGTGGTTTTTTTTTTTCTCCACGCGGTAGTGGATACCCTGAGAGCACCCGTACACGTGCCACCACCTTGGCTTTGACGACATTCCGGGCGGGAATCGAGCAGAGGGGAAGGGAAGCGATGGCGAGGCAAGATGGAACCGAGCAAGTTGGTCGTTATGTTCTTTTTTTTAATTGGCCGAATTAACTTGTGTAATGTAATAGAGGAAGCAGTGGGGGTGGGATTCTCTCGAATTGTACACGGCTTGCGAGATGAGCAACCGTTGATTTGAAAAAGTCCGTAACTAACCGTAGGAATAATAGCTGATAATATCCGTGTGTGTCTCTTCTCTCTCTCTCTCTCTTGGCGTCATGACCAAACCCTTGCCATGGCTTTATTCCTTCTGCTGGCTTCCGCAGTCGTCGATAAAGTTGACACCCGACCTTTGAGGGTCGAATTGCTCTCACATTGTCCACGCATTGATACTAAAGCGTCCCTTCTCATGAACCTGGTTTTAAAAGAGCGTTCTAAACTGCAAAACGCAGTGGTGTAAATGGGCAAAGCCTCATTTCAGGCACTCGCCAAATTATCTTCGATGATTCATGGTAATTAGATTATGATTCAGATTTCGATTATTAAAATGAGCATCTGATTATCTAGTAAATTCAAGACGTGGCTATGAATTTAACTCCTGCCGCTGTAAGATGCTTTGATATTATTAAATTGTTCATTCATGTCGTACCGACCCGCTGTTTGTTTTATCTTTGAACTCAAAATGTAAACCCCAACTAACTGTTCAACCAGCCTCGAGTACTAACCCCTGACCCAACGGAAAGGTGCTTCCGAATGACGAAACCGGGTCCAGAGTTTTTGCTTGTGTGGCCGACGGGATGTGTACAGCATAGCCCTAGAAAATACTTGGTCATCGTTGCGTACGCGCAGGGACAGATGTGCGGAGGTACGCGGATTGGCCGCGCTCTTTACATTGTCACTCGTACCCTCCGCAGCCGCGTCTGTGCCACCTCTCACTCTGGTTTTTGAGGTTCGCTGCTCATCATGGGTTGCATATGAAGTGTGCTAATTCACGGACACTAGTAGGAGGCACTCTCTGTCTTTTATTCCGGCCTTCACAGCCTGAAGGGATAAACACCCACCGGGTCGGGACAGCCAACATGCTGCCAGACCCGCAGCTTGCAGAGGGCGACGATCACAACGACGACGCCGCCGCCGGCAGCACAACGAGTTCCACTCCAGATCGCAGCCGCCCCGACTGTGAGTCGGAGCTCGCCTTTCATCCTGCCCAGCGTGGCCAGGCTCCGCCCTCGGTCCCGCACCCCTCTGGATCCCCCAGAGGGCCCCGTGCCTTGCCCACAGGTCCAAGTGGTAGAACGGGCTGTTACCCCTCATTCTATTGTCTACCAATCTCCCAGCGGCACGCGCTTCAGTGACACATTAAATGTCACTACACATCTACACACACTGGTCACGTGGGGGCGAGGTGGGCGGGGCGGGTTTGGAGAGGAAGGGGGATGATTGGGGACGGGTGAGATGGTGTTTGGGAGAGGGGTTTCGGCTGGGTTAGTTTCCCCAAATCGCACCGCACCAGGTATTTGCTTGAGGCCGAGTCAACCTAGGGGGCGGCCCTGGGTAGGCTGAGCTATCGCGTATCACTGGTGGCCAGGGATTGAACCCAGGTGCCCGGGTTTGTAGCGCATTTATTACTTCATCGACCGTAACGCAAACACGTAAATGAATGCACACAATACAAAGAAATACAAAGACCCACAGTATAGCCTTTAACAAAATATCGGGGGACACAAGGAGGTGGGTGGCCAGTACCATGCCCCAGGCGCCGTTGTCTTCCTAATGGCGATGTTTAGGCTGAGCCGACCTAGCGGGGGGCCCAGGACCGGTTCACATAATCGTCACTAGTGTCGGTCGTGAGTGGTAATCACAACTCGGGTCGCTGTATTCATATCGCAGCAGCGCGCTCACCACCACCACACTACCGCTCCCCACACAACACGTACAACACACAACAACCGTTCGCCACTAATTGGCGTCGCGTGCTTTCAGATGCGCTTCTGCGGCCGTCTGGAACGCTCTTCCGATATTAGGAATCCACTGGAGCTATGCACTTTTACATCTAAATTGAAAGCTCATTTCTTTAGAACTCATTTTGCGTGTGTTTAGTTTGCTACCCTTCTCCCGAACCTCCAATTAGCACGGCTGACTACGTACGGTGCGAAATAAGTTCAACATACAGGTGAAAGTGAAAAAGATAGCACGCTAACTCACGTTTCCCAAAACAGAGTGAGAACGCACGTAACGTGCCAACTCAGCAACACTTCCTTTCCGTGGTGCTTCCTCAACACCAGGCGCAACAAACGCACCCTCCTTCCATCCCCTCCACCCCCCTGACATTCGCTGGCCGATGTGGCAGTGGGCACGCACGCACGCACGTGTGTGTGTGTGGTGTTGTTTTTTGTGTGTGGGTTTGATTTAGCAGCGGGTCGCTGCGAAAGGAGGGCGGCTCGCCTCCCCAAAACCTCAAATGTATACCCAGCGGTTGGGGACTCATTAAGATGCATTAAGGCTCCCTGCGCCAGGTATGGACAATGGAAGGTAATTGCACGGCAGCTTTCAAGTGGTGCCTTTTACTATAAAGAGCAAAAGACCTCCCTGTTACGCCCACACCTCGCACGGATAACATTGCGCGCCACGTTGACGTGTTGCGGACCAGCATATGCCCCGCTACATGTGAGTTGCTACAGTGATCGATGTCTCCTCTGCTGCGTATCTCAAAAAGAACATCATCATTCGCTTCATTGTGGAGAATATAAACAGAAATGTAAACAAGCTGACGATGTCTCCTTCACGTGCCCGTCTCTCCACGTAACATAAAATAACATAATAATGGAATTCGTTACACAACCCCCACGGCTTTCTGCGAGTCAATGATTTCAGTGGCATTGATTCCGTCCAAGATAACTATTGGACCGGTTTCGAAGCAGTGTCTCATCAGCAGTCAGTCTTGCTTGAATCAGTGCCGGTGAACTCGCCAGATGTTAGAGGTAAGGACCCTCCCTTCAAAGATCAGGCTCCTCGGTCGACGCAACACGACACAATTTAAATTGTACAATACATACAAATATAGCGACGTTGTCGCCCCGTTAAATAATATCTGTGTATATTTGCAAATGAATATTTCACCTGGTGTGAAATGCAATTGCGATGGTGTCCACGATGTTAATCGTCCGACAGCAATCACGTGATGGCGCGTATACAAATATTTACAGTTTAACACGTAGGCTTTCGCGACCAATATTATTCATAATAAAGTTTTTGGGTTAGATCGCGTTATTTATAAACGTGTAGTAACCCTCCACTACCCGACACGGCCAATCAGTAAAAAATGTGTCACGTTGACAAAACACAAATAGTCCACTACTTTAGTCCACCGGTGTGTTGAAGAGTGAATCTACAACATTTACAATTTTTGAGTACGAAGTTTCGCTGGTAACTACATCCAGCATCATCGGGCAATTTGTCACGCGATGACATAATACAATCACATGCTGGATGTAATTACCAGCGAAACGTCGTACTCAAAAATTGTAAATGTTGTGGATTCACTCTTCAACACACCGGTGGGCTAAAATAGTGAAATATTTACAATCGGAAACGTGCACAGCTCGCATTTACGCAAAGAATACCAACACCGGGTTAAAAACACGTAAACTAACGCATGCACTGTTTACGATGAAAAAATATATTTTACTCCGCCAGTGAAAATGTGATTGTATTCTGTCATCGCGTGACAAGTATTCGACCCGCGATAACTTTACCCTCTATTGCATGTGACAATTCAGTAAATTGATAATAACAGTAGCGACTTCGAAGATAAACGTCGTACTCAGATTGTAAATGTTGGGGATTTGCTCTCCAACACACCGGTGTGCTGTACTAGTAACGAATTGGCATTTTCTGTGACAAACCTTACTAATTGGCTGTGGCAAGTTTGGTAAGCGAGCACCTATTCAGGTGGACACGGCACACGAGGCAGTTGTTGGTCACTACCACACCCAGCCCCCTTTGTCTCCCCAATACTGATGTTCATACCCCGCATCCAAGAACTCATTTGAGGCCGAGTCGACCAAGGTGACTTCAACGTCCGGTCTCCGGGTCCATAGCGCAATGCGCTAACCACCGCGCCACCGCTCCCCATTCACATCTCCGCACGCACCCCCCACCCACCACCACCACCACCGGCACCCACCACCACCACCACCGGCACCCCGAACCACCCATATCTCGCTCGCAAAGTAAACAGCGAGCACATCGCGAATCTCAACCCCGAGCGAGCTCAGCCTCAAACAATTACCGCGAGGTGACCACCTCGCCACCGCTTTGCGCACACGGGCGCCCACCCATGGTGAAACGACTTCATATGCTTGCCGCAAGCCCGTACCCCCCATCCTCTCCCCCCGCCCCCCCCCCTTTATATATACAGTCATGTGGCCCCCCATACAGTCTTTTTGACTTTACGGTTGATCCATTTCGGCAATGCCCGCATCACAGGCGATTAAATGCGGTCGCAGCGCCCCGGTAATTACTGCTCGCCGTGGGGTTTTTTTTTTCCTCCGCGCGGAGATAAGGCATTCCCTTCCGCTTCGCCGCGGACCTCAAATACGTTTCGGAGAATTATTAAAAACATTCACGTGTGTGTGTGGGCGTGTATCTGGTGTTTGTGTGTGTGTGTGTCTCTTTCGAACGTGATGTTTGGGAGCGGTCGTGCAGAGGGAGGTTTAGCGCGCTGCGCTACGAACCCGGCATCCTGAGTCCGATTCGCGCTCACGGTCGACAGCGACGATTAGTTGTGACCGGTCCTGGACCTCTCCTAGCTCGACTCGGCCTCAAATGAGTACCTGGTGCGGTGTGTAAAAAAAAAAAAACATCGCCACTGGGGAGACAAAGGGGGCCGAGCGTGGTGCTGGCCACCCACCCCGTCATGTGCCATAACGGACTTCGTAGGTGCTCGCTGCTCGCTGGGAGCAATTGCCCCAGAAGTCTGTAAAAGCTTTGTGAGGGGCATCTTGGCCTTTATTTGTGGAGAGGTAGTGCATCTGTTCGTGCTCTGCGCCACGAACCCGGCGACGCGAGTTCAAATCCCGCTCACGGCCAACATCGGTAACGAATACTGAATCTGAAGCTCTCCTGAGCTTCTCCTAGGTTGACTCGGCCTCAAAGGGGCATCTGGGGCCACGTGTGTAAACATCGCCAATGGGCAGACAAAGGCGACCACGCACCACCTTCGTGTATCGTGCCAGGCGTTCATAGGTGCTCGCTAACAGCAGTGTTGAGGCTCTGTGGGGGATCTTTGTCTTTGTGTGCGAGTGTGAGCGTGCTCACGGGGCAAATCACGAACACGAGTCGAGTGCTGTAACTCGACGGGTACGCGTGTCCGATATTAGCATTTCCCTTTCATTATTTAACCCCGCGATTATGTTGCACCCCCTCCCCCCCCCACTTTTCCCACACCACGACCACCGCCGACAAACCACACCCCCCCCCCCCCCGTGTCTTTAATGAAAAGCCAAGCAGGCAGACACTTATCAGTTAATTTCTTCTGGGGTAATTTTCTGCTCCACAGCGCCGACTGTGCGTTGCTCGGCGCGTGTATTTGTCGTTTGTTGTTTGTGTGCAGGGGGTAGACGAGAAGAGGGGTAAAGAGGGGGGGGGAGGGAGTTTTGTGTTCCTTCCAGATTTTGCGAATATCCAATTGAGCGGAATGGAAATGTGATGGCGAGTCAAGCACGTGCTGCTCTGTGAGGGGTCACGTGCCGGCACGCACGCCATGAGCCCTGACCAATCAGCTGCTCGATGATGCCTTACCCCGAGCGGCGTCTCTCACTCTCTCTCTCAAGCTCTCTGCCGCAGGCCGCGTGTCACAGCGTGGACATCACCGGCATGGTGGTCGACTCGGCCTCAAATGAGTATCTGGTGCGCTGTGTAAACATTTGCACTGGGAAGACAAAGGCGGACGGGTGTGGTTCTGGCCACCGACTGCCTCATGTGCACGGTCGGCCTTCATAGGTGCTCGCGGGCAGCACTTGCCCAAAAAGTCTGTTAAGGGATCTTTGTCTTGGCAACGATGTTGGTGGTCACGGTGGTAGTCGACTTGGTAGTGATGGTGCTGTTCGTGGTGCTGAGAGTTGCAATACCGACGATGGTGAATAGCGGTTTTGGTGGTGATGCTGTTAGCGATGGTGGTGATGCTAGTGTTGGTGGTAACGAGGTTAATGGTGACTGTGGGAGTAGTGTTGATGATGGTGGTGTCAATAGTGATGGTGGTGGTGGTTCTAGTAACTCTGGTAGTGATGACGGTGGCTGGCCACGTTGGTGGTGAGG
The DNA here is from genome assembly GCF_048934315.1 of Petromyzon marinus. Taxonomy (NCBI): domain Eukaryota; kingdom Metazoa; phylum Chordata; class Hyperoartia; order Petromyzontiformes; family Petromyzontidae; genus Petromyzon; species Petromyzon marinus. The sequence continues at coordinate 4,837,257 of NC_133668.1, forward strand.
GTGGTCGTGGCAAGGTTTCGGCGGTGAATGTGGTTGGTGTGTTGAGGCAGACAGACGTCTAGTTTAAGATGGAACTCCATAGCCTGCTTCCTTCTACATACTAAATAACACCGCTGTCAGTTGTGTGACAGCGGTGAAAGGAAATGCCTCATGATCAGCCTTCCAACGACGATCGTCATCCCGAACGGCCAGGAAGGTCCCTCGCACTGATGTCATCGCTCCATCTCCGCGGCGGTCGTCTTCTCGAGCACATTCACGCCCCTTTCACTTTGACTACCACTCCGTCGCCCCAGTCTCGTCCATGGGCCAGCATCATCCCCATATCTCGCGGCGTCAATCCGCCGCAACCCACACGTGGACCGAGGCTGCGATGATTTCACAATCGGAAAGAGTCGTGCCGCCACCTGGCGGACCCTCACGGGACAACGAACGCACGGGGCGTGATAGGCAACGGCTGGTTGGAAGCCGCCGCTCGCGTTGTACAAACTCCAGGGGGAGTTTTAATCCACGATAACACAACTATATACTATTTTTATTTTATTTTACCGGGTAATGGCAAAGAGCTATGTAGCTCTTTATTCAGGGGCGACCTGGCCACAAATCATAGCTCATCGAAGTGGCTTATCACGTGGAAATGTATCGCAGACAAATTTCTCGAAACTCCTGATGTTGATTCTGAATGTGTGGCTTCCGATTGACCTGGAGTCCTTCCCCGTTGCCCGTGGGCTGCGTCACGCCGGCAGACGTCGGAAATTGTTTGCTTCCCTCGCGGTTTCGGGGTTAATAGTTAAAGGGTTTATTTTTCTGACGTTCGTTAACCCTCCCTGTTAGGTATATTGCGTGAGCGCAATCTTGTAAATTTCCCCCCTCTCCGTATGTGATTGTTTTCAGCCGGGACAGCTGCTTTTTTTCACGGGTGGGGGGGGGGATGATGTAGTGGCATAGCGCTGGCTTCTGGCAAAAAGCGGATCTGCTGCGTACGGCAGGTGTGCCGTTAGCAGGCCAGGATATACACGAGAGGGGGATCTAGGGGAAAGGTCACAGAAGGGGCCCACCAGGAACCCGCTGGTAGGTTCTAGAAATGGGGTGTGGCTGGGGGCGGAGCAAGGCCACGCTGACAGGATAAGAGGGACCCCTGATGGGGGACCTCGGGGCTGTTGCTGGAAATGGGATCCCTGTCGTGCTGCTCAGGTCCATCGCCACCGTTCTTCTCGTCGTCGTCTCCGGCTTCACCATCCCGGGGCGCCGCTAGTCAGACAGCCTACCAACTGTTCTAAGTAGTGCCGCCGACAATTGACCACCTTACTAATTAGTGTGTTATCACGATGGTGCTTATTAAATAAAGAAGTGTGTCCAAGTCTTACTCTCTCAGAGTTAGTCACTACACATACACCACAGAGTGGTTGCGTTGCACGCAGTCTCATGTATGGCTGTCTGGAACTCTGGGCAAAATGAGCAGGGGAACTTTGGCCACAGTGGGGGTTTTTTTTAAAAATAAATTTGCGCGTTTTTGAAACCGGAAAATGCATCCCAATAAATAATAGCAGTTCAATGAGCCGACGCTAAACATGTAGGCCAATGCGATGACGTCACACGACGGTGGGCGCCGCGCCTCGTGACGTCATCTTCGTGTTTGGGGCCCAGATAATTGGTATTAACATTGCTCATGAAATGCATCCGAGAATAAAGGATGTTTTTTTTAAGTGTCGCAAGATCCATGCAGATGTGATCATTGTTCTTCCCTGGACAATGCATCAATAATCAGGCTCGTCCAGTGTGTAACGCCGGAATCTGTGTTAAGGTAGAGACACTTGGTAAACAAAGCCAAGGTAGTGAAGCCGTGGGGACTGGAGGCGTTCAGTGTTAAACAAGAATAGGTTTTGCCCTTTCTGCCAACAAAACAGGAGGTGTAAAGATGTTCAAACATTAAATGGATACCTTTTGAAAGGCATCAAGTCCGCATTAATCAGACGTCCTTGTGGGAAAACATGTGTAGACGAGTAGTGGAGGACGTCATGTCACTCAGGGGGGTGATAATGGATGACGTCAGAGGTTAGGGGGGGATATAAGGGGGAACCCGTGACGTAGAGGGGGTCGTCGCGAAGGGCCAGGAACGGAGAGAGTTGGGGAATCGGGATCCAGGGTAGGGGGAATCAGCGCCAGGCGAGAGTGATACTTCACCCGGCCGACCGAGTTGGATGATCCCTCGGTCGGTGCTGGGGGAAGTTCACGTATAGCCTGGGTGGAGCTAGGGACCTCCCAGTACCCTTTCCCCTGGGGAGATATTAGGGTTGTCACCTGTTAGGCGTAAGCCTTTAATAAGTTACTGGCAGTAGCCCTTAATAAACCTTGGCATCCACCCCTACTCAAGAACCGTGTCTGCATCGTCAGTTGCACCTCAACACATGCAAACAAACAGGTTTTGATGATATGCATTGTCTTTAATATTAACTGGTCTTCTTTAGAAGGCTGTCTAGTGTACAAGTGTTTCTCACACAAACCATCAGCCGCAGGGCCTTCTGGGGCGTGCGTAATTTCAGCAGCATCGATTCAAGACAAGCAACGCTCTGAACCGGTTTCGATATACATAGATTCTCATCAGCGTTGAGGCTTGCTTCAATCAATGTTTGAATGGTGAGCTGCCGATCTTATATGCAAGGGCACTTCTCCATAAATGGAGTTTTTTTTTGTATATATATGTGTCTATATATTTACACGATTTAACAATAAAAAACAACTTGTATGGATAATATTGGTCACGAAAGCCTCTGTTAAAAATGACACCTCTCTTTACGAGATATTTTAGCGGCGAGTGAGACGTTTAGAAAGCATTTTTTTAATATTTAATGTTAAGTCGTGCACAGACCGGGAAACCTGATGATGCTTTCGTGCACAGCTTGCGTTCTACCGCTGCCAGAGTTCACAGTCAGCTTCATCATCCCTCGCAGTTCATCCCGGCGGGAGTTATTTCTCGATCGGATTTTCTCGTTTTGTTTTTGCGCCGGCTGGTCTCGCTTTCCCTCCCTGCTAGGAGGACCATTAAGCGCAGTTGTCACCGATATATCGTTATTACTGTAATAACTAATATAATAATGATTACCATAAATCCTGCCAACTGCACAAGTAGCTGATGCGTGCGGGGGTCCGTGCACAGAACAGTGGGCGGATGAGAGAGCGGCATGCAACGGTTACCTTCAGCTTTTTGCGAAATTTTACGTGGAATTTGTTGACCTCTTGAGCGCTCAAGCATAAGATATTCGGCAATTATGAACATTGACATTGACATCATTATGATTATTATTTCTTGAATGCCAATGTACATGCTCATAATCAAGTGTACGCTACATGCGCCCGATGTTTGTTAAACAGGTCCCACGTCCCCTGCTAAGCAATCAACGTTGTCTGCGGCACGTGGGACACGTGTAGGCGCACATGTGGAACACGCGCACACGAACATGCGGAACACGCGCACACTAACATGCGGAACACGCGCACACGAACATGTAGGACACGTGTACATCCCCCGCACACTTAAATCTCCATCGTAATTGATGGAGATGTAATTAACACAGAGATCGTCAAATGCTGAGCGCGTCACGTCGGACGTGGTTTACCAATCGGCGTTGCCCGTGGAGCGTGGATCGAGTTAATTTGTATTTGAACGAGAGGAGTGAATTTATGAACGCGGAAAGACGTAATGTGATGATGGGGTGGGGGGTCGCGAGGCTCGGAGTGTTGGAAACTCTACTCATCTTACTGACCCGCCCATACTGGAACGTGTATATTAAACAAAAAGAGGTTAATGGCTCATCGGGTTCATCCTGCAGTCATCCTGCAGTCTGATTCTGATCGTGCGAGTCCTCTCACGCGACCCCAACTCCACGGCTCTGTTGAAGCTGTCGGGTGCCGTGAGTGTGGACGCTGGAATCAGATGGCCACGTTGCAAGGACACGAACGTTGCGTTTCAAAATCAATACAAGAAAAAGAACAATCACAATACAGGCTCAAGTAATCAGTCACGTGTTATCAATTATGCCGCGTGTCAAAAAATGTAATTCGTCAATTTTTTTGTTAAAAATAATTCACCGTAAATAGATTTGGGTTCAGCAAATGACAGGAGCGGAGACGTTGTCGGTGACGCGAGCGAATCTCAAGTAATGATCAGATAATTCATCTACCGCTGCTAGACGGATTAAATCAATAATCTACATCTCTTTGTGGAACTAATTTTTCCACAGGCGATGGAACGGCGGCGGTGCAGTGATTAGCGCACATTTAGCAACACATCTCACGATCCGAGTTCGATTCCCAGCCAGAGCGTGCGCCAATGGTGTGGAGGGTCGCCACCTGTTCGTATTTTGAACGGGGCATCCTGAGTCTTGGCTTCTGTGTTCGGGTGGCCACGAGCGAGAGTTGTAATGTCTGGGTTCACAGAGGCCTGCACGGTTCAGAGCAGTGGTTCTCAACTTATTTTTTTTATTGCATACTACTCTACACCGGCATTGTTGAATTTTGCTTCAACCGAGTACAGTACCCCCACCCCCCCACCCACCCCTTGCCTAACCCAACATGCTTCTGAGAAATAAATGTACGATTAATGAACCATTGATATTTTAAGCAACTGTCCATTTTGTGAGGTATCCTAACTAGCTAGTAACTGCAAGCGAATACAAATTTTCATCGGAAGCTCTGCACGCGTGACGTAGGTTATGTGCGCTCGCTGGTCACTCTTGGAAACCTGCATCGCTTACGATCAATGAGTTTAGAAATATATTTTATATCGTGCTAGGTTACCATATGGGTTTAATTTTATCGTAGTTATTTTATATTGGCATATTCATACGTGATTATTTACCATTGACTCTCATATGTAAGCACGTGCGTGTGCGATAAATACCGAGACAGCTTCCTCTGGGTGTAAAGAAGGGTTTCTGTTAATGGTCACATATTTATCTCAATTGAAATGTTGCAATAAAATTACCTTTGAATTAAATTATTGCATTAAATTATACATTAACCCAACGCACAATTTCCTTTATTGAATGTTATACAGTGATACACTAATGTATAATTTCTGTAATTGACATCAATGTAATTCATTTCATAATCCCTGAATAACCTCACTCTGATTGAAATATTAATTCACTAATTGCATAATTGTGTTTGCCAACATCACTTCCGCAATGATTAATTACAGAGTTGTTACGTAATTGCTTGCATTCGGAATAAATGCAATTTCACAAATTATATCATACATCATCATCGTCATCATCAAAATCCATATGCCGAATGCGCCTCCCAGGATCGATTTGCATACGATACTAAATCAGTCATTGAACTGCTTCATTCCCCAAGGGAACTAACGAACACATTGCATAACCAGATTCTGCCTTTGTTATTGCAGCTGGTGAGACCCGCACTAAGCTGAGCAAATCTCTGTTACGAGGACGACCACAGCCCAAAGACCGTCAGCAGTGGTGGCAGTGACAGGACACTGCAGCCGGGAGGAGGGAACGCACAACTCATCAAGGCAATAACAACAACAGGCGTGAATTACATGGCACTTCAGAGTCAGTCGCACGATTTCGCACGCGCATTTGCAGACGTTTTAACGACGTGGGTGATGAATTGCATGAAATATCGAAAAGTGCCAATTTGACTTGGGTGCGTCGACCAAAGATGGGGGACACAGAGAGTCCACATCTCTTGGTGGTCTGGGTAAATGGTTGACGCTGGTAAAACGACACCAAGGTCCGGAGGACGTAGTCAGTGGATCAAACTTTCTCAACCACGCTGGGCACTTAACCTCGCCACAGTGTTTCAACTGCCGCGCCGGGAGAACGAACCGGTGTCCCTCTGGATTGCAAGGGCAATGAACCAACCATTGCACCACCGTGGCACCATCATCATGATAATTGTATCGTGACCGACATCTTCGTGTACGGTAAGTGCTCGCTTAGCACGTGTTCACACTAGAGCGCGTTTCTGCTATGTGATTTTTCCATTATGGGACACTTTTCACACAATGCAGAACGCGCCTTTCATAACGCGGAACGCGCCTCGTTATAACGTGGAACTCGTCTCGTTATAACGTGGAACTCGTCTCGTTATAACGTGGAACTCGTCTCGTTATAACGTGGAACTCGTCTCGTTATAACGTGGAACTCGTCTCCTTATATCGCGGAACGCACACCGCTATAACGCGGTTTCTGAGCGGTCGATGACAAATTACTTTCTTGAGCTGTGCAGCTGTGCGGTACGATACAGGACGCAGAATGATACAGGAACGCGGCGGCGTACCCTGAGCTGTTTGTGCCGCCATATGACTGTGTGTGCGTACATCGCATCTCGCCAAACATTGCCATTACGTTATTTGTGGGGAAGTTGCTTTCGCAGAACGCGTTTTTCGCCTAACGCAGAACTTTTCGAGAACGCATCTCCCGCGTCAAACGAGATTTGCCGTACTGCAGTTCCTCAAGTTGAGTCGTTTTGTACGTATCCTCTGTTGAAATCATTTCCCCCAACGCGTGGCCAACCTGGCTCATTGGAGATGCGGGGGAAAGGACAGTAAGCCGCAGACAAAAAAAAAGAAGCAGTTCTAAAGAAACGATATTTCAATCTAGACGATGCAAAAGTGCCATGGTTCACAGTGGCGTGTCTTCACAGCGCACGGAAGAGCGTTCCCTGAGGCACGCAAGAAGCGCGTCGCGTGAAAACTGCGCCATGCCGGTGGGGCCCTTCCTCTCGAAGGCGGTCACTCTCATCGCGACCCGCAGAGGGCGACAGAGACGCGCGCGCGAATCAAAACGAGACCTCCCCGCAACCCACACCCCGCACCTTACCTGCGCGCACAGAACGTCGGGAGAGGGCAGCAATCAGTGCGGCACAGGCCGTTTGTTGTGCTGCGCTGACGGTGTACGCCTTTGGTGGCCGTACATAAATGACGTCACGCGATTTTTGACGATTTTTGACCACCCCCCCCCCTTCGTCACACGGCGTCACAAAAGGTCAGACCCCCCCCCCCACCCTCAATTATGACGTCACAAAGCTCTGCCCCTCCCCCCCTAAAAAAAACATGCTTCAAATCGCTTTAAACTATTGTCATTGTAGTGCGTATTTAATGTGGCGCTGCACTCTGATGTTGTAGGCGAAAACATTCATTAAAAAGTCTATTTAATTAAGTAGAACGTTTTGTCTATATTTAAAGTTGCGCATTTTGATGTGACGTCACATTTCTCAACCCCCCCCCCCCCCCATTGTCACACATCGTCACAAATGTCTGACCCACCCCCCCCATAGGTGCGTGACGTCATTTATGGACGGCCCCTTGGCTCCCGGGGCGTTCGCAAGCCGCGGTACTGACTAGCACGTGTACAAGCGAAGTTCGGTTCAATCGGCCCCGCGCGACGTCGGGAGGAGGCCGTCATCCAGCAGTGGATGAACACACACAAATAAAAGAAGGGCTGCGTCTCGTGTGCACGTTGCGCACGCGTATTTGTGTGTGGCGATCCAAACTTTATTGATATCCGTGGAAAATATGTTAACCCGCGCTAGGCCTCCCCGAAGTCAACTCGTGCCTGGTGCAGTGAGCGAACATTAGCGCTCGGGAGACAAAGGCCACACCACCCGATCGTGCACCGTTCCGCTAGCAGCACTTGCCCCAGCAATCAGCGTAGGCGAAACGGGGGATCGTTGTTTCTTTTGCGTGTGTACGTCGGTGTGAATGTGGTGGAGCGGTGGCGCAGTGGTTAGCGCACTGCGCTACGAACCCAGCGACACGAGTTGGAGTCTCAAATCAGTTCCGAGTGCGATGTGTAACATCGCCACTGGGGGAGACAAAGTCTGTTGGTGGTGGTGCTGGCCATCCGTCCCCCTCGTGTATCGTACCGGCCTTCGTAGATGCTCGCTAACAACAGTCTGTCAAGGCTATACTAGCGATGTTTACCTCGTCTCTTTGTGGGAGAGGCGGTCGATTGCCGGTTAGCGCCCTGCTGCTACGAACCCGGCCACCCGAGTTCGATTCCCGCTCACGGCCAACACCAGTGATGATTATTTGGTCGACTCATCAGCACTGGGGAGGCAAAGGCGGCCGAGCGTGGTGCTAGCCATCCCCCACCCTTACGTGCGCCGTGCTGGCTTTCATAGGTGCTCGTCAACAGTATGTTAAGGCTATACGGGGTGTCTTTGTCTTTGCTATGCACGTGTGAGCGCAGTGTGTCCGCACGACATTTAATAGACGCAGTGCATCTGTTAAACGTGAGACTACCCTGGGGGAGCCCCATGTATCCCATTATCTGATATCACGAACATTGGCCGGAATGGCCCGCAACGCTGCTGTAGCTTCTGTTGCTGCTTGGGTTTGTCTTGGCGAGGAAAAAAAAATACTTCCACGCACTCTCAATTAGAACCGCGCAGAGCGATGATGATGATGATGCAGGCGCCTCGAGTCTGCAGCTAACACGCGGCAGGTGCGTGCAGACAGACCTAATTAATCCCGGGGTAATGCGCATCGGGGGCGAGGCGGGTGGAGGGAGGTTGTTACTAATTGTTTGGAAAAGTCCACAAAGAAGCGCGGTGTAGCGTGAATTAATTTTGAGACAGACGCTGTCCATGATAACAGACGAGTTCAAAAGGAAGTGCGTGGAGAAACCATCATGTTATACCCCCCCCCCCCCCCACGACCTCGGCTCCGGAACATAGTTCGAACTCCTAAGGGAAGTAAGTGGAGGTAAAGCTCACTATTAGATCTATTTCAGAAGCGACCTGGCCACACATGCTAGGCCGACGACGTGGCGTATCATGCAGAAATGTATAACGCCTATATACTCGAAGCGTTTGTTTCTAAATGTGGCGGTAAACACCAAAGGAACCGGTGAAAAATCCACGCGACCGCGGGGAGAACATGCAATCTCCAAATATACAGCAGCAGGCGTCAGGGTCGGGATCGAACCTACGACCTCCTGTATACCTGGCGCGGTAGTTAACATCTCGCCTACCGGGGCTATAATACGGTTCTCAATGTGGAGGTGGGGGGGGGCAGAACCCGAAGAACAATCAACGTGCCCACCATCGGGAGAGAGAACACGCGGAATCCAAATATTACAGCGTTGTAAAGATGTCTTGTGAGTCCCATTTAAAGTATCTAAAACGTAATATTTGTTTTAAAAGTAAGGTGTATTTCAAACAGGTATGAATATGCAAAGGAAACACGTGCTAGGGGTCAATTAATTGGGGGTCATAATCTGGACCACCCTGTACAACAGGCATCCTCAGGGTGCGAGATCGAATCCACGAGCTCCTGCGTACCAGGCGAGGAAGAGGACATCTCGCTACCTGGGTCGCTGGAAGGGATGACGGCCGATGGTCAAGGATAGTGAGAGTGGCAAGCCAGGGTAAGGGCACGTGCCCGAGAGACGTCAATGAAGGAGATGCACCAATTAAATCGACTCGTGTGTAGGTGCTAAGTTGAACGTTGCATCGCAGAACCATGCGAGATGGTGACGACTTGGGGAGGGAGGGGTTTCATCGGTGGATCGTGTATCGATCCTGGCTGGTTGAGGATGATGCTAATAATGACGCGGGGAAGGCCAAAAGGTGAAATTTGGCAGGAGACCGACTGATTTGTCACGGGCAAGCGGGAGACAGAGCCGTCTCAGTCCTTAACAAATTCAACACAGTTCGAGGACTTTATGTTTACGCGCAACATACGTACGTGTATTTACATATGTGAGTTTCTTAAAAACACAACGCAAGCTTTGAGCACGCTTTGAGGACTTATGTATATATGTATGTATAACTTATTTCGCAACGTACGTAGCCAGCCCCCCTCATAGGAGTTGCGGGGGAAAGACAACAAACTAAACACACGCAAAAACTGTTCTAAAGAAATTCGTTTTCAATATCGTACAAGATTAATGTGTTGACAGTTAGACCCCATATTCACTACAAAGCATTGTTGGGAAAAGAAACAATGAATAGTGCCATTGGATATCTGCAGGGATGTCCTGGGCTGAGCGGGGTGCGTGAAATCCCCAGCCCCATCCCACCGCCCCCACTCTCAAAGCCAGAACCTGCACACGATTTGTGACTTATCAGCTGCTGGTATATGCATCGTCAATCAGGCATCCAAATCACTCGTTCATGGAATTGTCGACAGACATCTTAACGCAGGAACCTCCTGCAAATATGAGACCACAGGCCAAAGTTGTGTTAAGGCTTAGCTGGATAAATATAATTGGTATCAAATTCGATGGAGCACGCAATCATTAATTGCGCATGCAGTGCATAGGTATCATCTTTGGCTCTACATACAAATGTTGACACGTACTCCCACGTCTATGCTTCCCGCCTTCACAAACCCGCACTGACCAGCGCTGTGAAGCGTGTTTAAACAACTCCAATTGCGGATAGAGAAGCCTTTATCCAGCAGTAGATTGACCTTGACTGATGCTAATGGCATCTAGTGCCGGAGTGACGTTCAATAAACTCTCGTGCCACCCCCTGCGAGAACTGCTCAACGACTGTGAACACAATGCGAGACTCTAGTGTTTGTTTTTATTTACAATTAGTAAAAAAACTAATTTCATTTCAATTATCTCCATCTGCATGCGATTAATTCCAAAAGCGCTTTAATTTCAGTTGATAATGGAATTCCCATACTTAGAAGACAGCACTTGGTGTTATGGGGTACCCCGGTGGAGAGATGTTAACAACCTCGCCTGGCATTCAGGAGTTCGTGGGTTCGACACCCTGACGCCTGCTGTATATTTGGAGTTTGCCTTTTCTCCCCGTGGCCGCGTGGATTTTTCTCCGGGTCCTCCGGTTTTTCCCTCCACATTTAGAAACAACCTCACGAGTTTTGGCAAGTTATGGAAATGCGTCCGAGGTTCCTGCTGTGTGTGCTGCGCGTTTGCGTGTTCTAGGGCGAGTGGGGAGCGGTGGTTACGCTACGAACCTCGACATCCGAGTTCGATTCCCGCTCATGGCCAACACCAGTGACGATTATCTGAAGCGAGCATGGGCCTCCCCCAGGTCGACTCAGCCTCCTCAAACGAGTACCTCGGGCGGTGCGTAGTAAACATCGCCACTGGGGAGACAAAGACAGCCGGGCGTGGTGCTGGCCACCCACCCCCTCGTGTGCCGTGCCGGCCTTCACAGGCGCTCCCAAACAGCACTTTCCCCAACCGCCTGGTAATTCTAAACGGTCCTTTTTCCGTCGTTCCGTCGGTAGCGGGGGTTTTAAAGGACTCGCTTCAGCTCGCCCGCGAGCGGCAGTGATTCACATCCCACGTGGCGCCCCGCGCTCCCCGCCCATTGGACGCCTGTGCCGCGGGCGCCGTGCGCACGGACTCCGGTAATGGCCGGGTGACTGACAAGGATCTCAGTTCCGTCCGTGCGTGCGTGCGAAAAATAATTAAAGAATGCCTTCCTTGTGTGCAAGCCGTCTTGTTCAATATGGGGCCTTTCTTGCCAGTATTGAAATATAACAATAGGTTTTACCAGGGGCGGAGCCAGGGGGGGGGGGGTGACAGGGGTGACATTCTGCGTGTAAGTGTACGACACTCGGTCTGGCGGACTCCGTACAACTGCTTTGTCAGAGTGTGTCGCCAACCGATGGCGTCTAGTTCAACAGCCTGACTCTCTAATCATTCTTGAAATTAAAATTTGTTGAATGTCACCCCGGCCTGAAATCCTGGCTCCGCCCCTGGGTTTTACCCTTTCTGGCAATGAAACAGGTGGCAAGATGTTAAAACACCAAACAGAGACAGCTGTCTCTGGTGTAGACCAATCAGTTTCAAAGACAATGCACATTATCAGAGCATGTGTTTTGTTTGCATTTTCACCACAAGTACGTGTGGTTAATGCAGGCAGGATTCCTTTAATAACAACTATTTTATGGCCAGAAAGTGTAAAACCTATTGTTATACTGTCTTGTTCAACATGATCAAAGGTAATTTAAAATGTCCAAGATCCTAAGTAGACTTCGGGTGATGATGATGATCATCATTGTATCTTGGTGATGCTGCGGTTGGTCGTGTTGCACACGAACAATTAACAATTAACTTAGCACGTTCGTCAATAATAAGTGTGACTTTTAAAGAAAAAAACATATTTGGGGGAAGTTTCGGGCAATGACCTTTCTTCATAGCACATACATAATGCGAGGCGCCACGGTGGTGAGTTGTTAACTACCTCGCCTGGTATACAGGATGCTCGTGGGTTCGATCCCGACCCTGACGCCTGCTGCTGTATATTTAGAGTTTGCGTGTCTCTCTCTCCGTGGTCGCGTGGATTTTTCTCCGGGTCCTCCGGTTTTTTTCCCCTCCATATTTAGAACCATGCATTTCGAATGTTTGCCTGCTATAAATTTCCACGTGATGAGCCACTTCGTGGAGTTATCAATTGTGGCCAGATCGCTTCTGAAAAAGAGCTATATTGCTCAGTGGGCCTTACCTGGTAAAATAACAAAAAGTAAAATCGATTGTATCTCGATGATGCTGCGGGGGGCAGTGGGGCACACGAACAATTAACAATGAACTTAACACGTCCGTCAATAACAAGACTGTAGCCTCAAAATAAATATAAGGGGACGTTTCGGGCAATGGCCATTCTTCATAACACACATTTGATGTTTTTTTCACGATTGTTGAGTTTTTTTCCCACGGTGATCTCAGTTCGCGTTACCCGCGCTTCTGGCTCGAGTTCGCTACTCTGCGCGCGCTGCAAAAAATGCGTTACAATCTGTACAAAAAAAACCCCACACAACAATCAATCAATGTATTGCATTGCATCAAATCGCGATACCGAATCGTAAGAACCCATCGAGCCATCACGAAGTGGGGATTTGGTGCGTGTCTGTGGGGTGGGCCGACGTGGTGCTGGCCACCCACCCCCTCGTGTGCCGTTCTGACCTTCATAGATGCTACTCGCTAACAGCACTTGCTCCTACATTCTGTAAAGGTTTTACGGGGGATCTTTGTCTTTGGGGTCAGGGGGGCGGATGAATTGTCACCCCCCCCCCCTCCACGACTTGTCCACAGTCGCCGTTCCTCGCTCCAGACGCTGCCGCATTAATTCTGTCGCCATTCGCGGGTCACGTCTTCGGCGACCTTTTCATTTTCTTTACGGAATCATCCTGACACCGTGCGCCACGTGTAATTGGGATTATAATGCCACGGCCTTTCCCAAAAAACACTTATAGCTCGCCATATATATGTTCTGTATACATATTTATATACAAACGCACATACATTGACGGTTGTGTGGCCGAGAGCAGCATATTCATCATACATTTTAAATCCACTACTGGATTTCAGCGACTTCTCGTCAAACCTGCGTGCCGTTTGCGCATCCAGGAAATCATCAACGACTCCCGGGAACCCTTTTTCGGGAAGGTCCTGCGTTGGGTTGCTTTGCCGACTCCTTTTGAATTCCGTTGGGAGGTTTTCGTAGTGGGATGAAATCCGTGTTCGTGGAGAAAACCCACAAAGCATGTGAGCGGATAGCGCAAAGTTTCACAATCGTGATCTCCCACAGACGAGCGGGAAGGTAGCAGCAGCAGCCAAGCGGTGAGGAATCGGCGCTCCTAACAATTGCCCAAGCTTTGCGGTCCTCTATAGATGAAGCTGTTATCGGCCGATGAATGAATGATTACAGAGAAAAAAAACTTTACTCCTCAAATGTATTGACTTGGAGAGGGGCATGCAGGCTTTACGCCTGTCCGCGTTTGCCAATTTTCTCCCTAATCAAATACAAATGACCTCATACCACGCTGCACGCTCCAGATAATTGTTAAACACTTCCCACGTGAAGCGGTCAGCCATTAACGACGTCTACGTCGCTTGGAACACATGGACATCCACACACGGAATACGTATACACGCACACATGGAACACGTGAACAGGCACGGAACACGTGGACGGGCACACACGGGACACGTGCACACACATACGGAGCACGTGTATAAACATTGAACAAGTGTACACACGGAACACGTATACACACCCACACACTGAGATCCCAATCTTCATTTGAATAGGCTCTTTTGAACGCAAACAGCGTTAATTGCTTAGCGCGTCACGTGGGACGTGTTTAACAATCATCGGGCGCGTGCAGCGTGGGACGAGGTAATTCGTATTTGAATGGAGGAGGACCGGAGTCTGGGAAACCCCCGAGGTAAAGCGAATAGGCGTACGCATGCATGTCTACCTGCACGCGTGCTCGTTTGCTTCTCGTCTCTGTCTGCCCATGAGTTAATAACAGGCTGGTCGATATGCTCGAGGAAACCGGATTGCCCGGAGAAAAGCCACCCACTCGCACGCGGGGATGACAATGAAAACGCTCGCACAGACGTGTTTCGCAAATTCACGCAACCGCGGTGCTGTGCTGTCATCTCCTGGCCATCTCGTAGCCCAGATGATATGCGAGTTTCACTAAACGTCTCGACGTGATCCACCAACCCCTCGTCTCCAAAGTGCTGGATCGCCGACGTGCATCAACAATGATGGAAAAAAACCGACCCGACTACTACTCCCGCGCGGCGCAAGGCTGCCTCGTTACGGCCCTGAAAAATCTCGCTTACACAATGGGAAAAAAAAACAATTATATTAGCGCCATTCCCCTCCGAGGAACCAGGCGTCTTATTGTGCTCAGCCCGCCGGGACTGCCCCGTGGCATCGCGGGGTTGGCGGAGCCCAGTCCAGTGTGAGCACAGAGCAAGCCCCGCTTGACATTTGGCCGTGGAAACGTGGCTTTGAGAGTGCCCGAGGCGCCCTGTCCCGCTCCGATTGTGTGCGCGCAGTAGGGCGCGCATTAGGGTCGCTCGCGAACGCGTGGGTAATTTGTTTAACCAATAAAGATGTTCCCTTGGGGGGGGGGGGGGGCATGAGGTCCGAGGGTGGATCGGTGGGGGCAGGGATGCCTTCCTGCCAATTAGGGGCTGAATCAGCTCGGCGGGCGTGAAGGAGGGGACGCGGGGTGGGAGGGCGAGGTCGTGCGCAATTGTCCTGCCCGTGACTCCAGCACAAGCGCGGGCGTTTCAATTAATTCGATGTTGCGGGTATCATTTGTCTCTGAAGCGGCGATGCGGGCAGGGGAGGAAGAGGAGATGGATACCGACTCCGTGCGCTACCGCGGGGTGTCCCCGCGACTCGGTCCGTCGCGACCCATGTGCCAATTCACCTCCCGTTCAGGTTATGGACTCATTCATGAATGTAGACGCCTAATGGGGGTTCAGTTGATAGTGTATATGATTAACACAGAGTAGTCGCGCGCTGCATGCGCCCAATGGTTGCTAAACTCTTGCCGCGTAAACGAGGAAGAAGGAAGCTCGCATCAAACGCGAATCCGCGGTGTCGCGTACGATGTGGAACGGCGAGATGCGCACCCCGCGGCATCTCAAGGATTGGCGTCCGCACAATGCCCCCTGTGTTGCAATCGGCACGCGTCCTGCATCACGTGGTCCGTGTCTACCCAGCAGTCGAATTGAGCCCGTTACGACCCCATTGGTAATTGAAAGGAGAGTGAATCGGTTAAGTCGCAAAGTCGAGGAGCAAAGTGTCTGGCAAGCTAGGCTCTTGCCCACCGTTCAGTATTTTTAAATCCAGTGTTACCCATGATAATGGGAGCCCATGTTCCTGTGGCAGCAATGCAAACTAGACACGCTGTACCTGGGGCACCACAACCGGGAGAGGAATAGGGTCCTGGATATGATTTATGGAAAAGGAAAAATGAGCCGGGGAGTTGAAGAGAGCAGAGAGATAATGGGAAATAAGGGGGGAAAGGGGTGGAACAGGAGCAGAGAAACTGGGGCAAGGGGTCGGAAGAGATGAGGAGAAGGGAGGAGGCTACATCAGGGTCTCGACGCGACTGCGCAGAGAAACATCTGTTTTCACAGGGGGCGGGGAGAGGGGGTCGATTCAGAGTGTGGGTGGTCACACGAGTCGCGTAATTTACGCGAGGTTTGAGCTGATTTAGATCTATAGATGCCGTGTACCGAAATGCACAGCTCATTGTCAATCCACTGATGCATCGGTGTCTCTCCGCGCCGCGTCGGCCATGGAAATAACGTGGCCATAAGTCTCCACTCGCCACTGAAGTCAGTCGTAACCGGGTCTCAAACTGAGGTTTCCGAGTCCAGAGCGCAGTGCGCTAATCGTCGCGCCACCGCTCCTGATCACAATCATGTATTCTGGATTCATACGACACGTATATGCCTCGTCCACTCAACGCGCCGTACCTAACGTCTCACCTGGTGATATTTATTCGATGGACACCACCAGGGGCAGCTGTCCCTATGCGGCACAAGGCGACTTTGCGCCCTGCCTGCAAAGTGGGCATGGATCCGCCAGTAGGGGGCGATGAACGCTGCTGTGGTGGAGTCCTCATTCAGTAACGGGATGCGGTTGCGTGTGTGCACTCTGTACGTTACATTGGCGCAATCGGTTGCATCGTTGCGCCGTCTATGCAGATTCTGTCCGTGAGACGATGAGCTGAGATGAAAGTGCTTATCCTCCCATCATCATCGTCGTCATCACCATCACGCTAATCGTCGTTGTCACTTGCCATCATTTTCGTCATCGTCAGTAATAATGTACGTTGTCATCATCCATAATACAGGTGTTTTTGGTTATATCGCGTAAATATATAAATGTGTCGTTAAACCCGCCACCACCCGATAGGGCCAATTGGTAAGGTTTGTCACGTGAACAGAACGTGGCCAATTCGTCACTAGTACAGCACTAACCGGTGTGTTGGAGAGCCAAGCCACAACATTTACAATCCGAGTACGACGTTTCACAAGTAATTGCAACTAGCTTCATCAGGCGACAGCCAGATTTGTGGAGAAGTCCTCCACCTGTTTCGTTCCTTAAACAGAGGCGTAGACGTGATGACGACGCTTGTACGCTCTTGCACAAAGTGGGGGGGAGGAGGGGGGGGGGTTCATCAATGCATATAAATATAAAGTATAAATCCATCATCATCAAGTAATGTTCATCGTAATCATTGGTGTTGTCATAATCGTATTCGTTGTCGTTATTATTGCCATCATCATCATCACAATAGTCGTCAGTCATTGCCAATGTGTTGATGAATGAAAGCCTTCCCGTGCAGTGCCCACCGAGCGTGTGTTGTTCGACAATGACTAATGAACCGACCTTAACGTCGCAGTCAACCGTGAGGATCTACAGTGAGGGGGAAAAAAAGTAATTGATCCCCTGCTGATTTTGTACGTTTGCCCACCGACGAGGAAATGATCAGTCTATAGTTTTAATGGTAGGTTTATTTGAACAGTGAGAGACAGAATAACAACAAGAAAATCCAGAAAAAACGCATGTCAAAGATGTTATAAATTGATTTGCATTTTAATGAGGGAAATGGGTATTTGACCCCCTCTCAATCAGAATGATTTCTGGCTCCCAGGTGTCTTTTATACAGGTAACGAGCTGAGATTAGGAGCACACTCTTAAAGGGAGTGCTCCTAATCTCAGCTTGTTACCTGTAAAAAAAGACACCTGTCCACAGAAGCAATCAATCAATCAGATTCCAAACTCTCCACCATGGCCAACACCAAAGAACTCTCCAAGGATGTCAGGGACAAGATTGTAGACCGACACAAGGCTGGAATGGGCTAAGCAGCTTGGTGAGAAGGTGACAACAGTTGGTGCGATTATTCGCAAATGGAAGAAACACAAAAGAACTGTCAACGTCGTGAGAATATTATTGTGTTATTTTATTTTATCAATTTATTATTTTATTCTCATTCTACGTGACTTTACCGAAAGAACCAAAGAAGAAGATGAACTGTCAATCTCCCTCGGCCTGGGGCTCCATGCAAGATCTCACCTCGTGGAGTTGCAATGATCATGAGAACGGTGAGGAATCAGCCCAGAACTACACGGGAGGATCTTGTCAATAATCTCAAGGCAGCTGGGACCATAGTCACCAAGAAAACAATTGGTAACGCACTACGCCGTGAAGAACTGAAATCCTGCAGCACCCGCAAGGTCCCCCTGCTCAAGAAAGCACATATACATGCCCGTCTGAAGTTTGCCAGTGAACATCTGAATGATTCAGAGGACAACTGGGTGAAAGTGTTGTGGTCAGATGAGACCAAAATGGAACTCTTTGGCATCAACTCAACTCGCCGTGTTTGGAGGAGGAATGCTGCTTATGACCCCGAGAACACCATCCTCACCGTCAAACATGGACGTGGAAACATTATGCTTTGGGGGTGTTCTTCTGCTAAGGGGACAGGACAACTTCACCGCATCAAAGGGACGATGGACGGGGCCATGTTCCGTCAAATCTTGGGTGAGAACCTCCTTCCCTCAGCCAGGGCATTTAAAATGGGTCGTGGATGGGTATTACAGCATGACAATGACCCAAAACACACGGCCAAGGCAACAAAGGAGTGGCTCAAGAAGAAGCATATTAAGGTCCTGGAGTGGCCTAGCCAGTCTCCAGACCTTAATCCCATAGAAAATCTGTGGAGGGAGCTGAAGGTTCGAGTTGCCAAACATCAGCCTCGAAACCTTAATGACTTGGAGAAGATCTGCAAAGAGGAGTGGGACAAAATCCCTCCTGAGATGTGTGCAAACCTGGTGGCCGACTACAAGAAACGTCTGACCTCTGTGATTGCCAACAAGGGTTTTGCCACCAAGTACTAAGTCATGTTTTGCAGAGGGGTCAAATACTTATTTCCCTCATTAAAATGCAAATAAATTTATAACATTTTTGACATGCGTTTTTCTGGATTTTGTTGTTGTTATTCCGTCTCTCACTGTTCAAATAAAACTACCATTAAAATTATAGACCGATCATTTCTTTGTCAGTGGGCAAACGTACAAAATCAGCAGGGGATCAAATTATTTTTCCCTCACTGTATGGAACCTCGCGGTTTCACCTTGGGGGAGCCTGCACACGGTGACGAGATATTTACTCCCTCGCCTCGTATGCACGAGGCCGTGTGTTCGATTCCGATCCTGACGCCTGTATATATTTGCAGTTTGCGTGTTCTCCCCGTGGTAGCGTGGATTTTTTTTTATCATTTTCCCCTTCCCCATTTAGAATCAACACGAGTTTAGAGTATGCGGCTGCTGCAATTTCCACGTGATGAGAAGCCACTTCGTTGAGCTATCGTTTGTGGCCATGTCGCTTCTGATTAAAAAAAAATATCGACAGCTTACTGGGCCTTTCCTGGTCAAAAAAAAGAAGTAGTTTAGTTTTAGTTTTGTTTGCCTTGCTGAGTCTGACGGTCAGCGTAAGGGCTCACACAGCGACCCAATTCACGAAACGGGGCCACGTTCGCCACAATCGTCATTGCGTGCCTTAGTCTGGCCTGTTGAGTTTTCATCATCACCGGACAACACGCACGTCGTCGACTGGTGACCTATCTGAGGCTGTAATGGGCCGCATTGAAACAAGGAAGGAGGGGGGGGGTCTGGGAGGGGTAGTGGAGGGTTTGGGCGGAGACGCGGCGGGGCTGTGATGGGACGCAGCCGACCAAAAGAAACGTGGCGTTGATCGATGTCCCATTTAGCGACGTATTAATTAACATGGAAATAGGTGTCTCATTCGTTAACATTGGCATCGATCCATAATCGCGGCGCGCGCAGGGTTCCGATATGGAAATGCAGGGCTAGATCCGGGGGGGGGTGGGCTGGGGTTGCTATCACGGTGGGTGTGTTCGGGTTCGCGTTAGTGGTGGGTGGGCAATTCGTTATTAATTACGCACAAGCATCCCGCCCTGCGCTTACCGACGAAACACCACGAACTAAGTTTCGGTCACGATCAAGAGGCCGTCCGTAAATGACGTCACGCACCTGGGAGGGGGGTCAGACATTTGTGACGATGTGTGACGACGGGGGGGGTGGGGTTTGAGAAATGTGACGTCACATCAAAATGCGCAACTTTAAATAAATATAGACAACACGTTCTCCTACAACATCAGAGTGCAGCGCCACATTAAATACGCACTACAATGACAATAGTTTAAAGCGATTTGAAGCATATTTTATATATTTGGGGGGGGGGGGGGGCAGAGCTTTGTGACGTCATATTTGAGGGGTGGGGGGGTCTGACTTTTTGTGACGCCGTGTGACGAGGGGGGGGGGTCAAAAATCGTCCAAAATCGCGTGACGTCATTTATGGACGGCCTCTAACGTAAGTCCGGAGTGATATATCCGGACCGGCTATGGACTTCTCCTAGGTCGACTCAGCCTTGCACGAGTTACCCGGCGGGGTGAGCCATCGTCCTTACTGGGGTGAGACAAAGGCGGCGCGGCGTGCGCCATCACGGCCCTAATGAGGTGCTCGCTAACAGTACTTTCAGTCTGTGTCGATGAAACGGACGGTCCGCTGTCTTTGCTTCGTGGAGCAGATTCATTGCCACGACCGAGGCTCGTGACCACACAAACACGTCGGGTTAAATATTAAACCAAACGGTACTGACCAGCGCTGCGAGGTATGGTCACCCCCCCCCTACCCACCCGTGACCGACACGACTGTCGGGAGGCCTTCATTCATCAGGGCTATCTGTTAGGTGGCCCTGCAAGTTGGGGGGTGTGAGGAACGAGGGGGGATGGCGCTATTACTCCCCCTCCACTACTTCCCCACTAAAATCAATGTGCTCGACGGACAGTTCGGATGATAGGAATAACGTGCTCTGGTTTTAACAGTGAAACGTGCATGGTGTTGTTATTCCTATGAACACATTTATTGCCGTTTAAAAAAAAACAATCAATAACACATTAAAATAATGTACTACACTCTATAGATTAAAGTTGGGATTAGTGGCATCTCAAACCAGTGTCTGCCTCGCCGATAGACGCGACGCATCCTCTAATGCAATTCATCATCATCATCAAGGCCTCGGAGATTGATTCGGTGACAGCTGCTCATTTGTACGTCCTTACGCTCTGAGCTCGAACAGTCTAAGTCGGACAGGGATGAGCAGGATACGCCAGATACCAAAATAAAAACAGTCTTACTTTATAAATTAAGGGGTGGCTTCCACTTGGTGGCCTGAGATCAGCACTGCATGTATGTTGAACTTCTTTGTACCGTACGTAGCCAACCGTACTCATCGCAGGTGCGGAATATTGGGGAGACAAAGGCGGTCCGGCGTGGTTCTCCCCACACGACCCACTCGTGGTGCTGCGCATACCTCAATAGGTGCTCGCTAATCGCACTTGCGATACAAGTTTATTCAAGGCTGCACGCGGCATCTTCGTGTTCGTGTGTTCATGAGTCAAGCCAAACTAACGTCTCTCGTCTCAGCGCTAAAGAACAGGCGGCGGTGTGAAACCCAAAACTGAAGGAGCGATCGAGCATCGACAGAGGACGCGGGAGACGCGCCACAGGTGGCGTCAGGGTTGGCAAAGTGTTGGGGTGAGCTCCTGGTGGTTGGCTGCTTGGTTATTGTGAGTGACAGGGCTAATATTGGTGAATGTTTATATGGGTAGTGTGAGTGGCAGGGTTAGTACTGATAATAGGTTTTTCCCCTTTTCTTCTGGCAACAAAATCCCCCGGACCCCCCACGCAGCTTCAGCCGTTTGCACCCGCTTTCAAAATTCTCCCCGACCCCACACTCAGCATAACAAAAGGTGGGTTTTTTACCCACTCCCGTGTAGTGCGAAGTGGTTGTTACCTGCAGAAGCCTATCAAAAGGCTGCTTAACCCAGCCCTCCCACCCACCCACGCCCCCTTACTGACTCCTCCCCCCTCCCTTAACCTGTATATAATCCCGGTTGTCTCTGAACTGTGCTCCTGGCACAGATATTCTGCGTTGACTTTTCCACCTGAAGACGGAAGCTTGTGTTGCCTCCGAAACGTCGTGATTTTATTTTGTTTTATTTTATCCACGTGACTTTACCGAATAAAACCAAAGAGTATGAATCCTTGAAGTCACGAAAGCTTCAAATCAAGGTGTTAGGATGTTAAAACACCAAACTGAAACCTTTTTTACAAGGAATCATGTCTCTATTAACCGCAATGCTTGTGGTCAGGATGCAAACAAAAAACATACTCTGATAATATATGCATTGTCCTTGAAACTGATTGGTCCACACCAGAGACAGCTTTCTTTTGAGCCTCGTCTCACACGGTGTTAGACCAGAGGATGCCGAAAGGCGTACTGTCTCTGGAAAGCTGTCTCTGGTGTGGACCAATCAGTTTCAAGGACAAGGCATATATTACCAGAGTATGTTTTTTTGTTTGCATTCTGACCACAAGCATTGTGGTTAATGCAGACTTTATTCCTTGTAAAAAGGTTTCAGTTTGGTGTTTTAACATCTTAACACACTGGTTTTGTTGCCGGAAAAAGGTGGAAAAACTTATTATCATATTTTGGTACTGGCAAAAGAGGTCCCATGATGTAGGGTTAGTATTGTTGGTTGGTTAGGAAGGGTGAGTAGCAGAGTTAGTTACAGTGGTTGGGCAGGGTGAGTGGTAGGGATAGTTATAGTGGTTGGGTATGGTAATTGTCAATTATTTTGAGAGTCGCTTCTCTGTCTCCACAAACACACAGACACGCACGCGCTTTAGGCATCATACAATTTGCATGAGGCTCTTTATCTGAGACGTCCCTCTGCACAGCTCTTAATTGCTTTCTCTTGTCTTCATTGCTTATCGTTGCTCGTGGCGAGCACCTTGTGAGCGAATAACGGGTTCAATCGGTTCCCGATGAAAGTTACTGATGATGGGGACACGGAGCCCCCATAGCCACAACGCCAGCAGCCACTCCTCCAGCACGTCTTCACCACCCCCACCCACCTCCCTCCCATCCCCCCCCCCCTCCCCCCCAATATCATCCGCAGTGCCCTGCTGACATCTGCGCAGGGGACACAGATAGTTTACGGCAGATCACAATCATCAACGGCTTAATCTCCATCACGCATCACTGTCACCGTCCTCGTTATCGTCGTCAGAATATTCATCAGCATCGAAATCATCATAACCAGTCAGCATCGTCTTAGTCATCATTGATGTCACCATCATCACCGTCCATCATCGTAATTCAATGAATGGACGGGAGACTGTGTAATTCACGAGCCACCCACCAACATCACCGTCACCGTGACCCAATGAGTCACGCCGCGTGCACTCTGCGCACTGCACGCAGCAGATGCGGATTGACGGCGTCCCGGCTGCGTTAATTTAAGCAGCAGCGGCTGTGTCCCTGTTAATTCGTCCCCGTTGTGCTCAGACATCAGCGCACATCAATTCTGCGGCGCGCGCAAAAGAGCCACGGGGGGTCGTGGGATAATTCCGAGTCAAATTGCGCCTCGCTTCGCAAGCTGGCCTTCGATCATAAATAGATCGCTTAAGCGGAAGTCATTGGCCAATTAAACCGGTTAACTAATTGAATTTTAAAACTCGCAAGTATGTACTTTCCATAACGTACGGCCTTATTAGTGAAACGCGTTTGATTTATTTAAATGTTTTTTTTACTGCATTACAAGGATGAGCAAAACGTAACACATTTTTCGAGAACAAATGTCGCATCCCGATTTGCGGATGTTTTTTTTATTGTTGTTGTTTTGAGAGTGCGTGACTTGACCTGGGGAGCTAGGAAAGACCGTGTTTAACGGAGCGATTGCCTGGTTCTGATTGCTCACCAGAGACACCTATTGATGGATAGCCGCATTCCAATATTTCTCAATTCACCATCACAACTGCACGGTCGGCTGCATACGGTACGAAAGAAGTTTAACACATACGTACATTGAAAGAGGTATGTTTGTCCATCGTCCCACCTTTAATTCCAGATTCAACAATGGCACGAGGGTGAGCAGGGGCGTAGCGTGGTTGGCATGGCCTCTGGCGCAAGGAATTAAATGGGGTGACCTTTCCACGTTGCACACCCCCTCCCCCACCCCTCTTCGTATCCCCTCCGGCCCGTGGGTTCCCGTGCAGTTGCAGCGACTGCACACTCGATCGCTACTCCACTGAGACACGCTCGCCATGCCTTCATCGTCGTCATCATAATTGTTTGACAATAACATCCGAGAGCTAACATCCCCCTCTCGCAGCAGAGCACTTTTAGGGACAACGGATTTTTCAAAAACTCCACTCGAACGTACGCACTCATTATTGTCGCGCTCTGTAAGAGGGGGGAGGGGTGGGGCGATGTTCAGTAGATTGCGAGGCTTCGTTTTTTTAATTTATTCCGCTCATGCAAAGCACTACGGGCCTAATTAATCTGAAAAAAAAGTTGTTGACGATCCTGTACTGCATGGTTAATGTATCTAAACTCCACGACCACAACACTCTTGCCAACGCGCGAGTTATATAGCCGGCGGGCGGGGAGGGGGGGTGTCATCGGACATCCACCAGAACCGGATCACTCGCACCATCTCACGTGACAGGGACTCAGTTTCCGAATCACTCCTGAACTGCCGCCAGCACTTGTACCAGGGGACTCCTCTCAGGTTCGGTCCGGTCTCGTTCCGTGGTCCCGTAAATCCGATAGGCGATAGTGCGTGGATGAGCCACCGAGACGCATACAACTCGTGTCACATGGCTGCTGGGCCACGTTATGGGCAGCAGAGCAAATCCATGATTGTACTCTACTCCGCTCCCACATCTGTGCTCCCTACTTTCACCTGTGCCGATGTCCCCATAATCACCAACAATGGGGCACGTGAACTCTGGCAAGGAGTTACGACCGTTCCGTCAGGCTGTGAAATTCGACCCCTTGACCTCTTGACTTGGCCAGGTACATTCGCAATTATTTGTATTCCAGGGCGCCACGGTGGTGAAATGTTAACTACCTCACCTGGTATAAAGGATGTCATGGGTTCGACCCTGACCCCGTGGTCACGTGGATTTCACTCCGGGTCTTCCGGGTTTTCCCTCCAATTTAGAAACATGCGTTTAGAGTATTTAGTTGCTATAGATTTCCACATTATGATAAGCCACTTTGTTGATATATTATTTGTGGACAGGCCGCTTCTCAAAAAGAGCTATATAGCTAAGTTAACCTTACCTGGTAAAATAAAAACATTTGAATAATATAAACGTGTAAGTGCGAGTCGCTGTGTCGTTGCATTTAAGTGATAAATAACTGCCAAATCCTCACCATGTGCATTCATTCGCCAAAGTGAAAAGCGAAGCATCCACACTTGGCAAGGAGACGTGGCGAGTTCCCTGATGGTTGGCCACGGGTGAGGTTTTGGTAGGGAGGGCTCCTGCTCCTCTCCTCCTCGCCCCAGGAAGCCAGCCAAGCGTGACTCCGCTCCCATTCACCACGATACCAAAGCAGCGCTATCCCTCTGTGGGCCGTAGTGCACGCACACATGGTGGCCTTGCCTGCAGACCTCGCTTCCGAATACATAACGCGGCTCTTTGTGTTTAACTCGCGTCTAAACTTCCCTGCAGTGACCCAACTCGCTCCATCCTCCCGCCGGCCCATCATGTTTAGAACTCGTGTCCCCCACACCCCTTACACTTCCCCCCGCCCCGTTCCCCACAGTTCTCGTCTCGACAATCTATTTCTCTTTTGGGTGATTTCCCAGGAGAGGTCAGTCAATCGGCGCTCATTAAAGCCTTAAAAATCTCATCACCTGCATCGTCGCCGCCTCCTGCTCCTCCTCCGCTCCTCGTGACGCCCCCGCAGCTTGACGCGGCGATCGGACACTGGCGCGTTTATCAGTGCAGCCGGGATCAGGGCTCCTCAAGGCTCCATCCGTTTTCTCCTCGTCGAATCTTAATCATTTTCCTCCTCTTAAGCCCGTCCAATGTTAACCCCCCCTACTCCCAATTCCACCCCCAAACATCCCTCACCTCCTCCTCCACTCCTATTATTCTAAAAGCCTATCAAGGCGTATTCCCAGTTGTCGTTAGATCTCCAAAGCTAAGCAGGCGTGAGGGTGAACAGTGACTCCGACTCGGATTTTATTATTTCAGCTGGCAGTGCCCCATCGAAACGAGCAGCTCCAGAACATCGTACTAACGGGACATTGCAGGGAGGGAATGTGGAAGCTAACGGCAGCAAAACCAACGACCAATTATTTACTTCGAGACGTGCTTTTCATGGGCGATCACGGCCCATCAGCAGATTGCTACGATAGGCTGCTGCGGAGTTGTGCTGAGTTGAGGGCAGCAGTGAGGGCAGTGCTGCAACGTCAATTGTTCCACTCAACCCGACTTGACCAGCGTGCTGAGGTGTGGCCGAAAAGCCCTCGCCACGCCACGCCAGGCAGTGGCTCGACAAGAAGGACCGTATAAGTGCATGTCCGACGAATCGCGTTGTAGGTAAACTCAGCCTCAAACGCGTACCTGGTGCGGTGCGTAAACACCGCCAGTCGGAAGACAAAGGCGGCCGGGTGCGGTGGTGGCCACCCACCCCCTCATTTTCCGTCCGGCCTTCATACGTGATCGCGAACAGCACTTGCCTCGACAGTCTGTTGAGAATATACGGGGGATCTTTGTCTTTGTGGTTACCATCACAAGTTCAGGTACAGCCGCCAGTGGCGCTCCCAGCTAGCGTGTTTATTAGCGATTGTAATAAATTAACAACTGAGATTTGTGCATTTCTTTAAAAATCTGAACGATGGTTTGTGATGCGCAATCGCTGTCTAACGTTGTGTGGCGGGCAACTGCCCCCCTCTGCCTCCAAGCCCCCAACACCGGCGCCCCCATCTCTGTGCTCATCGGTTACCTCGTGGCCGGGTGAATGTTGGAATAAACTGGCAGACGTGTTCTTGTGCAAGAACGTAGCATTATTGTTATCGTCAGTATTATTAATCCTGCTCATGCGGGTTCAGCAGTTCCACTGCCGGATTATATATTTTTTTTTCCGCCTGAGGACGACCGCTTGTGTGGCGATCGAAACGTCGTGATTTATTATAATTTTTCTACCTCCGTGACTTTACCGAAAGAACCAAAGAGTATGGATTCCTGCAGTCACGAAAGCTTCAAATCAAGATTAAATGTTATTTGTCAAGTGTTTTGGGGCTTCCATAATCGAGGTTTTTATTGGGTTAGATTGCATGAATATGTGTCGATAAACCTGGCAACACCCGACACAGCCAATTAGTAAGTTTCTCACGTAAACAAAACATGCCTATTAGTTACTAGTTTAGCAAACCGGTGTGTTCAAGAGTAAAACTCACAACATTGACAATTCGAGTAGCGTGACGTTTCGCCGGTAATTACAACCAGCCTCATCAGGCGACAGCCAGATTTGTAGAGAAATCCTCCTCCTGTTTCGGTATTAAATAGAGGGATTAGATGTGATGTTGTCACTTGTGAGCCGATCAGGTGCAAGGCCCAGAGAGGGCGAGGGGGGGGGGGGTAGTCATATAAATTTAGTATGGGAATCTATGATTGAGTTTTATTTGTTTTATGCTCCAATGTCATGATCATCATCGTCGTCAATCGTGATGATGTATCCACTGCTAGATGATGGCTTCCCTAAGCTGTCGCAATTCCTCACCGTCTCGCGATGCAGCGATGTATCCAGCTTCTGCGCACGAGTTTCATTTCATCGCTCCATCTCCCTCGTGGGCCCCACAACAATAATCGTGGAGTATAAAATAATCGTACCGTTTACAGCCCATTTTCAGTCCACTGCTGGATGAAAGCCTCCCCACGCAGTGTCGATCATGAGGGTTGTTTATGAGGGCACCTCACTATGGTCGGCGTGGGTTGATTAAGGAAGATTTGTACGGAGGGGTTAGGATTGCAGTCATCAGTTGTGGCCGGGAATCGAACTGATGTCCCCGGCTTCATATTGCAGTACGCTAATCATTGTGCCATAGCTCCTGGTCTCACATATACTAGTGTAGTGACATCGCTGGATGTCACTGTGCTGTGCCCTAGAGAGTCACGGCGTGCGGTGTAGCGACATCGCAGACACCACTATGGTGTGGGTGTAGTACCGGCCCTAGAGGGGCCCGGTGAGCGCTGATGGATAGCGTTGGGTGGCACCACGCGTGGCGTGCAGTGCCAGGCCCTACAGGATAGGGTGTAGGAGTGCCGGCCGTAAGAATGAAGTTACTAAAGGTCATGGTACTCTGGTTGACCCGAGAGGACACGTGACCGGCAAAGTCTACAAAGGGGCCCCAAGCGGGGGCTAGGGGTGGTCACGTGGTTAGCATCTAGATCCTTCCAGAGGATTCTGGAAGATGGTCGTGGCCAGGGGCGGAGCCAGCCACGCCGCAGAGAATATTATCCGGGTCCCCCAGAGGGGCCGGAGTTGTTGTTCATCCTGAAGAAACCTTCGTCCAACGTTCTACGTCCTGCAGAGTCTCCAACACGTGGACCTGGACCCGAGCTGTGGTCCGGTCCGTAGTAGCTAGTTACGTTGTAATTAGTGTAGTTAGCCTGGTGGTCACCACCTGGTTAACTACACCAGTTACGTTGTAATTAGTGTAGTTAGCCTAGTGGTCACCACCTGGTTAACTACACCAGTTACGTTGTAATTAGTGTAGCTAGCCTGGTGGTGACCAACTGGTTAACTACACCAGTCACGTGGTAATTAGTGTAGTTAGCCTGGTGGTCACCACCTGGTTAACTACACCAGTTACGTTGTAATTAGTGTAGTTAGCCTGGTGGTCACCACCTGGTTAACTACACCAGTTACGTTATAATTAGTGTAGTTAGCCTGGTGGTCACCACCATAGGTTGTTATTCTGTTGAGGGGCAGTTACCCCGTGTGTTGGTTTCAAATAAATGTGTTGCCTCCAAGAGTACGTCTGCGACTCAGTTGAACTCACTACAATAGTAATAATAATTATATTTATGAAGATCTTATCGAGTTTGAATACTCTTTCAGCGGATGGTCCTGCATCGGAATGTGTTCTGCATTCCAAACACTCTAGCACCAACATCACCATCATCTTTACCACCACCATCATCACCACCACCACCATCAACAATATAATCAACTTTACCATCATCATCAATATCTTTCATCAGCAATATATTTCACCGCAGTACCTGGAGATACCTCACCATGCATGCCAGGCGATAATACTAAAGTGATCGCGATCCGACTTGCTGTGCTGCCATCTCCTGCCCACCACACAGCAGCGAGGTGGGGTGGAGTTGGATTCAGAGTTTCGGAAATTGCTGATTGATCCACCAACCCTTTCCTCCTCCTTTTTAACATCTCGGTGGCAAGATGTTAACTATCTCGCCTGGTATACAGCAGTGCGTGGGTTTGATCCATACCCTGACGCCTGTAAATTTGGAGTTTGCGTGTCTCTCTCCCCGTGGTCGCGTGGATTTATCTCCGGCTCCGTTTTTCCCCTCCACATTTAGAATCAACAGGCGTTTAGAGTATTTGGCTGCAAAACAGTTCCACGTGATAAGCCACTTCGTTGAGCTATCATCTGTGATAGCCAGTTCGCTTCTGAAAAAGAGCTGCAAAAGCTGGTAAAATAAAAACAAAAGAGTTTAGTTTGATCGTTGAAACAACGCTGGAACGCAGTCGTGCGCCAACCGTCGATGGATTCGTTGAACCTGTGCCCCGCTGTGTGAGCGCTCTCTCTCTGTGTCTCGTGTTTGTTGATCGTTCGATGTTGTCTCCTCTCCACGGCAACGACGATCGTTAGAATTCCGCGTCGCGATCGCCGAGCGCTGCGCACGCGTGGAAAGCTTCCGGGCAGACGTGGACGGTTTCAAGGCGTGCGGCTTGTTGGTAATTTGCACGCGCCGTGTTATGACTTTGGCACACGGTGGTTTACTCTCGAGCGATTCAGAGGTCACGGGGCCTTGCGAGTTTGTCACACTGGAGACTAACTGTTACCTATCCACAGCACCACTTTCACCACCACCATCATCATCATCATTCATCATCAGCATCATACATCCTCTATTTGTCATCTGCATCACTATTTTTTTAACTTTTTGATTTATATTGTTTACCAGGTAAGAGCCACTGAGCTATGTAGCCCTTTTCAGAACCGACCTGGTCATAAATGATAGCTCAACAAAGTGGCTTATCACGTGGAACAGAGCAGCCAAATACTCGAAACGCACGTTTCTAAATGTGGAGGGGAAAACCGGAGGACCCGGAGAAAAATCCACTCAACCACAACTTGAACACGTCAACTCCAAATATACAGGCGTCAGGGTCGGAATCGAACCCACGGACTCCTGCATACCAGGCGAGGCAGATAACATATCGCCACCACTGCCACCATCGTCACCACGACCATCGCTATCTCGACTATCACCACCGCCGTCATACAACGTCGTCATCACCACTGCCACGATGTTGCAATCATCATCATCATCATCACCACCACCTTTATCTTCGTTTGCCATCACTACCAAAACTATGCCTACCATCATTATTCAACAATGGATGTGTTTTACATTGTGGTGAAAATAGCGGCATCTAGTGGTTGCAGGGGGGTCACGTGAACCCATTGCATACTCGATATCTAGTGGTTGCAGGGGGGTCACGTGAACCCATTGCATACTCGATATACATATCGAAAACATACCTTATTGCACAGGCGCTCACATTGATGGGTCTTGGCCCAGCGAAGGAGAGATGATGGCTGATGATAACGAGCTTAGGGAATCGATATTAAATCATGTATGAATCGTTACACCTGCTTCTTCCCGTAACACAGAGCAGAGGTCATCCCACTGATAATTATATTGCTGTTGTTTGCCCAGTTGAACCTCACCGTGTCTCAAGACACATTTTTTAGGAGGATCATGTGACGTTGAAACGTTTGGCAGATTTCACCGGAGGAACCGGGATGTGAACCCCACCACGTGCACGAACGCACAGAGAAAACTCCGCACAGATAGAATCAACAATCTGGTGCTGTACTGGCCGTCTAGAGGGCCTCCCGTCATAGGAATGCGGAAATTCCACAGCCTGGCTCAGGGTCACCAACAGAGACGATCACCACTGCATCACTGCTCCCACGAAGGCCCGAACACGGGTCCTGAGAGGGTGGGTGGCCAGCACCTCGCCTGGCCAACGTCAGTGGCGAGTGATATCTAAAAAAAAAACTAAAGCTATTTTTTATATTACCAGTTAAGGCCCAAAAAGCAGAAGCGACCTGGCCACAAATGATAGCTCAACGAAGTGCCTTATCACGTGGACATTTATAGCAGCCAAACGCGTGTTGATTCTGAATGTGGAGGGAAAACCCTTAGGGCCCGGATAAAAATCCACACGACCACGTGGAGAAGAACACGCAAACTCCAAATATACAGGCGTCAGTGTCGGCATCGAACCCACGACTTTGCATATCAGGCGAGATAGATAACATCTCACCACCGTGGTGACCTTGAACCAGTCCTGCCCTCCCACTCCCCTGACCCTCCTATCCCCCTCCCCCTCACCAATCCGCACTGACCAGCGTGGTGAAGCATGGTCAAACGCACGTGACCGACGCGGCGTGGAGACGTGGATCGAAAATTGGTAAATAATTTATTTTATATTCTTGGTTCTTTCGGTAAAGTCACGTAGAAGGGAAACTATAAAATGATAAAAAATATAAAACAATAAAATTCTCACGACGTTTCGACTGCAACACAAGCATTCATCATCAGGTGTGAAAACCACAGCAAGAAAGTTTGAAAAAAGTGGCGGTTTGCAAAAAATAAACGCCACTTTTTTCAAACTTTCTTGCTGTGGCTTTCACACCTGATCTTGATTGCTTGTGTTGCAGTCGAAACGTCGCGAGAATATTATTGTTTTATATTTTTATCATTTTATTGTTTCCCTTCTACGTGACTTTACCGAAAGAACCAAGCATATGAATCCCTGCAGTCACGAAAGTTTTAAATCAAAATTTAATTTATATTAGTTCATTCGGAACGCGGGGTCAGTGAAAACTTGCCGCGCTATACGAATATCGTTGCAAACCTACGTGGAAAGCCAAGCACACAGCTGGCGGACTGTGTGTGTGTGTATATGTGTGTGCATAGGTGCTCATGTGGAGCGGTAGTGGAGCGGTTAGCGCGCTGCGCTACGAACCTGGCGACCCGGGTTCGATTCCCGCTCGCGGCCAACACCAATGACGATTATCTGAACCGGTCCTGGGCCTGCCCTCGGTCGACTCAGCCTCAAATGAGTACCTGGTGCGGTGTCAACATCGCTACTAGGGAGACAAAGGCGGCCTGGCGTGGTGTTGGCCACCCACTCCCTCATGTGTCGTGCCGGCCTATATAGGTGCTCGCTAACAGCACTTGCCCCTACAGTCTATTAAGGCTATACGGGGGATCTTTGTGTTTTTGTGCGCATAGGTGCTTGCTGCATGGAGCTGCAGTGTAGCGGTTAGCGCGCATACAAAACTCGAAATATACAGCAGGCGTCAGAGTCGGGATCAAACTCACGACCTTCTGTATACCACGCGAGGTAGTTAACATCTCGCCACCGGCCGTGTGTGTTACCCCCGTCAGCAAACGAATTGACCCTAACCCTGTTGTTGTCAAGCATTGTCAATAACACCTCCACGACCGACATAACCTTCACACAACCCTGTATTGACAAACCGCTGTAAATTATCATCATCATCATCATCTTTATTGCACATTGTTACGTACGTGCTGTCGGGGATCGAATTATGCTCATACAGCGCTCCCGGGGTCGCAGTTGGCCCCGAATGCACGTCGCTGCCTGCCCAGTCGGTAGTGCCTCAATTACAGCCCGCGCACTATCCTCGCATAGCCACGTGGCAAGTGGCAGATGGATGACATATTCGTCCGTCTGTATATCTGCGCGTGTGTCTCTTTGTGCACAGTGTGTTTAGTTTCGCGGATAGCGCGCTGCACTAAGAACCCGGTGACCCGATATCGATTCCCACCAACGCCAGCGACTATTATCTGAACCGTTCCTGGGCCTCCCCTAGGTGGACTCAGCCTCGCATGCGTACCTGGTGCGATGTGTAAACATCGCCACTGGGGGAGACAAAGGCGACCGGGCCTGGTGCTGGTCACCCACCCCCTCGTGTACCACACCGGCGTTCAAAGGTGCTCGCTAGCAGCACTTGCCCCCAACATCTCTTGGAGCTATCAGTGTCTTATCTCTTCGTGGGAGCGGTGGTCCATTCCGGGTTCGCACGCTGCGCTACGAACCCAGCGGCCCGAGTTCGATTCCCGCTCACGGCCAACACCAGTTGCGGTGTGTAAACCAGTTGCGGTGTGTAAACATCACCACTGATGAGAAAAAGTCGGTCGGTCGTGTTGCTGGCCATCCACCCCCTCGTGTGTCATGACGGTGCTCGCTTACAGGGTTACCCCAACAGTCTGTTAAGACTACACGGGGGATCTTTGTATTCTTTCTGTCTACGGGCGGTTCTTTGTGTGCTTGGTGGTCCGTAGGCTGGTCTGTCTGTCTGATTGCCTGCCTGTTTGAGTGTCAGTTATTCTGTCTACCTGCATGTCGCTGTCCGTCTGTGCCCTCTCTAAGTCTATGTCTGTCTCCGGCACGTGTTTGTCTGCAGGGTAATCTGTTTGCTGCATGTCTACCGGCCTGCTGGTTCTCTCTCTCAGTCTACATGCATGTCATTGTTTGCATGACGGAGGGAAGCAAAGTACCCGAATAGAAAGGACCACGCTTTCAAGGAGATGACACGATACGACCTACTTGCTGTGCTGTAATCTCTTGGTCATCATCTCGTAGCCCAGTGGGCTTTTTGGAATTTCACAAATAGTTACGCGATCCACCATCCCTGAGCTCCAAAACACTGGGTCAGTCACAGGCGTGAGCTACCACGCCGAGCTCCGATAACGACGATGATGATGATGATGGTGGTGGCGATGATGGTGACCATGATGATGATGGGATCCGTTACTGGAATAATATTGCAGGAGTGGGAGAGAGAATGGAGTTCTAAGCGCCTCCGCAAGACGAACACACACGGCGTGCGTGAGCGCGTACTCACTCACTCACTCATGCGCGGCTTCCCAATTAGAAGCACAGGATACGACGCTCGAGATATTCAAATCGAGACCATCTCTTCTCGTTATCGCGTCTGGCCTCATAAGCGCATTCATATGAAAACAACAACAACAAACAAGGACGAATAACCATGGATGTGCATGGGCTCTGTAACTCTTTTCAACACGCGTTTGTCCTCGGAAGTGTTTTTTTGTGTGTTTTTTTAGAACGTACGCAGGTTAAAGATGTCACACTACATGGTCAGGACGTGTCGCTGGAAGGGAGGATGCCCAATGGTCGAGAATGAAGACGGAGCGCCAAGGATTCCATGACCAACATTAACCATAATCAAGGGTGTTTTGGGTCAGATCTAGGAAATATAAATGCGTCGCTAAACGTGCCGCCAACCTACTCAGCCAATTAGTGAGTTTTGTTACGTAAATAAAACGCGCCAGTTAGTTACTGGATAATCGTCAGATGAAGCTGGTTGAAATCACCAGCGAAACGTCGTACACGAATTGTACATGTTGTGTGTTTGCTCTCCAGCACACCGGTGTGCTGAAGTAGTAACTAATTGCCACGTGTTTTTTTTTGTTACGTGGCAAAACCTCACTAATTGGCTGTCAGGTGGTTGCGGGATAAACGACGCATTTATATTTACACGATCTAACCCAGAAAAAAAAAACCACACCTTCATTATGCAAAGACACGAGCGGCAGCCGAGGGATGGAACTCATCCGAGAGCACGTGCAGCGAGGCCGGACCTTCCGGAGGCGGCTCGGCACCGCAAGGCAGGGCTAGGATATAGCCGGCCTTTATTCAGCGAATGCTTTTACGCGTGACGTTTACACAGTCAGAGCACCAGATACACAAAGGTACACGACAAAAATAACGTCATATAGACACGCGTGTGTCGATGTTATGTGTGAGTGGACGTTAGCCCCGTGTTTCGGATCAGTTTCAGTTTATTTTGAAGTCCCCTGTGAGCTCAGAAGCTCTTGAATCGGGTTTCATCAACAGAAGCATCGGTTCCCTGGCAAGTAGCCACAGAGCCATGTGACAGCCTTCTCCTCCCCCCTCCTCCATCACGTGCAGGGCAATAACCAGCACGGCCCCGGCACGCCCTGACGCACTTCACAGCCCAAGACGATGTGCACCCCCATGAAAGCCCATTTCTTTTACGTCTCCGTGGAGGATCCCATTTGTAACGTGCAATTTTATCGAAGGACCGTGTGTTGTCTTGGTGTGGTCTGGAACTGTTTTTGTTGCTGTTTTGCTTCTTTGGCCAAGCTTGCATTTAGTATTGAATAATTCGGTAGAAATCTATGCATTTGTGCAATTTGTAGGTATGATTTTACGTGTTTCTCGTGGGTTACTTTTAGTGACTTGCTTATCTGTTCTCTACTTTGCACTCCTATCGTGTTTTTTTCTTCCGTTTTTGCAGCTTCCTGAGCCGCCCCTTACTGGACATCTGCGGAAAAGAGCTCCGTCGATCATGGGATTCCTCCTCCAGTCTCAATAACGATTCCACTTCTGAAATTAAGTGGGGAAATCTCGCACACCCAGCACACAATTCTTCCAATGCTCGAGGGAGTCACTCTCATCTTGACGATTGGGTTTCAGTCTCGTGATTTCCATCCGACGCTTTATTACAGTTCCCAGAAGTTTTCAACTAAACTAAACTCAAATATTTAAAAGTTTATCAGGAATGGCCCACTGAGCTATGCGGCTCTTTTTTTAGAAGCGAGTGGCCACAAATGATATATTAACGGAGTGGCTTTCACGTGGAAATGTTTTTGCAGCCAAATAATCCCAACGCATGTTTCTAAATGTGAAAGGAAAAACTGGAAGACCCGGATAAATATCCACGCAACCACGGGGAGACCGTGCACACAACAAATATTACGGATGTCAGCGTCGGGATCGAACCCAACACCTGTATATCAGGCGAGGTAGTTAAGATGTCGCCACCACAACACCCCATTCCGTGTTCCATGTTCCGAGTCCGTGTTTGGTGGCAACGGAGACGGATCCACGATTTTATACGATTTTTTATTTTAGTTTTGTTTTTGTCTGCAGAGATTTGGCAAAAAAATAAATCCGACGAAAGATCGGAATGATAGTCTCAGTGTCTGTCGTGATGGTGAGGATGGCAATCTCAGTGTCTATCGTGATGGTGAGGATGGCAGTCTCAGTGTCTATCGTGATGGTGAGGATGGCAGTCTCAGTGTCTGTCGTGATGGTGAGGATGGCAGTCTCAGTGTCTGTCGTGATGGTGAGGATGGCAGTCTCAGTGTCTGTCGTGA
Source organism: Petromyzon marinus (assembly GCF_048934315.1). NCBI lineage: Eukaryota > Metazoa > Chordata > Hyperoartia > Petromyzontiformes > Petromyzontidae > Petromyzon > Petromyzon marinus. The sequence continues at coordinate 4,873,423 of NC_133668.1, forward strand.
TGGTGAGGATGGCAGTCTCAGTGTCTGTAGTGATGGTGAGGATGGGAGTCTCAGTGTCTATCGTGATGGTGAGGATGGCAGTCTCAGTGTCTATCGTGATGGTGAGGATGGCAGTCTCAGTGTCTATCGTGATGGTGAGGATGGCAGTCTCAGTGTCTGTCGTGATGGTGAGGATGGCAGCCTCAGTGTCTATCGTGAGGATGGCAGTCTCAGTGTCTATCGTGATGGTGAGGATGGCAGTCTCAGTGTCTATCGTGATGGTGAGGATGGCAGTCTCAGTGTCTATCGTGAGGATGGCAGTCTCAGTGTCTGTAGTGATGGTGAGGATGGCAGCCTCAGTGTCTATCGTGATGGTGCGGATGGCAGTCTCAGTGTCTGTCGTGATGGTGAGGATGGCAGCCTCAGTGTCTATCGTGAGGATGCTAACTTTGGGCCACGATCCACTCCTCCTATCGATGCGCGAGGGAGATACAGAGCGCATGTCGTGCGCACAGAGCGCACGGCGGGTTTCGTTATTTTCCCCGTGACCCTGCTCGTCACTATGGCGCTCTCCTGCTCGTTACGAGAGCGTCACGCCGTGATGGGCGCCTCGTGTGTCTCGTGCTGTTGGAGACACACACGAGGGGGGGTGAGGGGTGATGGGGCACAATCCGCTCACACCTCCCGCCCGCCCGCCGTCCCTCAGCCAAAAATGCAAATGGCAGATGTAAGCTGTATTCATGCACCTATTTTTGAAGATATTTTTCACGAATGTGACGTTGCAATGTAGTAACAAAGTCTCGCTCCGCACATTTAACTCTCGGTGCGCTCATATTATGTAAAGATAAATGCGCAGCCTTGCAACTGGTTGAAAGGCCTCCACGAGAGGGCATTTGGACCACGCTTACAAGTTGGCCATGCATCTTGGAGGAGGTTGGCAAACCCGCACTTTTACCCCACCACGCACGACTTGCCAAAGGACGATCTTTGCGGCTTGCCCAATTTATGTTGCCGCGTGGATGGAGGCGGTATGATTTAAGAACCTTGCACCCTTCCCCGGCGTTTTCACCTCCCCACCTCATCCCTGGCTTGCCCTTAGCGTGCTGCATATTATTCTCCTTACCTCCCTGTCTCCCCTACCCATTTAAATCTTCATCTCCCCCCCCCCCCCCTTGACACGAGGTTCCACTTGTTGTCTGGTGCAGCGCGGGATTCCATTTTCTCCATCTTTCCTCCCCTTTTCATGTGGTTCTGCCGCGCCAGAATGAATGCCCCGGGGACTATTTCAGTTTCCCTCTTGATGTTGTTGTTGTTGTTCTTGGAACTTTATTGGTGTGGTAATGCTGGGTCTCACATGTTGTCGAAAATAAATAAGTAAAACAATATTCCTTACACCAATTTTTTGGGTTACCAAATGCCGAGCATTGCCACACAGCTTCATATTGTGCATATGAATAACAGTTTAACACGTGGGCTTTCGCGACCAAAATCATCCATAATAGAGGTTTTTGGGTTAGATCGTGTAAATATATAAATGTGTCGTCAAAACCCGCCACCACCCCACACAGACAACTAGTAAGGGTTGTCACGTAAACAGAACCTGGCCAATTCGTCACGAGTACAGCCACACCGATGTGTTGGAGAGGCAAGCCAGAACATTTACAAACTGTGTACGACGTTTCGCCAGTAATTACAACTAGCTTCATCAGGTGACAGCCAGATTTGTGGTGACCACGCTTCTGCGCTCTTGCACAATGTGGGGGGGGGGGGGGGGATTACTTAAGAAACGTACATTATGCATGTGCATTATGCGAGCCCTTTGAACATGTCCTTCCTGTCTATTGTGTTTATTAAAATAGCCCTACCAACGGTAATCCCTACTGAAGCATGCTGCCCTTTGTAGGCATGCATTTAAATAATGTGTTATTTGATGATTCGCTTCCACGCAGCACTAAGACGGTAGCTATCCGAACGGTTAAAGTTACTTTGATTTCTTTAAATTTCGATAGATTATCTAATTAGTCTTGGCCAGTAGTATGTAGTTTTGCACAAAACTTAAACATTATCAAAATCTATTGAGTGCCCTTGTTGGCACGCGTGTTCTGCGACCGCTGACAGTTGTATTTGGGAGAATTTAATATTTCTCTGATGTTATTTTAGTCTCGTGCTGATCATTAGTCCTGTTTGCCCAACATAACATTTACCACACGTGCAGTTAATCCTGTACACACCTTCTGTTGATAGCTTCGGTAATACATCTTTTGTACCAGATATTAATTTCTGTATTTCATGTACCGTGACAAATCTGACTCGGATGTTTTGTTTTTCCAAACATCTGGCTAGTTTATCAGTTACTCCCGCAATGTACGGTATTTTGATCGTTTTAATTACTTGGACGGTTTCAATGCTCTTGTTACTTGATTTGATTTTGGTATTCAATGCCCTGTCGATTTGTGCATCATTGTAACCGTTCATTTGCAGCGCTTCTTTAACATGTTGAATTTCACTTCTCAGACTGTCACCATCTGACACTTTCTTAGCTCGATGGAATGCGCGTCTTGATAAGAGCAGATTTTCTGTGCGGGGTGATGGTGTGACTCTGCATTCAGAGAGGTTGTTACCGCAGGACCCATTCGCATAACGCACGTCACTGGCGTTACCGTCATTAGCAATACCCGCCTGCATTGATAACAAATAACAATAGCCTCAATGCACAGCGATTCGTAAACACGCGTACACAAGGCACACACTCTCGAGCAGAGCACGGCTCGGCTTCTGTTCGTCGTGGAAACGTGGCACAGTTTTGAGTACTAATCACCAATCACGCCTTGAACCGTGGGGGAGGTGATGGAAGTCCCTTGATTCTCAATTTCATATCCAGTTCTGGCTCTCGCCTGATGAAGATGGTTGTAATTACCAGCAAAACGTCGAAACTCGAATTTTAAATGTTTTTTTGGGTTTACTCTCCAACATACCGGTGTGCTGAACTGGTAACTAATTGGCACGTTTCGTTTTAGTGATAAACCTTACTGATTGGTTTCGTTGGGTGGTGGGGGGTTGAACGAAACACCCAAACAAAACCTCTATTACGGATATTAAGGATGTATGCAGCCCCTTGATATCGACAACCCGTGTATCATCCATCCTGTGGCCTTGCATGCTGTTGGGGAAAATGTTTTTTTTTAGCGAGCGCCTATTAAGGCCCGTGTGGTGCACGAGAGGGTGGGGTGGCGAGAAACGAAGAGGGTAAGGTCGTCTTTGTCTCTGATGTTTACACGCTGCAAGAGGGTACTCGTTTAAGGTTGGGTAGATCTACGGGAAGCCACCTGCATCGAACCTAGGACAGTCTCTGAAACAGTACCACTTGCCTCTGATGGTCAACCGTGGCCAGGAATAGAGTTCAGGTCCAGTGGCGTTACTACGTTGTCAGCCCAGCGGTGCGACGATCGGTCAGGTGGAGCCCCGAATACTGCTCTAATTAAATTACACTGAAACGTGGAACGTCAATGGAAGTATTTTGATAAAACAAAATAAACTGTTGTTGAAAACACATCTCATGGTGGTCGTCAAGGGGGGGGAGGGGGGCATTTAACTGACCCGGGGCAAGAATTTGTTACCGAGCAACTTTTAAAGGCTGGTACGACTCACGAGCGGGTGAGTGGCCAGCACCACCACTGGCCGTCTTTATCTCCCCAATTGTGGTGTTTACACACCGCACCAGGTACAGTATTAATTTCAGGCTGAGTCGACCTAGGGGCAGGCTCAGCACGGGTTTAGATAATCGTCGCTGGTCTCGTGACCGGTAATGTATGGTTCAGTTCGCCGCGTTCGTAGCGTAACCACGCGAACCACTGCGCCACCGCTCCACATGGGCAACACAACAACCGCATCGCGAGCCACTCGCCAGTAAAGTGGCGGCGACGTCACCGTGTCTTCGGTGCCCAGGCTGCACTTTGAATCCACGTGTGGCGGTGGCTGGCGACAGCTCGCTGGTATGAGATCATTGAAAAGACCCCAGGTGTTTTGGGTTAACCGAGGCTGGCGGACTGACAGACACACGTGTGCCATCGCTAGCGTGGTGGGAGGGAGGAGGGGGGGCTTGAGGATTGTTTTATGGAGTTCTAGGTATTGATTTAAGATTGCTTTACGAGTTCTTGCCAGAGCCATCTGGCATTCTCGACTCTGTTCAAGAGCAAGACGGCGCGAGTCTCGGCCGTGGCTAGACCCAGCTGCCTAACGACTTCGGCATAACTCCGTGGGAGGAGGAGGATGAGGAGGAGGAGGAGAGAGGTGGCTCGGAGAGAGGTCTGAGCGCGGAGCCGGCACCCGATGAGATCCAGGGTTGGACTCTTGGTTTCAGATGCCGACCTGCGATGAAACCAGCTTCTTAAGCGCAGTGAGTTGATGGTCTCAGTCCGGTCACCAATAACTGCACAGAAATTCCACGACACTAAATTTGGCTTTGCACTTGATTTGGTTACATTCCAGCCGAAGTGTGGCCCCATAGTATTTATATATGGAGTTACTTGCAAACGTTTCGTTCGAAGATCTTAAACACTAAACATGATTTTATTTTTTATTTTAATAGGTATGGCCAACTGAGCTGTATAGCTCTTTTTTCAGAAGCAGCCTGGCCACAAATTATGGCTCAACGAAGTGGCTTTTCGGGATATGTATAGCACAAAAATACTCAAAACGTATGTTTCTAAATGTGGAGGGAAAACCCGGAGGACCCGCAGAAAAATGCACGCGACAACGGAGAGAAGCATGCAAAGTCTAAATATACAGGCATCTAACCCATGGGCCTCCTGTACACCAGGCGAGGGAGTTAGCATCTCGCCACCGCGGCGTCCTTCTGCAATATCTACTTCCGCGCAACGTTTTTCAACACGAGCCGAATAAATGATGAATCGCGTGACGTGACGCCGATAGCGGACACAATTGTAGAGCAACCAAGAAGTGCGCAAAGAAGCGTTGTGAGATGCACGATCGGTAATGCATTGAGAGACAGAAAGAGGAACACGTCGGTCAGAGAGCATACCGAGGTTGATGACATCATGCACACTGTTAATAAAAGTGAGTGCGGGGCTCGGGCAGGACGCGTCGCTTCAATGGACGATGGAGGATAGCCAAGGAGTAGTACACGTCCAAGAGTACGTCGACTTGGGAGATGGAGCGATTCAATCAAGGTGCAGGTAAACATGATCGTGAGAGTGAGCGGCGACGGCGGCTTGGGGAGATCTTCATCCAGCAGTAGATTGATCATGGCTGATGATGATCATGAAATAGTAATTTAAAAAATATATGTAAACATCTATTGAAGGACGCTCTCCGCTTGAAGCAACATTTGTTTGCAATTTATTGCATCGACAGCCCATAGCTCTTCGAGGGTCGGTAAAATAGGGTACCACGTTGCAGTGATCCAGCAGTGGTTGCCCTCTGGAGTGGCTGACTCCCGCTTTGTAACAGCGTCGATTTTGAAACCTCGCCGAGGCACTCCAATGCTGGCATCCGTAACTCCCCTTATATCCAACTTTCTCCTCCACAACCCGCGTGCGTTCCACGGACGAGTTGAAAAGTGCAAGAAAATTAAATTTTCAGACACGCTTCAAATGAGCCATGCATAATGGGAACAAGCGACACTTCTCAGTGTGTGTGTGTAAGTGCATCCACGCAGACACTCCGCGAGCTCTCTGCTGAGCTCGTGAATATGCCACGCACGGTGTTGCTTTCGTCAGCGTCTTTATTTTTTAGCGAGGGTATATTTTTCATTAATTTTTATTCAACGAAGGGAAAAACAAACGTGGCACGCCAATTGTTCAACGGTGCCAATGACTCCACCCAGGAAAGCCTCGCCGAGTCTCGTGACTCAATTTCAGGCTGTGTCCTGCCACATTGTTCACGATTGACCAATCACCATTGACGAGTGTTTGGCTTCGTGCCCGGGGGGGGGTAGGCGGAATTACCAAGGACCTGGAAAAAATCTTCAGGCGATGGATTTCGTGAGCGGCTCGTGGCCGAGGGGAGTGATAGCGCCGCGTAGCTTCAAGGGTACATCGTGAACGTCACCACGGTGGGCCATGGTGAGCGCTGAGTGCTAAGCTTCATTCTCTCGTGTTTTGAACAACAAAAATCTAACCTTATTGTGTCCACAACAAGTGCAATAATCACAACAAAGTCCTAATCTACAGCTCTTTTCTTACTCGATCTAATGCTGCAACCGGTGAAGGCCTCCCCCCCCACGCCATGGCGATCGCGTGGGGGTTGTTTGACCATACTTCACCACGCTGCTCAGTGCAAGGTCGGATGGAGAGAAGGGGAGGGTGTGTGGCAGCTGTCGCTCGCCACCGCTAGTGTTAGCAGAGCATTGCGGGAAGACGTTTAAAACTCTCCGCGTTTTGGTGGTGGTGACGGTGGCTGGTGGCTGTCTGTGAGCCCCCACCACCGTGCGAGGACGCCGTGACGAATGCGCGCGCAATGCGTTAGTGGCAGACGGAGGCGTCGCGCGTTAACACGCGCGCCCAGAGTGAGCAGGGGGGCGAGATTTATCGCGCCGCTCGCTCAATTATTCAACCCCGGTTCGGATTATTACGGACGGATGATGGATTATTTTGTTTGATGGGAGTGGTGCGGCGAGAGAGGGGAGCTGTGTGGAATGTGGGCTGTGTGGTTCCTCCGCCTGGACGTCGGTGTTCGACGAGGGCCGCTCCACGCCGCGAGTCGCGGAGGGTTATTTGACCAAAGTTTTGCACGGAGCGGGGAGTGCGTGCTGCTGAAGGTGCGGGGTGGGGGTCAGCAATGTAGCGGAGCGGTGGTGCAGCTGTTAGCGCGCTGCGTTACGAAGATGAGCGAGGCAAATGAGCGAACCTTTAGAGTTGCCCGTGATATGTGGAACTAGAGGCCCGGTACTGGGCCTCCTATAGGTTGACTCAGCCTCAAGTGAGTACGTCACTGGGGAGATAAAGGCGGTCTGGCGTAATTGCTGGTCACCCACCCCCACTTGTGCCGAGCAGGCCTTAACAGGTGCTCGCTAACAACACTTCTCTTTATAGTCTGTTAAGGTTATGCGGGGCATCTTTGTCTTTGGAGCAGCATAGCCATTGGAGCATATAATTACTGTACAGCACTACCATGGATTTGTCGACACGTCCCTTTGCTGCCCATCACGTACTCAGAGCCTATACCAATCTCATGTGAATGGCTGTAGCCAATCCAAGGACCATCACGCCTCAACTCTGCTTAGCTTCGGAAATCTGACGAGATAGGGCACATTCCGAGGGATTTGCTCATAGGCTTGAACCTCCTCTTAAAGATACATTTTTGGCTTTACCCCAAATATCCACGAGCCGCTTACGAAAATCCCTGGGCTATGGAAGAGTAAAAAAAAAGAAACCCTTACCCTGCCCAGACCAGCGTGTGCGCGCGTGAACGCTGTGACTAAATGTGGCAATATTGCACCGCTTTCGCTCTCTCTGCGGGGCCATGTCCTCTATCCGCGAACTGCTGCCACGTCGCTTGACATTGCCCAAGCTCTGCTCTGTCGTGGCAGCTGCAGACGATCGTAAAAAAACAACAAACCCATTTCGGCTCCTCGCCAACCCGAAGATTCCTTCCTGCTGCCTCTCTCCCATTCTCCCAGAGGGAAAGTGATCAAAGCGACATCTCCGGAGACACTGCAATGCCCTCCGCGTGCCTCTCGACGCGTCCATCAACACGGTGGCTTCATTTGTCACTCGATACTTTCCCTACTCCCAAGGCTGTCTCCGAGTATGTATTGTCGGCGTAAGGCACTACAACTAGAGTACAAGGTGCGCACATCCATAATGAGCCTCATGAGCCTGATACATAACCTGATGATAGCGCAGTATCGAGAGGACTGAGGCGAGATGGATGATGCGTGCCATGATAATTCACCCGAGTATCGTTTCCGGACTGTTCCAGACTGTCTCGGCCTTAATGAGGCACACACAAGCGTCTGCGACAATAGGGCAGCGCGATGTGACCTTTCTGCCCTTTCTGTCCCTTGCTTTGCACTGCACTGCAAGGTCGCCCACGACTGCTGTGGTCAAACCAGCCCCGAACCCCACATTACTCATCGGTACCGTGGAGGGTGGCAACTTATGACACGGATTTTCTTGCGGCATTTTACCTGCAAGTCGCAAATATATACGAAAGCAAGGTCAACGTGTTGGATTTCCGTGACAAAACGGTCATGACATGGGTGCCATGGTATATTTGATAGAGGATAACGTTTATAAAGGAAAAACAGTGAATGTGGTGAAACATCTATGGAACTAAATTTTGATTTAAAGCTTTCGTGACTGCAGGGATTCATATTCTTGGTTCTTTCGGTAAAGTCACGTAGAAGGGAAACAATAAAATAATAAAAATATAAAACAATAAAATTCTCACGACGTTTCGACTGCAACACAAGCAATCATCATCATCAGGTGTGGTTTTCACAGCTGATGATGATTGCTCGTGTTGCAGTCGAAACGTCGTGAGAATTTTATTGTTTTATATTTTTATTATTTTATTATTTCCCTTCTACGTGACTTTACCGAAAGAACCAAGAATATCTATGGAACTTTTTGTTTTACAGGTATGAAAATGATTAAAAACGAAGAATAAAGCTTTACCCTTTCTGAGAATCAAACGGGTGTTCAGATGCAATCTACGGAGACAATTAAACCCGATACGGAGAGTGTAGGAACGATACCGCATCGACGCTGAAGATTCAGCACCTGTGGTGGACGCTGACGTCATTTGTCGTCCCAGGTGGTACCGACTCCCGGGCACAAGGCTTCCTCTCATTGTTCCGCGATTGTCACTATATATATAAAAGTAGCGTATTTTATTTATTATTCTGTGAATGTGTTGCGGCCTCGAGCGGCTGCTGAGGTCTCGTGGCCTCGACGAAGAACACGAATAGGGTAAATAATTAATCTACGATTACAGGAGCGTGATTCGGATGCCCGTGCCGTGAGGTTTGTTGCAATCGCCGGATCGATGCGGCTGCTGGGGCGCAGAGAAGCCGCGTCCATCGTGACCCCACGCGGCCCTTGAGCGCACGGCTCTGAGTAGAACCGGCGGTGACCCGAGGTGACCCGGGCTCTGAGCCCCGACTGACAATGCCGCGCTCTGCGATGCATTGCTAACCGGCACGACCACTCTCATTCACTACCTTGTACTACCACGAACTACTCAGCTCCACTACCACTTTCATTCACTACCTTGCAGTACCACGTACTACTCACCTGCACGACCACTCTCATTCACTACCTTGTACTACCATGCACTACTCACCTGCACTACCACTCTCATTTACTACCTTGTACTACCACGAACTACTCACCTGCACTACCACTCTCATTCACTACCTTGTACTACCACGTACTACGAACTGACACTACCACTTTCATTCACTACCCTGGACTACCACGCACTACTCACCTGCACTACCACTCTCATTCACTACCTTGTACTACTCACCGACACTACGACTCGCATTCACTACCCTACACTACCACGTACCACTCACCTGCACCATCAATCTCATTGACTGTCCTGCACTACCCGTTTCAAGGAAGATCGATGCATTTACATTGTGGTGAACGTAGCGGCCACTAGTGACTGTGGGAGTCACTTTAACCCATTATGTGTGAACGTAAATCAGATCGTTTGCTTCGCACGCGATTCCATCCGTGAATGGTGAATGGTGACCGTCTGAATCGGCATTCGTCGACAGCTCCACACAACGCGACGATCCCACTCTCAGGTGAGCTGGCGTTCCACTGTCGATTCGTGTAAATGAAAACAAATGACACACAACGGATCGGCAACGATAAGCGCCAAGAGAGATGCCGCGTAAAGAAGGGAAGTTCAGCAAAGGGTTCTTGAATCCCATCCGTGCAAAGCCCTTGAGCGTTAACTCAGTCGAATGCTGCGCGGTATTCGGCTAGTCCAAGGGACGAGAGGTAAAATAATGGGATTTTGCCCACCCATCCCAAACCAGTAGGACCCTCTTGAAAATGATCCTTGAGTCGCAGCGAGGCTGAGGCGGGCAAATAAGTGGATCCGTATTTACTATTAGCGTCATAATAAAATCAATGCGCCGCGACTGAACAAATGGCATTTACTGAGCAGCGCAGATGCTATCCTTTTAATTACAGTTCTCGCTGTCATCTCTCGTGGGGGTCGCTGCTATCATCCGGTTATGTCTGCGTGACCCCCCCCCCCCCTCCCCATCACATCCACTCTCATCTCTGCACTCTCATCTCTCTACTTTCTTCCATGCCGATAGACAAAGCGCTGGCTCCACGTCTCCACGCGTGCCCCCCCCCCAAATTCCAACCCCCCCATAAGCCCCCCCCCCCTCCCCTCGGGCATGCGATGTGCCGTCGGAGAGAGCCGTTATTGGGGAGGACATCTGTCGCTCGGCGTTGCTCCCCTCCGTGACTGGGACCCGGGGAAGGTTAGTGCCAAACCCGGGGGAGCCACTGCACGTTCCTCTATTTGTTCTGTGTGTGCGCGTTGGAGTTGTTAACGCGTCGCCCTACGAACCAGGGTTCGATTCCCGCTCACGGCCAAAACCAGTGACGATTTTCTGAATCGGTTCTGGACCTGCCTTAGGTCGACTCAGCCTCAAAAGAGTACCTGGTGCGGTGTGTAAACATTGCCACTCGGGAGACAAAGGCGGCCGGGCGAGGTGTTGGCCACCCACCCCCTCGTGTGCCGTCCTGGTGCTCCCTAACAGCACTTGCCCCAAGAGTCTAAGGCTCTATGGGGGATTGCTGTCTTTGTGCTTTTTTTATTAATTGTCGACACGGATTGAATCCCGACTGCACTATCGCCGTGCGATCGATGCTCCGTGAACGTCGTTAGTGCCGTGCACAATGACGTGGGATACTGCATAAGGGACAATGCGAACTCGTCCCGCCAGGCACACCTCATACACCGCACCAAATCTCCCACCACCCAGATTTTTGGTCCGGACTAAGTGTCCCAGATTTTATCCCGATTCCGCCATCGGCGTCAAGACGCAAGACGAGGAATCCATTGGGAACGCTCGCAGAGAGCGGACTCGTGGAAGTGGATATCACCGAGCTACTTCTGAGATCCCTTCAAGTGACGTCTGGTCCTCACACTAAGAGTAGTCATCACCGAAAAGCAGTCAAACCGATGTTTTTCAATCTCAGTGGTTGAACTTAGCCAGACTAATTCCAGAACGGAATTTTTCCAATGTTTTTTTTTTTGTTGAGCGTGAATCATTGGTGACTGGGCTGAGGCCATAAACTCGCTAAGGTTAATGAACCGGTTTTCATCACCGGCAGATACCTGTATTTCGAACCATGTTCTCAGCGGTTCCAGCCCAGAGCTGTGAACGTTGAGCCACCTGATCACCTCTGCTTGACCTGATTTGTCTAGGAATGCAACGTTACACGTGGGTGCAAATGATTCAGGAAGAAGGACTATCGATATACATGTCAGCAGAGTTTATATTTGCAGTAAGTTCGAGGTTAACGAAACGAGGGATGCATGAACAAGACAAACAAAAATAGACAAAAAATAATCGATTCTGGTTGAGGCTTTCCTGGCCTCCTGCGTTCTCAGCTGGTTAAATAAAATAGACTGGAGTCGTGACCCCTGAATTGTTACACAATTGCCCATTTAATCGACCGTGAGTGTGAAACGACCCGCACAATCAGTGGTCAGATACTCACCCATCCCGGTGTGTGGAGTGAAAACAATGCATTATTGCCTGCACGAATCCACTGTTGGATGATGGTCTCTCTCCGTGTCGTGTTCCCCTTCACGTTTTACCACGCTGATCAGTGGGAGGGGGGTGGTGTGCAGGATCGACCAAGATATCACTCATCAGGCTAGCCGTGGCCAGCAATCAAACTCAAGTGGCAGGGTTTGCAGTGCAGCACGCTAACCGCCTACCCCCCCAAAAAAGGTATCTTTGTAAATTTGCATAAATGTACAAATGATACCTTTACTCAGTTTTGTAATAATTTTTGAAGAGTAAACAGTGTGTGCACAACGGAACTACCACTTGTTTTGGCAATGTCAGCCGGGTAGCACGTGGCTGCGCTGCGGCACGTGACTGCTGCCTGTCGTGATTAGCAAACGTGGAGGCAGCAGCCAGGGTTGGTAGATCACCGCACTGATGGTGTGAAACCGACTTCTTCCCACGGGCGTCGAGGAGGAGCCATACCCTGACTCGCCAGGAGAAGGCGGTACAGCGAGTGGACTAGTCGCCATCGGTTTCTATCTGTAGGGGGATAGAGTGTTGCTCCCTCGCACAAGGCGTAGCTTTTCCCCGGTTGCTCCGGTTTCCTCCCACGTGTGTAACAAACGCTCATCATCGTTAAATATCTTAAACATATCTTGACATAAATACCCAATGTAGCAGGAGTACCCTCCTACAAGACTCCTACAACTCAGGGTGACTCTCCTGGATTAACACGTGAATTATAATTATTATTATCGTGGTGAGATTTCGGGACACTCCAATCGACTTGCATGTCGTTCTCGGGCCTTTGAATCACTCGTTCAGGCGCGTTCCGCCGTGCGACGTTGTATCCAGGGGGCGGGGAGGGGGGCAGAAAACTCTGCAGTGGCCCCCTTACCTCTTAGTGCATTGTTCTGGCCTCGCACTGCGCGCCGTTCTTAATCCACTCAGCCAGGGCTGGCTGGTGCCCGGGTGACCCGTGGGGAATGCGGCGCTCCGAGCACAGCAATAAATGTGAGAGCTGTTTCGTCCGAGCCACGCGTAATTACATAATTCTCATTGTTCAGTTGAGAACTCCACGGGGGAAGGGAGATGAGGGAGGAGGTGGTCCTTGCTATCGATTGGCCGCGTGGGTTTAACATTTTACCAGCACATCTAAAGGATGAATAGTCAATGAAAAATTATCTTTATGAATGGTAACTACAAAAAAAAAACATCAACGCGTTCAACAAGAGTGCATGTTGTATGCATGTGTAATGAGCAACTACCGATTTAGTGGTCCGGAAAGGCCTTTATTCATAGGGAGCCATGTGTCCACGCTCAATTAGCCGAGGTCCCCATTCCGAAAGCCCCAAATATTCCGCCCCTGCGCCTTATCAACCCTCCGTGGCCACCCCCCTGCTCTGTGGCCACGCCCCTCATCTTGATCCTTCTCGTAGGCATTAGTCCACCCGTACTGCAGGTTGACTCCATTGCGTCATTGCACATTATGCAATCAGTCCATTGTGCCATTGTATAATGAACTTCTTTTGCACCATACGTAGCCAACCGTGCTAAAGAAGGACCATTGCCTGAGAAGTCACCTATTACGTTATGTAATTTTCCTATTTAAGCCACAGTGCTCTTAACGAACAACAACATCTGCGATTCCCCGCGAAGTGGCAAGTGGCGGTGACGTCGCCGTAACATTTGTGCCAGGCTAGATGCAGTTTGAAGTGTCGAAAGCTCGCCGCGGACAGCAGGTCACCGGACAGAACCGGTATTATGGGTTTACTGACTGGGATGACTGGCAGATGCACCTCTTCTCCCCACTGTGCCAATTTTGTGTGTTTTATCCACCCGGCGTGCTGCCCATTCTTGTGAGCGTCGCTCATCTGCCCTCAGTTGTTGCTGGAGGGCGACTGCCTCCAACTGCCCAGTAGCAGCATCCTTCACGAGCATCCTCCGCAGAGGCCAATCTTGACACCGCTGGTACCGGTCATTGGCAAAGTCCACTCAGCTCCACATCCTTCTGGACCGCATTGTCAGGCATCAGCTAAGCCCCCCTCAAACCTATTCGGCAGCTTGGCATTCAAAGATAGCCCACTCGACGACACCCCGTGGAGCCGAATTTGGCAAGAAAGACAGAGTGCACGCTCCCCACTCGCAGAGCACGTCTCGGCTCATCGGGAACCGTCGCAAACCATCCACGGCCCATCTCGGGCTGTTGCACCGGTGAAGCCATGCCCACGGACGCATAAACCACCACGTGCCCTCCTATGGGAAACCATGCACTCTCTCCTTCTTGGACTTTAATTTTTATGAAAGATATGCAAATATACACATCGCATTTATGAAACAATATTTAATCTTCTTGGTTCTTTCGGTAAAGTAACGTAGAATGGAAATAAAATAATAAAAATAAAACATGTTTTTATTTATGTTTTACAAATTTTATTATGTTTTATTTTTATTATTTTATTTCCATTCTACGTGGTGACTTTACCGAAAGAACCAAGAAGATGAATCCCTGCAGTCACGGAAGCTTTAAATCGAAAAATATTTAATCTATTTGTGAATAGGTTAGTTTCGTCTTCGACAGAGTGGGAAGCGAGCGGCGGAGCTGTGACGCCTCTGCTCACGTTATGTCGATAAGCCATGTCCATTTACAGGCTGGAAACGGACATTGCCTTCCCCCAAGAAATACACGTCACACAAACAGAGGCTAATACATTTGTAGTGTCGTGCGTCTCTTCTTCGTTCTTGCTCGAGGTTTGTGTATCCGTGCGGGTGGCGTGCATCGCACACACACTCAGACGGAGACGAGGTAGTCGCAGGAGGCACCGACCTCCCCTTTTATTGTTGTTGAGTTCACGCCACCACTCGGGCCCCCTCTCTCTCACGACCACGCTGCCGCATAACCCGTCCCAGAGGCGACCCCGTCCGCGTTGCACCGACGGTGTCAACCGGGCCAGCCAACCACTGTCCGGCCACGCAATGATCGGGTGAAGGCGGCAGCGACGAGGGCGGCGATGACGATGACAGCGACGACGAGACGAGTCCAATCCCAGAACCGGCAGCCCGGAGCTCTCGCTCTCCGCTGCTTTTATTCCCCACGGCGCGGCTTGGCTCCGCCCTAGCCACGCCTTCCTTCTCTAACCCACCAGAGGGTTCCAGCGGCTTCCCCACGAGGTTTACCGTGACCTTTGCCCCAGTTCCTACGCCCTGCCGGCACACCCGTGTATATGCTCAACGGCGTGTGCGCTAAGTGCCCACCTGCAGTTGCAGCTGCTGTACAACAGTCAGCGTTATATCACTACAGATTGAAGAGGATCTGGGTGGGCTAAGTCTATCATACAGCATACACTATGGGTAGCAGAGAGAAGTGATTTTCATAAATGTTTACAATCCCCCCTGCCCCTTCCATTAATTTGAATCATTGTGGGAGTAGACTGGAATCCTGTCTTGGACCTCGTCCAAGATGAATTGCATAGCACCAGAAATAATGTCCCAACAACAACTAGTGTATCCCTGGAGAACCCTCAACACTTCTGAAAGAGATTACACAAATATCTCCAAGGCACATAGAACACTGTCCAGAATAGACCTTTCCTTCATATCAAAACTCATTTCTTCCGCAGCTTACAAAATCCAAAATATTGGACATACAACATTTTGACCACGCGCCATTTGTTGGTCCAATTCATGTTGAACCCCGAGGAAGTGTTACGTGGCATCTGGTCTCTGGACAAGCGACTTCTGCACGAGAGGTCGGAAAAGAGGTCGGGGAGTTCATCCCGATTAATTCGGCCTTAGAACGCCCGGCAATCTCGCGTGATAATGTGGGATGCCCTCAATGCCTTCCTCGCGGGGCTCATTCACCAAAAATGAGGCCCACAGACTAAGGAATATTAAAAGCAAACAACGCATGCTGGAAGAGACACTCACCTTCTTACATGATGCTTACAAATCCGTGCAATCACGAGAGAATATGAACAGGATAAATATGATCAAAGTGGAACTGGAGAATCTCCGCAGTGACCAAGCTATTCTCCTGTATAATAAATACAGACTTCCCTTCCACAACCCTTCTCCTTCTAGGGGGATCATCCTGACTAGGCTGGTCAAATCCTAGCGGAACCGAACACGTATTGCTTCAATATGCAGTAAAAAAGAAGCCCCTCCTTATATAAGTCCAAGGAAATTAATGAATGCTTCAAATATCTGGGAATAAGCATCCCTTCGTCCCTGACTTCCCTCTTCTCGAAAAATGTACCCCTCATACTACAAGGGATGATTAGCTCACGAGAGGCATGGACAAGTATTTCCCTTTCTAACAGGGCTAACCTAGTAAAGGTGATGCTCTTCCCGAAGCTCCCGTACCATATACGAATGGTCACCAACCATATCCCAAAGGACGTTTTAAAGACACTCCATTTGCGCATTGCGTCGTTCATATGGAACCGTAAGATCACTCCCTCACTTTAACAAAGGAGAGAGGGGGATTTGGCCATGTCCAATTTCCTGAAATACCATAAAGCGATCGCTCTCCAGAACGTTAGGTATTGCACTAACTCAAAGAAATGAGGGACATGGGAGGAAGGCTATGTGAGCCCCTGGTCACTTGTCAGGATTTCCTTTGCTCCTACCAAGGATATATCCCAGGACCTCAAACCACTATGGACAGTTTCTAGCACCTTGGGGATATGCAGAGATAGGCGCATGTCCTTCCCCTCCGTTCTACACAGACAATCCCCTTCATGGGGCAACCCTTCATTCAGGATAGAAGGCACAGGGGTGAATCTGGCCCAGCTTGAAAGCGGCAGGCCTGGAAATAGTGGGGGATCTTCTGACCGAGGAAGGGAAGGTGAAGTCATTTGAACAATGTTGTGCACATCACGATATCCCGTGGACGCACTTTTTTGATACCTGCAGATCAGAGACGCAATTATTAAACTCCAGACTAGGATTTTGACCTTCGCGCCCATCCTATTTATATTCGCTGAGCAGTAACAAAGATAAAATACACATTGGTGGATGCATACCACCTAATTGATGGAGAGGGTGACAGTGTAAGATTCAAAACTAAATAGCAGTGGGAAAAGCTGCTGGGACAGGAGATTCCTCAACAGAAATGGACGCACATATGGCGGGCCATGGCAGCAGGTCCAAGGAGGGCCAAATTCACCAACTCCTCTCCAGATTGCCCAAGATGCACGCAGGGCGCGGTGCATACATAACGTGCATTCCTGTTGGACGTGCCCAGTTATCTCGAGATGTTATGGAGACACAATGAATTATTTTAACCAGATTTGTGGCACGGAATTGAGCACCAAAAATGGATTACATTTTTTGGGGATTGAAGCCAAGAGGAGTAACAAAGCACCAACACACACTACTCCAAACCTTCTACATTGTAGCAATGAAAACTGTGCTGGCAAATTGGAATGATTATGAACCCCATTCTTGGGACTCTGGCAGAGAACTCTGCATGCCTCGGCGGGAATCGAGCGCCTGAGTCAGACAATTAAAGGGAACGAGTTAGAATATGAAGCTATGTCCTCGCCTTGTTTTGCTGAATCCTGGTTGAATTGTTGGATGACATCTGCTGCTCCTGAGGGAAATTGAATTTGAAAAACTCGGATATCGCGTGTATGTTATTTTATTTTTGGTTCTGTTTGGTTACATCATCTCCCTCCCCTCCCGTTCTTCCCTTTCCTTCCCCTCCCCTGCAAATACAGTATGCTACTGCCATTCATCATCCCTACGATGGTATGGCGGTGAGCCATAAGTGTTTCCAGCAGGTCCCCTTTTTGAGGTTGGTTTCGCCCCGAAATGGATTAGGCGTTCATGAGCTGCGTTTCCCTCTCGAGCGTTTGTATGTTGTGTTCTTGAACCATGAAACAAAATAAAAAAATAAAAACTACCTATCCTCCCCTGCCTACGGGGTTTGTAAGTGAAGGGAGCTCTAATATCTGTCTGCCACGCAAGGGTGGGAAGGAGGTAAAACTCTCGCGGCCCCCCACCTTGTTCAGTCCACACGCTGCTGCTCCTCCCTTCACCGCAGGCCCCACCTCCTCACACAGCGCGAGCGGTGGCTGCAACCGCTGTGCCCTCGATCCCCTGCGCCTCTCTTCGCTTGGGAATTCCCACGCGGTCCCTCCGCCGGTTCGTCTCGGAGACGTCACAACGACATGAAGCACAATGGGAGCGGGGAACCGCGAGCTTTTATTTCCCAAAAGAAATGCACTTTGAGGAAGAGTGGGAACAAGAAACTCATTAAAGTTCTGCCAGCTTAAATTATTGAGGTGACTTGCAGGGGCAGGAACTGCAGCTGCGGCCTGCCTGCCTGCCTGCTTGAACGAGCAAAACATCCACACTGCCGACCACGCATCGCCTGGCAGTCATCAAAGTTAAACTCACATTGGTGTGGAACTAGGGGGCCTCTACACGGAGAGTTCATTCCATTTAACCCCCCCCACCCCAACTTTGTTGTTTAAATACGGGTTAGTACAGCCCATCGAGGCTGCCACGGTATAATGTGTTAGCCTACAAGACTTGCGATCCAAAGACCGCCGGTTGGATCTCCTGGCGTGGCAGTTCAAGCAATGGGAAAGCACCGTAAATCCACCGCCTCTGTCCACGCAGCGGTATAAATGAGTTATAAGGTATGTTCAGCCACTCGTCAATTCCACAGTCGGATGAAGGCCTCTCCATACCGCGGCGGTCGTGGGAGGTTGTTCAAGCATTCTTCAACCACGCTGGCCAGCGCGTAGTTGGTGAAGAGGTTGAACCAGGACCTTTTCAGACGTCACTCAACACTGGTGTGAGCCGAGGCCGGGACTCAAACTCAGGTGGCCGGGTTTATAATATCAGTGCGCATACCGATGCACAATCGCTCCCACCATCGCTCCATCATCGCTCCATCTCCACGTAATTTTCATACAGGGGACGTTTAAGTTCACTACTTGACAACGCTGATTGTAACTCTCAACCCAAAGAGCGACATCTGTGCACCGCGTGCTGCTGTCCCTTAAATGCCACGGCGTTAATGCGACCCAGTATTTACCTTTCGCTTGACCCGCCACTCTGTCTGTGCGCGCGGACCATTCGCTGTGTGCCAATTCCCAAAGCCCGCTTTCTGAGAAGAGCCGCTGACGCCTGGACCCCCACCCCACCTCAACCTCTGCAACCCATACAGCGATCACTTTCGGAAACATTTCATCCTCCGGTCTGAAACGTTTCACGGTCAGATGCGTGCCTTCTGTGGTCCGGCGCACGATGTGTTTGGGTAAACGCATTTATGGCGCTGGAGTGACATTTTTTTTTCCATTTTGTAATACAAGCCTGCCATTGGTGTCGTGTTAAGATGCATATGAGAGTTCGACCTTACTCGGTGCTGCTCGAAATCAGTCAAACGAGAGTGCATTGCTGCCAGTGGTGCCAATCCTGTATCGCTCCTCTCCCCGCTGTTCTAACTGCCGCATGCTTCAGCTAATGCATCTGTTGGGAAGTCCCATTGACCGGAGTTATTGATTACCCGGCACTTTTCCGTCTCACCGTAATTTTATTTCCGTTTTTTTTTAATTTACCGAATCGAGCGCCCCGCAATAATATCTTTGCAAATGCGTTTCTCGCTGCGAGTCGTGAAGCTGCTATTTTGTTTCCGAAGTAATACAAAAAAAACCGGCGTGTTTATATACAAAACCGAATATAGAAGAGATATTGTTTTTTTTAGCTGTTGTATTCGACAGGACATCATACATGCAAAAACGATAATAAGCATATGTCTGTATATATACATATATTTAGGGGGGCGGTAGGCAGCGTGGCGGTTAGTCCACTGCGCTAGATTATCTGAACCGGTCCTGGGCCTCCCCTAGGTCGATTCAGCCTCAAATGAGTACCTGGTGCAATGTGTAAACATCGTCACTGGGGAGACAAAGACGGCCACACGTGGTGCTGGTCTCCCACCCCCTCGTGTGCCGTGCCAGCCTTCATAGGTGCTACTCGCTAACAGCACTTGACCCAACAGCCTGTTAAGGCTATACGGGGGGATATTTGTATATTATACATGATTATATATGCACAATGCGTTGCGTTTTGCATGGTCTATATGTGGGTGTTTGCATATAAGCCATGCTCAGTGATCAAAACCGTTTTCCATTTTGGTGTTTGGGCCGGGCCACGTGGCAACCGGCATTGTTTATAGTCTTATAAGTCTGGCCTTTAAACTGGCACGTGGCCTCACACGCAAACTCACGAAATCCTGCCGTCGAAGCTGAAGTTATTTCCTTTTATTCATCAGCAAATACAAAAAAAGAAGGGTGAGCGAGGAGGGGGGGGGGCGCGGAAAAGTGGGGGTGTTTTAGGGGGGTCCTTGGGTATTTGCACGAGGAAGACTAAGATCTGTTTATGAAATAGAGATTATTAAAAGCTCGCATTGTGAGGAGCTTAGGCCGGACTATCTCGCCGTAACTCTCATTTAATACAACCCGCGGGTTTTGTATTCTGTATCAAACAAAATTTCGTAATCCCCCGCCAACAAAATCAATGTACTATCTCTTCGAGCGCGTCCCACGTGCATATCCCTATTCACCCCTCGTGCATGATGCAGAACACTGTAATGGGCGTAGCAGCAGCGCAGCGGGATCGCACACGAGGGAGACGGTGGAAATTCCGTTGCATTGAAATTACCACAAAGCTGGCGCTCCTCATATCCCCGTCGATTTCTCTAATCCCGATGCAAGCGATAGTTGGACAGGAATATAGATGGCGATACTTATGAACGCGTACGGCTCGGCCTCGGTGTGTGTGTGTGTGCGTGCATGATGAGTGGTATACTCACCGCAGACAGCGCATGAGCTCGCAATGAGCGAGCGTGTTGTCTGTGAGCCGCATTTGCGTGCGCTGCGAACCCGACGACCCGTGTTGGATTCCGACTCTCAGCCAACGGCTGTGAACATATAAGTGATCCGGATCCTGGGCCTCCCCTAGGTCTACTGGGCATTAAATGAGTACATGCTGTCGTGTGTAAACAACAACAACAACGGTGGCTGTGTATTGTGCTGGCCACCCACCCCATAATGTGTCGGGCGGACCTTAATAGGTTTTTGCCAGCAGCGCTTGTCCCAACAGTCTGTTAAGGCTATATGGGGGATCTTTATCTTTGTAAGAGTGCTGTGTGTGGATGTAATTTAGCCAGGGGCGGTCGTTGCACAGATGCCATATTCTCTGCCGTCTGCTACGGCAAAATGAGTAGGGAATATTAACAGGACATTCTCTTCTGCTCTATGGGCCCATCAAGACCGATAATCCCATCACGAGGCCGGGATGTTCGGTGGTTTTCGGCGCTTTCATGGTCTCTGACCTTCTGCTCACGATCATTATGGACTGGTCCAGGTAAAGCCGCATGATTGGAAGTCGGAGCCATTCCCGTTCACCTTGGAGTGCGACAGGGTTGGTCTCTGGTTCAGATAATATTTAATACCTTTTTGATAGCTAAAAAACTATTTTGAGTTAACCGCAGTGGCTTTAGCAGTGGAATTGGCATCTGATACAGTTACAATTAGAAGCGAATGAACCTGGTGCTTGCTTCAAAGACGCTATTCTAAAAAACTATAAACTATTTTTTTTTACCAGGTAAGGCCCACTGACCTATACAGCTCTTTTTCAGAAGCGACCTGGGCACAAACGATATCACGTGGGAATTTATAGCAACCAAATACTCAACGCATGTTTCCAAATGTGGAGACGAAAAACGGAGAAAAATGCACGCGACTACGGGAAAAAAATGCAAACTCCAAATATACAGCAGGCGTCAAGGTCGGGATCGCTCTACGCAAAAAGTTCCGGGTCACCTCAGCCACAATAATTCCCTCCCTTCTCTATGGTTACAAAACGTGGACCATTATACATGAGCCTATGTGCTGGATTCGAACATTTAGGCTGGCCTGCCTACAATCCATTCTGGGCGTAACTAGGCTGGATTGTGAGACGAGCTTAGAGGTCCTTATTTGTTTGTTACATTGCTCCATCAGCGAGCTCCTTCATCCGACGAGGCTGCGTTGGCTGGGTCATGTAGCCCGCACGCCCAGCCAACGCATGCCCAAGCAGTTTGTTTGGCCGGATACACGGGTCTAAATGGGCGCGTCATGTGCTACGTAACAGATTGGTAAATATGGTATAGGAGGATTTGGAGCTGAGTGGACTTCCCTATGACTCGTACCAACGTTGTTAAGATCAGGATCTGCATAGAGGGTCAACGAAATACACTATCGGGCATTTGGAGGCACCCAGCCTCCATCCATGGGAGATGGAGAAGCGATGCTCCCAACTATGAGCAGAATACCACGTGACTTGAATACGGCGCGTTGGCAATGTTGGGGATGCCAGGTGGTGTATCTGCCAGTCATCTCATTCAGTCATTCTGGGTCTGTTTAGTGACCTCCTGCCGGCAGCGAGCATTTCACACTTCACGTGGCCTCAAATTGCACCTATCCTTACGCAACCACTAGCGACGTCACCACCACTTAGTAGACCATCACGACTGTTACGCTCATGAGTGCGTGAGTGTGAACGTGGTTGTGGTGAGCGGGAGTGCAGTGATTAGCGCGCTTCGCTACTCAGGGCCTCCCCATGGTTCTTTGGACACCTTTTACCCCTTTGGTTCCATTTCTTTTGTCGACGATGTCCGTGTTTTGTGATTTATATCTCAGAGCATGATCAGACTTCCGCATCTTTACGAAACGGCACAGAGCACATCATCGTCGTTGCCATGGCGATTTCGGCTCATTGTTTGCAATGGAAACATTGGGCCTTTTATTTTTGCAAAAAACTCAGAAGGAAAGAGACGTTTGCCAGCAGCGCGACAGTCCGGCATCAATGTAGACATGGCTCCTGCGCCAATAATGTTTACAAAGGAAGCATATTTCGCAGCATTTTTGTTTATATATATACACACATGTTTAAACAAAACCAAAACATTTTTCAAACGTTGTTACATTTTCCACGACAGAAATTCCAATTGGCTTTTAACGATAACTGTTGGAAAAATAATGTAAAATTTGTCCAATTCCAGAATGTCACCATTGATCAACTTACTATTGAACTGTGATGTATTCAAAATCCCTGCATGTTTTAAAATAACACACTGTGCTGGCTCTGCTCTACTCGTCCCGTCGTCATTGATCGCGGAAAGCGCAGCGGTGCAGTTGTTTATATACTCCACTACGAACTCAGTGACCTAAGTTCTCAGTGACCGAAGTACAATACCCAGCCAGAGCTAACACCTGAATCGCGTCGTGGGTTCACGCCACCAATCACCAAGCAGCATTGACGGCGTGGTGAAGCATGCAGGACGTAATCCATTACTGACAGGGCTCGTGTAGGCCTTCATCCAGCAGTGGCATGGCATGGGGCTGGTTACAGCAGTAGTTACGGGAAGAGCTTGTATAATTGAGACGGGGTTGGCCAGGCTAGAGACATGATCGAGCACCGTTCGTTGCCAAAGAACCGTGTTGGACACCGCTGCTCTCTTGTGAAGAGTGGCTCACGAGTTTTGTGAACTGTTCTGTTCCCGGCGGCACGTGGCAGGAGTGGTGGCTGCGCTGCTGCACGCGGCTGCTGCCTGTAAGTGATCAACCGATGCGGAGGCAGCAGAGAAAGTTGGTGGAACACCGTACTGATTGTGTGAAACTCCCTTCTACCCGTGGGAGTCGAGGAGGTGCCGTACCCTGGGCTAGCCAGGAGAAGTCGGTACAGCGAGTGCGGACTCATCGCCATCTGTTTCCATCTGTACGGGGATAGAGTGTTGCGAGGCGTGGGGTTTTTTTTCCGGGTGCTCCTGTTTCCTCTGACACGTATAAACAATCCTCACCGTTACTTGGCTGAAAACATCTTACAGTTTTTTTTTAACCCAATGCAGGACCCTTGCTGAAAAAATTGCTCTAAATAATAGACTCGGGATTTATGGTAGTAAACACGCGTAATAATACTACTGCTGAGAATGAAATAATAAACATGAGCCGAGCCCAGGTTGGGTGACCCTTCCTTGGTGAGCTTCCCGAATAGAAGAAGAGGAGCCAGATCCCTGGAGAAGTCTGAAGATAAACAGAACCTGCCTTTCCCCTCTCTCCTGGGAATGTGTGATGGAGCCATCGCATCGCAAATTGGCGCCGTGTGACCAATCAGATCCCAATTCTGAGGAGCCCGTGTCATTAGGCGACTAAATAAGACACTGGGTTTTATATGAAAGTGGAACGACCCCCTCCACCACGATTGAGTGGCTCTATGTAGGGACATTGGAGATGTTGTGTTGATGGGGAAGTGGGCATAGATCATAGGGCGGTATGGGGATGCGTTTTTCATAATCTCTTATATATTAATATGCATGTATTCAGAACACATGTAATAACTCAGTCTTTGAAGCGAAAGTCTCCAAACGCCGGCAATTATTTTCCAGAGGCTCACAACAAAACATAATTTTCTCCAGCTCACCGCGATCGCAAAGAGCGCGCACACACACGTGCGCGCACACACACACACACACATCTACAAGTCGCATACACAATGAGCGGTTGTAAAGACACAAACTGAACTTGTGATGGTAACCACAAAGACAAAGATCCCCCGTATATCCTCAACAGACTGTCGAGGCAAGTGCTGTTTGCGAGCACCAATGAGGGCCGGCACGGTACACGAGGGGGGTGGGTGGCAAGCACCACGCCCGGACGCCTTTCTCTCCTGAGTGGCGATGTTTACACACCGCACCATGTACTTATTTGAGTACCCGATGCGGTGGGTAAACATCGGTCCAGATAATCGCCACTGGTGTTGATCGTGAGTGAGAATCGAACCCTGGTGGCCGGGTTCTTTGCGCAGCGGGCGAACTGCTACACTACCGCTCCTCCCAATAACGAATACCACACTCAGCTGCACACGGTACGAGCCCGTGATGCGAATCGTGCAATAGCATACGCATTTAATATTGCGCGTGATTGCGTGATAGCTCTTTAGGGGGGGGGGGGTGGGGGGTGGGACGGTGGTGCATTGGTTCGCCTGCTGTGTTATTATCCCAGTGGCTTGAGCTCGACTGATAGCTTATATCAGTGGCGAGTGATATCAGAACCAGTCCTTGGTCTCCTCTAGGTCGACTCATCACCGGGTTGAGAAAAGAGGCCTGGGTGTGGAGCTGACCACACCGCCTTCTCGTGACGCCGTTCCGACCTTAATAGGTACTCGCTAACAACACTTGCCCCAACAGTCTGTCACAGGCTTTACAGGGGATCTCTGTATGTTGTACGTATATACTGGGCAGGCAAAAAGTCCACCACCATGAACCCAACAAACATCAGTACGATTTCCCGTCATTGCAAACATCAGTGGTGGGTGAAGGGCCAGTGTCTGAAATGTTGCCAATGACATATATACATATAATCTTCCTTTTAGGGCAGTGTTCTTGAGTAATGTCGTGAAAGAGCGCACCACGGCGGTGAGAGATTAACGACTGAGCCTGGTATACAGGAGGTCGTGAATTCGTCCCCAACCCTGATGCATGCTCTATATTTGGAGTTGCATGCTCTACCGTGGTCGTGTGGATTTTTCTCCGAGTTCTCCGGTTTTTTTTCTCATCCACATTCAGAATCAACATCACGCCTTTTGAGTATTTGGCTGCGATACATGTACACATGGATAAGTCACTTGGTCGAGCTATCATTTGTGATAGCCAGGTCGCTTCTGAAAGTAATAGCTACATAGCTCAGTGGGCCTTACCTGGTGAAATATAAAAATAGTTCATCATGGGACCTCCTTTGCCAGTACCAAAATATGATAATAAGTTTTTCCCTTTTTATCTGGCAACAAAACAGGTGTAAAGTTGTTAAAACACCAAACTGAAACCTTTAACAAGGAATCATGTCTGCATTAACCACAATACTTGTGGTCAAAATGCAAACAAGAAACATACTCTGATAACATATGCATTGTCTTTGAAACTGATGGTGTGGACCAATCAAAAATAGTTCAGTTTCACAGTTGAAGAACCGGGACCATGCCGGAGTGGAGGACGCGGACTCGGCGCAGAGACCACGGGACTCGTTGCGCGTGGCAGCGCGTGTGTGGCCCGTACACAGCGAAACATCGACAAGCGGTGTTCAGCGTTTACCCCACAAAGTCGACGACGACTGGGGCAGCCGGGAAACCGCGTGAACCCCACGGCGATACACGATAGACGCCGTGCATCACCGCCAGCCTTCTTCTCGAATCGCGCGCAACATGGGCACGGCGAACGCCACACGAGGAGGCCCTTTGTCTGTCACGCCACCGGCGGACAAGGGTCTTCCCAACACGCGCGGGGCGTGGGATGTCACCGATCAGTGCCGGTTGCTGAAGACGGCGGGGGAGCATAGCGCTCCGAGAGCAACGCAAGAGCAGTACAACAATCGGTGCTGCTTTCATTGACATCTGCCAGCCTCGTCACGCGGGCTCGTAGCCCTACAGCAACCTGAGCGAGCGGCGTTCTTCATTGCGAGGCACGCGGGCCACTGGCGGCCCGCTGGTGGCCTTTAGTGCGGCCCTGACGTGCGGCCCCCGACAACACACAACACGTGAGCTCACCGACCTTGCAGGCGGTGTGGCTACCCAAACCACTGATGTCTAATCGGTGAAAGTGCCCCCCCCCCCACCCACCCCCTCTGAAAATCAGTGAAGAACACTGTGTTAGTGCATGGCGGTCACCCATCTAAGCATTGTCCAGACTCAACGTGTGTACGTATACTGCATTGCATTCATGTTGAACGTCTGTCGCCTGGTACGTAGTCAACCGTGCGAATCATCCCTGCCGCTCCGCATTTTTAGTCTCGAACCACCGACCCATGATCCGTTTCGGTGATGCGGTCTGACCGAACCCACTCTCTGCAATAATCTATATCCTCTCTAGCCGATTGGTAAATACGGTCCGCTCGCTCTATGCGACAAGAGACGCGTTCCGATAAACGGGCGCGCAAAAGAGACAGCTGCCTGCGGAGTAACGGACGCAGCCACACCGTGTCAACGCACACGGTTCACCACGTATTCTTTGTCCAGGGAGAGTTGAGTTTTTAGGTCCATGCGGCGTACAGCCGTTTCAATACGGGCACACTTCTTTTCTGTCCATTTTGTTTGTGTTTCTCCCTTGTGGTGGGACTTTGTAGAATGAACGCTGAGATTTGTAAGGGCACGGGGTGACCAATATGGTCTGAATTGTTCTGTAATAACGCAGGGAATTGATAAGGTGTTGGCAGGTGTGCACAGGTACACGCACACAGCACACACAGTACACACACAGTACACATATACACAGTAGATACAGTACGCACACAGTACACAGAGCACACAAACAGTACACAGAGCACACAAACAGTACACACACACACATAATACACACACAGTACACACACAGTGTTGTCCCTTACACGTCCCACGGCATTGCCGCATCTGAGTGAATTCAAACCGCATATAGCGAATTTTGGGTAGAAATAGGTTAGGCGCATGTACAGCGTGAATCGAATCGCTCGTGTAAGTTGTGACAATTGTATCAAATTGCCGCGGGCTGGGGTGGTGGGCCAAAGGGCTTGGGGAGTTTTTTCCACTTATACTTTACCAAGTTTCTCATTTAAGGCTAAGCCGACCTCGGGGTGGACACGGAACGAGTCCGGGCGCACAGACACGCTCACACACACCGCGCTCTACACGGCGCATGCATGAATGAATTAAGCATATAAATTGGTCGGTTTAATTATTTATCACTCCCTTGATGGGCTCTGTGTTGGTAGGCGCGCGTTTTTAAAGGTCAGTCTTTAATCGCGTCATTACCCAGTGAATCCACGCACAGAGACTCATGCACACACACCGACACGTCTGCGCACATAGAGACAAAGACCCCCCGTATTGCCTAAACAGACTGTTGGGGCAAGTGCTGTTAGCGAGCACCTATGATGGCCGGCACGGCACCATGAGGGGGTGGGGTAGCCAGTAGCACGCCCGGCCGCCTTTGTCTCCCCAGTGGCGATGTATTTTCACACCGCACCATGTACTCATTTGAGGCTGAGTCGCACTTGGGAATGCCCATTACCGGTTCAAATAATCGTCACTGGTGTTGGTCGTGAGCGGAAATCATACTCGGATAGCCAAGTTATTAGTACAGCGCGCTAACCACTATGCCACCGCTCCCCTCATATAGATAGACGCGCGCACATACACACGCTTAAGAGGCAAACACTTCCCACGTATATCTATACCCTTGTGGCCGCTATGCCCAGGTTAATTTAGCATGCATTATCTCACGGAAGATTTCAAACACCGTAGCCCCCTTTACACAAATATACACAGACACCCCGCTTAAATATTAATAAAATACAACGCGAGCAAAGATTCCCCATATAGCCTCACAAAATGTCTGGGCAAGCGCTGTCAGCGAGCACCTATTAGGGCTGGCACAGTAAGTGCACTCATTACTGCACAACCGCTCCTCCCTGTTACAAAGACGACAATCCCCCGTGTAGTCTGAGCAGGCTTTCGGAGGAGTGCTGTTCACGAGCACCCACGAAGGCCGGCACGGCACACGAGGGAGTGGGTGGCCAGCACGAGGCCCGGCCGCCTTTGTCTCCCACGTGGCGATGTTTACACATCGCACCAGGTACTCATTTAAGGCTGAGTTGACCTAGGGGAGAGCCAGGACCGGTTCAAATAATCTTTACTGGTGTCGGCTTATGCATGCATACATACCAACAAGAACCGCCCTTCGTCACTAAGTGGCGGTGACGTCACCACGACGCTTGTGCCAGGCCATGTGCACCTTGAGGCCACGTGAAGTATCGAACGCCCGCTGGCAGGAGGTCACGGGGCAGACCCAGCAGGTGCCACGGGTCGATTGACTGAGATGACTGGCTGATGCACCACCCGTGCCCCCTACTGTGCCAACTTACACACCATGCACACCCCCACAGTCCACTACCTGTGTGCTTGGCTTGCCACGTAGTTTTACAACGATATTCGTGTAGCGCAGCAGATTATAACACGATGTAACACATTTTTTGTTCCTGGGTAGTAAGTGTTATTTCCTAATTGCTTATGCCTAAAAAGTAGAGAAAATGGCTATTATTCCCCACAAACTTTGCTTTTGTGACCAGGACAGTAATATTTTGAAATTTACCTATTTTCAATGAGAAAACTGGCGAATTTGTGTCTTTTCGTTCACATAAAGTCAGAAAAAACACATGAATCAAACTTAACACGTATTTATTCATACTAAAGAAATACAAAAATTACAACAAAATATTTGAAAGTGAGTAGTTTTTCGATATTTACGATTATACTGTAAATCACTTTCACACTCCCAAATGTCGTCTCCATCATGTTATCGTTATATTGTCTTTGGTAGCGGCATTCAAAGTCCAGTAAATCCTGGTGGAAGCACTCGCCTTGCTCCTCCGAGTACGCTCCCATGTTCTCCTTGAATTTATCAAGATGAGCATCAAGGATATGGACTTTGAGGGACATCCTACAGCCCATTGTGCCATAGTTCTTCACCAGAGTCTCAACCAGCTTCATGTAGTTTTCGACTTTGTGATTGCCCAGGAAGCCAGGAACCACTACGACAAAGCTGTTCCAACCTGCTTTCTCCTTACAGGTGAGCTTCTTGGGGAATTAATTGCACTCCAGGATCTTCTTTATTTGTGGTCCGACGAAGACACCGGCTTTGACCTTTGCCTCAGACAGCTTAGGGAAGAAGTCTTGAAGGTACTTGAAGGCTGCCGACTCCTTATTTACAGCTCTGACAAATTGTTTCATAAGGCCCAATTTGATGTGCAGTGGTGGCATCAGCACCTTCCGGGGGTCCACCAGTGGCTCCCACTTGACGTTGTTCCTCCCCACAGAGAACTCGGTCCGCTGTGGCCAGTCCTGCCTGTGGTAGTGCGCCTTGGTGTCCCTGCTGTCCCAAAGGTAAAGATAGCAGGGAAACTTGGTAAAACCGCCTTGGAGACCCATCAATAATGCCACCATTGTGAAGTCTCCGATGACCTCCCAGCCATACTCATCATACTTCAAGGCGTCCAGCAAGGTCTTGATGCTGTTGTAATCCTCTTTGAGGTGCACCGAGTGAGCGAGGGGAAGAGACGGGTACTTGTTGCCATTATGGAGCAGCACGGCTTTGAGGTTCCTGGATGAGCTGTCAATGAAGAGGCACCACTCATTCTGGTTACAGGCGATTCCAATTGCCTCGAACAGACTGGTCACATTGTGGCAGAAGCAGAGCCAATCTTGACGGGTAAAGAAGCTGCAAAAAGGTTGGTGACGCTTCCTCTGATCTGCGACTTGCACACTTTCATCCAACAAGTCCCACTGCTTGAGCCGAGACGTTAAAAGCTCAGCATTCGTGAGACCAGGATCTCAGATCAAGTCGTTGAGGTCTTTTTGGTTTGGGTAGTATGGGTTTCTCTCCTCAGCTCCACCTCTGGAATTGTTATCTGGATCTACGTCTTCCTCACTCTCTGACTTCTTCTAAAGACGGCTGCTCTCTCTCCGGAGGAGTGGGTATGTGGAGCTCATGGCAGTATGGCACCGGGGCGATGGATGAAGGAAGGTCCGGATACGTGATAGCAGGTGCATTCTTGCCAGTCCGACGTTTGGAAGGGTCCACCATGCAGACGCAGCAATTGCTTGAGTGGTAAGTGGGTTCCCGACAAATTATTTGGATAGCGAACTTCATGGCTCTCTTTTTCCCTCTGTACCATCCTACAAAAATACATTTATTTCACTCATGACTCATGTGTAAGAGATTCTCGCAACATTTTTAATACATGATATATTTTTTCAATAACATTGAAAACTGTAAAACATTTTAAAATTAAAATCTTTTACAATTTTAACACATTTTATAATCTTGACTTAAAGCTTTCGTGACTGCAGGAATTCGTGTTCTTTGGGTCTTTCGGTAAAGTCACATAGAGAGGTTCAAAATTAATTTTAAAAAAATTAACAGAAAACCAAGACGTTTTGATCGCAACACAAGCGATCGTCTTCAGGTGGAAAAAAGGGAGGAAATCTTCGAAAGGCAAGCTGTTTTTAAAGGTTTAAGATGGGCGTAGCCAAAGTGTCAGAACGAAGTTGGTGGGGTATAAATGCCCTGGGGCAAGCATACTGTACTTAACATACATTTCTGAGCAACAATTGTCCATCTTACCTTCCAGAGATTGTTTGCATTGCTCGCAGGTGAAATGAGGTGCCCAGGGTTTGTCTTGATCCCCGACAGGCATGCCGAAGTATGCCTTGTTGTAGGCCTCACACATCTTAGCAGATGCTTCCACAGAGTACTTTTTCGCTCGTATTGATAAATTGGTCGCAGACATCGCAAAATGCGTCTGCCGGATGCTTGCATCCTCTTGATGACATCTCAGAAAAATGCAGATATGTATCCACTTAGGCAGCTGGAACTAAACTGAACTGGTGGGCTTCAGGCCCCTGTATTTTTACTACTATTTATACGACTGGAAAGTTCTAGAATGTTCTAGAAGTTACTCCAAGTTTACTCAGCACTGAATCTTTCTGGAATGTTCTGGAAAATAGGTAAATTTCAAAAAATCAATGTCCTGCTTACAAAAGCAAAGTTTGTAGGGAATAATAGCCATTTTCTGTACCTTTTAGGCAAAAGCAATTAGGAATTAACACTTACTACCCAGGAACAGCAAATAAATAAATAAAATGTTACAGCGTAATCCCCGTGTTCTGAATGAACCAAAATAAATTCTTTACCATTTCTCGATCCACTGATGGATTTAAAAAAAGTATCTTCGCCGCGTCGGTCACGTGCGTTTGACCATGCTTCACCACGCTGGTCAGTGCGGGTTGGTGAGGGGGACAGGAGGGTGAGAGGAGGGGGAGGGCAGGACTGGTTCAAGGTCAACACGGTGGCGAAATGTGCAAAGTCGTGGGTTCGGTCCCGACCCTGACGCCTGTATATCTGAAATTTGCATGTTCTCCCCGTAGATGTTTCTCCGCGTCCTCCGCTTTTTTCCCCTCCGTATTTAGAATCAACACGCGTTTAGAGTATTTGGCTGCTATACATTTCCACATAAGCCACGTCGTTGAGCTATCGTTTGTGGCCAGGTCGATTCTGAAAAAGAGCTACATAGCTCAGTGGGTCTTACCTTGTAAAATAAAAAAAAATAGTTTAGTTTAGATTAGATTTCACTCACCACTGATGTGAGCCATCGTCAGGAATCGTACTCGTTTCTCCAGCTTCATCGCACAGTGCACTCACTACTGCGCCACCACTCTGTTGTCCCTGTCAATCCCACTTCCTTCAGTTTAATGTGCCCACCAATGTAATGTGATTCCTCGCAACAGAATGCATGAAGAGCCATCGTAATGCGGCGGAGTGGCGGGATTTATTCGTGCTCGTAGACGCCACGGCACGCATTACGTATCGCGGTGTGGATGGGATGTTTACCTTTCTTAGCGTTTTCAATTGTGTAGTTGGAGTTAACGTCTGACGTTTAGGGCTCAGGGTGGCGTGTACCCAGCAGATGGAAGTACTGCAGTGGATTGTTGAATCTATCTGTGCGGAGCTCTGAACGTTACCCCCTTGTAAATGTTGACTTTCACTGGTTGCTCCCGTTACCTCCCGTCCACCATACACTCATTGATACTGGCCAAACATCCAGCAGTGGATTGACTATGGCTGATGATCATCATCATAATCGTTAATATTAACCCTATACTCATTGCGTCACCAAGTATAACATATCAAAAACACTATGACTAATATGTAAACAACATCACATCGGATAAATGAGCCGATACCACTGAGAGCTTAGGTTCGAACCCGAGTTTCAGCCCACCGGTGATGCTTCTCAAAAATAGCCAGCCAGGGTCACTGATGACCGCCCCAGACAAAAAGAAACGTGGAATTGTTGATTATTTTTTTTCTCACTCAATTGGGCTCAGTGGCCCTGCGGAGACGAAGAGCGTCGCTCTCGGTGACACGTGACGTGTACTATTTTTGCCGGGCACGTGAGCAGTGGTGGAGAAAGGAGGGAATTTATAATGAGTTCTGGCATCGTCTTCAGGCACAAGGTGATACACCACTCGCATTGAGGGTTCCGAATGGAGTGGACATTGGTTCATCTCACGACTACGTCATTTTAACACAATCGGAAATAACAGTGTTATAATAATAGCAACAACGGCAACACATATTTGAGAATTAAAAAGTCAAAAACTAAATCAACCCAAATGGTACAAAATTGTAAACAAAACATGTGTGTGTGTGACACATGGCACGTGATGCGATCCCCACGGGCCCCACATCCCCACACTCCGAGAGATCCGGACTCCTCACTGCACCGAGCACAATACGTCGTCACCCAGCACTCGCATCCCTCCGCGAGATTCCAATCCAATCCCGGATCAGTATCAAGATGGCACTCACCATCTCTACGATGGACTAAGCCGCTGTCGACCTCTCCCCTCTCATCTCAGTCTACTCCCCTCCACGCACTCTCCTGCCTCTCACATCTCTTTTTTTTACAATCAGAAGAAACAAGAAGATGCTCGGTGTAGTCGGCACTTTGCTCCGTTCATCATTTCGTGTTTTTTTTAATGCTTTGCTTTATGTAACCCCCCGCCCCCTTTTAAATGAAAGACCCAAAATATTTTTTCCTCCTTTCCCCTTCCCTCTCTCTCTACCCCCCTCTCCCCCCCCCCCCTCTCTCTCTACCCCCCTCTCTGCCTCTCCTCTCTCTCTACCCCCTCTCCGCCCCCCCCCCCCCATCTCATCTCACTCTACTCCCCTCCACGCACTCTCCTACCTCTCCCATCTCATCTCACTCTACTCCCCTCCACGCACTCTCCTGCCTCTCCCCTCTCATCTCACTCTACTCCACATCACGCACTCTCCTACCTCTCCCCTCTCATCTCACTCTACTCCCCTCCAAGCACTCTCCTACCTCTCCCCTCTCATCTCACTCTACTCCCCTCCACGCACTCTCCTGCCTCTCCCCTCTCATCTCACTCTACTCCACATCACGCACTCTCCTACCTCTCCCCACTCTCCACCCCCGACAACCAAAGTTTTCTCTATAAGCCTCTAAGTCAACCTTTGCGCAGCTAAACTGTGCTGTCGCCTCCCTGCCCTGTTCAAGTTCAGGCTCAAGACCTTCCTTCGTACCTTAGCGACTGCCTCTCTGCAAAGTGCACATGCCTGCTATTTCTGTCCAGCGTCTTCAGATGCGGTGGCATGTAGCAGCTGCATGGAATCCCTATTGTATCGCATTGCAAGGGTGTCTGCAAAACGCGAGGAGATCTCCTGTACAATACTACCGTGCTACTAATAACAATACTAACCCAGCCTTCAATCATATTGTAGCGTCGGAAAAACATAGCACACGCCGCCGTATGTACACTTACCTCTAGTTGCGGGCACGGGTCTGTAGGGGGTGCCACCCTGAGCTAGAGAGAGAGAGACGGACCGTTGAGAGGCTGAGTTCCCCCCCCCCGACCCCCAGGTGTTCCAGAACCCCCTGGAAGGTTCCAGAAAGGGGGCGGTACCGGGGGCGGAGAGTCCCCGAGGTGGGTATAAAAGACGGACCCCAGGACGGCTCGAGGCAGTGCTCTGAAGACGAAGACTGAAGACCAGCGAGGCTAGGACCCCCGGGACCCGACGTCCTTTTAAGGGCCGAACTCGGGCTAATGGTCGAGCCCGGCACCTTGGCTGGGTCGGGTCAGCACAGCCTCCCCTAGGTCACCCTTAGCCGGAGGACTGACAGCCCGTGGTTCCAGTGATAGGGCACGTCAGCCCGGAGGCCATACCTCCCCAGGTAGCGGGGAAAAGGGCCTTGCGTTACGGTTATTGAATAAAACGTGTTGCTTCTAAGCTACGTCTCCGCTCTCCGTGGGAACCCACCACAGTATTATGGCTTGAAGCTTAATGCTGAAAAAATGAACACGCCGGTTTATGTGTGCGCGTAAATTGGGCCGATTGCGCATTGCTGGGATGTTCTTAGTCACGTGGGGGGGGGGGGCGTGGGGGGCAGGGGGGGGGGCGTGGGGGGTGGAGGGAGTTGTGAGGGCACCGAGAGAAAGGAAGAGAGGGTTGAGTCTTAGTGATTAATCCTCGCGATGGCCTCCAGCAGAGGTGTGAGAGAGGCTATACCTGCCCGTTTCTGCATTGGTTATCCCGCAGGAAACATCTCCTTGGTTACATCACTCTCGTCCGCTTTTATTCTGAGTCTCCAATCTTGGTCGTGTGCGGCCAGTTTGTCGTGGCTGCATGGGTTTGCGCATTTCAAAGCACGCTCTCATATATATATTTACGTGTGTGTGCGTGTGTGTGCAGTGTGTCTCATGATGACACAAAGACAAAAAAAATCCCCCATATAACATTAACAGACTGTTGGGGCACATGTTGTTTAGTGAGCTCTTATTGGCGATGTTTACACAACACCACGTTCTATACTTATTTTAAGGCCGTTTAGTCCTAGTGGAGGCCTAGGACTGGTTGAGATCAAAATAAATTTATGTCGCCAGGCGCTAACCACTATATGCGACCACTACCCATACAAGGACAAACACACCCACATACGTAGACATAACCGCTACTAAGTGGCTGTGTCGTCTTTATGGCGCTTGTGCCAGGTTAGGTGCACCTTCAGGCCACGTGAAGTGTCGGAGGCTCGCTGTTGGCAGGTTATAACGGGATAGTCCCAGGCGCCATGGCTTGACTGACTAAAATAACTGGCCGAAGCACTGCATGTGCCCCTACTCTGCCAACCTGCTGTGTTTTAGGCGTCGCTCCGCTCGTTGTTGTGAGCGTCGCTCCTCTGACCTCCGTTGTTGTTGGAGGGCCACTGCCTCCAACTGCCCAGCTGCGTCCTTCACGAGCCTCCTCCACAGAGGCTGATCTTGACACCTTTGGTACCAGTCTTGTATCGCAGCTCTTCTCCAGCCTGTGCCGTGCCCGTTCAGTCCCCTCTATCCGGCCAAACAAAAGCTGTTTTGGCAAGCGGTGGCCGGGCATGCGGGCTACATGACCCAGCAACGCAGCCTCGCCTGCCGGAGGACCTTGTTCACAATGGGGACTGTGTCCAGATCCCCTTAGGATATCTCTCGAAACAACAAGAAAAGAGACACACACACAAACTCCCACGCGTACACACACATACACCTACACTCTAAACACACGCACACCCACACGTAAACACAGCTACCACGTGCGCCCACGATCGAACGCCTTCCTATACAGCTCTGAAAACCGCCGGCATCTAATTGCCGTGGCGCAGAAGGGAAAGCGGGAAAAAAACCGCGCCACAATACACGAGGAATGTGACGCGCATGAAGTCAATCAGACAAAAAAAAAGAGTCGCGTTTGCGTTGATTCGGGTGGAATGTTGATTGAGATGTGAGCCGCTCGCCCTGGAGGCGCGCGCCGCACGGCTGATGGAGATCGCCACAAACCACGCGACGCTAATTGCAACAAAAAATCCAATTAATTTTCACGATGAACAAATGGAGAAACGTAAATTAATCAGACGAGCGGAATTAATAGGCCGAACCGCAAGCGCTTAGCGCGGCGTCACATCAAAGGACGCGCGTTTACGGTCAAGTGTCGCTTCGTTCCCTGTGACGTCACCACATCATCACCACCACCACCACGCCGTGACGTCGCGCTCAACCTCGTCACTCCGAGTAACGCGAGCGTTGTCGACCTTGCGTGCACGCCCATATTAAACCTAGGTCCCTCCTGGTAATGAGACTCATCCCGTTAAACGAAATTAACGCGTGACGTCATGACATATTAACGTCGTCGTAAGCAGCTCAACCGCGTCACGATGCGCAAGGTGACGTCATCGCATCATCTTCGTATCACCCTCCTCCTCTTCGCTTGGCATAACGTGGCGTCGTCACATCATAACATCATCGCGCTGTTCACATTGCGTGAAGTGACGCTATCTCATCATATTATCGCCACGCGCCTTCCCTTTATTGTAACTTGACGTCATCACACCGTAACATCCACCAACTTCCTTCGCGCCGTACGTAGGCCAACCGTGCGAATCGGCACCTCTTCACTTTGTGCACTGTGACATCGCTAAATGTCGTCGCATCGCTCTCGACCTCTCGACTTTGTCGTGCGACGACGTCACCGCTTCATAACATCGTTGGAAACACGCTCGGGGAATTACGCATTACCTCTTCCGTTCAGGGCAATATCATCCTCGTGTAACGCTCACCTCCATCTGTGCTTTAGCCCGGTGGTGGTGGTGGTGGCGGTGGTGGTGGCTGCGCTGCACGTGGCTGCTGCCTGCCGTGACCCAGCGCTGCAGAGGTAGCAGTGAGGGTCGGTGGATCACCGCACTGATGTTGTGAAACTCCCTTCTTCCCCTGGGCGTCGAGAAGGTGCCATAGCCTGGCTCACCAGGAAAAAGGCGGTACTAATCGCCATTTGTTTCCATCTGTACGGGGATAGAGTGTTGCGATGCGTGGGTTTTCTCCGGGAGCTCGGGTTTTTCCCTCCACATTTAGAAACACGCGTTTAGAGGATTTGGCTCCTGCTATAAATGTCCACGTGCGGATAAGCCGCTTCGTTGTGCTATCATTTGTGGCCCGATCGCTTCTGAGAAAATAGCTACACAGCTCAATGGGCCTTCCCTGGTATACACAAAAAATATGAGTTGAGTCTCGTCCTCCCGCTTCTATAACAAACACACATCATCATTGCTTGGGTGAAAACAGCTTACGTTAAAACCCCAATGTGGCAGCAGCAGATCCCTCCTGCGAAATAGTCCCGCGGCTCAACGTGACTTCGCTGGATGAACAAGTAAATAGATTCTATCTTGATTTGAAGCTTTCGTGACTGCAGGAATCCATACTTCTTTGGTTCTTTCGGTAAGGTCACGTATAGGTAGAAAAATAAAACTAAATAAAAAAATAATATCTACCACGACGTTTCGATCGCAACACAAGCTGTCGTCTTCAGGCGGAAAAAAAATAATCCACCGCTGGATAATTAATCCACTGCTATACCGAACGAATCAAAGAGTGTAAATAAATTCTAAATTAGTCTCGCACGATGTTACGTCGCCTTATCGCACCGCGCCTCGGTGCTGTATCGCTTGTCCAAAGGTGGCCGAGTCGGGTAGCCAAGCAATCCCCATCCAGGCCACATTGAGCGGACCACCGTGACCTCTACACACGGCACAGTTTAATATTGATTGTTGTTGTTATTGTTGTTGTTGTTTTACAGTTTCTCGCAAACTTCGCGCAGTTTAGCAGGAGAACATATGAACACCACCTCAACTGCCATCTCGTTTGTGTCGTTTGTCTCCTCTGTGCTGTCTGTCTCACGTGCGCTGCCCGTGATGTCTCCACCCCAGTCGAGTTGCCACGGGCGTCTCTCCGTACGTCTCTCGGTGTCTCTCTCCGTGCGTGTCTTCGTCTCCCCCCCCCCACCTCTTCCTCTGTCCATCAGCACACGACCTCGCTTAGCGATGAAACGGTTCCAAATACAACAATCCCCTGGGCAGATTCCCGTGTCAACCCAGAGTGGGTGGTTGGGGGGGGGTGAGTTTGACAGCTGAGACTTGGATTGGGGGTGACGGTGGGGGCGAGGGGTGATGTGGGAGGAGGGGTGGGGGGAAGGGTTGTATGGAGCTGTCAACCTCTGTAGCATTAACCTGGCGGAGGGGGGGGCGGTTAATGCATCGCCAACTCACCCCCTCTCCACCGGCATAGTATGGTTATACTTTTCCTTTGTAAGGGCACATCATCATTGAATGCGTTGAGTTATCGAGTTGGCATCTGCGCCTGGTAGAATGAATGCAATGGGGGTGGGGGGTGAGGATGGGGGGAGCTGTCACATTCCTTTCACCCCCCCCCCCTTTGTAGCGCGAGGCCTGTGTCCCACCGGCCCGGCCCGATGGCCCCGGTGCAGTTGCACCGCCTGCACACTCTCGATAGCGAGCTACGCCTGCACTTCTCCTGTACCCCCCACCCTCCACCCCGGGCATGCCCTCCTCCTGGCCACGTGGTGGAGAGAGAGAAGGACACAGAGACGTACAGGTGTGCCTGGCTGCCACCGTGGCGTGAGTTGCCTCGTGGGGGGGGGGGGGGGGGGGGGAGAAATGTCCCAGCCGCTTCGTCGCCGGGCTGAGTGATGGTGGCGTTTCCACACTGAATCAAGCGCCATTGAGAGGCTTGGACTCCGGCAGCTATGTGGACCGTAAACAGCACGACGCGGGGGAAGCTGCCAGTGGAGATAGCTGCCGGACATAGGTCACTCGGCCACGAATAGCAGAAATCGGGTGGTGATGGCTACGCCGCACTCACGAGTCGTAATGAGGATGAAACCGGACTCGAGTTGCCGAAGAATGTCAACTGCCACGGTGTGGGCTCGGTCGAGCTGCTTGGCTATCACACCGGAGGACTGTGTGCAGAACATCCGCACGATTGGCGATATCTCCCCGGCATGCAAAGCATGCTGTGCCGAGACACTTTTATTGCGTGTCACGTATTATTAGGGGTGGACTTTGTCTCGACTTGACGTAACTCTCATCCCTAACCCGTCCGATAGCCCCTCCCCCCCCCCTCCATACTTCCCCTTTACTGCTCCCGGTCCTCCTACTTCTCCAACGCATCACCCCCATCCCGTGCCCGCAGCCCTCGGCCGTGTCTACGTCGCGCCTCGGTGCTGTTCCGTCCCGGCGGCGTGAGATGCAGGGACGCCGCGCAGTAGACGCGGCACACGAGTGTTGTTGGGAAGTTTTTCTATATACAATATGTATAAAAGGGAAATTAGTGAATATGTGTGTCTGTCCAAAATGTTTTGCATACTTCTCCAAAATGTAACAAACTTGAAATTTGCCATGGGGGTAGCTTCCAGACTGTACACAATGCAAAAAGTATAAAAATAGACTTTTGTATTTTGGGGGGCGGCGGGGGGGGGGGGCGCAATAATGGTTAAATTTTGCACGGCAAGTGAGCGGTGACGTCACATCTGTGATGTCACCCGCATGCGGCAGCGTCATGCAGTGTGCCTGCTGACGTCACGCATCCACCACCCTCCGCATAGGCCGTTGTATTAACCCAAGACGAGAATCCAAGTCTCGGGCGAAGCCGGGTAGTAAAGCTAGTTTTTTGTATATATATAAAGAACAGAGCTATTACAGCAGCACTCGCCCTCGCCACACACCGCACGGAGAGTCGGCAAATCGTCACAACGACACGGGTCTGGAGATTCGGGTTGAAGCTCAAAACTGGGGCTCGTTCACTTCGCCACGAACCCCAACTGCATGGGTTCAATTTCAAGCCACGGCTAGCCATGCATGCAACTATACTCCCACGTCTCGGATACGCATCGTCACCGGCCCGCATCGACCACTTTGGTGAAGTATGGTCAAACAACCTCCCACGGCTGATACGGTGTGTGTGGAGATGCCTTCATCCAGCAGTTGACTGACAAAGGGCTGTAAGCTATAATAACAGTAAATTTCGATTTAAAGCTTTCGTGACTGCAGGGATTCATCTTCTTGGTTCTTTCGGTAAAGTCACGTAGAAGGGAAATAATAAAAATAAAACGTTATAAAATTCTCACGACGTTTCGGCCACAACACAAGTAGCCGTCCTCAGGTGAAGAAACAGAACTGTCGGAAAGACAGCGTTTTTATTTCCCTTCTATATTCTATAATAACTGTAAAATGTATTTATATCGGCGAGTAGACGCACATTTTGACGCCTGTGTGGCAAACGTAAAAAAAATATTCATGAATCGTTAATCGCTACTCGTGAACAGCATTACCATTGACTCCGCCTGAAAGCCAATTAGTGTTGGCATGGTCACGCCACAACTACAACCAACAGGATCATCGCACTCATCACCATCAGCCATTCTTTATCTACTGATGGATGAAGAAGGCATCCCCAAAGGCGCCCCCATCCCTCACGGTTTCTGGCACCGCAACCCAGCTCCCATCTTTCACTTCTCTTATCTTTGCACTTTTTTTTCCAAATGACGACGGTGCCCATCGCGAGCCACGTGGCGTGAACAATCAATCCTCACCGACGCGCTCTCGATCCCCAGGGTGTCTCATTGTTCGGTAATCCCTCACAGTCATCGAGGACGATTGTTCTCCATCTGGGTCTTATTTGTGGGTCCGAAGATGACTGCTGGGGCAACGATGATCCCGGGATCGACAGACTCTGTGTGGTCGCAGCTTTGGTACCTCGCGTGCTTCCGAGAGCGACGCGTGGTCCTGCGTTGATGATTCAATCCGCGACCACGTTGTTGTGTCTGCCTTGTCCGCGATTCCTTCTTATGCAACCTAAAACTATCTTTCTTTTTGTACCAGGTAAGGCCCACTGAGCTATATAGCTATTTCTCAGAGGGCGACCTGGCCACAAATCATAACTCCACGAAGTGGCGTATCGTCATGTGGAAATTGTATCGCATCCAAATACTCTCAACGCGTGATGTTGATTCTAAATGTGGAGGTGAAAACCCCGGAGAACCCGGAGAAAAATCCACGCGACCACGAGGAGAGAGAGACATGACTACACAAAATATACAACAGGCATCACGCTGGGGAACGAACCCACCACCTCATGTATACCGGGCGAGGTCGTCAACATCTCATAGTCACCGTCGCATGCGAGGATTTCCAAGTGTTGAGATGGTTGCAGCACGCTTCATCCGTCTGGGACGATCCTAGGCAAGAAATCTCCCACGAGTTGGTGTCGATCTCCGTCTTTAACCCGCACATGTCCAGTGATCCATTCACGTATTTATCTATCTATCATCTGTCTGGTCTCTTAATGTATTTGCAACATTTAATATAATTTCACCGTCCTCGAATCTCACCCAGATCCCGAATAACGTTGGCAAAACAGAGCCCGAAGAAACACGGACATCCAGAATAAACACCGCATGCGGAACCCAAGCATCGAACCTCCTCAGGCTTTGACATGCCTCCTACTCAAAAGACACTGGCGGTGTAACCATCAACCGCAACATAACATCAAAGTATGTATCAACAGGCTGATCCGCCATCTCCTTCATTAATGGAAAAATAAATACACAGGCTACAGTCGTGCGATTGTGGTCATGCAATCCGCAATGTCGACCACACAGTAAACCACTGTGGCCCGCGCTCCTTCAATGGAGGAGCAACAGCACAACGACACGAACTCTCTCTCTCCCTCTCTCACTGCTGAAGCTACTCTCGCGGTTGGCCGACCTCGACGTCGGCATTTAGCAACTGAACATATTGCCCGGCGCAGAATTGAGTCGAATGTAATTCCGGCCATGATGCACCTTTCCACGCTTCTCCGCGCACCGCCTCTGCCGCGTTGATTTTGTTTGCAGGCAGTAACGACACTGTGTGAAAAATGCGGGGGGCTTTAACCAGCGCGCCTCGGCGCCCGCTCCGTTGCGTTTTGGGGAGAGAGAGAGAGCAACGGGAAGTTAACGCGAGTACAATGGGTGTTTGGAAGAGCGGACGGTGCTTTATGGTCTCTCTAGCGAACGTGTGCCCGATGCTAGGTATTGTTACACTGCATATATATGTTTGAGTTCATAAAAAAAATATTACAATCATGAGGACGAATAAAATTGATAGACTGAATTTCATCACAAAATAATGATTAATATCGTGAGAAATTATAAACAAAGACAAAGATCCCCCGTATAGCTTTGACAGGCTGTTGGGGCATGTGATGTTAACGAACACCTATGATAGCCGGCATGGCTCACGAGAGGATGGGTGGTCAACACCACGCCCGGCCGCCTTTATCTCCGCAGTGGCGATGTTTACACAGCGCACCAGGTACTCATTTGAGGCTGAGTCGACCTAGGGGAGGCGCGAGTCCGGTTCAGATATCCGTGACTGATGTTGACCGTGAGCAGGATTCGAACTGAGGCCACTGGATTCGTAGCACCGCGCGCTAACCGCTACACTACCGTTCCCCATCAATTATAAACACACACTATCTTAACTTTAATGTCATACAAACTAGCACTGGATTGGCGCAGTTGGAACTGAGAGAGGTGATGAGAGAGACAGAGACGGATAGACAGAGTCAGACAGAGGGAGACGGAGCGAGCGAGAGACAGGGACATATCTCGGAAGTTAAGCAGGCTGGAGCCTGGACAGCTGATGAGTGACCACCATGCATAACGCAGGTGCCGTCAGCTTTCATGGGCAACAGAGGAGAGTGCGGCGTACTCCATTATTGTACTGTACTTATATGCTCCCCATGCGTCAGCAATTTCGCGCTGATCAGCTTGGTGATGTATGGTCGAATAACTCGCACGATCGACACGGGGTTGGCCACCAGTGGATTGATACAAACGGCAGGACGATCCCTCTGCGGCTTGCGTGCGATCACTTTGAAGCTGCCGCGAGGCAGGGAGTGTTCGTTCCTCGCGTGCTCTCATGTCTCGGAGTGGAAATGATGATGAGGATGATGAGTTTTTTTTTCTTCCACTCTTAAAAAAATATATAACCAATTTGTGTTCTCGAGTGATATTTGAAGCACACCGTGTGTCATTGTGGCTACGACTCCCGAAGCTTCTCTCATTTGTGCGACGGTGCAAGGCAAAAAAGCGGCTTTGTGTGGAATGTAAAACGTGACGGGTTAATGGCCGTCGTCATACGTGCGTGTGTGTGTGTGTGATTCCGGAGCAGAATTAGAATGTATTTATACTGGAGTAATCCGATAAGCTACAAAGCTAATTTTCACAGATGCCCAGAACCGTATTGAGGCAATGATGAGCGAGGCAATGCATTCACCTTTAGAGTTAGTGAGGCAATGATGAGCGATACTCTTTGGTTCGAGACTGTCTGGAGGACAGTCTCGTCT
Organism: Petromyzon marinus; assembly: GCF_048934315.1. NCBI lineage: Eukaryota > Metazoa > Chordata > Hyperoartia > Petromyzontiformes > Petromyzontidae > Petromyzon > Petromyzon marinus. The sequence continues at coordinate 4,917,008 of NC_133668.1, forward strand.
GTCCCTTCACCTGATGAAAGCCGCTTGTGTTGTGGCCGAAACGTCGTGATTTTTTGTTATTTTATTTTCACCTACGTGACTTTACCCAATAGAACCAAAGAGTATGGATCCTAGCAGTCACGAAAGCTTTAAATCTAGAAATGATGAGCGAGATGAATAATGTACGACAAAGTTGGGCGAGGTAAGGCGACGAAGAGAGAACTGCACTGAATGAATGTCGAAGTGGTTCGCGCGCTGTGCTACGACCCCGGCTACCCGGGTTCGATTCCCCCTCACGGTCACCACCAGTGACGATTATCTGAAGAGGTCCTGGGCCTCCCCCTACGTCGACTAAGTCTCAAATGAGTACCTGGTGCGGTGTGTAAACATCGCCACGAGGGAGACAAAGGCAGCCAGACGTGGTTCTGGGCCACCCACCCCTTCGTGTGCGATGTGGGCCTTCATAGTTGCTCTCTAACAGCACTTGCTATCACAAGAGCCGACTTCCAGCAGGAAGCAGTGCGGGGCTAATGAGGAATGCAAGTTGTTTCCCTGATCACCAGCGATTAATCACGCACACACAGTGTTACAATCACTCACAGTAATACAATCACGCACAGCATTCCAATTACACGGCAATACAATCACACACAGTATTACATTCACTCACAGTAATGTAATGACACAGCATTCCAATCACACAGCATTGCAATCACTCAGCATTCCAATCACACTCAACATTTCAATCACACACAGCATTCCAATCACACACAGCATTCCAATCACTCAGCATTCCAATCACTCACAGCATTCCGATCACTCACACATTGGCAATACAATCCCACGGCATTCCAATCCCACGGCATTCCAATCACACACAGCCTTCCGATCACTCACAGGCAATCCAATCACTCACACATTGGCATTCCAATCCCACGGCATTCCGATCATACGCCATTCCAATCACACAGAATTCCCAATCACGCGGCATTTCAATCACACGACATTTGACTCGCGAATGAACCACAATACTTCGCTGATCTCGTCAAAGCAGCATGTACCATTACGCGAACTCCGATTATCTTCGCAGCGGCTTGTGGCTAGCCATCGAACACCGCATTCCGCGCTTTCGGATGCGCTTCTGAGGCCATCTGGAACGCTCTTCCTCCCGGTATTAAGAAGTCACTGCCGCTTTGCGCTTTTAAGTCTAAATTGAAATCGTATTTCTTTAAGGACCGCCTGTTTAGTTTGTTTGCCCCTCCCCCCACGCCTCCGATCAGCTCGGTTGGCTGCGTCCGGTGCGAAAGAAGTTCGACATACACACAAACACGGCACCACCCGGGCAATTACGCGGGACACACGAACGGGGTGGAGGGTGGGTGGGTCTGGGGGACACGTGACGTCGGCACGCGCCAAGCCGGCTCAACGCCGTGCGATGCGGGTGACGCCATCACGCGCACGTGCGCGGTGACGACACCACGGCGGACTTGCCCGCCCGCGCGCTCGACGGGACGCCACTCAGCAAAACTTTGAATCCACATGTGGTTTGATATTACTCTTTGTTTTTTTGTTTCGGTAAAGTCACGTAGGTATAAAATAAAAGAACCAAAGAGTATGGATTCCTGCAGTCACGAAAGCTTCAAATCAAGATCGGTGTGATAGTGTCAATTCAAAATGTTGACGTCTCTGCTACAACGCCATGCTATCAATATCCACTACCAATCTTGATTTAAAGCTTTCGTGACTGCAGGGATTCATATTCTTGGTTCTTTCGGTAAAGTCACGTAGAAGGGAAACAAACAAAAAATAAAAATAGAAAACAATAATTTTTATTGCAATAATTTTTATTGTTTCATATTTTTACTATTTTATTGTTTCCCTTCTACTTGACTTTACCGAAAGAACCAAGAATACAAGCAATCTTCATCAGGTGGAACAGCCGCAGCAAGAAAATACTGAAGTAGTTGCTGTGGTTGTTCCACCTGACGAAGATGGCTTGTGTTGCGATCGAAACGTCGTGATTTATTTTTATTTTATTTCTACCTACGTGACTTTACCGAAAGAACAAAAGAGTAATATCCACTACCGCTCGTCGTACTGACCAGCGTGGTGAAGTATGGTTAAACACCACCCATGACCGATAACGGCATGGTAAGGCCTTTGTAGCAGTGGACTGACGGCGGATGTGCTGTGTATACCCGGCCACCCACACCTACGCTTGAGCATTGCTCCACGCGAGTGGTAATTGTGACAGTTAACTGCATTGTCCTTCCCCCTGCTCTATGTCCCCACCTTCCCCGCTCGCGTGGGGCTGGCTGTGCATGCTCTGCCTGCTGACTCCACTCATTCCTGTCGAGAGTTGTTAAAATAGCCGTTTCGTTCGTGGCTAGCCGCACGTAGAAAACTGCTAAGGGGCCGTCCATGAATGACGTCACGCGCTTTTTGACAATTTTTTACCCCCCACCCCCTCGTGACACGGCGTTACAAAAAGTCAGACCCCCCCCCCCTCAAATATGACGTCACAAAGCTCTGCCCCCTCCCCCCCCAAATAAAACATGCTTCAAATCGCTTTAAACTATTGTCATTGTAGTGCGTATTTAATGTGGCGCTGCACTCTGATGTTGTATGAGAAAACATTTATTAAAAAGTCTATTTAATTAAGTAGAACGTGTTGTCTATATTTATTTAAAGTTGCGCATTTTGATGTGACGTCACATTTCTCAACCCCCCCCCTTCGTCACACATCGTCACAAATGTCTGACCCCCCCCCCCCTTAGGTGCGTGACGTCATTTATGGACGGCCCCTAAGTGGTGTAATGAAATGAAGTGTAAGTGTACGCAAGTGGTGTAGTGTAGTGGTATGGTGTAGGGGTGCAGTGGTATAGTGCAGAGCAGGGGTGTGCTGTAGTGGTTTTGTTCCGTGTAGCGGTGTGATGTAGTCGTGCAGTAGTGTAGTGGTGCAATGCATGCCGGGTCGTGGTGCGGTGGAGTGAACCTGCTGAGTTTCAGGAGAGTCTCGTGTCTCTTGGTGAGTGTCGACCGAGTGGCGAGGTGTCACATGTATGGACGGGCCCTAAACACACAACAGTTGCTGGTTTGCCACACGCACAGAATTGTAAACTTCGAAGTGATGCCTTTTCAACCGTAGCACTTGGCGCTCTGATCGTGGAATTTCAGAGGTCGCCGATTCGAATCGATCTTCCGGCGCGGCAGTTGCAGCGATTACGTTTTTTAAACCACTCGACTTCTGTCCAGCCAGCAGTATAAATGAGCGACACCACGGTTAGCCGATCAGCAGGTCGTGTTTGGTGGGGTAAAGCGTGGGTACAGGAAGGCAAAGGTTCACGTCTATGATTCCATTTGAATCGATTTACCGCTTCCTATCTTTCGGGACTCGTGATTGATTCCGAAAAGAGTTACTTGTTTACCCGTTATCGTTTGACACCTCTATTCCTGTCCTGGGACACCTGGTCCACGACAACTCCACAGCCCTTGCCACAAGTCCTGGCTCACCACGTGTAACCAGTGGCGTAGTGACTACATTATCAGCTCAATCTAGATTTGAAGTTTTCGTGACTGCAAGGATCCATACTCTTTGGTTCTTTCGGTAAAGTCACGTATAAAATAAAATAAATAATTACTTAATTAGATCACGACGTTTCGGGCGCAACACAAGCGTCCGTCATCAGGTGGGACATCCACAGCAAGAAACAATTTGCTAAAGTGGGCCAAAGAGCTTCTCTAAACAAGAGGCTATATAAACAAGAGAGAGGGGGGGGGGGGAAAGCCAGGGAGGAGAGAGCTAGAGGAGGGGGGTGTGGGGTAGGGGGTGGTGAGCTGCTGGAACGGGTGCACTTGAACGGGCGAGGGAGCGAGTACAACACTTTTGATTTTATTTTATACGTGACTTTACCGAAAGGAACCAAAGAGTATGATCAGCTCAGGCGGTGAGGTGGGGCCCCAATGTTTGATTTGTTTCGCACGCTCGCACCGAGGCCATTGTATATTTTGCGGCCTCCTCTCGTCTAATCACAGAGTTACGCTCACGGTCTCGAACATTTGACGCTGCAGGAGCGGTCTGTCTTCGAAAAATGCAGCCGCTGCAGCTCCATATTATTTCTTTGGAATATAATTGACGCGGATCCGAACGGAGTTCTACGTGAAAATATTTTCGTAATAAAAAATAAAATTAAACCTCTTGTTAAATAAGTGTTTTGTTCTCGTACACTGTTGTTGTTGAAAACAAATCTCATGGTGGTTGTCAAGGGGGCCCCAACTCATAGCTTTGGCCACCGTGGGGGGGGGGGGGGGGGTAGGGACAAGGCACCCCCTGCCTGCCCCACGCTGCTCGTTACGCTGCTGCGTGGGGCACCTCTCTCTAGGCCTGCTTCTCCCTCTCCACCCTGCTCTTTCCATGTTCATCATCACCGAGCCGCGTTCAGTTGTTTTCCTCTCTTCTTCTTCTGACGACGACGAGCTTCTCTCAGCTTGGCTGACGTGGCCACCGTGAAGCTCCTAACCCGAACTGATATGTCCCACGAGCCATCGGAGTCGACTTCCTTTCAGCCTCTCTGAGATTATGCACCACCACGCTTTGCCTACTTCATCGTCTCTTCATTTTTAACCCGAGCAAGTCCGCAGTGGCGAGATGTTAACTATCTCGCCTGGTATACAGGAGGTCGTGGCTTCGTGGGTTCGATCCCGATCCTGACGCCTATATATTTGAAGTCTATAGGTTCTCCCCGTGGTCGCGTGGATTTTTTTCTCCGGGCACTCCGGTTTTAACATCCGCATTAGAAACGTGCATTTAGAGTATTTGTCTGCTGTAAATTTCCCCCATGATATTTTGTCGAGCTGTCATTTGTGGCCAGGTCGCTTCTGAAAAAGAGTTAATAGCTCAGTGGGCCTTACCCGGAAAAATAAAAAAATAAAAAAGTTTAGTTTAGTCCCGTGATCGCTGAGATTCATCTCCGTCCTCGTCAACTTCATGTCTGTGCGTTGCGGATTATTTTTGAAACTCCGTGACACGGGCACCTCCCTACCTAGCTGTTGTAAAACATCCCCAGGCGTGATTGACAGCGAGTGCGCGAATTGTTCGGTACAGTGACACTTTATATGGCACGCGGAGATGATGAATGTTGTGCAGATACGCTGCTATAATTTCACGTTCACGAGTCATCGTATTTAAAGTGTTTATGGCCCCTGGATTTTACGGGCGCCGTGTCAGGCACGGCGAAGGCTGCTCATCCTCATCCGTGAGCGCGTTGATTCATGGGACATTTCCCAGACACTCCAGAAAGTGTGGTTCAGGCATGGAAGATAACAGTTTCCGATGTGTGTTTGTGCGACGCGCGAGTGTGTATGTGGGTGTGTGCCGTGGGTCGCTAACGAGTAGCGGTTACCGCGCTGCGCTATGAACCCACCGACCCAAGTTCGATCGATTCCCTCTCGCGGCCAAAATCGGTTACGGATACATAAACCGCTATTGAGCCACCACAAGGCCAACAACCAAGGCTAAGATTAGTCGCTCGGTGCTGTGTGAACATCACCACGAGAGAGAGAGACAAAAGGCAGCCGCGCGTGGTGCTGCCCAGAGCACCCGGTCGTGCGCCGTGCTGGTCTCGATATGTGTCCGCGAACGGAACTCTTCCCGACAGTCCGTGCGGGCTGTCCGTTGCGAGCGAGAGTTCAATGCTCGAGTCGGCAAACGGAGCCCGGTCTGGCTGTATATATTCTAATATAAAGCAGAACCCGTACAAGCGCTAATTGCTCTACCGTTCACTTTCAATTTCACAGATTGGGGGGGGGGGGGGGGGGGTGTAACGCAATTTGAGTCTTGTTCACGGCTCTTTCACACTCACCGAGCCTTCGCACGGTGTCAAAGCGCAATCAGGCCTCTCCGCCTTGCAACACGTGGGGCGGCAGCGAAACATCGCCTCCGATCACGCACACCACTCATCCTGTCCACTCGCCTCCTCTCTGCAGAGGGTCTTCATTTAAACTAGAATAATAATTAACTATACATCAGCCACTTATCAATCCACTGCCTAAAAGGTCCTCAGCGCCTCGTGCCGCTACTCATGCAGGGGTTGTTTTTCCGACCATAAATTTCGATTTTAATTTCGATTTAAAGCTTTCGTGACTGCAATGATTCATCTTCTTCGGTTCTTTCGGTAAAGTCACGTAGAATGAGAATAAAATAATAAATTGATAAAATAAAATAACACAATAATATTCTCACGACGTTTTGGCCACAACACAAGCGGCCTTCATCAGGTGAAGGGACGAGACTGTCTTTCCGACCATACTTCACCACGCCAACAATGTATGTATGTTTAACTTCTTTCGCACCGTACATAACCAACCGCGCTAATCGAAGTTGCGCGGGGGGAAGGATAGCGAATACTAAAACACGAATGCGGGTTGGTGAAAGCGGGCGGTGCCCAGGATCGGGTCAGATTTCACTCGCCACTGATGTTAGCCGTGGTCGGGAATCAGTCTGTTAATGAGCGCATCATGAAAGGACATGGGGAGAGCCCGTTTATGTACGCAAGGTAGAATGTACGCTTTGTCCATCGGCCTATGAACCTTTCCGACCATAGCCTCCGGCTCTATGCGTTGAAGCGGGCAAACTCTGGGCCAGTTTTGGCTTTCAAGATATAATCAGCAGGTTCACGCCTACGAGGCAAATTGAGGATGGGTCATCAGATGTTATTACGACGAGATGTCTACCTTCACGGTGGCGCCCCGAAAGCGAATGTAAACAAATTTATCTCTCTAGGCACGCGATTCGATACACCTATCAGGAGCATTAAAAAATAAAAGCCACGTTAATCGATAATGATGTCACTCATGTAGTTGCTACCCTCATCATCATAATCAGCTCTGATCAATCGACTGCTGGATAGAGACCTCCGCAGGCCGTCGAACGCCTTTCACTATCCTGCAGAGTAATAATCCATCCAGGATGAGCTCATTTCATCGCTCCATTTCCCGCGGTGGACGTCTTCTCGGGCGCATTCCATCGATTGGCTGTCACTCCGTCGTTAGTCTCGACCACCAGTCATCGCCACTTCCAAGAGTAACAGTGCGCACGGAAGCTGCCTTCTGGACATAGAACGGAGCTGACATGTCCACGAATCGCTTTCTTGCTGTCCACAAATCAAGTTTGCGTGTGATGTCTGTTCTCTCTGCTCAATGATTTTCCCCGTCGTTTACAGGAAGCGTTAGAATTCGTCTATCATCCTTTAGAGCGCAAATAAAACCCAGTAAGGGTGGGGCGGGGGACGCGGTGAGGCAGCCCTCATTGTCCCTCTTTTCTTTGTCGGACATCTCTCTTCTTGCACAATCTCGCCCAGGCCGTGAGATCAAACACAGCTGGACATCGTCCCCTCTCACCCCAACAGCGCCGGCCGCCACGTGACTAATGCCTCCAGCCCCCACAGACAGCGCCCTCCATCCAACCCCACCGCACGCACGTCTGTCTCCCTGCCTCTCTCCCTCAGGATCTCAGCGTGGATCGCCGAGCTCATAAACTCGTCGACAGCAACCAAGGGATGCATTAGGACGTCTGCCGTGGGCTGCGCTTGAATTCCATGCACAGATGCCGAAACCGCCAGCAGCCACCCATCCACATCCCACCCATTCACTGACTCCGATCCCGGTCTCTATTCCCCTAACCCTACCCCGCACGGACATTCCGCCATCCCAATCACGGCCCCTAAAGCGAACGGGGCGGGCGGCCGGGGGTGATATAGACAGAGCCCATTTATATTGAGACAAGAGGTCCTATCGGTGTCATTTAATGGGGCGCCGCCGCCGCTGCCGCATGGTGAATGTATCTGTTGCGGGTCTGGAAGTTATTTGCGGGTCGCAAGATCTTGCTAAGTAAACGGGGCAATGGAAGAGAAGCTGCCCCCCCCCCCCCCCCCACTTATACCTCCCACCCCTCCCCCACGCTGCTCCCAACCGCCCCCCTCAACCCCACCGACCAACTTTCTCGACCCATCCCGACCCTTTGGTTAGGGGCGCCGCGGTGGCGAGATGTTATCTCTCTCGCCTGGTCTGACGCCTGTATATTTGGAGCTTGCGTGTTCTACCCGTGGTCGTGTGGATTTCTGCCCTTGTACTCCGGTTTTTCCCTCCGCATTTAGAAACATTCGCGTAGAGTATTTGGCTACTATAAATGTCCACATGATAAGCCACTTCGCTGACCTATCATGTATAACCAGGTCGCTTTTACAAAAGAGCTATATAGTTCAGTGGGCCTAACCTGGTAAAATAAAAATAAAAGTTTTAGCGTATTGATTGTCATCAACTCACTTTGGCGACAGAGAGAGACCACGATACGCAGGATTGCCTTTAGGCTGGAGCTGTCTGGGGCTGATCTACGCCAATCTCTCCGCTCCCCCCTCGCTATCGGTGGGCAGCGTGTGGCACGAACTGTGGGGCCGAGTAGGTGAGCAGCAGACAACCGTTTAAATGTAATCAGCTGAACATTCAATACGCGGAAACGATTGACACAGCCACATCGATTCAGGGTCACGTCGCCGTAATATCATTAATCAATTCTAGATTTGAAGCTTTCATCACTGCAAGGATTCATACTCTTTGTTTTTTTTTCGGTAAAGTCACGTAGGTAAAATAAAATAAAACAATTAAATCATGACGTTTCGGAGGCAACACAAGCTTCCGTCTTCAGGTAGGACAGTCACAGCAAGATCGCTGCATCAAGTGGGGAGGCTCTGAGAGCCTCGAGCTTAAATACAGGTTAAGGGGGGGGGGGAGCCAAGTAGGGGACATTGATGGGGTGCGGGGCTAAGTTAATCTGTCTTTTGTTATGTTGAGGGTGCGGGGGATGCGGTGGGTCACTGCACGGGGGCAATGGAAAAATGGAAACAAAAATGGAAAAATTCGGAAAGAATATGCTGTGCGCTTATAAGGTAGCTAAAGTTTTGACTTTGTTCATGACATCTTTCCAGTGGTTGCTTAATTTAAAACCATCCTCTCGGTTGAAGTTGTGTCTATGTTTGTATATCTGGATGGCTTCATGGACAAATCTTTGGTAATAACCGGGAGGTTTGCATAGTACTTTGGTATCGGAGAAAACAATGTCATGAGAACCCGCTGTGTTGGGACAATGATCAGCTACGGCCGACGAATTCGTTCTGCAGTGTTTCAAATCTGATTTGTGCTCGCGAATTCGGTCAGAAATATGTCGTTTTGTCTCCCCGATATAGCTGTCACCGCAGATACAACTCAATTTGTAAACACCGGCGTACTGTAAGTCGGGGATGACATCCTTTACGGATGGGATTAGATCACGGATTTTGTGTACTGTATTGAATCGAACCTGGATCTTGTGTTTCTGTAGAATTTTGGAAATATTTTTGGTAACGCCTGCTATGTATGGCAGTGTGATGATTTTGATTGGAGTGTCAAGTGGTTGTTTCTGTATGGTGGAAGAAACAGCTTGGCGGATGATACGGTCAGAGTAACCGTTCATCTTGAGGGCTAGATGTACATGTTTTAATTCACTAGTCAGGTGGTGTTGGTCAGAAATGCAATGAGCTCTATGGTATAATGTTTTGATGAGAGAATTATTTTGAGCCGGGTGGTGGTGGGAATCAGGCTTCCAGTAGGAATCTGTGTGGGTGGACTTCCTGTAAACAGAATGTCCCAAAGAGCAATCATTCCTCCTCTCAAACAGAACATTCAAGAATGGCAGCTTGCTATCTGGAAGTGGAGGGTTTAACGCCATGATGACCCATTCTGATATCCAGGCTCAGGATTGGCTCAGGCCAAAAGTTATCTGGCTGTGAGCCACGCTTAACTTGAGCCAACTCTGCGCACGGTCCCAGCCACGCTCAGGATGAGTTCCCATGTCAGCTGAATCTGAGCCAAGCCACGGTTGAGCCGCTCACGCGCTTCATAGAAAGGAGCTGAACGGCTCGAGGCCAAGCCAGAGTGATGAATACTGTGCCAGAAGCATTCGAAGCGAGCATTCAACACGTCGGCTTTAGCGACAAATATTATTAATAATTGGTTTTTTTTTTGTGGGGTCATACGATCGCGTTAGTAAAATGTGTGTCGCAAACCCTCCTCCAACCGACACCTTTATGAACTGGCTGCACCAGGTGGCTGGGGGGTGTATGACGCACATGTTTACTTATACGCGATTTGACTCAGAAATCAATTATGAATGTCGATGACGATGCTGTGCTTATTGCATTTTCTGACGCTAATGGAAAACTCTTCAGACAAAAAAGCGTTCGTGCAGGCTGGAAACAAATGAGCAGTGATAATCTTACAGGCGCACCGTGATCTCAGCGCACGGAAGGAGCGATAATGACCACGTGGATCGCTCGCTCATCCCAGCATGCATTGCAAAAAAAACATTACCAAGCTGCAGAGCGTACAACACTGGCACGTGTCGTGACGGGTACTGCAAGATCCAATCATGTCCGTCCAGTGCTTGCCGGGCTGCATTGGCTTCCGGTGGCTGAAAGAATACATTATGAGGTCGTATTAATTACACAACAGGCTTGCGGCAAATTAACCACAATACCTTGCTGATCTCGTCAATGAGCATAAACCATCACGCGAACCATCATGCTCGCAGACGCGTTTGGTTAACCATCAAACAATGAGGGTCACCGTATTGCGCGCTTTCAGATGCGCCTCTGCGGCCGTCTGGAAAGCTCTTATTTTCGATATTAGGAAGCCACTGGAGCTATGCACTTTTAAATGTCGTTTGAAAATTATATTTATTTATTTATTTATTTTTGTGTTTGGTTTGTTGTCCCACGCAACTGATTTGCACGGTTGGCTACGTCCGGTGCTAAATAATTGCATTGTACGTGCGTGCATTGAACTTGACTAGACTTCAACCAAACATTGCGCTCATACCGCACACGGCCTCGTCTCAGACCACCGACTTCACTGAGTCGAAATCGTGACCGTCATTTGTGTGGCACGAAGGCGAATAAACGGCTGCGTCAAGCAGTTTAACCCCTGTTAAGGATCATTAATAAGGCATAGCCACCATTGACTGCTGCCGCTTCGTGCCTCCGGGGCTTCATGTGGACGTAGCTAATCATTTATGTTCGCGGAAGTAGTTTCTGTGAAAATGCAACTCACACACGCACACAACAACGGCCATTTGCGTAATCTTTTTACAAGGACACGGTTGGGAAGGAGTCCTTAATGGGGTTTGACAATACGATAATGCAAATGTCACGTAGCATCACGTCGAGTTGATTGCGCGTGTAACATTTTAGTGAGTGTCATATTGTGTCTGCTCCAAGTATCTGCACCTGGATATGGGCACGCGGTTTGACTACTGCTGGGATCTATCTCTTTGTATACACGACCCTCGGTTCTCTCACATAATGGAGTGTGTGTGGCAGGTGTAACCATCAGCACAACGACCTACGCAGCGACCCAGAAATGTACATGAACATTAGCGAACTTATTTCTAGTAAGGGATATCCGAATGTGGAGTACAAGGTGGAAACTGCAGATGGGTTTATCCTGAGTGTGAACAGAATCCCACGTGGACTGAAGGACAGCACGGCAGCAGTGCGTCCCGCCGTGCTGCTGCAGCACGGGCTGTTGGCTGGCGGAAGCAACTGGGTGTCCAACTTCGCCCACGACAGCCTGGGCTTCATCCTGGCCGATGCCGGCTACGACGTGTGGATCGGAAACAGCCGCGGGAACACCTGGTCGCACCACCACCGTGCCCTGACGCATGATCAGGAGGAGTTCTGGGCGTGGAGCTCTTTGGATCTCCCTGCCGTGGTGGACTTCATCCTCAACGAGACCTAACGAAGAACGGTTGTTCTACGCGGGGCACTCGCAGCGAACCACCATTGCCCTGGCTGCTTTCTCTTCCAACCCTAAACTGGCGAAGAAGATCAAGCTCTTCATAGGGCTTGCGGCTGTGGTTAACGTGCACCACTCCACAAGCCCCATGGCTAAACTGGCTGACGTTCCGGATTGGCTCATCTAGGTGATTTTTGGAAAAATGAAAGAAGTTCTTGCCTCATAATGACATTCTCAAATGGCTGTCGGCAGAAATCAGTGACAAGGAAATCATCGAAGACTTGTGTGAACATGTTTTCTTCGTCATTTGTGGCTTTAACGAGAAGAACATGAACGTGAGTCGAGTGCCAGTCTATGCCTCTCACTGCCCAGCTGGAACCTCGATTCAGAACATGCTTCATTGGCGACAGGTTGGTTTTTGGATTTTTGTTTGTTGCGGTTGCACCCGATTCAAGAGCCGAATGGCTCACAGGGCTATATCTAATAAATGAAAAACTGAAAAAAAAACTAAACATATTTAAACTACTTTTTTATTTTACGAGGTAAGTCTCACCGAGCTGTATAGTTGCGGTCACAAATGAAAGCCCAATGAAGTGACTTATGTGGAAATTATAGCCGCCAAATACCGCATTTTCCCGCATATAGCCCGCATACGCATATAACCCGCAGATGCATATACCCCGCAGGGTCTTGCTTTGTTTGTAAAAAGTGGTATACCCCGCGGGTTATTTGCGGGAAAATACGGTACTCTAAATGCATGTTTCTAAATGTGAAGGGAAAACCCGGAGGACTCAGGGAAAAATCCACGTGACCACGAGGAGAGAAACTTGCAAACTCCAAATATACAGCAGCAGGCGTCAGGGTCGGAATCCAACCCACGACCTCCTGTATACCAGGCGAGGTAGTTAACATCTGGCCATCCTGGCGCCCAACTGCCGAGTGCATCTTTCCCCACAATGTATGCCTATTGTACTCTCAGTATCACGAGAGCAATAATCAATGTATAACTCTCCAAGAGAGAGAATGTGTGTCTAATGACGGTCATATCAGGTGCTGCACCCCAATTTAAAGCGCTTGTTTTTTTGGTGCAGTCATCGGTGACCAAGCTGAGACGACGATTAACTCATTGCACTTGAGAACCCGGCTTCACCAAAGGCGGGTGCCTGGATTCGAACGCGCTCTGCCGTCTGAGCCAACAGGTGACCTCCAAACCCAAGCCCTTTGTCATCTCACTGCTGGACAAAGGGGTCCTCCACGCCATATCGGCCATGGGGTTGGTTGATCATACTTCACCACACTGGTCGGTGCAGGTCGATAAGGCGGGGTGGAGAGCGGCGCCAGTCCCAATATCGCTCGCCACTGGTGTCGCTAATCGTTTGCAAGATTCACACAGCAGTGCGCTAACCACTGCACCACCGCTCCACCCCATATTTGACAACAACACTGCAGGCATTTGCATGACAAACGTCATCTAATGAAGAGGGGGGGGGGGGGGCTCGCGACTCGGAACGTCTCCTTTTATTCGAAAGTGCGTACCAGCGCGAGAGGGAGGTGGGTGCCTTGCTGCATTAACGCGGCTTCGTATCGCGGGTCGCAGATCTGCTGTGCACAGCACACCTCTAGCGAGCCACGGACGGGCACGTACCGCCCGCCCCTGGTAGGAATTAGCCATCTTCATAAAGACACAAGCCACAGTGGTGCGAATGTGGGGCCATGCACCACAAACCTATGGGCCACGTAGCATACTGCTGTAGTCCGAGCTCCTCAACGGAGGAGGAGGAATCGCAACACGACACGAACTCTCTCCTGAAGCCCTCTCCTCGCGGCCAGCAGCAGACCTCGACATTTATCTCCCGGACATATTGCTAATGCCATCATTCGCAAGATTAGAATAGCAACACTCTCTGTATCGCCGTAACATGGGAATATATTAGAAGGGCAGCATCATTATCGTGAACTGCAGCCGATATGGTCAATCCATTGCTAGATCAAGGCCTCCCAAAGCCGCCGCTACTTCTCACGATCATGCCATCGAACAATCCACCTTGCACCTGCACCTCCTCGGTTAACGCCCTATCGTATGCGTTCCATTCAAGTGTCGTGCATAATGTCATCATCATTATTATTATTTTTATTATCGTTCTGGTATGCCGTTTGAAGAGTGACTGACAAAATTGAGCGAGGTCTTGAGATTGGCCAATCGGTTCGATGGCATCATGAGTTGCCTGGTGTACGGCGTCCGTACCCTCCTGCGCGAGCGTGTAATGAGCGGGTTGTCGCCAATGCGATGGCCGGATTGCAGCTCGCCGCACGCACAACAGGGAGACCGTTTCATTCTCCGACTGCGAGGGAGACAGCGGGACCGCTCCCGGCGAGTGCTGTGCAAACGCGATTACGCGGCTAATGAATGCATCAGACGCGGCTGACTCTCGTGACCATGCCAGCCGCCCACTCGTACGAACAAAACGAGGCACACGCGCGTCAGCGGACAACTCTCAATGCACAGTCGTGTTCGCGCTTCCGCAACTCGAGTGTGAGCTCCAGTTTTCCTCGGCTCTTTATTCGCTTGTGTTTAGTCGTGAGCACCACGTCGTATGGAAGTGGACAGCGGTTATTGTCCTATGGATAAACTCGCCCACCAACCACCCGCCGCCCCCCCCAAAACCAGCCGTCATTGCAATGTGGAATTTCCAACGCTGGCTCAGGGTTCCAAAATTAATATGTGCACCGTCTCAATGCTCATTCGGGCAAGGATTCGCTCGGCCTTGTTTAAGTTGTTTGAGTCAACTCGACTTGGTGACCACGCTCGTCGCACTGGAGCCTCCAATTGTCTCGGCCGATGTCGCCTCACGGCCTCGGCTTGGCCTAGCGGAGTAGAGGCGTCTGTGACGGATTAGTTCAACCACTCCTGCGATTCCAGCCAACGCGTACGCAGCGGCAAAACGAAAAAAAAGGCACCGCATGCGTCAGCTGAACAACATTTGGATGTTGATAAGGTAATTAAAGCTTTCGTGACTGCATAAAATTACTCATTGTTTTTTTTTCGGTAAAGTCACGTATGCAGAAATACAATAAAATTACATTAAAACAAAACAATCACGACGTTTCGATCACAACACAAGCGATCTTCATCAGGTGTCAAGAACAAATCATGGAAAGAACAGATCATGGAGGTAAATACAACAAAAAAGATGAGAGACGAGAATTTAACAAACCTAAAAAACATTATGTGAAGCACAACCAATCAGACCAACAACACAGTTAGACACTTCCTGGTGGACCACGAATTTCAGAAGAGTGTTAAATTTCGTGTTAAACTTCTGGATTGCAAAAAAACCAGCATAGACAGAGTGAAAATACGAGGTACATGGTCAGTCTTTCCTACTGTATTTTCACTCTGTCTATGCAGTTTTTTTGCAATCCAGAAGTTTAACACGAAATTTAACACTCTTCTGAAATTCGTGGTCCGCCAAAAGTGTCTGTGTTGTTAGCCTGATTGGTTGTGCTTCACATAATGTTTTTTAGGTTTGTTAAATTCTCGTCTCTCATCTTTTTTGTTGTATTTACCTCCATGATTTGTTCTTTCCATGATTTGTTCTTGACACCTGATGAAGATCGCTTGTGTTGTGATCGAAACGTCGTGATTGTTTTGTTTTCATGTAATTTTATTGTATCTCTACATACGTGATTTTACCGAAAAACCCAATGAGTAACATTTGGATGCACGCTCGTGTGCGCGCTTCCTGAAAAAGCCCGCCCTCCCCACCGCCCAAGCACGAGAATTAAAAAAACTTTGGACACTATTGCAGTACAACTTGAAAACACACCAGCGGTGTAATTCGCACCATTCCTCATCCGAGTTTAGGGTGACAGATTGTTCGGCGATGCTGCGTTGTGCAACAAGCACAATTATCAAAAACGCAACACATTCGTCAATAACACTGTGGTGTTTTATATATATCTCTCTCGAGAAGGCAGCCCTCCTACAGACTGGGCTCAGTCATCTTCCCTCAACTCTCCTCTCATTGCTGGTTTCTCCACCATCGGCTCCACCAAGCCTCTGTTGGTGACTCTCAAGCACTCACCAGACACCACTGGCACTGCTCACCCGATGACACTGTGACCAGATACTCACCACTCGCCTGCCACCACTCACCAGTCATCCGCCTGACCCTCGCCAGACACGCGTGACACCTCGCCACTCGGTCGACACTCACCGGAGACACGAGACTCTCCTGAAACTCAGCAGTTTCACTCCACCGCACCACGACCCGACATGCATTGCGCCACTACACTACTGCACGACTACATCACACCGCTACACGGAACAAAACCACTACAGCACACCCCTGCACTGCACTATACCACTACCACTGCACCCCTACACCATACCACTACACTACACCACTTGTGCACACTTACACTTCATTTCATTACACCACTTAGGGGCCGTCCATAAATGACGTCACGCACCTAGGGGGGGTGGGTCAGACATTTGTGACGATGTGTAACGGGGGGGGGGGGGTGATAAATGTGACGTCACATCAAAATGCGCAACTTTAAATAAATATAGACAATACGTTCTACTTAATTAAATTGACTTTATAATAAATGTTTTTTCCTACAACATCAGAGTGCAGCGCCACATTAAATACGCACTACAATGACAATAGTTTAAAGCGATTTGAAGCATGATTTTTTTTGGGGGGGTGGGCAGAGCTTTGTGACGTCATATTTGAGGGGGAGGGTCTGACTTTTTGTGACGCCGTGTGACGAGGGGGGGGGGTCAAAAATCGTCCAAAATCGCGTGACGTCATTTATGGACGGCCCCTTAAACACGATACCACGCAACTCCATCACACCACTAAACTTCACTGTCACTTTCTGACTTATTTCTCCCTTAATAGCTCATTCATAAATTTACTCACGCATCTCTTATTGTCACTCATTCATTCACTCGTTTATCCTTCATGGACTCACTAATTTTCTCATGTACACAGGTTTTGTTCTGGCGAACATACAAACTTTGGGTTTTTTCAAAGCACGCAGTGATTTAAGTTCCAGTTGTTGAATTTCACAATGCATGCAAGGGAAAGTGAGTTTAAAAAAACAATATTTAGGTAAAATATTTGAATTCCTCCCTCATTCAATAATTCAAACCTCAAATTACTCTTCATTCTAAAAGTCATTCAAGCACCTATTCCCGTAATTCATTCTAATTTTACTTCAATCGTTCTCGTTGTACTCCCAACCAATCACTCATTCCTGTTTTTCAGTCTCAGTCTGGCATCGATCACTCATTCCTTCCGGTACCAACCCTATGGCTTCCTGGCCCCATCCGTTGCTAAGCGACACCGTTGCTGTGGACGCCTGTTGCTAGGCTGACGGTTGTCCCTGGCGACCAGCAGATAAACTCGCCGCGTGCTTTTTTATTATGTTGTGGTCCACAGAGCGAGCGAATTTGTTGTTGTTGTTGTTTGTTTTTCGCTCATAACTCGGCAACGAGAATAATTTTCGCGCACCCGCAGTCGACGGCCTTTTCGAACGATACCAAATGTTTGACCTGTAGCTTAAAAAAGAAAAGGAATGTCGACTTGTTTAAAGTTATATATATATATATTTTAATGTTTGTACAGACAGACAAACAAACAAACCATCAAACAAACAGAGCGTGGGATATTTTATACTGTATATATAAAAACAATAAAATAATAAAATATATCTATTTTATATATCTATTTTATTATTTTATATATCTATTTTATAATTTTATTGTTTCCCTTCAACATGACTTTACCGAAAGAGCTAAGAATATGAATTACTGCAGTCACGAAAGCTTTAAATCAAAATTCACTGTATAAATTTAGATCGGTGACGTTTCAGGTAAAGGTCCTTCTTCACAGCACATGTTTTGATTCGTAACGCCATGAAAAAGGGTCCTTGCTGGAAACGTCGTCTATTATATATATTTTTTAAATGTTTCCCTTGAAAGCCCGACGTATTATTGAGGGAAGTGTTGATTGTTCAGTTGGGTGAACACGGCGCGTGAATGGGGGCACAGTAGTGTCTGTGCAATGTGGTCAACGGAAAGAAGCGCATTACACGATGAGGGAGTAGCATGGATGTTGAACTTCTTTCGCACCGTACTTAGCCAACCGTGCTAATAAAGAGCCACTTTGGTCTTTATTCTATATATATTCTATTATTTTGATGTAGCTCTTTTTCAGAAGCGATCTGGCCACAAATGATAGTTCAACGAAGAGGCTCATCGTCGTGCGGAAATTATCTGGGGCCAAACACTCTAAACGCGCGTTGATTGTAAACGTGGAGGAAGAAACAAAAAACAAACAACGAAGGACTCGGAGAAATATTCACGCGACCACGTGGAAAGAGACGCGCAAAGTCCAAATTATACAGCGGCAGGTATCGCCAGGGCCCGGAACGGATTCACGACCCCCTGTATACCAGGCGAGGTAGCTAACATCTCCTAGCCACCGCGGCGGCGCTCGATTAATTCCTGCTGTAGACCCTAACTCCGTTCGTTGTTGTCCTGGGGAAAGCGGCTGAGGGCACGCGGTGCGAGGCTGCGTGCCAGACGGCAGTTGCGGGGGGCATTGAGCGGGAAGCGCCAGAGTGGCATTTATTTTGGTGATTTCGAAAAAGTTTTTTGGTTTGGCCATGTTTTTGTTTATTGTAGTACGGAGTTAGACTGATGGCCTTAATCTTAGTTGTCTTGTGGTTGTTGTTGTTGTTGTTGTTTTACTTGCATCCCACTGGGATTTTTGCACACAGCGTTGGTGTACGGTGCTATTTCAGGAATATTTTGATGTTTTTTTTTTCCTGGATTTTCTGTTTGCACAGTCACACAAAGTCACTTTAAGATGTTTTATTGTTCATGTTTTTGTTTTTTGTTTGTTGCGGTTGCACCCGATTCAACAGCCGAATGGCTCACAGGGTTATACCAAATAAATGGGACTATGAATTATGAGAAGGATGCAGCCATGAGCGATGGACACACCTGGCCGTAGACAGACGGAGACACTTTGGCGAAAATCCTAGCGAGGCGCAGCGCTGTGCGGCATTGCTATGGCGATTTAAACACGACACTTGAAGGTGCTGCCTGCATTGATTTTGAACTCATCGCTGAAATGAGCTTTCTCGCCTCTATCACTACCCCCTCTTCCGCGTCCACCCTACCCCCTCCGTAAATACTCCCCTCAATCTCCACATCCGCTGTGCCGCTCTCTCCTCCCCTCTTCCGCTTAAAATTCACCCTCCGATTAGCATGGTTGGCTGCATATGGCTCGAAATAAGTTCAACAAGCATATATACTACCCTCTCGACTGCTCACCTGCATTCAGGATCTCACTGCTATGAAGAAGGGACTTTTCCCAATATGCCGCCTGTTATTGAAGTCTTCGTTTTAAGGCCGCAGTGTTATTACATGAATGCGGTCACCCGTGACTGCTTTCCCTTCAATAAAGACGAAATATCCCCGTGTAGCCTTAACAGACTTTCGGGAACAAGTGCTGTTAGCGAGCACTTATGCAGGCCGGCACGGGGCACGAGGGTATGGGCGATGTCTACACATCACGCCAGGCACTGATTTGAGGCTGAGTCGACCTATGACAGGCCCAGGAACGGTTCAGACATTCGCCACCGACGTTGACCGTGAGCGGGAATCGACCTCGGGTCGCCGGGGTTAGTTGCGCGGGTGCGCTGACCGCTTCGCCACTGCTCCACCCCTGCAACCCCGACCCCCCCCCGTGCACCCTAAAACCCCGTTCAGAGAGAGGCACTGTCCGTGCCGGGGGAAAGCCGAGCGGACATTATTTATAGGAGCCCCTGTTTCCTATCCAGCTTGAGCTCTTCTCGAAAGAAGGGACCCACGTGCGCAGAACATTTGTCTCGTAAGAGACGTTTACTTGAACATCGGAGTGCAAGAATTCAACCACCCCCACACCGCCCCCCTCACTCGCGAGCCAGCAATGCTTTGTGGCGGTTCCATTGCAAAAGGCGGTCATCATCTGGTCGTCGTTGTTGGTGGTGGTGGCGGTGGTGGCGGTGTTGTTGCACGCAGCGGGCACCGCGTTTCACCTCGACCCTTGCAGCCACTAGAGGCGCTACAACGCGCCACAAAATGCGATAAAATATCGAAGAAGCTGGAAGGGTGTCCGGGCAGCCCTGCCCGCTTGACATTGTTTAAAGCGGGTGGCGGGTGGGGGGTGCTTTACAACTCTTTGGGGTGGCGGGCACGACACAGTCAACACTAAACACAATGAGTAATGACGCGATATGTTTTTTTGTCTCTGTCCTGCACTCTGCTCGAGCACTACTCACCGTACGTGCGCCTTCTAGCAACAAGTGTTGCCTTGACTGCTTGCATTTAGGAGGGGGGCTTGAGTATTCAGCCAGGGAGGCGTTGGGGGGGGGGGGTCAGCCCTCCACCCCCCGACGCTTTGGGATTGGAGTGGGGGTGGGAGATGGGTGGCGAATTGGCGCGGGCGCACGGGCGCGTTCGGCAGACCTCGCGGTGCTCAGCCGTGGCGCACCTCGTCGTCTCTTTGCACCTAAATTAGATCATTTGTTACCGCAGTGACATCTAAGGGAGCTTCCTTCTCCCTCCTAGGCCTCCCTAACCCCCGTCTCGGCGCGGGTCTCCTCGCTCCTCCCTGTCTCTCGTCGCTCCGTATCCAACCCCCCCTGCCATACTCATCTCGCTCCGACTTTGATCACGTAATCTGCCCGACCCTTCCATTCGCTTCAGCTGATTATTGGGTTGACACAAATAGGCCAGATTCGTCTTGCCTGTAACTACATATCAGTAGTGTCTGTGGGCTCGCACGCGCGTATCCGTGTGTGTGTTTGTTGGGGAGCGATAGTGCAGTGGTTAGCGCGTGGCGCTATGAATCTGGCGACCCGGGTTCGATTCCCGCTCCCGGCGAACACTGGTGACGATTATCTGAACCGGTCCCGTGGCCTCCCCTAGGTCGACTCAGCCTCAAATGAGTACCTGGTGTAGCGGTGTAGTGTGGGCAACATCGCCACTGGGGAGACAAAGGCGGTCGGGCGTGGTGCTGGCCACCCACCCCCTCGTGTAACGTTCCAGCCTTGCATAGGTGCTCGCTAACAGCACTTGCCTCTACAACCTGTTATGGCTATACGGGGGAACTTTGTTAACACACACACACTGGCGCGCACGCGCCATTCCAGGGCTCAATTTCTTACTCGGTTTTTTTTTCTTCCGAAACGCTGCGAGGCCGCCTTGGAGTCAGATTTAGCGGCACAACACAATCCCACTGGAGCACGGGCTACGCTTCTCCATAATAATGCTCCTAACAAAACGAAATGAGGCGACAATATGCCCCATTATCATAACTTTCCCTCAACGTAATATAAAAAAAAAACAATTACACATCCCGTTAGACACGCGGTCATCTGAGAGCTCATGATTTCAGCAGCATTGGTTTTATACAAGCTCGCTCGAACTAATGTAAACTAAAAACTAAACCCACTGAAGTGTATCGCTCTTTTTTCAGAAGCGACCTGGCCATCACAAATGATAGCTCAACGAATTGTGGCGTATCAGCACGTGGGATTGCATAGCAGCCAAATACCATCAACGCATGTTTACAAATGTGGAGGGAACCAAAGAAAAATCCACACTACCACAGAGAAAACGTGCAAATTACAAATATACCGTAGACGTCACGTTGAGAATCGAATCCACGGCCTACCTGCATTCAAGGCGAGGTGCTTAACATCTCGCCACCGCGGCGCCCCAATGTTGCTTCAGTGCAGGATGTTTGTTGGCAAGGACCCTCTCGGTTAGAAATGGGCTCCATTACATGGCACAAAATCGATCATTAACGTCGAGAATATGAGCACGCATAGTGATATTGACGACTATAGAGATTGGTGCACGAAATACGTGGCACCACCTGAGCATGTTGGCCTAAGACAGAGGAAAGTGCAAACAGATGACGAAATGTGCAGTGGACACCTACGGGCTATCTGCCCATGGGTCGTGATAATGATTAATTATATATTAATACTTTTAATTATACCCGACATCCCAGTACTCCTATGTGCCAAAATCAGTATCATGATAACCATTGTAATTAACTGCATACCCCCCCTGTGAGCGCTGTCCCGGGGATCGCTGTGATCGTTATTTAATCCGCATGTGAATTTATTGCATCCGAGAATGTGTCGCTGTTCGGACGGGTGCGATGTACAAAAGCTCGGCGTTGATGATGGGTCGCACACCAGCCACCTTTGCTATTGCATAGTTATTACAGGGTGGCCCGAAAGTCAGGACACATATAATGTTATTCTATTTGTTTTAACAAATCATTGGAGTTTGTGTACGTAATCGATTCTGCGTCCCATAGTTAGCACGGAGAGCTCTTGCTCATCCAGCAGGAGCGTTTGTTTTGAGCAAGGCTGCCTCTGCTGATGAGACCTAGAATGTCGACACCGGTGCAGAGTTTTGCTTGCTTCAACACAATGCTGCTGTGGGTAACATTGGTGCGGAGAGCCAGGATGGCGGACGGACTGCACTCGGTCTGCTACTCGAGGAACCCCAGCCCCGAGTCGTTCCGCCCGGTAATTAAGTTCACCGAAGCCGCGACTTTAACCCGCTCACGGCACCTGCTGATTAGCGAACAATGAAGAAAGACGAGCACGGGGGGGGGGGGGGGTGCTGCGATTGTTTCCTGCACCTGTGTGCGGTTCGGGTCACAAAGCCCTCCCGTAAACTCGCTCTTGGCAAACACTGTGGCTCTCCGCGCCTCGCGTTGAGAGCGCTGTTGTCTGTGTGGCAGCGTGGCGCCATCATAACCAGCTGCTCTCAAACAGCACCAGTTGCAGCAGAGGAGTGTGCTTATGAACGCCGCTGCATTTCACTGCATTCAACATTCAATCTTCACAAATCCTTAACCGCCTCGCCGTTGCAGCCGTTGCATTGAATGAGCTACTTCGGAGCGACGTAATAGTCGTGGTACGAGATGGCGGTGGTAGTGGCGGTGGTGAGGGAGGGAGGGTTATTAGGATATTTTTGGTGACCTCAATATGATGAAAAAAATGAATAAGTGAGCAATTTGCTTCGTTTCCAAATCTGTCCCTCCACAAAACAAAAGTACAGTTGTATACATCCTATCAGTCACATGGCTCTCGGGGAGTTAATTTTTTTTCTGCAGCGTTGGTGTCATACCGGTTTAGACATTCAGTCTTGTTATCAGCATTAAGCTGGTTCATGAAACACTACTTACCACTGAACTGCACCGGTAATTATCATCATTATTATCATCATCAGCCATGTCCTATCGACTGCGCATTGAGGGCCTTCTCACGCTGTCGCAATCTCTCACTGCCTTGCAATGCATTAACCCACCCAGGCCGCTCTTACTGAAGAAATTTATTAAACCGCTGCGGTAATTGCCACTTGATCCTGAATATTTGTTACAAAGGCCTTTCCAATTTCAGTTTCCGTCATGGAAGTTGTCTGACCATACCTCACCACTCTGGTCAATGCGACTTGGAGCCGGGTCAAGGAAGAGGAAATCATGGGGAACAGGGCCGTTGTAACTATCACACACCACTGATGTTAGCCGTGGCCGGGAATTCAACCCAGGTGGCTAGGTTCACAG
This sequence comes from Petromyzon marinus, assembly GCF_048934315.1. Classification (NCBI taxonomy): domain Eukaryota; kingdom Metazoa; phylum Chordata; class Hyperoartia; order Petromyzontiformes; family Petromyzontidae; genus Petromyzon; species Petromyzon marinus. The sequence goes on from NC_133668.1 coordinate 4,940,461, forward strand.
CCGTCGCTCCACCCCATGCATAGGTGTTTATACACGGGTAAATCCGAGCAATTTAATTTCAGCCGGCTCGGTCCATATCCTGCACACCACATCAAATATAGCTACTGTATTGCTATGGGCTGTGCGTTGAACATATTTCGCACCGTACTGAGCCAACCGTGCGAGTCTGATGTGCGAGGGAAGGACAACGAACTATACACAAAAAGCAGTCCAAAATAAATTTCGATTTAACATGCTAATTCATATGTTAATTCCGCCCACACAGCTTAAAAAGACGTGGTCCAGGCTTAGGCAATGTCCACTCGAGCGCTGTCTTCTGGACAGTCCTGTTTATTCACCTGAAGAAGGATACTTGTTTTGTGGCCGAAACGTCGTGGGAATCTCATTTTATTACGTTTTATTTTTATTATTTTATTTCCATTCTACGTGACTTTACCGAAAGAACCAAGAAGATCAGTCCAAAATAAATGAGTTTTCAATCTAAATTTTAAAGTTGATTATCATAGGGCACACATAATAGCGGAAGAAGATAACAGCTATGATGAGTTTTTAATTTAGATTCAAAAGTGCAAGGCTCCAGTAAGCTTCCTAATATCTGAAGGAAGAGCCTTGTGGTTGCGATGGCTGTGGCTGATAGCCACATGCCGACTCCAATCCTACCAAAGACCCTGAGCATATGCAGTGAGTAAGTAAACCCTGGTACCAATGCCAAACCAACAAATGTCAATTATAGCATTGACAGCCACAGCTGCCGTGTGTGTATTGTGTGTGTTTGTGACATGGGGCCGCTCTATCACGATGTAATTAGCTGAGCAAACTGAACAATAACAACGCACATTTGACAGCTGACATCCCAAGCTCACACCGAATTTAAGAATCTTACAGTCGCAGTGCGGGTAATGTTCAACAAATTTCGAACAGTATCGCGGGAGAAGCTGTAAGTTCCCCAGCTAATTGTCTCAGCGGTCGAGCGAGCGGCTAGCAGTTGGAATTTCGCGAATTCAAATCCTGGTCCGGGGTTGACTCGCCCCATCATCCCAGCTGGATCGATAGCAACATGGACGAATTTGTGGGGAAGGCAACAGGGGTTGTCCTACGGATAGACTTGCCCACATCATAGGAATGAGGCATTTCCTCCACTGGCTCAAGGATGAGCACCGTCTCATCGTTTAGGTGAGCAGGAAAACCCACCTTTAACATTTTTACTTTGAACTCTTAGGGATACAACTGTTAGGTGAAATAATTTCTGATACAACGATCCCGCCCCCCTCCTTCCCGCTATGACAGATGCGACCCGAAGAGGCTTTCATCCAGCAGTGGCTTGACAAAGGGTAGGGGTGCGCTTTCGAGAGATCAATGGGAGACAACTCGCATTGCACACACGACCCCGGTGCTCACGCTCGCGCGCACGTCATGCAATCGCGGTGGATGCAGCGGTGGTGAATCCCTTGCGGTATTCTTCACAGGGCCCCGCTGGAATGCGCTGCGCCGTCGAGACGTCGTCAAACATCAATGCAGCAGTCCAATAACGCAGCAGTCACTCTTTGATGTCGTCTCTCTCTCTCTCTCTCTGTGTGGCGTACCATAAAGACAAAGGTGCCCCGTGTAGCCTTTATTTGACTGTTGGAGCAAGTGCAGCTGGCGAGCACCTATGAAGGCCGACACGGCATACGCGAGGGGTGGTGTGGCCGAGAAAACCACGCCGGGCAGACGTCCAGAACCGGTTCAGATGTTAATCGAACTCGGATCGCCGGGTGTGTAGTGCAGTGCGCTAACCACTGAGCCATCGCTCCTCACAATAAACAAAGATCCGCCATAACAAACGGTTGGGGCAAGTGCTGTTAGCGAGCACCTATGAAGGCCGACATGGCACACGAGGGGGTAGGTGGCCAGAATCACGAGATGTTTACGCATCGCACCAGGTACTCATGTGAGGCTGAGTCGACCTAGGGGAGGTCCAGGACCGGTTCAGATACTCGTCACTGGTGTTGACCGTGGGCGGGTATCGCCGGGTTCGTAGCGCAGCGCACTCACCGCCACACTACCGCTCCTCGCTATATGCACATACATACACACATAGACACGCGGACACACACAATACACGCGCACAATACACGCACACACAACTCGCCAGTCTCTTGCGGAAATTATGCAGCTTCTGTTCCATTAGCCTCGCATATTCAGCACAATAGCGCCGTGCTGCACACGGTATTTGAGAAAAAAAAATCACGGATGATAACCTCATTGGCTGAGTAATTATTATTATTATTCGAAACTCGCTTTCGAAACCACCAATTATAACGGAATGTGGAATTACCGAGCGACTAAGGCAGAGAGGAAGGAAAGGCGATAAGAGAGGGCATCGCTATGATTCGCGATTCAAAGCAAAGCTGTGGATGAACGTCTTCCTCGCTGAGGAGCGAATCTGAGTAAAAAAAAAAACCGTCTGGCAGGGCCCACGGATTAACAACACAGCTCAGAGACTTCGGGCCCTTTCCGTGACAACGGTGACTGGAATGAGCAACGCGGTGTCGCAATGTTCGAAACATATGCCTCTCTAGTGCCCGATTAGTGCGGCTGAGATGCTCGGATTGAGAGGTGCAATTGTCATTCGCGGCCCATTTTTTAAGTGGTAGGGCGTGAGGAAATTAGTATAATATAGGGCCCGCGGGCTCTATAGTATACTCTTTGATATGTTACCAGATGCAGCCCACTGAGCAATGTAGCTCTTTTTCAGAAGCGACCTGGCCACAAGTGATAGCCCAATGAAGCGGCTTATAACGTGGAAATGTATAGCAGCCAAATACTCGAAACGCGTGTTTCTAAATTTGGAGGGGGAAATGGAGGACCCGGAGGAAAATATACGCAATCACTCCAAATATACAGCAGCAGCAGCCGTCGGGGTCGGGATCGAACCGACGACCTCCTGTGCACCAGGCAAGGGAGTGAACATCTTACCACCACTCATCTCCTGAACACCTTGCATCTAAAGACGCTGTCGAGAAATAGGGCGAGAGAATGGGGGTTGCGTGAAGCCATGGGGGTGTACGGGGACGGAGAATACTTCACAGTCACCGGCAGAGAAGAGGAATCGTACTGAGCCTGAACTTGAAGAAGGCGAAGGAAGGGTCTCAGCTTCCATTGGTCTGCAATTGCAGACCAATGGAAGCTGCAATTGCAGACCAATGGAAGCTGAGACCCTTACTTCGCCTTCCATTGGTCTGCAATTGCAGACCAATGGGACTAGCAGAAGAAAAGGAGCGCCCCCCCTCCCCGCTCCCATTGAGCAGATGTTGCTTTTGGGTGGTTAAAAGTAAGGAGAAACGATGTTCGCCCAAAACAATAGGCATGTGACCACGATTCGATAAAACAATGGATTTTCTTCGTGCTAAATACAGCGGCCTCCAGTAGCCGGAGGGATTTCATGAACTCATAACTTCTCAGGGGCCCACTGGCGGCCCCTGGGTGGCCTTTTAGTGCGGCCCCTGACTTGCGGCCCCCCGACAACACACAACACGTGAACACCACACCCCCATCGTCATCATCGTCATCGTGCTTCTGTCAAACCCCCAGTGGATTCAAACGTGTGGCGGCCCTCACCGCTGATGATGTCTTATCGGCGAAAGTGGCCCCCCTCTGAAATTTAGTGAAGGACTCTGCGTTGTACGAATCTCGCACGACAATTCTTACGCATTCGATGTGCGCATGTCGAGTCTAAGAATCGACACTCAAGGACGAATCGATGCATCGTTACACTCCCAACGCTATCGGCAGAGGCATCTTCTTTACGGGAATATCCCTTCGACACACATCAATTTTACAGCATCGTAAGGAGGTCGACGGTTAATAGGCGCACTGGCCAGTGTGGTGAAGTATGGTCAAACAACCCACCACGACACCGACACGGAGAGTTGAGGCTTGCATTCATCCAGCAGTGGATTGGGGAAAAGGGCTATGAATGCACTATACGCTAGCCTTTTTATGAATGCATTGTCATACATGTGTGTGTGTGTATATATACAGAGAGAGAGAGACATTTAAATGGCTCGTGCGGCTTGGCTCTGCCAAGCGCTTAAAATAATAGGAGCTACCTATCAATAATGGGAGAGCTCATTAAGATGCCGCGCGCATTCGCACTAATACACCTGGGCACGCAGCGGTAATTGAATGAAGGGGGAGTATGGCAACTGAAACCCAGTGCACATACAAAAAAAATTGGATGAGCGAGCCCTGGGTCCCTCTGGGCGTTTTGACCTCTTGCAACCCCGAGCGTCCGTTATCTTTCTCACCCCCCACCTACCATTACCCACCCCTCCCAGCACCCTCCAACCCCACACCCCTCGAAAAGAAACCAGGCGCTTCTGCTGCATCCATGTGCGCTGAGATGTGGTCGATAATGTTTTTAAAGCAAATGCCGAGACCTATCCTGTGAGAGGCTGTGCTCAGATTTCCTCCCTGTACCAGTATTTATGTGTTTGGCTGTGCGACTTAATTTCTTTGGGGGGGGGGGGGGGAAAGAGAGAGAGAGAAAACAAATTCACCGCCACTGCAACCACCACCACCGCCAGCATCATCATCATCATCAACGGCACACGCCGAGAATTGCTGAGCAGGGCGCTGAACCCTGTTGCTACTGGGGTGGGAGGTGAAAGTTCAAGAGTGACACACGTGTTAGTGCACAGAAGGTGGGGGCCTCATGGGGTGCAGAGAGAGGGAGGCCAAGGTGGAGTCTCAAGTTACACAGACAGCGGACGAATCACCCTAATGTGCGACGACGTCTTATCTCGGACGTCGAGCAGGTGTGAGCCTGGTTTTTCTGCATGGATGGGAGATTTACAGGGTGTTCCAGGTGCTGTATGCTTGGGCTGCCGGATGCAGGGGATGGCAGGATAGCAATGGATTCTTGAATCTGTCTGGGTGGGCGATGCTTTTGAGTGTTTCGCACTCGTATTCGTGGTGGGTTTCCTCCGAGCCCCGTAGGTAGCCAATTATGGAATTTGAAAAAAAATACCACAATGTGAAAGAGTGTTGAGACTCAGCGAGGCTGTTTTGGACACATAAACGTTTTTATTATGATCACTTCCATTTTTCTATGAGCTTACCGGGGCATTCTCACTTCCAGAGATAGGTCCTGTCCGCATCCATTATTTTCCCATTAAACTCTCACCACATCAATCAGTGGCAAAGCTCTATAATGGAAACAAACTGATAATTATCTTTGGAAAGATACAGTAGGCTGACGTTACAGCCCACTGTCCTTTTTCTTAGCATAGGGACCTCAACATGTGCAGGGTTTTTACGTGTCATCATCACGATCCATGGGCAGATCGTGATGATGATGATGATGACAGCTGCATTGTATTAAACGCGCTCTTCAAACTCCAGTCGGCCAGTCTTCCTGTCCCATCTCTGTGCTCCGCTTTAATTGAAACAAAATATAAACATGCGTATTTGAATTTTGGCCGATAGCCATGCCACCAGTTCTCTGTTCACGCAGTCGCAATTCAGCCGTAAACACGAGCCTCCAATTTCCTAAATCTTCTGTGAGCACGCATTGTCAAAGTGGCCGCGTGCTTCGGGAGAGAATGCATTCGGCCTTTCAGCCAGACGGACGCAGCCGCCCGCCTTGATGCAGGAGTTTCCTCATCAACCAGAGGTGGTTAAACCACCAGAGCCGCTCCTACCATTCTGCAGGAGATGTCACCCGACTCCACGTCTGCTCTCCTCTTCTCCTCTACAACAGCAGGACCAGGATCTGTATTTATCCTGGAGAAATCCGATGAGTTACGCAGCCCTTTTTCATAGATGTCCAGTAAGAGCAGGTCAGAAAGTAACAACAACAACAAACAATACATAAACGAGATTTGGAGCTTTCGTGACTGCAGGAATTACTCGTTGGTTCTTTCGGTAAAGTCACGTGACTTTACCGAAAGAACCAAAGAGTAACACAAAAACGATCGGAGTGCAAAGTATAGGAAAAGAAAGCAAATCACTAACAAAAATAAGTAAAATAGATGAAGCATATAAGTTCAACGTGCATAAGTACAACAATTGCCAAGCTTGGGAAAGGCAGCAAAACAACAGCAAGAAGAGTCATAAACCACACCAAGACAACACATTCCCACAATACAATTGCAGAAAAAAATTAACTATCGATACACGGGTAAGGATGAAAGTTGCAAGTCACATTTGGAAATGCAGTTGTATCCAGAACGAATATTCTGCTTCGTAATATTTTGTTGAAGGAATATTTACGATGCTAAGAGAGGAAAACAAGATTGTTCCAAAACGTTGGTGCTGCAACACCAAAGGCTTATGTCACCTATTCTTGTTATTGGGCTAGTTAAAAAAAAAAAGCAATTTGATGGACGTTTTGGGTTTACAGCGACCACAATATACCACTACCACGAGGCATCGGAACGCGGCCGAGAGAGGTCGCGGTAGATGGCGGATGGAGCGATGGCATCGGTTCACGTGCAAGCGTTGGGCAGATGTCACAACGCAGGATCGCGAGATGTGGTGGCGTCTTGAAGGAGTAGGCCTTCATTCGGCAGTGGATTGGACACGGCTGATGATGGTGATGGTGATGAACGAGAACTTAACCGCAACACGACAACGAACGGCGAACGCGACTTCGTATACATGGAACGAACGCATCGTGAGCACCCGAGAGCCGGCTTGATACATTAACTAGAGCACATTGAGGGAGAGACAATAACCCGCGTGTTGGTGGGAGGCTGCCTATCACTCGTGGCCCATTGCTTAACCCCATTCTTGGGTGCCTTTTCAGACCTCGCCCGTCAAAGATGAAAACTTGATTTGGCTCCTGCGCAGGATAAACGCTGATATCGTACGGGCTTTACATTTGTCTTTCTTTCCCTTTTTTACCAATCGGAGGGGGGTGGGGGGTGTTTATTTATCGCGGTTACCGTCGTGACGGACTAGACGCTTGCGATACCGTCACCATCGCGGCTTTGCGCAGCGGGAACAATGGTGACACGGAGTGACGTGCGGATTGGCGTGAGATTTGGTGTACAGGTTGGTGTGTGCGTGTTGATGTTCACGTGTGTAGCGGTTAGCGCGCTGCCCTGCGAACCCGGCTCACGGCCAACAACAGTGACGATTATTAGAAGCGGTCCTGGGACTCCCCTAGGTAGAACAAGCCTACTATGAGTACCACTGGGGATACAAAGGCGGCCGGGCGTGGTTCTGGCCACCCACCCGCTTGTGTTCTGTGCCGGTCTTCATAGGTGCTACTCGCTAACAGCACTTGTACCAACAGTCTGTTATGGCTATACAGGGGATCGTTGCCTTTGTGTAACGTGTTTTGTGTGTTAATGTGTCTGTGTGCATTGGTGTGATTGTATTTTGTGTGTGTTTGATGTGTATGTTTCCGTGTGTGTGGGTTTTTTCTTGTCTTGGGTTTACGTGATTGTGTGTGTGTGGATGTGTGTATGAGTGGGGAGTGACAGCATAGTGGTTAGCGCGCTGCGCTATAAACCCGGCGACCCGAGTTCGACTCCCACTGGCCACCAACACCAGTACCGATTACCTGAACCGGTCCTCCGCTTGGTTGAGTTAGCCTAAAATGGGTAACCTGGTGCGATGCGTACAGATCGCCACTTGGGAGACAAAGGCGGCCGGGCGTGGTACTGGCCACCCACCCCATCCTGTGCAGTGCAGGCCTTCATAGGTGCTCCTCTCGAACAACAATTACCCCGTCAGTCTGCATGGCTCAGGGAGCCTCTGTGCACATGGGTGTATATATGTCCTTGTAAATGCATACGTGTAGAGGGGCTCCTTGTTTATTTATCACACTTTACAGGCACTCACTGAGCGACATATATATTGAGCTACGCATGGCTGACCCACTCATACAGCGCCATCGCTGGCATCTAACTATATAGCTGGCTGACTAATACAGCGACGACGACGATGGGAGCCGTACAGCAGATCAGCCATGCGGCCAGATGATAAAGAACAGATGACAGCGTAGACAGCGACGGCAACCAGGACCCGGACCCCCATGACAGCCCTGAACCTCCGGTTACGTCCACCTTGGCATGGCCAAGCCCCGCCTCTGGCCACGCCCCCTTCGAGAACCTTCGAGCAGGTTCCCCGAGCTTCCTGACTGATCCCCGCCTCTGACTTTTAGCCCAGTTATGCCCCCCTTATGGCTGGCTATTATATAACACACCCATTCCCGGAATTATCCTTCCTGGTTAACAGATGGCACCCTGTCACTACATCACCCGCCCCCTATGTTTAAAACATAGCCCCGGCTAATACTAACAAAATCAAAACATATCAGGCAGAATAATTTCGCAATAAAAACCGTACAAAAAAACGAAGATAACGACAATGTTTTTGATAGGGCGGACGAATCCGCGACCGGAAAGGTAGAGGGAGAGGTAGAGAGATGAGAGAAGACAGAGGGAGGGAGAAAAAAAATTCCCCCACATAACGCGCACACCCCGACCCCAAACCCCCGTCATGCCCATACACACAGGGAGATTCCGATTATCGGAACATCGCACATTTCGACCGGGTCCTCGAAAGTCGAGTTGGGGCCCATTGGAAAGGCTCTCATGATGGGCTACGAACACAACCTCCTCCTCCACCCCCCACTTTAATTTCTGGTTCTTGGCAGTCATGGCATGGAGAGGTTTAGCCACCGTGGCAAACTGCGGCACAAATCTATGATAGTACAACGTGAACCCAACAAAACTGTGCACCTCACCTACGGATTTGGGGTCGGCCAATCTCGCACGCATGCCGTTTTCTCAGGGTCCATGGCTATTCCGTTGGAACTAACGATGTGACCCATGGAGGTTTGCAGAAAATTACATTTAGTGGGTTTCAATTTCAAATTAGCCGATTGCATCCTAGAGAACAGAGATTTCAACCGCTGGAGGTGCTCGTCGAAAGTGCGGCTGAACAGAATAATATCATACAAGTAGCTGAGGCAAGAGTCCCACTGGAGGCCAGCCAAGACGAGTTCCATAAGCCACTGAAAAGTAGCCATGGCCGAGTGCAATCCCATCGGGAGACAATTAAACTGGAACAGTCCCTGGGGCGTGCGGAACACAGTTTTAGGCTTTGACGACTCTTCAAGGGGAAGTTGCCAAAACCCTGATAACAAGTCGAGTGCAGACAATGCGTCCAGGGAGTCATCCATGTGTTGGAGCGGGTACGAGTTCTGATGAATCGGGCTGGCCTCCCCCGTATCAATGCGGTGTTGCAACAGGGAGGTTCGGCCGATATCAAACTTACTCTTACTGAATACATCCGAAAACTCGCGCAGTAGCAACCATATCCATCCCCGCTGAGCCGGGGACAACAGTGGGTTTTCCTGACACAACGTCTCTGCCAGCGTCTCGTCCGATCCAACACCCTGATCTACCACGCCCACAATCCTGGCGGGTGCAAGCCCAGCACCCTCGCAACATGCGGCCGTTGCGTGAGCCAGTAGCATCCCGGCCTGAACCACAGCCATTCCTGGCCCCACAATGAGCACCTGTAAAAATGGCTCCTGGTTCAGGCAAAGGATCGTTCATCCTCCGACCAACGCCAGGCCACGCGTCACCGTATTAGACGGAGTCAAGAGGACGCCCACCTCCGGGTCAGCAATTTGCAATTATTTGTGGTAGCGTAATGGTATGAACATTTGTGAGTCCGGCGGGATCTCCACTGAGTCCCAGCCACCGCACTTTTGTGTTGAGACTGAAAAAAAAACAGTCGACGGCTTGAGGGCATTTCCACGCAGCCCTGATCAATCAGGATTTTAAAGGGGCATCCTACCGAAAGTGCCCGAGAGGCAGGGCACCACCAGCATCCTTGAGATCAAGACAGGCCCGACCACCATGATCTCGCCAATCTCGACCTGGGCCTCTATCTGCTCTACGATCCTCATACTCTCTCCCGTTCGCCGCGACACATGCATTTACCACTGGCTTAACACGCTGGTTCCTCGACAGCAATAAATAAAGATCACATCGTAGATAATGGTGATGTAAACACCTGTGTCCACTAGGACATCTACCTAAATCCCCTGGATGGAACCCGTCACTGATGAGGAACCTGCTGCGGTCGCGATCACCCGGCACGCCAACTACTTCTACTGTGTACTTGAACTAGGCCACCCTTTTGCATCTAGTTCCTGCCGCTCAGCGGCACTATCGGCGAGATGCGGAGTGTAGATGACCCGCGGAACCCCAGATGCCTGAGATGGTGATATGGGCTTGGTGTCGGGTGTGTCGCGACTCGCCTGTCAGGGCTGGCATTCGGCCATCGGCAGAGCGGAGGACGTTGGAGCTGTTATCTGGGGTCGAGCCTGGTTCTGGCACCCCCACGCGAAATTCCCCAGCTGGCCTCAATGAAAACAGGTCATGGCGGGCATCCGCAGCAGGTGATCTCCCTCTTCCCGCGGTCTCCAGCCCCTGGGTCATCGCCAGGCCTTTCCGCGACTCCGGCTCCATGCTGGGACCACAGCCACGACGTCCCCGTCCGGCGGGAAGTTTACGGCCGGCTGTCCCCTGACGCACCGTGGTGACCAGCCGGACGGCTCGTCGTCTCCAGTGGGTTTCCCCGTCCACACCACCATCTGGGACCACCGGCGCAGGTTTTTCTGGGCCTACAACCATCTGTCGGCCCAACAGGACGTCTGCGCATCCTCGTCGACCACCGACAGGACAACCCCCATCTCCCACGCCAGCCCCAACATCCTTACATGACAAGAGAGTCGAGGGCCATCGGGTCCACAGCGGGGTACACCGCCTCTCAAAAAGCCAAACAGCACACTTTGGTAGGCGAGAGGCGTCTCGGTCTCCCCTCGCCTCCGCTGCAGGAATTTATTGCATGTATCGGAAGGTGGCTCGTACACAGCTGCCATCTCGGCATACGCACTTTGAAGAGTGGCCTTTTTCTCGGCGGGGATGGCCCAGAATGCCGCAATGGCTTCGTCATCCAGCGCCGTTGGCAGAGCCCTCGGTGCTTCCTCCTCAGACCAGTTAATGGACCAAAAAGCTGCTTAAAACCGCCAGGTGAAAGCACTCCAGTCGCCACCCGCTGCGATGAATTCCCTGACAGGAGGTAACCGACGGGCCCAATCGGCCCCCTTCTTACGTGTTTCTGGAGTGGACGTCACATCTGGCGTTTCCCGCTGGAGTTGCAAAATGGTGGCCACCAGCCGTGTTTCTCCCGCGCTTTTAGTAATGGCGCCCGCCGGCCGCGTGTCCTCCGTGCCGCACGTAATAGCGGCCGCCACGCACGTGGACATTCTCGCTGGAACGTCGATCGCCGGCGCCTGTTCCCCTCTCTCCGACAAGGTCCGTGCAACCTGACCCATCGTTGCAGTCACGCTCATGAGCGTAACAAGCTGCGCGACCATCGCCCGCAGGAGCTCGAACTCCACTGTCACTATCCGCCATCCGTCGTCGGGCTATTATATAACACACCCATACCCTTAATTATCCCTCCTGGTCAACAGATGGCACCCTGTCACTACATATCCATGTGCATCACTATGTTTCTGTATGCGTCTTACCGTGTGTATGCTCATTCTTGAGTGTGTGTGTGTGTCTTCCTGTGTGTGTGTGTGGGGAGCGGTAGTGTAGCAGTTAGCGCGCTGCGCTACGAACCTGACGACACGGGTTTGATTCCCGCTCACGGCCAACACCAGTGACGATTATCTGAACCGGTCCTGGGCCTCTCCTAGGTCGACTCAGGCCCAAATGAGTACCCGGTGTGATGTGTAAACATCGCCACTAGGGAGACAAAGGCGGCCGGGCGTGGTGCTGGCCACCCACCCCCTTGTGTGCCATGTCGGCCTTCATAGGTGCACGCTAACAGCACTTGCCCCTACAGTCTGTTCAAGGCTATATGGGTACCGGCGTAGTGGTCAGCGCACTGCGCTACAGATGTGGTGGAGCGCTGGAGCAGTGGAGCAGTAGTGTATGTCGTGTGTGTGTGTCGTGTGGGGTTGTGATATATTATTTGGTGGGGGGAGGGGGTTGAGTGTGGCGACTATTAATTGGGAGGTGGAAATGAGAGCAAACATCGAGGAGGAATTTTAATGTATTGTGGCTCTTTTTATCTGCACTCGGCATTGCTGATGAGAAGGTGGAGGAGGTTGACAAAGTGCATGGAAATGCGGAGCATTTCCATCTCCTCCTGAATTGATTCATTTATCCGAACCGCCACCCCTCACAATTTACATTCCGATGCGTGCTCTCCATCCAGAATCAGAGCCCGTCCAACATTAATGTGTCATGTGCCTTTTTATTGCTTATGATTGCAAACCAATTTCACGAGCTCTCGTGTTTATTTTTTTGTATTGATGCATACTTTGTTTAATGATGCAGTCAATCCACTGCTGCTTAAATGCCTCCCCAGACATCGCATCGGATCAAAGTCAAACTGGGAGACTCCTTGACAACAACAAAAACACCTGGCAGGTCACCAGCATTGGTCCACGAAAGCCTGATTCTGCTGATGAGACGACGCATGTCGAAACCGGTCCGCTCCAAGAGTGTGCTTATGCTGCTGAAGCAATGCTGCTGAAATGGCGCACCCACAGAAAGATGCCATGTGGCTGATGGAATGTGTAAACAAACAATCTAAAAAAGTGTTTCATATGAAGAAACAGCTTCGTGAAAGAGGCAAACTGTCCGCGTAATGTATCGAGAGAGGAATGCTCAACACGCTGACAGTACAGCAACATGGTCGAGCACGTGTTATGCTCTTTAACAGTGGTTCTTAACCTGGGGTGCACGCACCCCTTTGAGGTGCGAGATGCTCCTTCTGTGGGTGCTAGACATGGGCAGATTTCTTTTTGAAGGTAAATCATCGAAACGCAAATTAAGCACGGACACGTAAGTACAACTACTTTGTTTCATAAAACCTATGTATTTATTAACACATCTTTTATTACGATTTAGAGACAAAGGAGTGCAGGGCTGTAGTAAATGTTAAGAACCACTGCTCTATAGTGATGGATCATGAGCGATGCATAACACTGACCAGCGTGGTGAAGTATGGTCAAGGTACTCCCCACTACCCGCACGATGTGCAGAGGCCCTCATCCAGCAGTGGGTTTAATTAAAGTCTGTGCGTGAACAAATGATCGAATACATATATATTGCCAGTACTGTACCTGTTTGCGCTACCGCACAAGGTCATAATGATTAGGTCTGTCGGCCAACAGGCGAACTCATCGTAGAGCAATCGCGTATTTGATGTCCCCACATCAGGAGGATAACGAGCAGCGTGAAGCAGGTTGGCGTTGCCTTGGTCTACCGCTGGTGGCCAAAGCTACCTGGGGCCCCCCTTGACAACCAACATGAGATATGTTTTAAACAACAGTGTAAAAGAACGACAACTCTTATTTCAAAGCGGATTAAATATATATTTGTATGACAATGCTTTCATCTACGTTCCACGTTTTATTTCAATTTAATCAGAGCAGGAACGTTTGGGTTCCGTAAATTGTGAATCGCATGTTTGTTTCAATGTCATTGCCGTCATAGTGAAGTGGGTACAAATGGAGAGAGATACTTCTCTGGAGACAACACGTTTATTAGAACAATAACAAAAGCCCGACTACGTAGGGGTATCTGCCTCTTCGGCCAGGTAACCTTAGGAGGTAGCCTCTCTGGGCTAACGAGGCCCTAACACAACTGGGGAGGCTATCAGAGACCGGACCCCGACTCGGGTCCGGGTCTTGTCTTCGGGGCTTCCCTTCAGGGTGACGGCTTTAGGTCTTCAGGTGGGCAACAGCAGCCGGACCCGTTCAGGGGTCCGGCTTGCATTGTCAGTCCCGAGCCTTCGAGAGGGACCTGGTCCTGGTCCCGTGGTCCCCCAGCCCTCTCTTTGGGGACCCCCGGGCTGGTACCTCCGGTCACCTGGCCTCCAGGGTCATACAGAGTGCCACGGCCCCCCTGTGAACCCTTCCACCATACCTGGCGCTCTCGCCCCCTATCCTCTGGAGGCTGGCACTGCACGTGAAGTGCAATGCCATCCATCCTGGATACACACAGCGCGGCTCACGCATCATAGTTCCATAGTTCCATAGTTCATTTATTTGGTATAGCCCTGTGAGCCATTCGGCTCTTGAATCGGGTGCAACCGCAACAAACAAAAACATGAACAAGAAAACATCTTAAAGTGATTATGTGACTGTGCAAACAGAAAATCCAGGAAAAAAACATCAAAATATTCCTGAAATAGCACCGTACACCAACGCTGTGTGCACCCCCTCGTGTACCGTTCCGGCCTTCATAGGTGCTCGCTCACAGCACTTGCCCCTACAGTCTGTTTAGGATATACGGGAGACCTTTGACTTTGTCTTGTGAACCCGACAACCAAATGTCTCATCCTAATTACGACGAACGTCGGTGGCAAAAGATACTCGAACAAATTGTCATCGTCCCCACTCTTCAGCGACCAGCGTGGTGAAATATGGTCAAAAGAATCCCCACGACTGAAACGGCGTGGGGAGGGAGCCCTTCATCCACGAGTGGGTTAACGAAGAGTTGATCATCATCTTTGGTGTTGTTATTACTATTGTCGGCTACTTGCAGATTAGTTTATTATTATTATTTGGATATCTGTATCCTTCCCGGTGGCTGTTATTGCGGATCTGGTATTACCTTCCGCTCGCATTCCTAATTCTATACTCCTAATTCAATATTCGTAATTCAATATTCCTGATTCTATATTTATAATTCTATACTCCTAATTTTATGTTCTTTATTCTATATTCCTAATTATATATTCCTAACTCTATTTTCCTAATTCTATACTCCTAATTCTATATAGCTAATTCTATATTTCTAATTTTATATTCCCAATTCTATACTCCTAAATGTATATTCCTAATTTCATATTCATAATTCTGCATGCAATAAAACGTAGCGCGAACACTATCTCAGGTTTCTATACCTACAGGATACACGTGACGTCGATTAATTTCGATTCTTCCACGCTCGCTATGGGTACGTGTTGCTTAAGGTCAACCAGCAGCCACTAGTGGCCGCAGCATTCACCCTGATGTTACAAAGTATCTGTTCTTGTATCGTTCCGCAACCTTCGGATCGCCAGTGTTCAGTGAATTGCCAGGGGAGCGAATCATCGTGCAGACCCTTAGGTCCAAACCTTGTGTACAAACGCCACCAAAAAGAGAGCAATTATCGTTCACTTACAGGTCAAGGATGACGGGGTTGTTTAAATCAGCTGACCGGGCTGGCCTTCTACACAATATCATACGTATTTTGATTTAAAGCTTTCGTGACTGCAGTAATTCATATTCTTAGTTTTTTCGGTAAAGTCACGTTGAAGAGAAACAACAAAATAACAAAATATATATAAAACAATAAAAAATTCTCACGACGTTTCGACCATAACTCAAACGGTCATCATCAGGTGACCGTTTGAGTTATGGTCGAAACGTCGTGAGAATTTTTTATTGTTTTATATATATTTTGTTATTTTGTTGTTTCTCTTCAACGTGACTTTACCGAAAAAACTAAGAATATGAATATCATACGTATTCTTTGTTCTTTCGGTAAAGTCACGTAGAAGGGAAACAATAAAACAATAAAAAAAAATATAAAACAATTAAAAAAACCACAGCAAGAAATTTTATTGCCGTGGTTTTCACACCTGATGATGATTGCTTGTGTTGCAGTCGAAACGTCGTGAGCATTTTATTGTTTTATATATATTTTATTGTTTTATTGTTTCCCTTCTACGTGACTTTACCGAAAGAACCAAGAATATGAATCCCTGCAGTCACGAAAGCTTTAATGCAAAATAGCATACTTACCAAGCTGACAGCCCGGTCAATTAAGGGAGCCTCTATAGAGTCTATATTGTCGCAGGAATGCGCTGCGGAATGACTTGTGTACACGGAAATGCGAGGACAGACGCGCGCGCTACAACTCCCACGCGCTGCAACTCTCATTACAACACGCGCGCTGCAACTCCCACGCGCTGTAACAACCACTCATACGCGTGATAATGAATAATGCTTTCTATTAGTGTATTATTTCCCGTGCTCCGTGGATCTGAAGCATGCGCAATGATAATGTAACAAAGACAAAACTAACAAAGTTCTTTGTCGTTTTTTTGCGCCATAAAAGAAGCTGGCTTTGGATGTTAGGGCAATTAGTTTGAGAGACAAAACATTCATTATAAAAGCATATTTTGTCTACATGTTTTACCACAAGTATGTGTGGTTAATGCAGACTTAACACCTCCAACTAGCACGGTTGGTGATTTTTTTTTATTTCCCCCGGTATGGCCCACTGAGCTATGTAACTATTTTTCAGAAGCTACCTGGCCACAAGTGATAGCTCAACGAAGTGGCTCATCATTTGGCAATTTATATCAGCCAAATACTCGAAACGGATGTTTATTCTTAATGTGGAGGGGATAACCAGAGGACCCGGAGAAAAAATCCATAAGACCACGGGGAGAGAGATTTGCAAACTCCAAATATACAGGCGTCAAGGTCGCGATCGAACCCACGACCTCCTGTTTACCAGACGAGATAGTTAACATCTCGCCACAGTGGCGCCCCAAGTTCAAGTTCAATGTGCGCAATTAAAACATGGAGACACTAGCGCTTGGAATCACACTGTGACACGGTAAGGAGAACGCGTGGATTCGCGAGACGTAACCGCAAGTTAGAGATTTCGTCATGTCGTCCACTGTCAATAATAAAAGCGTGTGGTGCTTGCACATTGGGATCCCAGGATGGAATGCGCATTATAAATTTGAATTATTATTTGGGCAGGAAACGTCGCTGGAGGGGGTGATGGCCGGTGATTGAGACTCAACGACGCAGTGGCAGCCCAAAATGCCGGAAAAGGCACGCGAGAGGATATCCGCCTTGGAGTGACTAAATAAGCTCAGGTGCAGGCGCTACATGAGTTGTTACATCGCAGGCATTGGCCGATACGGCCCGGGAAGCCGTTCGTCTCGCAGCGTATTGGATAATTGTTACATTAAATCAGATGCAAGTAATCAACAACAAAAATTGCTACGAAATATGTTTAACATGTAGGCTTTCATGATCAATATCATCCATAATAGAGGTTTTTGGGTTAAATCGCGTAAATATATAAATGTGTTGTTAAAACCCGCTACCACCCGACACGGCCAACGAGTAAGGGTTGATTGAGCGGCTTGATAAGAGCAGATTTCTGTGCGGGGTGATGTGTGTGGTTACCACATCTACGCCACTATATAAGAAACGAAACAGTTAGACTTCACAAATCTAGCTGTCGCTTGATGAAGCTAGTTGTAATTACTGGCAAAACGTCGTACTCAGATTGTAAATATTGTGGCTTGGCTCTCCATCACACCGGTGTGCTGTACTAGTGACGAATTGGCATGTTCTGTTAACGTGACAACCCTTACTAGTTGGCTGTGTCGGGTGGTGGCGGGTTTTAACGACACATTTAGATATTTACGCGATCTAACCCCCAAAAAAACTTTACTTTGGATGCTACGAAATATGTTTAAGTCTTCGGTGTATTCCCAAAATCGGGCTACATGTGGGCATTGGTGTTGCTGTGCGGCAAGTTCCGTAGCGATTGGGTGGACCTTGGTGGGCTTTGCAGCTGTCGAAAAAAATGCATGACAAAAACCTTCGGTACATGGCGAGTGAACAGACAGAATATTTCCCGGGAACAACAACAGGTGGGTAAGGCTATGAGTTCCTTTGACAGAGGCAATATCTGTTCGGAACACCGAACGTCTGTTTGGTCAGAAGTGGCCTCGGCAGAAGAACCAGCAAGAGGAAATGGTAATGGAGTTCGTTTGAATAATAATTGTGTACATTTCGTGTAAAATGACCTACTTTTCCTTTCGAAACAAACAAAAATCCATCAGAGGACCATTTTGCATCCATATAATGTATCAGAGGGTGGCCTCGGTATAATGCCCCCTTCCGCATAATACGGGGGTGGCGAGATTGCTTTTGAATTGTTGAGTCATGGAAACAAAAAAGCAATAAATACGCGCGCGCACACACACAAACACAGGGGGCGGTTTGTTTGGGGAGCCTCAAATATATGATAAGGTTAGAGGAATAAACAGCTAATGTATGGCTTTACAAAACACAACTACGTGAGCCAAGAGAGGGCTGGTGGTTTCATTTCCACGGGAATGGCTTATTTCTACCCCCCCCGCCTCCCCGAAAAAAAACACATTTGAGAAATAGCGAGAAACTGATAAGAGCAAAACGAGCAGTGCGAGATAGAGGATGGGAGCGCATGGGCTAAGACGGGGGGGGGGGGCGCGAGGTGGAACGATGGGGGGGGGGGGCACGTGTGGTGACACCGAGGGAAACGTCCTCATAAATAGAACGGTTCGGTCGGAATGACGAGGCTCAATCGAGGCACTCACACGGGATGGAGGAGGAGGAGAACGAGGAGGACGGAGGAGGTTGTGCCTGCGATGACTGGCGCGCGCTTCTCTGCCGTTAAGTCAATCTCTGTGGACACACAGTGACCGCACCGTAATTTCCTGCGATCGGCACAAGCGGTGCGATTTTCTTTTTTCTTTACTTTACAGTTTTCCATTCCGCTCCCTCCGCTACGAATCCGGCGACCCGAGTTCGAATCCCGTTCACGGCCAACACCAATGACGATTATTTTAAACGGTCCTTGGTCTTCCCTAGGTCGACTGAGCCTCAAATGAGTGCCTGGTGCGGTGGGTAAAACATCGGCACGAGGGAGACAAAGGCAGCCGGGCGTTATTGCTGGCTACCCACCCCTTCGTCTGTCGTGCCGGCATTCATAGGTGCTCGCTAACAGCACTTTCCCCAAAAGTCTGTTAAGGCTATGCGGGGGAACTTTGTCTTCATATGAACTCTATTCAGCGAAGCGAATGAGGCTGGCGGGCTGGAAAGAGCTCCCCTCTGAAGCGGCTACATGATAAATAATTCAATTAGATCAATTTCACTGGCGTAACAGTTAGCAGATTGACATGCAATCCAAAGGATGAGGGTTCCAACTCGGGGCGCAGCAGATGAAACCATTCCTTCGCGTCTGTCCGTGCAACAGCAGTATTAATAGGTACAACACAGTGTGCCAATGGACATGTTGCCTGTGGTGGGGTAAAGCGCAGGTATTTATACGACTATCCAGGACGTATGTCCAGAGGTGAACAGGAAGCCACATCCTCCTCAAGGAGCTATGTAACGCTTCCTCCACTGACGGCCCCGTAGCCAGCAGTGGCACGAAGAAACAATTTTAGGGCTGCGCCTTGTATAGCACGGAGTGGGAACCTGTACAGGTGAGAGTCTGGACACATGTGAGGGTGGACAGGCAAGAACCTGAACGGGTGAGAGCCTGGACAGATGAGATCCTGGGTGAGAGCAGAGCACAGAGGGTTGGTATCCCCCTGTGCCATGCATCTCATGGCCTCACAGCGCCCATTCCACCCATAAACCACCCTGAGCTATCCGAGGGCGTTTTCTGGCTGTACCGAGTGATGTCCGACGTTTCGCTCCACGCTATTCACAAACTGGAATTAAGACGTTCCCCGGCACATGCAGCGGAAAGTCGGACACCGTGCGCACAACTCGAAAGAGAGAGAGCCGTACAGAGCGCGACAATAGGCCCAGCTGGAAGCCACCTTTAACCACTGACACAATCACACCCAACATAAAGAGGCGGTCGTTTATTATGTTTCCACAAACAGGCCGTGTCACCTCCCCCCACCACCCCCACGTCACAATTCCCTGGACGCACATGTGATCGGGTAATTATGACGCGGCACACGCGTGCCGCACGTGACAGCGATCGTTGGGGGGCTACCTTGCCCCGACCACCACCACCACCACATCATCTCTTACGGCGCAGATTGATGGCTCTTGAACGTGGAGCAACATTGCGTCTGCGATTTTGTTCAAAAGTAATTGGCCCTTTTCAGATTTGAATCGGCTATTCGACGATTGCGAGTGTTTTTTTGTGCCGTGCTACGTAATGCAGTGCGCTAACCGCTCCACCTTTTTATTATTGAGTAGGCTGTTTTCTACATATAAACGTGATATTATATCATCATACAAAGGATGAGAGAGTATCGTTTATATGCGCCAATATTACATTTGTTACGCTGGTATACCTTTCAATCGGTGGCCCTGAGAACCGGAATTATATGTACGGTATGTATGTTGAACTTCTTTCGCACCGTACATAACCAATCGTGCTTATCAGAATTCAAGTGTTGGACAATGTCCTCTCTCTCGTTATATTTGTTTTCGAAATCGCTCCAATCTATCCATCATGAACGACAGTGCGAGTTGTCAAGGCGAGGCGTCACGGAATTCAGCCTCTGCGAGCCTTCCACAAAACCTCGTGACAATCCACTGCTGGATGGAGGTGGCCACATACCCAGGAAGGGAGAGAGCAAGGAAAGAAGGGAGCAGCAATATCGCTTGACACTAATATTAGACATGGCCGGGAATCGAACTCGGGTCTCCATATTCGGAGCGCAATTACTTCCACTGCTGTGCACGCTCCCCAACACCCCCCCCCCCCCCACTACCCCCCAACCCCCCCGGGTGCTCATCCCACGGAGGCCTCCGGGAGCGCATGAACGGGGGCGGGGGGTGACTGATCACCGCGAGTGGCCGCCGGGGACAGGCGGGGTCCTCGTGAGATAAACAGCGGCAATAATAGAATACGATGGCGCGCTTATGGGCTTGGGCCGAGAGGATTTTCTAGGGGCTAGAACAAAAATCAGCGGCTTCTCGATGTCCCACGGCCAGGTGGAGTTGGCGGGGTTGGGGTTGTCTCTAACGTTCCAGCAACAGCCACCCTGTCTGTGGATAGTGCTGGCTGCCTCCTGCACAGCGATGAAATACTAAGATTATCCTACATTCTTTGGGTCTTTCCTACATGAAACGACTACACTATATTATTTTACCAGGTAAGGCCCACTCAGCTATATAGCTCAATTTTCTCAGAAGCGACCTGCCCACAGATGATAACTCAACGAACGGGCTAATCACGTGGAAATATGTAGCAGCCACATACTCTAAGCGCGTGATGTTGATTCTAAATGTGGAGGGGAAAACCGGAGGAGCCGGAGAAAAATTCACAAGACCATGGGGAGAGGGGACATGCAAACTCCAAATATATAGCAGGCGTCAGGGTCTGGATCGAACCCACAACATCCTGTATACCAGGCGAGGTAGTTAACATCTCCCCCAGCGCTGACGTTTACACACCACACCAGGTACTCGGTGGCTGTATGCAGATGAGGCGTGTTCATCCCCATAGAGCCACGAGTGTTGTACGAGGGTCCTCATCTTCAACATCGCGTGTTCATACAAATAGCAAGTGGGTGGGCTGTAGAGTCCCGCTGCTCATCTCGAGTGCCTCGTGGCTTTGCAGGGCAAATGCTTCGTGTGCCGTGTCAGGGCAGCAGTGGAGGACACTCTGCATGCTGATCTGTGACTGGGGGGGAGGTGGGGGGTGAGAGCCTGAACAAGCGAGAAACTGAACAGGTGAGAGCCTAGACACGTGAGAGCCTGAACCGGTGAAAGCCTGGATCGGCGGGAGTCCGGACGGGCGGTAGCCTGAACAGGTGAGGGACTGCGCACGTTAGAACCTGAACGGGTTAGAGGCTGAGCAAGTTCTAGCTTGAACAGAAGGGGGCCTTCGACGGTTGAATCCAGATGCGAGTGCTTGAATGCTGCCTTACGCGCAGTGGGAGAGTGCTCCAGATGATCGGTGCAGCTTCGGAGAAAAACGCGGCTCAGCCAATCCTGTCCTGGTTGTGGGTGCGAAGAGGCAGATTTGTTGGACGTACTCCGTAGGATGCGGCGGTGTTTTTTTATTGTTGTGGTCACGGGGATGCATAGGAGGGGACGGAGGGGGAAATGGGAGACCTTGAGAGAGAACTCAGTGACGCAGGATAGCGATTGTGTCCACGAGTTTTTGAGTTGCCGGGTAGCGAGTGCAAGCGAGGCTCCTGGCGAAGCGATAGAAGCCGCGTGACCGGGCACGTTTCCGAGGAGGGCGCGGGACGGGTTGCATTGTAGTCGCTGTAAGTTGCTCGTTTAAATGTTTGCCAGATGTCCGGATAAGAATGGCGTTTGCGAGAGTGGCAACAGTCCTAGGGACGCGCCCATGACGCAGCAAGCCGACAAAGTGTGTGCTCGCGGTGGCAGTAGCGCTCGATGAAAAGAGAACGCCGATCGATTGATTCGACGTGATACGGAATCAGAAACGAAGTTGCATTTCCCCAAGTAAAGCCCATACATTGAGCGGAGAAGCTCTTTACCCTTTTAATGGCGACTCAGCCGGCAGACAAACTGGAGCTGGTCATAAGCAGAGTGGCTCCTAGGGTATGGGGACTCCACCACTCATTAATTGGGTGAAAACATTTTAAAATATAAAAAAAACTCAGCCTACGTGTTAAACCAACAAAAAAAACTCAAAATAGCAGTAGCAGCAGCAGGATCCCCGTTAAAGGTGGTCATCCGATTCCGTGTGATCGATAAATATCTATCCAAGAGACCCCAGGCTCTATTTTTGATATCTAAATAGGTACATTATAATACGTATTATTATTATTTAAAGGCGCCCGCGCTTACGGGTCAATAACACGTATCGCTACGTGAATAACGCGTTCCCGACGCACTCGACTGAGACTTCAACAGCTCCACGGCGCGTCTCAGCGCCTCCGCGCTCTGTAAGTGCATCACGAGGAGCGCGGTAACACGATCACGTGAGTGAAGGGTGCGCTTATTTTCGTATTATCTCGAGTGCTGGATTGGGGGGGGGGGTGTCTCTGCCACCGCAGTGATGGGTGAGAGAGAGAGTTTGTTCCCGTCCCTGCCTTGCCATATGGGGCCGTCCATAAATGACGTCACGCGATTTTGGACGATTTTTGACCCTCCCCTCCCTCGTCACACGGCGTCACAAAAAGTCAGACCCCCCCCTCAAATATGACGTCACAAAGCTCTGCCTCCCCCCCCCCAAAACCAAATTTCCATTTTGAAATAAAACATGCTTCAAATCGCTTTAGACTATTGTGATTGTAGTGCATATTTAATGTGGTGCTGGACTCTGATGTTGTAGGAGAAAACATTTATTAAAAAAGTCTATTTAATTAAGTAGAACGTGTTGTCTGTATTGGTTTCCTTGACGTGTCCCATCTCTCGATCGCAAACGTGTACCGCAGCAAAAGGCTCCCTGGTAAGCGGGGTTGTCTCTTCTTTTCTTCCTGGGAACGAACGGAGAATGTTTTGCTTTGGGGGTATTAACAGGCAATGAACGTGATTGTTAACGTACGTGGATGGTGGGAATACACCGATAGAAGCTGCGCCTGTGTACGTGCACCAAGATATTTGATTATAAGTGGACACTGTTCACGGTGGATATTAGAACTGATCCCCTTCCGAAGGTTGGCAACCGACTCCACCGACGTGACCGGTTTGACTGCACAACGCAATAACGTTCGGTCTCAGCACAGAGCGCGCGAGGTAAATAAAGAGTGAGAGAGTGATTATGAAAGCCTTGGGGGCCGTCCATAAATGACGTCACGCACCTGGGGGGAGGGGGGCGGGGTCAGACATTTGTGACGATGTGTGACGAGGGGTGGGGGGGTTTGAGAAATGTGACGTCACATCAAAATGCGCAACTTTAAATAAATTCATCTTCTTTGGTTCTTTCGGTAAAGTCACGTAGAATGAGAATAAAATAATAAATTGATAAAATAAAATAACACAATAATATTCTCACGACGTTTCGGCCACAACACAAGCGGCCTTCATCAGGTGAAGGGACGAGACTGTCTGGTAGGACAGCGCTGGAGTGAAAGAGCCACGTTCAGATCACGGCCTTTAAGCTGTGTGAGAGGAACAAAGCGCCGGTTAATGATATCATTGCTTTGTTCCTCTCACACAGCTTAAAGGCCGTGATCTGAACGTGGCTCTTTCACTCCAGCGCTGTCCTACCAGACAGTCTCGTCCCTTCACCTGATGAAGGCCGCTTGTGTTGTGGCCGAAACGTCGTGAGAATATTATTGTGTTATTTTATTTTATCAATTTATTATTTTATTCTCATTCTACGTGACTTTACCGAAAGAACCAAAGAAGATGAATCATTGCAGTCACGAAAGCTTTAAATCGAAATGTAAATAAATTGCCTGTTAATACCCCCAAAGCAAAACATTCTCCGTTCGTTCCCAGGAAGAAAAGAAAAGACAACCCCGCTTACCAGGGAGCCTTTTGCTGTGGTACACGTTTGCGATCGAGAGATGGGACGCGTCAAGGAAACCAATACAGACAACACGTTCTACTTAATTAAATAGACTTTTTATTAAATGTTTTCTCCTACAACATCAGAGTGCAGCGCCACATTAAGTACGCACTTCAATGACAATAGTTTAAAGCGATTTGAAGCATGTTTTATTTTGGAGGGGGGGGGGGGGCAGAGCTTTGTGACGTCATATTTGAGAGGGGGGTCTGACTTTTTGTGATGCCGTGTGACGAGGGGGTCCAAAATCGTCCAAAATCGCGTGACGTCATTTATGGACGGCCCCATAAGCGCCTGGAGGAAGTGTCTCATCTCTGAGCCAAGCTCGCTCCATCAACGACGATAGCTCACGAGAGGGGGCACGGTAAAGGGTCAACCAATTCGGTGCGGTACGCAAAAAAATCTGCCAAAAGCTGACCCCCCCCCTGTACGCACGCGAACTTTTTACCCCCCCCCCACCTGCGTACGTACGCCTGACGCACCCCCCCCCCCCACCCCCCGAATCCTACAGAACGGCCGATATTTAATCCACGCAGAAACGATCAAGGATTAATAATATTAACGTGTTTAAGCAAACAGAGAGTCCACCGCCGGACTATCTCACTCATTTGAAGGCCAATGTAGACAAATTATAATCGAGGCGTCACCGCCACCCCCGTTTCCTATGCGTTCGTACATTGTCAGTAGACCCCCCCATACGCAAGCGTACGCATTTGGGTTAACCCCCCCCTCCATGCGTACGTACTAAATGGATGGCTCCTAAGAGGGGGGGTTTGAGGGGAGGGGGGACTGGGAGATGGGAGAGCGGTTGAGAGGGTGCAGAAGGGGGGTGGGGGGGTTAGCGCACTTGGATAGTGTGATGAGCGGTGAGTGTGACTAGAGGGTGTGATGAGTGGTGAGTGTGACTAGAGAGTGTGATGAGCGGTGAGTGTGACTAGAGTTGGAGGGTGTGATGAGCGGTGAGTGTGACTAGAGTTGGATAGTGTGATGAGCGGTGAGTGTGACTAGAGTTGGAGAGTGTGATGAGCGGTGAGTGTGACTAGAGTTGGAGAGTGTGATGAGCGGTGAGTGTGACTAGAGTTGGAGAGTGTGATGAGCGGTGAGTGTGACTAGAGTTGGAGAGTGTGATGAGCGGTGAGTGTGACTAGAGAGTGTGATGAGCGGTGAGTGTGACTAGAGTTGGGGAGTGTGATGAGCGGTGAGTGTGACTGGAGTTGTAGAGTGTGATGAGCGGTGAGTGTGACTAGAGAGTGTGATGAGCGGTGAGTGTGACTAGAGTTGTGGAGTGTGATGAGCGGTGAGTGTGACTAGAGTTGGAGAGTGTGATGAGCGGTGAGTGTGACTAGAGAGTGTGATGAGCGGTGAGTGTGACTAGAGTTGGAGAGTGTGATGAGAGGTGAGTGTGACTAGAGAGTGTGATGAGCGGTGAGTGTGGCTAGAGTTGGGGAGTGTGATGAGCGGTGAGTGTGAGCACTAATTCCTTTGTCAAGGGGTACCTCTGCGGATGTGTATACTTTAACTTAGCTATTTCAATGAGCCATTTCAATGCTAAATTATATGCTAATTCCTTTGTCAAGGCGCGTGGTCTTTTTCTTCTCACACAGCTTAAAGGTCGTGATCTAAGCGTGGCTTCTTCCACTCCAGCGCGTAATCCAGACAGTCTCGTCCCCTTCACCTGATGAAGGCCGCTTGTGTTGTGGCCGAAACGTCGTGATTTTTGTTATTTTATTTTCACCTACGTGACTTTACCCAATAGAACCAAAGAGTATGGATCCTAGCAGTCACGAAAGCTTTAAATCTATAATTGTGACTAGAGAGTGTGATGAGCAGTGAGTGTGACTAGAGTTGGATAGTGTGATGAGCGGTGAGTGTGGCTAGAGAGTGTGATGAGCGGTGAGTGTGACTAGAGTTAGAGAGTGTGATGAGCGGTGAGTGTGACAAGAGAGTGTGATGAGCGGTGAGTGTGACTAGAGAGTGTGATGAGCAGTGAGTGTGACTAGAGAGTGTGATGAGCGGTGAGTGTAACTAGAGTTGGAGAGTGTGATGAGCGGTGAGTGTGACTAGAGAGTGTGATGAGCGGTGAGTGTGACTAGAGAGTTTGATGAGCGGTGAGTGTGGCTAGAGAGTGTGATGAGCGGTGAGTGTGACTAGAGAGTGTGATGAGCAGTGAGTGTAACTAGAGTTGGATAGTGTGATGAGCGGTGAGTGTACCTGGAGTTGTAGAGTGTGATGAGCGGTGAGTGTGACTAGAAAGTGTGATGAGCGGTGAGTGTGACTAGAGAGTGTGATGAGCGGTGAGTGTGACTAGAGAGTGTGATGAGTGGTGAGTGTAACTGGAGTTGTAGAGTGTGATGAGTGGTGAGTGTGACTAGAGAGTGTGATGAGTGTGACTAGAGAGTGTGATGAGCGGTGAGTGTGGCTAGAGAGTGTGATGAGCGGTGAGTGTGACTAGAGAGTGTGATGAGCGGTGAGTGTAACTAGAGAGTGTGATGAGCGGTGAGTGTGACTCGAGTTGGAGAGTGTGATGAGCGGTGAGTGTGGCTAGAGAGTGTGATGAGCGGTGAGTGTGACTAGAGAGTGTGATGAACGGTGAGTGTAACTAGAGAGTGTGATGAGCGGTGAGTGTGACTCGAGTTGGAGAGTGTGATGACCGGTGAGTGTGGCTAGAGAGTGTGATGAGCGGTGAGTGTGACTAGAGTTGGAGGGTGTGATGAGCGGTGAGTGTGACTAGAGAGTGTGATGAGCGGTGAGTGTGACTAGAGTTGGAGGGTGTGATGAGTGGTGAGTGTGACTAGAGTTGGGGAGTGTGATGAGCGGTGAGTGTGACTAGAGAGTGTGATGAGCGGTGAGTGTGACTAGAGAGTGTGATGAGTGGTGAGTGTGACTAGAGAGTGTGATGAGTGGTGAGTGTGACTAGAGTTGGAGAGTGTGATGAGTGGTGAGTGTGCCTAGAGTTGGAGAGTGTGATGAGTGGTGAGTGTGACTAGAGAGTGTGATGAGTGGTGAGTGTGACTAGAGTTGGAGAGTGTGATGAGTGGTGAGTGTGACTAGAGAGTGTGATGAGTGGTGAGTGTGACTAGAGTTGGAGGGTGTGATGAGTGGTGTGTGACTAGAGAGTGTGATGAGTGGTGAGTGTGACTAGAGTTGGAGGGTGTGATGAGTGGTGAGTGTGACTAGAGAGTGTGATGAGTGGTGAGTGTGGCTAGAGAGTATGATGAGCGGTGAGTGTGACTAGAGTTGGAGGGTGTGATGAGCGGTGAGTGTGACTAGAGAGTGTGATGAGCGGTGAGTGTGACTAGAGTTGGGGAGTGTGATGAGCGGTGAGTGTGACTAGAGAGTGTGATGAGCGGTGAGTGTGACTAGAGAGTGTGATGAGCGGTGAGTGTGACTAGAGTTGGAGGGTGTGATGAGTGTGACTAGAGTTGGAGAGTGTGATGAGTGGTGAGTGTGACTAGAGAGTGTGATGAGTGGTGAGTGTGGCTAGAGAGTGTGATGAGTGGTGAGTGTGACTAGAGTTGGAGGGTGTGATGAGTGGTGAGTGTGACTAGAGAGTGTGATGAGTGGTGAGTGTGGCTAGAGAGTGTGATGAGCGGTGAGTGTGACTAGAGTTGGAGAGTGTGATGAGCGGTGAGTGTGGCTAGAGAGTGTGATGAGTGGTGAGTGTGATTAAAGTTGGAGAGTGTGATGAGCGGTGAGTATGAATAGAGAGTGTGATGAGCGGTGAGTGTGGCTAGAGAGTGTGATGAGTGGTGAGTGTGACTAGAGTTGGATAGTGTGATGAGAGGTGAGTGTGACTAGAGAGTGTGATGAGCGGTGAGTGTGGCTAGAGAGTGTGATGAGCGGTGAGTGTGACTAGAGTGGAACGGAATATGGGGACGGCGCTGAAGGAGAGCGTGGAGATGATGAGAGCGAGCTTTGTGGAGAGGGGTGCCAGGCTAGGCGAGAGGGTGAAAGCTAAATGAGTGAGAGTGAGAAGATAATAGAGAGGAAGACAGATTTGGGAGTGTGTAAGAGGATAAGAGAGAGAGGGGCGGATAGGTGGAAGGGTAGAAGAAAGAGGGAGAGGATAAGAGAGTGCGATTGACGGGGATTAGTAGGAGGATGAGACGAGATGAGCGAGGGTGAGAGGGTAGGAGAGAGCGCATGTGAGAGAGGAGAACGTTGAATATTAGAGAGGATAGTGTGTGTGTGAGAGAGAGTGTGTAAGACGAGAGAGTGTGTGTAAGACGAGAGAGTGTGTGTAAGACGAGAGAGTGCGTGTGAGAGAGGAGAGAGAGAGTGTGTGTAAGAGAGTGTGTGTGAGAGAGAGTGTGTGTAGGACGAGAGAGTGCGTGTGAGAGAGTGTGTGTGAGAGATGTTACATATTTCAGTCGTGGTGTAGTGGTAAATCTTTGAAGGTGGAGGGGTTACCAGCCCCTCGCACCCGTCCAGAGCCCCCGTTAAGCCACTGTGTAGGTCACAGACGCCATGAGGGGAGGAGCCAATCGGAATTGGCCCTCCCCCCACAGCACTGTCCACGACAGAGTTGCCGTGGAGGGATGCAAGCAAAGCCGATGTCACAGGTGCTGGCTAAAGTGGCCGCTCGGGATAGAGTCATCTTGTTGGGTGACTTCAATGCCCGAGTTGGTCATGATGCTGGCACCTGGTCTGAAGTGATTGGAGGGCATGGGCCATATCAGCTCAATAACAACGGTAGGAGGCTGCTAGATTTTTGTGCAGTCCATGGGCTTGTAATTACCAACACGATGTTCCGGCATCGGCGCATCCACACAACATCATGGATGCATGCTGGGTCCAAGCAAGAACATCTGCTGGACTACATAGTGACGGACCAGCGGATGCGAGCCTATGTCCTTGACACCAGGACCTACCGTGGAGCTGATCTGCCCTCTGACCATCGACTAGTCATCTGTAAGATGAGCCTGCTATTCTTCCACCTCGGTGGTGGGTGTACACCCAGGACCCCATTCCAACCTAAAGTGGCCTGGTCTCAGTTATATGATGAAAGTTGCAAGCGAGAATTTAACCATCGCTTGCGGCTTGGGTTGGCATCGTCTCCCGCTCCTCCTGATGTCGAGGGTAAATGGGCGAGGTTAGGACTGTGACTCATGTAGCTGCAATGGCTGCTTTGGGTACGCGGTCCAGACCTCCACAGAGACCCTGGCTGACAGAGGAGGTGTTCAGGATGGCTGAGAAAAAGCGACAGGCCCACTGTCATCGGCTACAGACTCCCAAGTCAGAGAATGAGGAGGCTTACCGCAGCCTTTACTCAGAGGTTCGGAGAGCCGTGAGGCGCTGCAAGGATGGGTGGTGGACGCGGGTTGCTGAGGAGATAGAGTCTGCCTCAGTGGCCCGCGATCATAAATCTCTTTTTAACTCCATCAAAAAAGTAACCTGCAGCGCCACACCTATTACCATCATTAGGGGAAAAACGGTGATCCAATCTCCGACCCCCAGGAACAGGTTTGCAGATTTGCTGAGCATTTCTGTGAGGTCCTGGGGGAGGGGAAATTCCTCAGCCAGGAAAACATCGTGGCACAAAGTGGGGATGACCCTGCCAAGGCTGCCAGCCACTCACCCCCTGTGAGTGGCTGGCTGAGGTGCCATCTGTTGAGGAAGTACTGAAGGCGATCCGGAGTCTGAGACCAGGAAACGCACCGGGTAGAGATGATCTCTCAAGCGAAATGCTGAGGGAGGGTGGCGTTTATGCACAGACTGCCCTATATGACATCATAACAACAGTCTGGACCACTGGACGGGTTCCGTAGGATTGGAAGGATGCCCTGGTGGTCCCCCTCTTTAAGAAGGGGGACCGCACAGACTGTAACAACTACAGGGGCATCTCACTCCTCAGTGTGCCGGGAAAGGTCCTGGCAAGGATTATTCAACATCGCCTTGCCAGGCACGCTGAGGAGAGGCTTGCGGAGCCCCAATGCGGTTTCAGGAAAGGGCGGTCCTGTACAGATGCCATATTTTCTGCCCGTCTGCTACAGCAGAGGTGTAGGGAATTCCAATAAGACCTACATCTCTCCTTTATTGACCTGGTCAAGGCCTATGATACCATCAGTAGGCCTGGGCTCTGGGTTGTTCTTCGTGCTTTTGGAGTCGCTGACCCTCTGCTCACGATCATTAAGGACCTTCATGATGGTGAGTGGGCCCAGGTAAAACTACGTGGCCGGGAGTCAGAGCCATTCCCTGTACACCTTGGAGTGCGACAGGGATGTCCTCTGGCTCCCACATTCTTTAACATCTATTTTTACCACGTAGTTCGTGAAGCCTTCGATAGCTGTACCGGGGGAATCTCCATTTGGTACAGATATAATGGGAGGCTGATCGATGCCCGGATGCGGTCAAGGGATGGCTCCCTATTGCTCAACCACGTGATGTATGCCGATGATTTGGTAATAGCTGCTCCTTCAGAGGAGGAGTTGGAGACGCTGCTGCTGAGACTGGAGCGTGCCACTAAGAGATGGGGCCTTACCATCAGCCCCACCAAAACAAAGTACCTGCCTGGGTATTTTGTACCATTGGACACTCCACCCCCACAACTCCCATTCGGTGATGGGGCATTTGTGGAGAGAGTGGAGAGTTCACCATACCTGGGCAGTGTGCAATATGACTGGCTCCAGTTTAACAGCAGAGGTCTCACTCCGAATCAGTCGAGCGGCAATATATTTTCATCGGTTGCGTAACGCTGTGTGGAAGCTACCTGGTCTGTCGCTCCACACTAAGCTTCAGGTCTTCTCGGCCACGGTCATTCCCTCCCTTCTCTACGCTTGCGAAACGTGGACCCCCCTAATGGAACATCTTCGCCGGTTAGAAACATTTAGGCCAGCCTGCCTACGATCCATCCTGGGTTTAACCAGGCTGGATTGTGTGAGGAGCTCACAAATCTTAGAAAGATCTGGGCAAGGTCCCATCGGTGAGCTCCTCCGGCAGGCAAGGCTGCGTTGGCTGGGTCATGTAGCCCGCATGCCGAACCACCGCATGCCGAAACAGCTTTTTTCGGCCAGATCGAGGGGGCTAAACGGGCCCGGCACGGGTTAGAGAAGAGATGGAGTGATGTGGTACAGGAGGACGTGGAGCTGAGTGGATTTACCGATGACTGGTACCAGCGGTGTCAAGATCGGCCTATGTGGAGGCGGCTCGTGAAGGACGCTACTGGGCAGTTGGAGGCAGTCGCCCTCCAACAACAACGGAGGGCGGAGAAGCGACGCTCACAACAACGAGCGGAGCGCCGGGTGGCTAAAGCACAGCAGGTTGGCACAGTAGGGGGCACAGGTGGTGCATCAGCCAGTCATCTTAGTCAGTCGACCCGTGGCACTTGGGTCTGCCCCGTGACCTCCTGCCAGCGGGCGTTCGACACTTCACGTGTCCTCAAGGTGCACATGGCCTGGCACAAGCGTCATGGTGACGTCACCGCCACTTAGTGGCGAATGACGGTTGCTGTTGTTTTGAGAGATGTGAGCGTGCGTGTGAGAGAGGGGAGAGAGAGTGTGTGTGTGAGAGAGAGAGAGAGTGTGTGTAAGACGAGAGCGTGTGTGTGAGAGAGAGTGTCTGTGAGAGAACGGAATAGTCAGAGAGACTTCGCCTACATCCCCGAGTCAATAATTTCACCACTGGCTGGCACTTGGCTCCAGCGACGTTCGTAAATAAAATGATGAGCAGGCCAATAGACGGGCGAGTGAAGAGGAAGGAGCGCAACACACACAGCGACGGGTGGACGCTCCCAGCACATCACAATTCCCTCGCGCTCGCATCGGTAGAGCTCTACGCGTAACGCGTCGGTGGAGCTCTGCGCGTAACGGGCCGGTGGAGCTCTACGCGTAACGGGTCGGTGGAGCTCTGCGCGTAACGGGTCGGTGGAGCTCTGCGCGTAACGGGTCGGTGGAGCTCTGCGCGTAACGGGTCGAATGACCGAACGAACGGATCGCGTGCGCGTGCTCAACTTGACGTCTGCGCCTCGTGGCGCAGAGTCTGAGCGGCTGACGTTAATCGCCCGCCGCGTTCCGGAAGGGTGAGAAAGCTGCATGGCATTTTGGGAGAAACAGAGTCGAGTGTATGATTTTCCTTTTTCAATCTAGTGCTGGATGACGGTCTCCTCACGCTGTGTCGGCCATGGGGAGGGGGGGGTTATTTGACCATACTTCACCATGCTGGTCAGCGCCGGTTGGTGAAGGTGGCGTAGCAGTAGGGCATTTGTGATGGAATTTCCTTCCTACTTTTAGATTTTTTTTATTTTAGTTCTATGTTTTATATTTTTTAGGTAGGGCTTAATGTCACCTTGGTCTGCACGGTAATTTGGGGCCCCGCAGTGGTGAGATGTTAACTCCCTCGCCTGGTGTGCAGGAGGTCATGGGTTTGATCCCGACCCTGACGCCTTTATATTTGGAGTTTGCATGTCTCTCTCCCAGTGGTCGCGTGGATTTTTTTTCTCCAGGTCCTCCGATTTTTTCCCCTCCATATTTAGAATGAACACGCGTTCAGAGTATTTGGCTGCTATACATGTGCACGTGATGATAAGCCACTTCGTTGAGCTATTATTTGTGGACAGGTCGCTTCTGGAAAAAAAAGCGAAATGGTTCAGTGAGCCTTACCTGGCAAAATATAACTTATTGAGTGTCAGTTTCGTTCATTTACCCGCACGTGACACCACATCAGGTACACCTCTCGCGATAGAATGTGGCTAATATAGGCACGTGCCTCTACCAACGCCTCGGAAATTGTTAACATTGCTATGACTAAGACACGTGTTTTGATGTCGCTGCTGGGAAACACAGGAGCAGAAGACACGGCTCATTTTCTGTAGGACCAAAAGAGAGAGTTTAATTTGTAATCAATAATGCATTCCTTCGCATTGCTCACAATCCGCCACGCATTCTGTTCCGTGCTGCCGTACTGCTCGGTACGGAGCTCCTTTCTAGTCGTGGAATACTCGAGCCGACAACGTCGGACAATAGGCAACGCTCTGCCGATGACACGATACACATCGAACCCGATCTAGAGGGTTGGGTGTCTTGTAAGCTCAACAAGCGCTGCTGGAAATGCTACTCCAGAAGATCCATAGGCTGATGCACTAAGCCGTTCATTTATTGTCCATGCGGTGACACAGACGATTATTTATGATGTTGCCGACAATAACGCCGGAGGAGCGCATGCAAAATTAAATTGCAGAACAACACACTGAGATCATTTTATCGAATGAGGATGATGATGATGTGGACGACCATGATGACGGCGGCGGTGATGGTGGTGGTGATTTTCACGATGATGATGATGATGATAAGAATGTTGAGAATGATCGTAATGAAAACGATGATGGAATTGGTGATATGGACGATGACGACAACGACGACGACGATGATTGTGACGACGTCCACCCCTCGCGCACAGCGGCGATGCCGTGAGCAGAGTCGAGCGTGTCAGGAGTGGATGGTGACAATGTTGTCTGTTGGATGCCTTGATACATCAGCTACGTCCGCGATTATTAATAAACCACGACGAGTAACTACCCGCGCTAAGTGAGCGTCGTATATAAGACGGTAAACAGACAGCGCTGTCTCCCGTCTGCCTACATGCCTCCGCATCCGATCCCGTGCCTGCGCGCTCGCATGCTAAGAGGCCTCGCATGACAAACGAGCGCCTCTTTTTTGCTGGAGATATAATACATATCCAATGCAAAAATTTGGACAAAAACCGCAGCTTGATGCATTCGTGGTTCGCAAGGGCCCGGCGTGGGACGGCAGAGTCGAGTAATGCGAGGAGACAGACAGAGCTGCAGAGAGTGGGGTCAGGGGGGGTGGCCGGGGAGAGGGGCTGGAATGCGGGGGAGGGGGTGGGGCTTGTATGGGATGGATGAGGGTGCTTGGGGATATGGTTGGGGTAGAGATGTGGGGATGCGAAGTGGGTGGCTGAGCGGGTGGCATAGGGGGAATAGTGGATTCAGTTTGGGTGACTGTGTGTGTTTGGGTGGATGTGTGAGTATGTGTCACTGTGTGTGTTTGGGTGGGTGTGTGAGTATGTGTCACTGTGTGTTTGGGTGGCTGTGTGAGTATGTGTCCCTGTGTGTGTATGGGTGACTGTGTGGGTATGTGTCACTGTGTGTTTGGGTGGCTGTGTGAGTATGTGTCACTGTGTGTGTTTGGGTGACTGTGTGAGTATGTGTCCCTGTGTGTGTTTGGGTGACTGTGTGAGTATGTGTCACTGTGTGTGTGTGTGTTTGTGTGACTGTGTGAGTATGTGTCCCTGTGTGTGTTTGGGTGGATGTGTGAGTATTTGTGATTGTGTGTTGTGATGAATGTGGGGAACGACAATGTAGCAGTTAGCGCGTGGCACTTTGAACCCGGGCGACTCGAGTTCGATGCCATGCTTACGGCCAACACTGCTAACGAATATTTGAACGGGACCTGGGCTTCTCCTCGGGTGACTCAGTCTCAAATGAGTACCTAATGCGGTGTGTAAGCGTCAGTACTTGGGAGACAAAGGCTGCCCGGCGTGGTGCTGGCCACCCACGTCCTCGTGGGCCGTGTCGGCTTCATAGGTGCTCGCGAACAGCACTTGCCGCAACAGGCAGTTAAGGCTAGACGGGGGGGGGGGGGGGGGGTATTTATCTTTGTCTAGCTTCGTTCGAGTCGATTCAAAGGGCGAGTTTAGTCTGCGGATAAGTTTGTTTGTTTTGTCATTCGCGGTGTAGATGTTGAGATGATCTCGGACGTGAGTTACGCGAGCTGCGTGTGTGATGGAGGAGGGTTTGGTGGAGCAGCACCGCGCCACCGCCAGGAAGCCCACGCGTCTGCGTTCGACTCCCGGTCACGAAAAGCGACTCGACATATTCGTAAATAATAACACGCCTGCGATCTCGAAATAATTAAATACATGCGGGCCTATCTATTGCGGATGACGTTATGGGCAATGGTCCTTGTGCCATGACACAAGAGGCATTGCTCCGAAACGTCGCCCGCTATGTTTTGTTTTCATTTTTAAAATGCCACGTGGTGTTATTGTCGAACGTGTTGAGTGGCATTGTTGGCTGTGTTGTGCACTTCTGCCAACGCAGCAGCAGCATTTGACGGAAGACAAGCTATTCTCGTGCGATGTGTTAACGTTAGCACACGGAGAGACAAAGGCGTCCGTGTGTGAGTGATTTCACCACACCCTTCTGTAGTGTGCCATGCTGACTGAATTTTTTGTTACATAATGTTGGCCTTCAAAATCATAATCTTTCTTTATATTGGAGGAATGCCATGAGCTATGAAGCTCTTTTTCATAGATGTCCAGTAGTGTTCATAGAAGTCCAATAGCCTTACAATAGGTGCTCGCTAACACCGATTGACACGGTTATCGGTGCAATCTCCGGTGCGCGTTCAGTGTCGACCACACACACAGACAGAACATTGCTCGTATGACTCGCTAGATCGATTTACAAGTTCATGGCTACGAGCAATGAAACACGCACGAGTTCAAGCACAGTGCAAGGTCAATTGCCGCTCAGATGAGCTCATCATCCCTCCGGGGTCGGTAAAATAGGCACCGCTTCTTGGCAAGTCACAGCGTGGTTGTGTCGCTTCGGGAGGAAACTGCCTCCACCGCCCCCGTTCCCCGCCCCTCTACCCCGAGTGCCCGATCTCTAGCACACCCCTACCCCCACCAATGTAAACGTGGCATTTCCAGCATCGGCTCAGGAACGCCCACCGCTCGTTCACGGATCATGGGGACAATTTAACGTGACATTTGTATCTAATACATATAGACGATCGTTACTGGCTGGCGTGATGTGAAATCCAATGATGTTCTAGAAGGGCTAGAGATCCGCAATCTTTGCACGGACGTAGCCCGAGCCCAGACTCACAGCTCGACAAAAACAAAATACCGAAACAAACGTGGGAATGTGGGAACCCACGGATGTTCTTCTGTTGGGAAAATGGTTGGCTTCACTCTACCACGATGGCGAGATGTTAAATATTTAGCCTGGTATACTGGAGGTCGTGGGTTCGACCCCAACCATGACGCCTGCTGCTGTATATTTAGAGTTTGCATGTCTCTCTCTCTCTTCCCGTGGTCGCGTGGAATTTTCTCCAGGTCCTCCGGTTTTTTCCCCCCTCCACATTTAGAATGAACATCGCGCTTTGAGAGCATTTGGCTCCTCTACATTTCCACGTGATGATAAGCAACTTCGTTATGCTATCTTTTGTGGCCAGGTCGTTTCTGGAATAGAGCTACAGAACTTAGTGGGCCTTACCTGGTAAAAAAAAAAAATAGTCACCAGTTGCAGTTTCGAGGGCCGAATCTCTGCTGCGTCGATTTGAGATTTGTGTTCATCGCAAAAAAATTGACGATCCCTATCTCTGGTGAACCAAGTAACTTGCCTCATGTTGCTTTGCCCAAGCTGCTAAAACATCGGCAGGAATTTGTGTAATAATGCAATGTTTACATCTATAGCTCATTTGTATGTTTATTGACTTGCTTGCTCCTTCTACTTTTCACTGCTATCGTTTTTTATTGTTTGCTGGAAGAGCCTGAAAAATATCTTCATAGCTGATCAGATTCCTCCAGGATGAGTCAAGATTTTGATGTAGGGCCTGACGCTCGAGTCGGTAGAAAGCGGGAAAAATTAAAACTATGACCGGAACCTAGTTTGCATGAATATTAATGTATGTGCATTTTTGTTTCTGATTATGCAGGCCTAGTCGAGGACTATCACGTGGCCACTTAGAGGGGCAAAATTAATTAACTGCGCGGATGGGGTTTATTGTCAAATAAGCTGTAAAGTGCCCATTGGGATATATGGATGAAATGCGACTTACAAATGTAAATTATGAGCGTGGAGATGTGAGCCTGCTTGTAACCACCCGGGAGAGGGAGCAGGTGGAGCAGAGTGGTTATAGAACACACGTCGGCATCAGAAAAAAAAATCTTTATTTAGACCAGAGGAATCCCAAGAGCTGTGAAGCTATTTTTCACAGACATCCAGTAGAGGTGGCGCTATTGGCTGTTGCTTCACAAAGTGGACTCGCGCATGCAGGATGAGGGTCGGTGGTCGAGACTAACGATGGAGTAGCAGCCAAGCGAGGGAACGCGCCCGAGAGGACATTCATCCAGGAGATGGAGCAAAGAGATCAGCTCGTGGGCAGCACCGAGATGGATTGTTGATTCTCGTAGGTGCTGGGGTATTGCAGACAGTCCTCGACTTACGAACGCCCGACTTACGAACGTCCGTATTTACGAACCAGCTGCCATGAAATATAAACAAAATAGCATTGACAAAATGCGAACTCAGAATTGCAAACTGAACTGCGGAACTATTTTGTTCAGAGGAGAGATTATCCGCGAGGTGAGGGGGCCTCGCGCTGGGAGTGAGTGCGTGCATTTGGGCACGCGGACGTGTGTGTGTGTGAAAGGGAGTTAGTGGGGAGCGGTAGTGTACCGTTTAGAGCGCTGGGCTATGAAAGCGGCAACCGGAGTTCTATTCTTGCTCAGGGCCAACACCAGTACCTGGTGTGGTGTGTAAACATAACCACTGGGGAGACAAAGGCGGCCGGGCGTGGTGTTGGCCACCCACGCTCTTGTGCGCCGTACCGGCCTTCTTCCTAAGTGTGGCTCGCGAACGCCACTTGCTTCTGCAGTCTGTTAAAGCTATACGGGAGATCTTTGTCTTTGCAATCTGAGTGTCATCAGGGGTCAAGGTAAGTGAAAATAAAACCCTTTTTTTATCTATGTTTCTTTATTTTACGTTGTATTTTCTATACAGAATTTTTCTTACAGTGTTACATGCAAAAGTACAATATTTATTCTTATTTCATGAGCTTATCAATGCTTCCATATTTGTTGAACTGTGACACATTTCATAACACTGACCGAATAAGGCATGTAAATACAGTGCATTGTGTTCCGACTTACGAACCGGTCCACTTACGAACGGGTCTCAGGGACGAATTAGGTCCGTAACCCGAGAACTGCGCGTAAAACAAAGTAAGCTGACACCTGGATTCGAACCCATGTCGCAGTGTTGCCAGTTCAAAGTTTCTGAGACGCCTTAAAATTAAATCAATGTATCGATTAATTGAAACTCCCCCCCCTCCCCCAGGGTGTGCCTGATACTCGCTGTCTACTGATGTCTATTCTCGTCATTTCAATTGTCAACGTCACTGGCGCAGCAGAGGAGAATGAGCGACCTCCGAGGGCTTTGATAGAAAGCCTTGGTGAGTAGAGTAGAGAGTGCGTGGAGGGGAGTAGAGTGAGGTGAGTGGAGTAGAGTGAGATGAGTGAGATGAGAGGGGAGTAGAGTGAGGTGAGTGGAGTAGAGAGTGGATGGAGGGGAGTAGAGTGAGATGGGAGGGTAGAGGTAGGAGAGTGTGTGGAGGGGAATAGAGGGAAATGAGAGGGAGAGGTAGGAGAGTGCTTGGAGGGGAGTAGAGTGAGATGAGAGGGGAGAGGCAGGAGAGTGCGTTGAGGG
Organism: Petromyzon marinus; assembly: GCF_048934315.1. Taxonomy (NCBI): domain Eukaryota; kingdom Metazoa; phylum Chordata; class Hyperoartia; order Petromyzontiformes; family Petromyzontidae; genus Petromyzon; species Petromyzon marinus. The sequence continues at coordinate 4,979,191 of NC_133668.1, forward strand.
GAGTAGAGTGAGATGAGAGGGGAGAGGTAGGAGAGTGCGAGCAGGGGAGTAGACTGAGATGAGAGGGCAGAGGTAGGAGAGTGTGTGGAGGGGAGTAGAGTGAGATGAGAGGGTAGAGGTAGGAGAGTGCGTGGAGGGGAGTAGAGTGAGATGAGAGGGTAGAGGTAGGAGAGTGCGTGGAGGGGAATATAATGAGATGACGTAGGAGAGTGCGTGGAGGGGAGTAGAGTGAGATGAGAGGTAGGCGAGTGCAGAGAGGGGAGTAGAACGAGATGAGGAGGTTGGAGAGTATACTCTTTGGTTCTATTCGGTAAAGTCACGTAAAAGTATAAAACAACAAAAATAAAAAAATAAAAATACGACGTTTCGGCCACAACACAAATGGCCTTCACCAGGTGAAGGGACCAGACTGTCTCGAGGACAGCGCTGGAGTGAACACATCCAAGCTCAGACCACGACCTTTAAGCTGTGTGAGAGGAAGCAGAGCTCCTTGGCAAAGGAATTGGCATAAAAATAGCATTTAATTGGCGGACTTAGCATGATGAACGGTGTAGAGAGGGGGAACATGTGCAGACAGGCGAGGAGGGGGAGTTTACATATTGATGGTGTGAAAAGGGAATTTAAGCAGCTGCGAACGTTTGGGATACCACTACTTGAAAAAAGTATACTGTTCCATTGAAAATTAGTTTAATGTTTGGTTCGATTTAGAACATCTTTCCAATGGTTGCTTAATTTGAAACCATCTTCTCGGTTGAAATTGTGTCTGTGTTTGTAAATCTGAATTGCCTCGTGAACAAATCTCTGATAAAAACCCCGTGGGTTTGCAAAGAACCTTGCTATCGGAGAAAATTATATCGTGATCACCCACAGCGTTGTAAGAGTGATCAGCTACGGCAGAAGAATTCGTTCTGCCGTGTTTCAAATCTGATTTGTGCTCGCGAATTCGGTCAGAGACATGTCGTTTCGTCTCCCCGATATAGCAGTCACCACAGGTGCAGATCACTCTGTAAACTCCGGGGTACTGTAAGTCAGGAACGACATCCTTCACGGAAGGGATCAGGTCACGGATTTTGTGTACTGTATTGAACCGGACCAGGATCTTGTGTTTGTTTAGAATTTTGGAGATCTTTTTAGTAACGCCTGCTATATATGGCAGTGTGATGGTTTTGATCGGAGTATCAAGTGGTTGTTTCTGTATGGAGGGAGAAACAGCTTGGCGGATGGTACGGTCAGAGTATCCATTCCTTTTGAGGGCCAGATGCACTTGTTTTAATTCACTGGTCAGGTGGTGTTGGTCCGAAATGCAATGAGCCCTGTGGTATAACGTTTTGATGAGATAATTATTTTGCGTCGGGTGGTGGTGGGAATCAGGTTTCAAGTAGAAATCTGTGTGGGTGGGTTTCCTGTAGACAGAATGTCCCAATGAGCCATCAGGTCTCCTCTCAAACAGAACATCCAAGAATGGCAGCTTGCCATCTTTCTCCACTTCCATGGTGAATTTGATGGCGGGGTTTCTGATCACTGTTACAACGCTGTGGGTGATCACGATATAATTTTCTCCGATACCAAGGTTCTTTGCAAACCCACGGGTTTTTATCAGAGATTTGTTCACGAGGCAATTCAGATTTACAAACACAGACACAATTTCAACCGAGAAGATGGTTTCAAATTAAGCAACCATTGGAAAGATGTTCTAAATCGAACCAAACATTAAACAAATTGTAAATGATACACTATATTTTTTCCAGTAGTGGTATCCCAAACTTTCGTAGCTACTTAAATTCCCTTTGCACACCATCAATATGTAAGCTCCCCCTCCCCCCCTCGCCAGTCTGCACATGTTCCCCCTCTCTACACCGTTCATCATGCTGAGTCCGCCAATTAAATGCGAATTGTTATGCTAATTCCTTTGTCAAGGCGCTCTGCTTCCTCTCGCACAGCTTAAAGGTCGCGGTCTGAGCTTGGCTGTGTTCACTCCAGCGCTGTCCTCGAGACAGTCTGGTCCCTTCACCTGATGATTTTTTATTTTTTTTTATACTTTTACGTGACATTACCGAATAGAACGAAAGAGTATGGATCCTTGCAGTCACGAAAGCTTCAAATCTAGGTTGGAGAGTGCGTGGAGCGGAGTAGAGTGAGATGAGAGGCGGTAGAAGAGTGATGTCTCTCAAGTAGTGATATTCACACATCGCACCAGGTACTCATTTGAGGCTGAGTCGACCTACGGGAAGCCCAGGATCGGTTCAGATAATCGTCATTGGTGTTGGTCGTGAGCGGGAATCGAACCCGGGTCGTCAGGTTCGTAGCGCAGCGTGCTAACCGCTACACTATCGCTCCCCATAGACGCACACAAAGATCCCCCATATAGCCTTAACAGACTGTAGGGGCAAGTGCTGTTAGCGAGCACCTATGATGGCCGGAACGGTACACGAGGGGGTGGATGGCCAGCACCACGCCCGACCGCCTTTGTCTCCCCAGTGGCGATGTTTACACATCGCACCAGGTACTCATTTGAGGCTGAGTCGACCTAGGGGTGGCCCGGGACCGGTTCAGATAATCGTCATTGGTGTTGACCGTGAGCGGGAATCGAACCCGGGTCGTCAGGTTCGTAGCGCTAACCGCTACACTATCGCTCCCCACAGACGCACACACACACAGACGCACACACACTGTTCATATGCGCACACAGAATCCTACGGATACCTCATCCCTCCCACAAAAGCTACTCTTTATGGCCCACGTGGGGGTTCGAAGTTTGCCAATGTGACAGCCATTATGAATCACTGGGCGTGCGTGTCTGGGTATGCATACGAGCGCGCATATGCGAACGAGATGACTTACACACAATGCACATAGACACACACACAAAGACAAATATCCCCCGATAGCCTCAACAAACCTTTGGGGCAAATGCTGTTAGCGAGCACCTATGAAGACCGGCAGTGTGGCAAACGGGGTTGGTGGGTTGGACAGCACCACGCCCGGCCGCCTTTGTCTCCCTCTGTGGCGATTTTTACACATCGCACCAGGTACTCACTTGAGGTTCAATCGACTTCGGGGAGGCTCAGGGCCGGTTGAGATAACCGCCACTCCTGTTCGCCGTGAATGGACATCGAACTCGGGTCGCCGGGTTCAGAGCGCAGCGCGCAAACCGCTACACTACGGCTCCCCCACGAGCCCTCGCTCACACACACACACACGTACAGTCTGTCTGTATGTGCGTGCGTGTGTGTATGTACGCACGCTGCTATTGATTTTAAAAAGCCATCCCGTGTTCTTTAGTCTTATATATATGGGGCGATTTACTCCGCACGGTGCCACGTGAGCTTCGTGAATAAATAGACGGCTTTGTTGAAGTGGGATCCAGCGATTGCCTCCCCTCAATACCCCCCGCCCCATCCCAGAGGGTTTTTGTAGCCCAAGTTTTGTAAAGGGGTTTTCTACACAGAAAATAATAACAGAAGAAGTAAGCCTCTTAAACCTGCTCTAATTCAATTGGATTGGGAGGGGGGGGGGGGGGGCTTTGGCGTTGCCCCAGCAAGTCTGACCTCGCTCTGTTATCAAGGCTGGTAGCGAGGAGAGCTTCCAGATGGCGTTTCTGATTCTTTAGGATAGGGGCGAGGATAGGAGGCGAGTTATTATATGCCTCCTTCGTCTAGAGCGTGAAATAATAATATTAAGTCATGATAATAATGATGATGTTGACAATTTTCATACAGTAATAATAATTATGATCATAATCAGTATGATGATAAAAATTTTGATTTAAAGCTTTCGTGACTGCAGTGATTCATATTCTTGGTTCTTTCGGTGAAGTCACGTTGAAGGGAAACAATAAAATAATAAAATATATATAAAACAATAAAATTATCACGACGTTTCGACTGCAACACAAGCAATCATCACCTGATGAAAACTCATCACCTGATGATGACTGCTTGTATTGCAGTCGAAACGTCGTGAGAATTTAATTGTTTTATATATATTTCATTATTTTATTGTTTCCCTTCAACGTGACTTTACCGAAAGAACCAAGAAGATGATAATAATGTTAATAATACGAATAATAATTATGATAATTACGATTATAATGATTTTAATAATGACAAGCATGATAGTGATGATACGAATAATAATACGAATAACAATGATGACAATAATGATTATGGTAGTTATAATACTAATAATGATGATAATTATGATACAATAATAATTATGATGATAATTATAACAATGATAAGAATATGATGATGATAATGTTAACAATAAGCATAATATGTATGCTAATGGCGATGAATGTTGATTATTTTTTTTATTATTCACGTGTGGGAGGAGATCGGAGCACCCGGAGAAAACCCACGCCTCGTGCGAGGGAGCAACACTCAATCCCCGTGCAGATGGTAACAGATGGCGATGAGTCCACACTAGTTGTACCGCCTTCTCCTGGCGAGCTCAGGGTTTATGACACCTCCTCGAGGCCCACGGGAAGAAGGGGAGTCCCACAACATCAGTGTGCCGTGATCCAGCAACCCTCGCTGCTGCCTCCACATCGCTGGGTCACAAGCAGCAGCCGCCACACGGCGATGTTTTTTTGCGAGAATTCGCGTCGTGAGCATTGAGGAGCGTTTCAGGCTGCGTGGGTGATGGCAAACAGAGGTGGGGGTGGGGAGGGGGGGGAGTGACGCAACACACGCTCAGTGATAACCACTCAGAGATCCTCACAAACAAACAAAATCATCGCAAGACATCCAACGTCTTTCATGATCGTTATTATAAAGAGGGGTGATGAAGCAATCGTTGTTTTTGGTAAATGTACGTGAGTGGTGGGACGGGTCTCCCAGACTCCACACAGGAAGGACGACAGCAGTGTAGAGTATTTAACGGCTGCAACCTGGGGGTTTAAATACTATCTCAGGGTTTCCAGCATTGCTGATAGGAAGGGAAAATCTCGACGTTTCAGTTGACTTACCTTCTCGACGAAGGCATTTGCATCATAATAAGATGCCTTCAAGATCTATCGCCAGTTTCGATGTACATCTTCCTTAGACACGCACCAGTCTGTTATTACTTAAACAGTTGCTGCTGGATAACATCGGTCTGTAAAGCCAGATATCCTAAAATATATTTTCGTACGTGGTGACACAGTTCGACTTTCGAATGCATGCCTGATATTTTATTATGTTATTCTCATTTTCTCTGGTACCCATAACGTTCCAGTGGTAAGGCACAATGAACGGGGTCCCATGCGTAGCGCGGAGCGTTCTTGCCAATAAAATTGCACCTCCGATTGGCACGGTTGGCTACGTACGGTGCGAAAGAAGTCCAACATACATGTATCTGGTAACATCGCAGCAGCGTTTGTTTTGAGCAAGGCTGCCTCTGCTGGTGAGACCCAGGATGTCGACACCGGTGCAGAGTTTTGCTTGCTTCAACACAACATTGGTGCGGAAACTCAGGATTGCGGACGGACTGCACTCGGTCTGCTACTCGAGGAGCCCCAGCGCCGAGTCGTTCCACCCGGTAATTAAGTTCACCGAAGCCGCGACTTTAACCCGCTCACGGCACCTGCTGATTTATGATCAATAAATAAAGATGAGCGCGGATGCGTTGCTATTGTTCCGTGCCCCTGTGTGCGGTTCGAATCAACAAATACCTCGCGTTAAACGCGCTCTTGGCAAACACAGTAGCTCTCCGCGCCTCGCTGTTGTTCCAGACTCCGCCTTTGTTTTTGCAGCTGGTGAGACCCCCCACTGACTGAGCCGAGTAAATCTCTGCTGCGAGGACGACCACGGGCCAAGACCGTCGGCAGTGGCGGCAGTTACAGGACACTGCAGGGTGGAGGGGAACGCACAAACTCACCAGAGCAAGAACAACAGCAGCAAAACGGAGGCCAGAACTTGGGCAGTGCTTACACACAAATCACCAACGGTGAGATGTTAAAAGTTAGAGCCTTCCTAAAAAAAAAAACCCGTGCGACTTAAAACAAAAGGTGAAGTAAATAAGATAAGGAAAGTTAATTGAAGCGCAGAGGGTCAAGGCAGGACGACCTACACTGCGCCACGTGACTGTTATGCATTGTGCGCGACAGTGGATACTGCAGAACAATGCAGTGAGTCGAACCCATGCATGACCAGAGAAACGCCATTGTCAACAGAAACATGCAGGCCGCATCCATTCGCTTCAAACAGCAACAATAACCCACGTAAACGTATACCAAACGCACTCGGCCTCTGTGCATAATGCAAAAAAAGCAGCAGTTCCTGACTAACTGCCTTGACCTATGTACGTGTGTTTAGCTTCCATAAAGTAGTACTGGTTTTTAACAACCCCGAAAGTATGGTTTGAATTTGTCATCCGATCTAAATATTGAATCTGACAACCATTTTAAACTCAATTTAGAGCCCTTTGTTTATCCACTGTTGGATGAAGGCAATTTTGACACCATTCCTTATGGCTTTGTTAAGGTTCAGTACCGGTTCATATAAAGCAACACTCGCCACCGATGTTAACCGTGGCTGGGAATCGAATTCAAATTGGCCGCGTTCGCATGCACGTATGTATGCTGAACTTCGTTCGCACCGTACGTAGCCGACCGCTCTAATCGGAGGTGCGGGGGGTGGACAACGGACTAGAGGACCACAACACAGTCCTTAAGGAATGGCCGATTTAAAGCGATGTGCGCCACTCCAAATGGACCAGTCCCGAACGCTGTTCTCGGGAATGATTTCGCACCTCGCGTCCATTTCGACTCTTTTGTCCTCACTGCACCCGATTCCCCTGTTAAGCCGTTTACGTGATTACTGGAATATAGGGTTCCGAATTGTGTAGGATTCTTATAGATCGGCGTACCGCGTGCCGTGTAGTGCTAGTGCCTTACGCCGGGAATCCCTACTCCACGCCAGCCAATCGTCGTTCTAGGAAATATGGCGGGATAAATTAAGACCTCGGTGTAAATGAGTACTTCATGCGGTGTGGTCAACATCAGGACTGGGGAGTCAACGGCGGCCGGGCGTGGTGTTGGCCAACAACACCCAACAATCTGTTAAAGGCTATACGGGATGTCTTGGCATTTGTGTGCTGAGTGAGCATCACCCCACGTGTGCTCGCCCATAACAACCGGGCGACCGGAGTTCCATTCCCACTCACGACCAATATCAGTGACGAATATTTGAACCCGTCTTCGGCCTCCCCTAGGTCAACTAGGCCTTAATTCAGCACCCTGCGTGATGTGTAAATGTCACCACTAGATAGACAAAAGCGGCCGGGGGTAGTGCTGGCCACCCAGCCACTTGTGTGCCTTGTCGGCCTTCATAGGTGCTACTCGCTAACAGCACTTGCCCCAACGGTCTTAAAGGCGACAGGGAGATCTTTGTCTCTTTGTGTGGAGTGAAAGTCTCTCCACGACAGGTATAACAGTGCACAGCCTACACAGCGGGTGGATGCACGCACGCACACACGCGCGCACTCTCACATGGTGCGTATTTATCATCTTGAGGACTTTCTGCGCGCCCCGTGCCACCTCATTATTGTGTAGAATTCAAAACGCACACACAGGCGCGTGCCTGTTATACAACGTGTGCGTGTGCGAAAGTGTGTATACGTGTGTGTGTGCGCGCATGTGTGTACACGTGTGCGTGTAGGAAAAGTGTGTATACGTGTGCGTGTGCGCGCGCACACGTTCCAGAAACGCAACGAGTTGGTACAGTGGGGAGCACAGTCATATGAATTGGAGCATGCATCCGTCATTCATCTCAGGGTAGTCAGCATATTACACCTCGGTCTGCCCCTTGACCTCCTGCCAGCAGCGAGCCTTCCACCACTACACGTGGCCTTAAATTGCACCTAGCCTGGCACAAGGGCTGCGGTGACATCACCGCGATGAGCGCGCTGCGCTACGAACCCGGCGACCCGAGTTCGATTCCGCCTGAAGGCCAACACCAGTTGCGATTATCTAAACCAGTCCTGGGACTCCCCGAGGTCGACTCAGCCTCAATTGGTTACCTGGTGCGGTGTGTAAAAACATCGCCACTGGGGAGACAAAGGCGGTCGGGCGTGGTGCTGGCCACCCACCACCTCGTGTGCCGTTCCGTCCTTCATAGACGCTCGAGAACAGCACTTGCCCCAAAAGAATGTTGAGGCTATATGGGGGATCTTTTTGTTTGCGTGTATGTATGCAAATAAAAAAACTAAACGCGCGTAATTAATTGAATTGCTTGCTTGAGATTAGCATTGATGATAAAGTGTTGTTACGCGTTATTACGTAGAGAACCGCATAATTACTGCGTGTTCAGGGTAAACAAAATTGATTTAAACGTCTTTCGCATGCGCATTGCTTTGTCACGTGCATCACCCGCACTCTTGTTATCTTTGATATCGCCCGCATCAGTAACAGCGGACAGCTTCTCATTAGAAGCCACGATGAAATTGCTCCTCATGTGACCGTGCTTGAGCGCGTGCGTGCGGTCGTGTAGCGGTTAGCTTCGATTCCCGGCAAACACCGGTGGCGGAAATCTTAACCGGTCCTGGGCCTCCCCTAGGTCGACTCAGCCTCAAATGTGTAGCTGGCGAGATGTGTAAACATCGCCACGAGGGGTGAAAGGCGGCGGTGGCGTGGTGCTGGCCACATCACCCCCTCGTGTGCTGTATCGGCCTTCATAGGGGCTCGCTAACAGCACTTGCCCCTACAGTCTGCTGGGGTGATCTTTGTTGTGGTGTAAAATAATGGCATCAGTCAACTTGTGCAATTCTCACTCAAATCGTTACTAACAAGTGCCCCCCCCCCCCCCTTCGCCCTCATCCCACTACACCCCCGACGATCGTGATTAGTCGTTGTTTAAAAATGCAAAAGCGTAGGGGTAGAACGTGTTTTGCCATGTTGTCTCGTTAGCGTGCCTGCTCTCGGCTTGTCACTGAGAATCATCGTAAGTGGCACAACTGTGTGTGTGTGTGAGAGAGAGCTCGTGTGTGTGTGCGTATCTGCCTGGGTGTGTGTGATCTTCGTTTCTTGCGCGCGTGTGCGTCGGTGTTCCTCTGATCGCTTGGAGAGCGGTAGTGCAGCGGACAGCAGCGTGTTGAGTTAGGGACCCGGCCACCGCAGGTTCGATTCCAGCTCACGGTCAATTATGACGACTATCTGAACCAGTCCTGGGCCTCCCCGAGGTCAACTCAGCCTCAAATAAGTACTTGGTGCGGTGTGCAAATAATGGCAAGAGGGAGACAAAAGCGGCCGGGCGTGGATACTGGCCACCACACAGCCCTCCCCCAGCCTCGCTAAGAGCCCTTGCTACAAAGTCTGTGTATAGGTCATGCTGAGGATCTGTGTTATTGTATGTTGTGTGTGTGTGTGTGCACCCTCAAGTCCTTGGCGCACGCAGTCTGGATGCTGTCAACCCCACACACGCGCCTTGATCTCAAAGTGAATCCGCTGCCAGCAAAGACCCTCACCCCACCCACACACCACCACCCCCCACACACAAAATATCCTCCGTATAGAGCAAATGCTCTTCGCGAGCACCAATGAAGGGCAGCACGGCATACCAGGAGGTGGGTGGCCAGCACCACGCTCGACCGCCTTTGTGTGCCCAGTGACGATGTTTACACGCCGCACCAGATACGAAATTGAGGCTGAGTCGACCTTTGGGAGGCCCAGGACCGGTTCAGATAATCGTCACCGGTGTTGGCCGTCAGTGAGCTGGAATCGAACTCGGTTCGCCGGGTTCGCAGCGAAGCGCGCTAACCACTGCACTACCGCTCCCCGCACACACCACCTCCACACCACCTCCCACCCCGACAGCCCACAGCGCCACCATTCTGACTGGCAGGCTACCTTAGGTGGTCGCTAACAGCACTTGCCCCAACAGTCTGGTGAGGCTACACGGGATATCTTTGTCTTTGTTTTTTTGTGCTCAATTAGCGGTCATGGGTATTTGGTTGCGTTCGGCTCCCTCTAGGCGCATGTCTTAATGGGGGGATAGATGTCTAACGAAGAATCAGCTTAGCTTATAATCTCGTTGTGTCTCTCTGTCTCTCTGCCACTCTCTCTCCGTCTCGGTGTTGCTCTTGACACAGCCACTTACTCCCTCCTCTTACCCCTCCCGACCCCCTTTGTTCACCACGGATTGGTCAATTACCGGCACATTAATAGCACAGGGCGATTAGAACAACCAGGCACGGATACACACATCGAATGAGAGGGCTTTGGTCTAATTCCCGACCTCATCGTCCTCTCTGTTGAAGGTTCGTATCCCCCATTTACACTCAACTAATGTCATTACTTTGCTTATAGCGCAGCGGATTCCTCCAGTACAAATACATAATGGGGCCCTCCTTTGCCAGTACCAAAACATGAGAATAGGTTTCCCCCTTTTTTCTGGCAACAAAACAGGTGTTAATATGTTCAAACACCAAACTGAAACCTTTTTACAAGGAATCATGTCTGCATTAACCACAATACTTGTGATCAGAATGCAAAAAAAACGCGTACTCTGAAATATATGCATTGTCTTTGAAACTAATTGGTCCACACCAGAGACAGCTTTCTTTTGAAACTAGTCTCAAAACGGTGTTAGTTCAGAGGACTCCAAAAGGTTTAATACAAATACATATTCTGATTCTGATTTCTATGGAATCATCATCATCATCATTAGCAGTCATGATAATCATCATTATCATCATCATCAATGATCGATCCACTTCTGGATGAATACATCCCTTATCCAGTAGTGAATGTGTGAGAGTAAGTGTAAGTGAGAGAGATAGAATGAGAAAGAGTGTGCGTGAGCGAGAGAGTGTGAGTCGGAGTGTGAGCGAGAAAGTGTGAGAGAGAGAGAGAGTGCGAGAGAGTTGCCCAGATATTGTCAATCCACTTTTTTTTAGGGCATCTCCCCGTCTACACCGAGTGAGTCATGTGGACTATTTGGCCATACTTCAACGCGCGGTTCGGTGCAAGCCGAGGGCACAGACGTGTAAGCACCGTAGCACAGTGGAACAATCACTGGATGTTGTTCGACTGTACTGGGCTTCCCAGAATCTCCCCACCGCCACCAAGCCGATAGCAACCGGTTGTGCATGGCTGTTACCATCCGCACCAATCCACCCGTAGTGCAAATGAGTCGAATCGACTATTCGGATATATTCAATTCTTGTGCCCACGGAACACGCGTCGAATCGTGCGCGCAAGAATCCGAGTATTCGTCTTGAATGCAAATTGCGGGAGGGAAACGAGACGGGCAATGTTCGTGGGACAAGACAAACGAGACGATAACTCTTTGTCTATCTGCCTCTCTCTGCGTGTCTCTCGCTTCGCAGAGGTCTCTCCGAGTCCGCATGCAAGCGGACATCCCCCAGAGGGAGAAGCGGCTCTCTGCAGCAGAAACCAGACGCGAAAAGGTCACGAGAGGTCACGGGATGTTTGCCCGAAAGACAGAACACATTCAGCCGTGATGAGCTCCTCCGGCCATCCGCGGCATGGCGAGCTAAAACCCTGGGTTCTGGTGCTAGGGCGGGAGTGGAGGGGTGGCTCTCTCAAATTGCTCCCTCAGCGCCTGTATCCCCTCTCCCGGTCCGTGGGACCCGGCGCAGTTGCACCGCCTGCGCGCTCGGTAGCTGCTACGCCGCCGTCCCTCTCTCCCTCCAGCCAGCCAGCAAAACTTGTTTTAATAATATAGCACGAATTCGAGGCTCAGTCAACAGGCTGGTTTCTCACCTCGCTACAATAACTCGCGTGAACCGCATGCGCAAGTGTCAGCGTCGCGTGGCGGGCTCGCTGTCCATTTAAAGAAAATCCGAAGCGAGACCCGGGATCGACAGGGAGACGCCAACTTCAGCACAGCGGTGATGGCATTCCACCGCGCAGCGGTCCACACCGCACGCCGACGGAACCCCGAGAGCAATTCATGCACACGGCGCGCACGAGGGCTCACGCCGAGTCCAGCGGGCCACCCGCGCGTTCACGCCGCCTTCACGCGTGAGTGTTGTGTCTCTGTCTTTGTGTGTGTTTGTGTGTGTTTGTGTGTGTTTGTGTGTGTTTGTGTGTGTTTGTGCGTGCGGCGAGCGGTGGCGCAGCGATTGGCGACGCGGGTTCAATCCCCGCTCGCGGACAACACCAGTGACGGTTATCTGAGCCGGTCCTGGGCCTCCACTAGGTCGACTCAGCCTCAAATGAGTATCTGGTGCGGTGTGTAAACATCGCCGAGAGGGAGACAAAGGTGGCTAGGCGTGCTGCTGGCCACCCACCCCCTTCACGTGCCGTGCCGGCCTTTATCGGTGCTTGCTTACGGCACTTGCCCCAACAGTCTGGTCAGGTTATATGGGGGATATTTTGTCTGCGCCTTTATCTTTGCGTGTGCGTTTTGCGGTGCCGCAGTGGTGAGCGCCACGTGCGACGAACCCGACCACCCGATATCAATTCCCGCCCATGACCAATAAGAGTTGCCAAATATTTGAGCTGCTTCTGGGCCTCCCCCAGGTCGACTCAGCATTACACGAGTCGTCGTCCGGCGCGGCGTTTCAACATCAGTACGGTGGAGTGCGCTGTGATGGCCTCCATAGGTGCTCGCTAATAGCACTCGCGCCAACAGCCTCCTGCTAGGGCTATACGGGGGATCTTTGTTTACGTACGTGGAGCGATCAGGGGGGGGGGGGGGGGATGGTGAAGCCTGTGCTACATGACGCGCCATTCCCGTTAGGGGCCGTTCATAAATGACGTCACGCGATTTTGGACGATTTTTGACCCCCCACCCCCCATCGTCACACGGCGTCACAAAAATTCAGCCCCCCCGCCCTCAAATATGACGTCACAAAGCTCTGCCCCCCACCCCAAACCACAATTCTATTTTGAAAATAAAACATGCTTCAAATCGCTTTAAACTATTATCATTGTAGTGCGTATTTAATGTGGCGCTGCGCTCTGATGTTGTAGGAGAAGACATTTCTTAAAAAGTCTATTTAATTAAGTAGAACGTGCTGTCTATATTTATTTAAAGTTGCGCCTTTTGATGTGACGTCACATTTCTCAAACTCCCCCCCCCCCCCTCGTCACACATCGTCACAAATGTCTGACCCCCTCCCCCCCCCCCAGGTGCGTGACGTCATTCATGGACGGCCCCTTACGCGTGTTCACCACTTGCGCCCTTTATTGCACCAGACGTGAACCCGACTTTAATTCTACGCGTGCCGGTGCACAGCGGCTGATGCGTACGCATTCGAATTCGCAATCGGGAGTTCAGTGTAAGGCGGTCTGACCCACCTTGGACTCGGCGGCACGAACTCACCCCCAACGGCAACACGAACCCGTAATGAGTCACCGGCCCAAGATGTGGACGGTGCGCATTGGGTCGAGACGGCCGGCCATGGTGCTGGCCACCCACCCGCTCTAGGTGTGCGTAAACGTCAGCACTGGGGAGACAAAGCCACCTACGATTAACACGGTTGGCTACGTACGGTGCGAAAGGAGTTCAACATAAACGCATGTAATTGCCCTCCCGACCTCACATCTCGTGTGCCGTGCCGGCCTTCATAGATCGCTCGCTAACAGCACTTGCCCCAACAGTCCGCTAAGGTTATAGTGGGGGGGGGGGGGGTGGGATCTTTGTCATGGGAATTGTTGGTGGTGGTTGTCGCATAATGCGCACGGCCGAGTACTTTGTTTGTCCACGTTCCTGTGTTGCTGATATCGATGGTGTTCCGGCATGCACCGGTGTAAATGTGTACTTATATGCTTTATTTAATTTTCATTGATATTTAGTGACTTGCTTTGTTTTCCAATACTTTGGGCTCGTATCCGGGTATTTTTTTTGCCAGCATTCTAAAAAAATTCATCCTTACTCTTTGGGTCTTTCGGTAGAGTCACGTAGAAGACGATTGCCTGTGTTGCGATCGAAACGTCGTGATCTATTATTTTTTCAATCTACGTGACTTTACCAAAAGACCCAACGAGTATGAATTCCTGCAGTTACGAAAGCTTTAAATCAATTTTTCATACATGTTTATTGTTGTAACTTTCTGACCCCCCCCCCCCCTCTTACTGGACATCTGTGAAAATGAGCTTGATCGATCATCTGATTCTTCAAGTCGAAATAAAATTCTTATTTACAGGTTTGAACGTTTATGTCTGCAGTCAGGGCCAGCCAGCAAAACGTGTACAGTCCACAACGCTGTCCCCACTCGCCTTATTTTGTCCTCATTGTACCCTACGCCCTTATAAACTCGTTTCTATGATCATGGGAATATAGGGCATAATATTGTCGTACGTCGTTCTCGAATGGTAGTGCCTTACGCCGCTAGTCCCTGCCCCAAGCGTGCTGGAAATATCGAGTGAGAAATTGATCTCTGTTTAAAGTCATTTAGTGACATAGTGGTTAGTGCACTTCGCTCTGAACCTGGCGACGGGGGGTGCGAACCCCGGCCACGGCTATCATCAGTGGCCAAACAACCACCTCTACCCATCATCAACCAAAACCTCGGCAATGTTCCTCGCCGCCGACTCAAGTCTCGATCCCCCCTCCTGGGATCGCGCTGCTGCTGTCACCATCCCAGAATCCCGTCCAGATCCAGAAGAATGCTGGCGAACAGACTGGAACGATGCGGACGTCCAAAATAAAAACGCGTCATTCGGGTCGGCAAACATCATCGCACCTCCTCATGGCATTCCCCCTCCTCCTCCTCCCTCCTCCTGGGCGGAAGCTAGCTTCTCAATTTCAACGCTAACTGTTTAGATCCCACGAAATATAACTTCATTTGTATCGAGCCTCGGTAAAGAATGACTATGAGCTGAATTGCTCGTGAGTGTGATACGAGAATTCTTTCGCCGACTTTGCCCTCTGGCCCATTAGTTTAACAAAGATCAAGAGCGCTCTGATGAGCTTCCCTGCCGTGACTACAATGAACCGGATATGCGCACCGACTTGAACAAGTAGGGGAGTAAAGCGAAGGATGGTGTTTTTGTTACATAGGGATAAAATATTGCGGTTGTCTGGAGTGAATCAGACGTGGTAATGTGATCAGTGCTCACAAGCTTTTATTATTTTCAGATTTTTTTATATTTTTTATTTTACTATTTTTCGCGTGGTTTTTTTTGCTTGTATTATTTTCAAATTATTATTTCTTTGTTGTTCTTTTTTATTTTATTTTTATTTCTATCTTCGTGACTTTACCGAAAGAACCAAGAATACGAATTCCTACAGTCACGAAAGTTTTAAGTCAAAATTTAAGCGGGAGGATTCCCAGGGTCCCGCTGAGTCGAGGGAGAAGGCTTTGCCACTTCTTGTCTTAAAATCTCACTCCGTGCGGCACATACCAGGTGATGCAATAAATACACACATGTGGACCACCCGTTTTGTATCTCCACGTATACGCAATGTTATTGAGGGACTGTGTCGTTGTCTTGGTGTGGTCTGAAACTGTTTTTGCTATTGTTTTTTTGACTTGCCCAAGATTGAGAATTGGTATACTTATGCAATTTGAACGCATATACTTTATGTATTTCACGTATTAATTTTCAGTGATTTTAGTATCTTTCCTGTACGTTGTATTCCGCATCCTCTACTGGACATCTATAAACAAGCTTCATAGCTTATCAGATTTCTCCAGGATAACTAAAGATTCTGACGTATACAGTATACATTTGCAGAGTCCAATTAGCATTGCAGCCTTCTAGACCCAGGATAACTTGTTTGTTCGTCTTAGTTTGTACATTTTGCAGATGTGTTTGAATTTACTGTATTGTCAAGAAAAAACATATTTGGTGGTGGCGATGGTGGTGGTGGTGGTGTAGGTGGTGATGGTGGTGATGGTGGTGATGGTGGTGGTGATGGTGGTGGTGATGGTGTTGGTGGTGATGATGTTGGTGGTGATGGTGGTGATGGTGGTGGTGATAGTGGTGGTGGTGTTGGTAGTGATGGTGTTGGTGGTGATGGTGTTGGTGGTGATGGTGATAGTGGTGATAGTGGTGGTGATCGTGATGGTGTTGGTGATGATGGTGATGGTGGTGGTGATAGTGGTGGTGGTGATGGTGTTGGTGGTGATGGTGATGATGATGGTGGTGATGGTGGTGATGATGGTGATGATGGTGGTGGTGGTGATGGTGGTGGTGGTGATGGTGGTGGTGATGGTGATGGTGGTGGTGATGGTGGTGATGGTGGTGGTGATAGTGGTGGTGATGGTGGTGATAGTGGTGGTGATGGTGGTAATGGTGGTGGTGATGGTGTTGGTGGTGATGGTGGTGGTAGTGGTGTTGGTGGTGATGGTGGTGGTGATGGTGGTGCTGATGGTGGTGATGGTGTTGGTGGTGGTGTTGGTGATAGTGGTGGTGGTGGTGGTGATGGTGGTGGTGATGGTGGTAATGGTGGTGGTGATGGTGTTGGTGGTGATGGTGGTGGTAGTGGTGTTGGTGGTGATGGTGGTGGTGATGGTGGTGCTGATGGTGGTGATGGTGTTGGTGGTGGTGTTGGTGATAGTGGTGGTGGTGGTGATGGTGGTGGTGCTGCTGCTGCTGCCACTCCGGCAGTGGAGCACAATCAACAACAACAATAACCCAACACGCTCCCCAATAACACCGTGGCCTTAAAATAATAACGTAAATAAATACAGAAATAGCGCAATGGCCCTTCTTCATCACACGTGTGCTATGAAGAAGAGCTCTTGCCCGAAACGTCGCCGACAATATGCAATGTATTTTAAGGCAGTGTTATTAATTAATGTGTTGAGGTTTTAGTTTTTGGTGGCATTGATGTGATCTTTACATTAAAGCACTGAGAAATAATCATGATGAAGATGACAAGAATGCTGATGACTGTATCGTCTGTAAGAATAATGTGATGATAAAAATTATTATGACTGTGTGGTCTGTAAGGTAATGTATGCCCATACATGCTTCGCATTTCTATGATTCCTAAACTGTGAAAAAATTAAACAAGACTTTCGATCGACGCCCCAATATGAACACGAAATGTTTAAATCCATGAGCTCACGGGCCTTCCAGACCAATGTTAGCCAACGAATTGTATTTCAACAAGCAGTTTGGAGGCGTTTAACCTTCTGGGTTTAATCAACAGAGCCAGGTTAGCTTGGCAAATACCGCAGCGTTACCAGATGGTATTAGCAGGAGCCATCCCTTTCTAACCCGCGGGGGTCCGTGCCCAACGCAGAAGATAACACAGAATTTTAAATATATATTTTAAATCATTCCGCTTTCGTTGTGGATCACTGCAAATATCGACATTATTTAAGACGTATCTGAAGATGTCAAGCTTGAGAACAACTGTGTGCGTTCGCTTCCCTTCTGAAGCAAGCAGAGATGTAGGTTTTGTTGGAATTCCCGACACCTCTGCTGTAGCAGATGGACAGAAAATTTGGCATCTGTGCAGGACCGCCCTTTCCTGAAACCACATTGGGGCTCCGCAAGCTTCTCCTCAGCGTGCCTGGCAAGGCGATGTTGAATAATCTTTGCCAGAACCTTTCCCGGCACACTGAGGAGTTAGATGCCCCTGTAGTTGTTACAGTCTGTGCGGTCCCCCTTCTTAAAGAGGTGGACCACCAGGGAGGGCATCCTTCTAATCCTGCGGAACCCGTCCAGTGGTCCAGACTGTTGTTATGATAGTCTTGGTTCTTTCGGTAAAGTCACGTAAAAGGGAAACAATAAAATAATAAAATATATATAAAACAATAAAATTCTCACGACGTTTCGACTGCAACACAAGCAATCATCATCAGGTGTGAAAACCACAGCAAGAACATTTGAAAAAAGAGGCGGTTTTTTAACGTTAGCACCACGGAGAGCGATTTGGCAGCTATTCAGATGGGCGAGTCCATCTATGTTCGGAAAAAGAGGAGGGGGGAGCTGAAAATAATGGATGCGGTCTGAAAGTCACCGTAAGCGTGAACAATCAATTAAGATGTTATGTAGGGCAGTGTGTGCACAAACGCCACCATCCCTCAGCATTTCGCTAGGGAGATAGTCTCTGCCCGGTGATTTTTCTGGTCTCAGACTCTGGATCGCCTCCTCAAAAGATGGCACCTCAGCCAGCCACTCACAACGGGTGACTACTTCTTCTAATATTTGAGGCACCGCAGTCTCAGCAGGGTCATCTCCACTTTGCCCCATGATGTTTTCCAGGCTGAGGGATTTCCCTTCCCCTCACAGAAATGCTCAGCAAATCTACAAACCTGTTCCTGGGGGTCGGAGATCGGATCACCTTTCTTTCCTCTAATGATGATGAGAGGTGTGACGCTGCAACTTACTTTTTTGATGGCGTTAAAGAGTTAGTCTCCATCTTCTCAGCAACCCGCGACCACCATGCATCCTTGCTGCGCCTCCAGGCTCGCCGAACCTCCGAGTAAAAGCTACGGTAAGCCTCCTCATTCTCTGACGTGGGATGCTGTAGACGATTAGAGTGGGCCTGTTGCTTGCAGCCATTGCAGCTGCATGAGCCACAGTCCTAAACCTCACCCATTTCCTCTCTACATCAGGAGGAGTGGGGGATGATGCCACCCCCAGCTGCAAGTGATGATTACATTCTCACTTGCAACTTTCATCAGCTAGCTGAGACCAGGCCACTTTGGGCTTGAATGGGGTCCTGGGTGTACACCCACCACCGGAGTGGAAGAATGGCAGGCGCATCTTACAGATGAGAAGCCGATGGTCAGTGTGCAGATCAGCTCCACGGTAGGTCCTGGTGTCAAGGATATGGGCCCGGATCCGCTGTTCCTTCACTATATAGTCCAGCAGATGTTATTGCTTGGACCCAGCATGCAGATGCCGGAACAGCGTGTTGGTAATTACAAGGTCATGGACTACACAAAAGTCTCAGCAGCCTACTACCGTTGTTATTGAGCTGATCTGGCCCATGCGTTCCAATCACTCCAGACCAGGTACCAGCATCATGACCAACTCGGACATTTAAGTCACCCAACAGGATGACTCTATCCCGAGGAGGCACTTTAGCTAGCACCTGTGACAGGAGGTCATAGAAGGCATCTGACTCATCGGCCTTGCCTGCATCCCTCCACTGAGCCCAAAGTAGCCTGGGGCTTAAAACTTCCCACACCTTACCACCACGCTCTCATGGCCCCTTCATTATTTTGTTCAGAACAAGAGCCAGCTTCCTGCCCCCGAGTAGAGGACTGTCCACCCCTCATGGTGGAAGGAGTCAGAGTCAGTCCACCGGACATCCTGAATACCACAGAGATCCAGGTGGTACCGGACCAGTTCCCGATAGAGTGGCTGCCTCTCCTCCGCAGTGAGCGTTTGAACGTTCCACGTGGCCACCTGCAGTGGCTTTTTACTGTTTCTGGAGGAACTCCCAGTGTACGGATTCAATCTCTCGGCTCCGCCAAATGGGGTTCGGCCGGGTAACGTCATAGAAGCCTGTCCCCCCGGGGCATCTGGTACAAGCTTAGTTGGATATTTTTCACGTGGTTTAATTGTAATTAATTTAAGGTGGAGGGGTTACCAGCCCCTCGCATCCATCCAGAGCCCCCATTTGGCTGCTGTGGTGGCTAATCAAAATTGGCCTCCCCCCATGGCTGCTCACCATAGCGTTACCGTCCGGCACCAACGAGGAGGTAGGGGGTTGTTTTGCCACGCACACGCTACACATATTTACACACCACAACACCGCTCACACTGCACACACACCGCACATCAACCAGCCTTAACAGACTGTTTGGGCAAGTGCTGTGAGTGAGCACCTATGAAGGCCGATATGGCACACGAGGGGATAGGTGGCCAGCACCACGCCCGGCCGCCTTTGTCTCCCCAATGACGATGTTTACACACCGCACCAGGTACTCATTTGAGGCTGAGTAGACCTAGGGGAGGCCCAGGACCGGTTCAGAAAATCGTCACTGGTGTTGGCCATGAGCGAGAATTGAACGCGGGTCGCCAGGTTCGTAGCGCAGCGCGCTAACCGCTACACTACCGCACCACGTACGCACATACACGCACACACACACCGAAATCCCACACGCACACGACACAAACATATAGAACCACACACCATTAACACACCACGATCACCGGCAGTGATACAGTGACACACATACGTGCAAGGACTCAGACACTCCCCACGAGCAAATACCCAAGCCCACATTAGATGCGGCAAACACAAACTGAAGAATCTACATCCCCCCCCCCCCTCCTACCATCCCGCTCCCCTCACATTTCCCTCCTCGTTCCCATCGCCCCTGCACGGCGTCCCTCCACATACCAAGTCCCCATTCGACGTGACAAGGGATGGAAGAGTCATTCCCAGCTTTCCGTGCACCGTGCTGATGGACCGCGTGCGACATTCGCCTAAACCTGAGTCCTACTTTTTCAGAAACGAGTCTGCTTCGTCGTGCACCCACCATCCCACGGACCCCCCTATCCGTGCAGACACATACCCCGGTTCGCGTGAGACTAAGTAATATACCGTGCAGACACATACCCCTGTTCCAGTGAGACTAAGTAATATACCGTGCAGACACATACCCCTGTTCCTGTGAGACTAAGTAATATACCGTGCAGACACATACCCCTGGTCCCGTGAGACTAAGTAATATACCGTGCAGACACATACCCCTGTTCCAGTGAGACTAAGTAATATACCGTGCAGACACATACCCCTGTTCCAGTGAAACTAAGTAATATACCGTGCAGACACATACCCCTGTTCCTGTGAGACTAAGTAATATACCGTGCAGACACATACCCCGGTTCCCGTGAGACTAAGTAATATACCGTGCAGACACATACCCCTGTTCCCGTGAGACTAAGTAATATACCGTGCAGACACATACCCCTGTTCCAGTGAGACTAAGTAATATACCGTGCAGACACATACCCCTGTTCCTGTGAGACTAAGTAATATACCGTGCAGACACATACCCCTGTTCCTGTGAGACTAAGTAATATACCGTGCAGACACATACCCCTGTTCCCGTCAGACTAAGTAATATACCGTGCAGACACATACCCCTGTTCCCGTCAGACTAAGTAATATACCGTGCAGACACATACCCCTGTTCCAGTGAAACTAAGTAATATACCGTGCAGACACATACCCCTGTTCCTGTGAGACTAAGTAATATACCGTGCAGACACATACCCCTGTTCCTGTGAGACTAAGTAATATACCGTGCAGACACATACCCCTGTTCCAGTGAGACTAAGTAATATACCGTGCAGACACATACCCCTGTTCCCGTGAGACTAAGTAATATACCGTGCAGACACATACCCCTGTTCCAGTGAGACTAAGTAATATACCGTGCAGACACATACCCCTGTTCCTGTGAGACTAAGTAATATACCGTGCAGACACATACCCCTGTTCCTGTGAGACTAAGTAATATACCGTGCAGACACATACCCCTGTTCCTGTGAGACTAAGTAATATACCGTGCAGACACATACCCCTGTTCCCGTCAGACTAAGTAATATACCGTGCAGACACATACCCCTGTTCCCGTGAAACTAAGTAATATACCGTGCAGACACATACCCCTGTTCCAGTGAAACTAAGTAATATACCGTGCAGACACATACCCCTGTTCCAGTGAGACTAAGTAATATACCGTGCAGACACATACCCCTGTTCCCGTCAGACTAAGTAATATACCGTGCAGACACATACCCCTGTTCCAGTGAGACTAAGTAATATACCGTGCAGACACATACCCCTGTTCCCGTGAGACTAAGTAATATACCGTGCAGACACATACCCCTGTTCCCGTCAGACTAAGTAATATACCGTGCAGACACATACCCCTGTTCCTGTGAGACTAAGTAATATACCGTGCAGACACATACCCCGGTTCGCGTGAGACTAAGTAATATACCGTGCAGACACATACCCCTGTTCCCGTGAAACTAAGTAATATACCGTGCAGACACATACCCCTGTTCCCGTGAGACTAAGTCGTATACTTATCCCAGAACCACTTTTTCGCTTTGGACAGACCCCTCATCCCGATCGGACAGAGCCCCTTATCGGTCCAGAAAGATCCATGTTCTCCATCAGACAAATCTTTGGTCTCATCAGATCGAAGTTCCCCCTTACCCCGTCATACAGACACCGTATCGCTTTTGACAGACCCCCCCTTATCCATTCCAAACAGATCCCTTGTCTGGAGGGATAACGACTCGGCTGAGTGAGGGAGATTGGGGTGAGAGGGGAGAGCGTGAGGAGTGCGGGGAGTCGGGCGGGGAGTGAGACTCGCACTGACCTCCTATTCTCTTTGCCCAGCGCTCACATCATTCCGTGCACCGAGACTTACACACAATGCACTTAGACGCACGCACACACACCAAGACAAAGACCCCCCGTATAGTCCTAACAGACTATTGGGGGCAAGTGCTTTTAACGAGCAGCTATGAAGGCCGGCACGTCACACCTAGAGGGCGAGGATGACCAGCACCACGCCCAGCCTGACTTTGTCTACAAGTGCCGATATTTAGAACACCGCACCAGGTACCCATTTAAGGGCTGAGCCTACCCAGGGGATGCCCAGGACCGGTTCAGATAATCGTCACTCGTGTTAGCCGTGAGCGGGAATCGAACTCGGGTCGCCGGGTTCGTAGCGCCGTGAAATGCACAATACTGCACACACACACAGAGATAAACAGCATTCGTACTGAATTAACACACTTTTGGGGCAAGTGCTGCGAGCAAGTACCTATGAATGCCAAACGCGATACAAGATGGGGTGGATGGCGAGCACAACGCCCGGCCGCCTTTGCCTCTCCAATGGTGATGAGTACACAACGCACTCATTCGAGGCTGAGTTAGAACTCAGGTCGACAGCGATAGAAGAGGAGGATGTATAAACGAAAAAGAGAGGCGAAGATGCCAGACTGAAGATTGAACACACATGATTCTGAGTTCGATTCCCGGCCACGGCTCGCATCAGTAGCGAGTCATACCTGGGTTGGTCATTGCCATCGAACCCCGAGGCTCTGTCACTAACCCAGCGTGGTGAATTATGCTCAAACAGAAGAACCTGCAATGACACGGCAGGGGGTGCCGTCATCGAACAGTGGAATGTATCCATGTGTGTTGACCTTCTTTAGCTCCGTACGTATCCAACCGTGCTCGTCGGAGCTGCGGGAAGTTACAAGGAGCCGTACGTTAAGGCGAAGTAAAAAAAGGCGCGGCTCTGCAATTTTTTCGCTCACGCCACTGCTGGTGGAATGGCCTTCGCTCGAGGGAGGTCACGAGGTCCCCTATAGAGGATATTTGGCCTAATTTTCCACGCTTGCCAGATGTCTTGGGATTAGTTGGAGTGACCACACTTCCCCCATGCACCACACGCGTGTGACCTGTGCTAAACGGCTAAGTTAACTGAATGTGAAATATTAAGTCCATTCCATGCGAAAGCGGCTCTCCTCCTCTTCCCCACCCACACACAGACTGTGATCAATGATCTCCCAGCTATGTGTGAAGGGGTGGGTGTGGGAAAGCGCATTTCCTTCACACATCCTGACCTCCGAAAAAGGAGATGTTTGCAGTTCCACTTGATAACCGTGACTCACAGGATTGCACACAAAATCCAAAGATCCCTCGTATCGCCTTAACAGACTGTTGGGGCAAGTGCTGTTGGTGAGCATCTATGAAGGTCGGAACGGCACATGAAGGGGTTAGGTGGCCAATACCACACTACGGCCGCCTTTGTCTCCCGAGCGGCGATATTTAAACATCGTAGCCGATACTAATTTGAGGCTGAGTCGACCTAGGGGAGGCCAACGACCGCTTCAAATAATCGTCACTGGTGTTGGGCCATGAGCGAAATTCGAACTAGGGTCGGAGCGCGCTAACCACTGCGCCACCACTCCCCACTAACAAACACACATACACACACTCCCAATTCCCACTGCACCACACAGCCTCGATTCCCTTCATCATCACCACCACTACCATTTTCAGCGCTTGGTGAATCCTCTGCTGGATCAAGACCTCCCTACATGCCATGTCGGTCATGGGAAATGTTTGACCATATTTCACCACGCACACACTCATATGCAGCCACACTAGAAGGATCACCCCCTGACCCGGATGTTCCCTACACACTTGTTCATTGCAAAGCTCGCGGGCAAATGGCGGTCACTGGTGGCCTTTAGTGCAAACCCTAACGTGCGGCCCCCGACAATCCACAACATGTGAAGACACCCGCCATCATCACCGTGCTGCCGTCAAACCCCCAATGGTTTCAAATGTGTGTCGGCCCTCGCCACTGAATGTGGCCCCCTCTGAAAATGAGTGAAGAACACTGCCTACATAGACTACTTGGGCAAGCGCTGTTCGTGAACCCCTATTGATAACTCATGATCTCTGCCAGGGTTGGTGGGTTCATGAGCAAGGGTGAATGTTACAGAGACTATGAACCCCCCCTCCCTTCTCGAGACGCCTGCATCATACAGGAGGGCCGCGCGAACCCTGGACGGCCAGATGATCGATACCTAAGTCCGGGAGCAGAGTGTATTGTTGTTGTTGTTGAGATCGCTGTTCGCTGGAAGTTTGAAGGGGCATTTTAAGGGGAAAGGGTTAACCCTTTCTCGTTCCGAGGCGTCTGCAAATTGCATGGTGGGCCCCGTTCACCGCTGAATCTCGAAACGTGCAAATGGTTCAGCGTTGATTTTATTTAAAGAGGCGTAGCGCCATTGTTTTTGTTTTAATACATTGTACTCCCTGTAGCGACACGACCACACTCTGTGATAGCTGGCGCCAAACTGTGCCAGATGCCCTCCCGGTGATGATAACGCAAGTAGACGTGGGGGTGATGATGATAGTGTTGATAATACAGTGGTGATTATGATGATGGTGGTGTTGATAATAGAGGTGGTGGTGGTGATGATGATTATGGTAATAATGATGGAGGTGAATGTGGTGGTGAGGCTGCATCAGAGCTGGGTTCCACCAGATCGGTCCCGCTGGAAGCTGGGTTTGCTGCCAGCGCTCGTCTGCGGGGAGGAGCCTCCGACGGCGCGTTCCAGCGAGTCTACGACTCTCCGTGTAAGTCTTTGGGATCTCCGCGTGAATTCATGCATGTCCGTTTGAGTCGATGGCTCTCTCTGTGAGAGAGCCTTCTGTGTGAAGCCACTGCCCGCGCGTTCTGATTTCTCAATGAATCCACCCTGCACGCGTCATCACCCGAAGAAGACTGAAAATAAAACAAAGAGCTGAGCTTGCAGCCTCCACAACCCCCAAAAGCTCACGAAGCCAACCCCGACGGCGACGGGTAACGGCGGCTGATGCAGGCCCCCTACTTGTGCAGATATCGCGGCCGTTGAGGCTCGGCTCGGGTGAAGTGCGTGGCGTCGGCATTCGGAGCGACGGTGGACGAATGTCAACGAGGTCAAGGCATTGTGCGCTCAACGTCATCTCGACAATGCATTTCTTCCTTCTGAAAACTTAGAGCCCCCCGTCACGTGCGCCTCGCGTCGCCTCGGTCGCTCAGTGCCTCGGTGGAAACGGAACTCCTACGATCGCGTTAGAGTGCGGATGAACATCGCCTATCCCCCCCACCCCCACCCCCAACCACCCCCACAACCCTCTCTCCACTCGGCCGCTCGCGCGCTGTCATCCCGGCACGCGCCCGTCGGTGTTCGAGATGCAGGCGACAGGCGTAACGCGGACATCTGTCGCCAGCTGTGTCCACACACGCACATAGGTTTCACCTTCCGCTCACCCCTCACCGCCACCAACAACCATCGCATCCACCACCCCCCACCCCTCCTCCACCACCCCCATCACCACCAAATACAACAGCGCACCAGATCATGTGCTACTTCGTGCATTATGACATCGAGTCGATGGACATTCTGTATAGTTTTGCATCAATGTATTGCTGAATGTACGTATGTTGAACTTCTTTAGCACCGTACGTAGCCAAACCGTGCCAATATGGAGGTGCGAAATCAAAGTGAATGCTCTCGTGTGTGAATGAAAGTGAATGAACGCTTCACCACGCCGTGTCGGTCATGAGAGTTGTTTGACCATACCTCACCAGACTGGTGAATGTGGATTATTTGAAGCTTGGGGATTACCCCAGGTCTGCTGCTTCACCGCTGTTACTCGCCGTGGCCGGGAATTGAGCTCAGATCGCCGAGTTCGTAGCACGGCGCACTCATCTCTGCTCCGCCGCTCCACTTCACAGAGTTCTCGCGACCCACCGGGGTCCAAATGATCACGTGTTGCAGTCGCTTCTCCATGTGAACGGTAAGTAGTTATTAGTTCATCAGTCCTATTGCATTGCCGGAAAGATGTCACTCAGCAGTAATCGTTGCTGAGCATCATCATCATGAGCAATTTGCCGTTTCAATTCCTCATTCCGTCACTCCGCCGCCACGTCCAGAACTAATTCTCCCAGCACATTCATTCGATCTCAACGCCACTAGCGATTCATCTTGTCTGCCTCCGTCTCCCCAAAGATCACTCCACTATCTCTGTCACGACGCCATCCCCCCCAAGCACAGATAGCGCCCCACCTCAATCTCCTCTTCACCGCAAATGACCAACATAAACCCTTGCCTCGGTGTGTACCCCAAACAGCAGCCCTCCCGTCAATCTACTACACGCACCCACACGACCCCACGCCCTTGCGGTCCGTGCGTGTATGTACGTTGAACTTCTTTTTCACCGTACGTAGCCAACCATGCTAATCGGAAGTACGGGGGAAGGACAACAAAACAAAACCCAAAAAGCAGCTATAAAGAAAAGTGCATAGTTCCAGTGGCTTCCGAATCACGAAAGGAAGAGCGTTCCAGCCGGCCGAAGAAGCGCATCTGATGGTTAGCCAAAATCCACCGCTCTCAGGATAACCGGAGTTCTCGTGATGGTTAATCGTGCTTGACGAGATCAGCAAGGTATTGTGGTTCACTTGTGTGTGTGTAATGAGTACGACCTTAGTATGTGTTATTATTCGCCTTTGGCAGCCTATTTGTGCACGTGTTCACCGATGACAGCTCCCACCAGGCTCAACCCCTCGCTGGCTTCGGAAATCTGTTAAGCGCATTGCGGGCGATCTGATCAAGAGGACGCGTTGCCCCAGTGCCCTTCGCTTGGAGCGTTTGAGACACCGCATAGCCCTGCTTAAACAAACGCACAACCCGCTTGAGCGTCGTAACAGAGAAAAAGCACGGGCTAAAAATCCACCCGTCTTGGGCCCTACAGAATGTTTGGGCAAGTGCTATTTGCGAGCACCTATTAAGGCTGAAAGGGTCGCACGAAGGTACGGTGTGGTCGGCGCCACCCCCGCCCGCCATTGTCTCCGAAGTGGCGATGTTCATCACACCGATCATCATTTAATGCGGAGTCGACCCCAATGGAGGCTCAGAACCGCTTCTGTTATCGCTCGCCATTGATATTGGCCGTGCCTGGGAATCGATCTCAAGCGGCTGGTTTGGTGCAACAGTGCACTAACCACTACGACACCGCTCCCCCTCGCCCACATACATATACGCAGTTTAACATGTAGGCTTTCGCGTCCAATATTATTCATAATAAAGGTTTTTGGGTTAGATCGCGTTTATTTATAAATGTGTCGTAACCCTCCACCACTCGACACGGCCAATCAGCAAAAAAAAGTGTCACGTTGACAAAAAGACAAATAATTCACTACTTTAGCCCACCGGTGTGTTGAAGAGTGAATCCACATTTACAGTTTGAGTACGACGTTTCGCTGGTAAATACATCCAGCATCATCGGGCAATTCGCCAGAATGGTAAAGCCCTCGCTTGCTCCCGGTTTTACCATTCTGGCGAATTGCCCGATGATGCTGGATGTATTTACCAGCGAAACGTCGTACTCAAACTGTAAATGTAGATTCACTCTTCAACACACCGGTGGGCTAAAGTAGTGAATTATTTGTCTTTTTGTCAACGTGACACTTTTTTTGCTGATTGGCCGTGTCGGGTGGTGGAGGGTTACGACACATTTATAAATAAACGCGATCTAACCCAAAAACCTTTATTATGAATACATATACGCAGTCTGGTATTTACGACACACGCAGTCTTTCGCTCACACACAGTTATATATATAACAAATATATACAGCTACACACGAAACCACAGAAGCATACGCAGATCACACACAAAGACAGTCTCACAAAGACAAAGATCCCACGTATAGCCTTAATAGACTGTTAGGGAAAGTTCTGTTAGCGAGTACCTATGAAGGCCGGTACGGTACGCATGGGGGTGGGGGGGCAGCATCAGGCCCGACCGCCTTTGTCTCCCCAGTGGCGATGTTTTTTTACAAACTGAACAAGGTATTCATTTGAGGCTGAGTCGACCTAGGGGAAGCCCAGTACCGGTTCAGATAATTGTCACTGGTGTTGGCCGTGAGCGGGAATCGAACTCTGGTAATCGGGTTCGTAGCGCAGCGCGCTAACCGCTACACGACCGCTCCCCACACACACATCCAGGGGTTCACACATAGGTCACGTACACCGACACAATTAACGCCACATGCACACAGATCACGGCACACACCGACACACAATTACCGACACATGCACACAGGTCACGGCACGCACACAAATACAAGGTCACCTCCGATTCTTTCCCCCGCACCTCCGATGAGCACGGTTGGCTACGCACGGTGTGAACATTTTCCGACAGACAACACACATACACACACACACAGGTGGCATACACACGAACACATTACATACAAAGAAAGATAGCTCCCCGTGTAGCCATTTCGCAGACTGTTGAGGCTTTTGAGGCAGGTGCTGTTAGGGAGCACTTGTGAAGGCCGGCACTGGCCACGAGGAGGTGGATGGGGTGGTCAAAACCACGCGCGGCCGCCTTTGTCTTCCCAGCGGTAATGTCTCATACACACCGCACCAGTGGTCATCGTAGTGGAAGTGACCAGGATCACTTCTGATATCACTCGCCGCTGATGTTAAGCCATGACTGGGAATGAAACCCGTATCGACGCGGTTTTTCTTTTGTTTCCAGTGCAATCCGCTAACCACTGCGCCACCGCTCCACCGCTCTACCGACCCCCCCCCTCCCCCCAATCCCCCCACCCCCTCCATACCCCCACGCACACACTCAAAGGTGTGACACCAGGACGTGCAGTCGCGCGCGGCCCTCGCCCGTGATGGGTGCATCACCCAGCCCCCCCGTGTCGCGATGCGCGCGCGGTTGCTCGTAACGGATCGCGTGTTCCGGAGCGCTCTCTATGATTGACTCCAGTTAGCGGCGAGGCTGATTGGCCACCTTCGCGCACTCACTTCATTACCTCGCTATTTCCAACATGAAATAATGGCCCTGTTGAACCCGTCCATGCGGCAACCCCATTAGGCGGCGTGCGAGGCTGTTTGACACAGTGCTCAACCTCTCACAACGTTGTGCTGGTTTGATTTGTGTTTGTTTTGGTTGTTGTTCGGGGGTTGTGTTTTTTGTTGTTGTTCTCGCCCTCTCTCTTACAGCGACAGTGAACGGCCGTAATCACCTCGCCACCGCTCTTCATTATCCGCACCTTATAATCGCACAAGCCGGCAAAGCAGTCGGATCAATAGAGTCGCTGGCGCGTTGTAAGGCTTGACAGCGCACAGATATGTGCCCACGATTACGCTTAGACACGCGTACAAACGGTCTTGCACTGCCGTAATTGCGGAGATCCAGAGACTCGCAAAGACCCATCGACTCACACGGATACCCAGAGACTCACCCAGAGACTCGCATTGACATACAGACGTACACGGACAGCCAGAGACTCGCATGGACGCATAGACTTACACGGAGACCCAGATATTCGCATGGACCCATAGATTTACACGGATACTCAGAGACTCACCTAGAGACCCAGAGACACGCAAAGACACACGGACTTACACGGAGACCCAGAGACTCGCATAGACACACAGACTTACACATGCAGACCAATATGCCAATCGCAAATGCAGAAACCGTGTACGCACTCGTGATAGTGATCGCCCAACCAAACATTATCCATGCTAAAGCCTGCTTATCTTCCGACATCGGGCACGTTCCATGCAATTTGGTCCAATACGCGTGCTTGCTCAGTGCCCGTGCTGGTGTTAGATTGTCTACTTATTACAGACAGACTCTAATTAGCAGTAGCTTTGACACCGATGAGTAATGACGTTGCATATCTAACACGATGTCAAATTATATGGGCGTGACAAACAGCTTATTCAGAAAAAAAAGTCTTGCTGTGGTTTTGCCACCTGATGATGATTGCTTGTGTTGCAATCTAAACGTCGTGATTTATTTTATTTTCTACCAACGTGACTTTACCGAAAGAACCAAAGAGTATGGATTCCTGCAGTTACGAAAGCTTCAAATCTAGCTTATTCAGACTCTTAGCGCCAGCGGTGGTGACCTGATCGCCATGCGTGTCCTTCCCCCGCACCTCCGATTAGCACGGCTGGCTACGTACGGTGTGAAAGAAGTTCAACGTACGTGCGTAGCCAGCCGTGGGTCTACTCGCTATGTACGACACCGTATTCCGTCTCCCCCGCCTCCTTCCCCTTCCTACTTGGCGCGTTCTCATTCTTCGAGCAGCTCGTCTTGAGTCGTGCCCTCCTCGTCTTTGCCGCCTCGGGGACTTCCGTCACGGCCTCCCTTCCAGTTCCCCGGTCATCTTGCTCCCTCCCCCCCCCTCCACCACTCTGTCTGCTGCCCTTTTGCGTTACTGACTCTACTTCCCTTCCCGTGGTGTGGGACCACATGGTGTCGGCTCCCCGCACCTCCCAGCCGTGTAAAGTGATGGTTCCACGTGGACAGGTGCTGGCTGTACCTGTGCAATCATGCGTTGCATCCCGTATCCAGCCAGATAGCGTCGACCCGAGGCTACGAGACGGAACTGACAGTCTATCATTACAGCCGCAGCTGTAAAATGAATGGACATTTGTTTAAATTATAGCGTGAAACGTGAGTTCGGGGGGGGGGGGGGGTGGTGGGGAAGTAATGTTCGCTATTATGGGGTGTTTTTTTTCCTTCCACGTTCCGGAGAGAATATTGAAAGCTCAAGGTGAGGGGGTGGGATGAATGGTTGACTTGATGGATGGCTACTTTCAGACGTTCCATGCAAATTAGGCTTCTGCATAAGATTCCGCCGGAGCCATTTGGAGGTGTTCTTATCATGCTCAGCATTGCAGGCTTCGCTACTTTGTCACACACAGTCCGTGCGGTCCTCGTCCTACCCAGTGCTGTGTGACAGTCAAGAGACGTATAATCAAACTAAAACAAAGATCCCCCCACATAGCCTTAACAGAGTTTAGGTGCAAGTGCTGATAAGCGAGCGCCTATGAAGGCCAGCACGGCTCACGAGGCGTTGGTGGATGGTCAACACGTGGCAGCCCATCATCCCTCTGGGATCGATGTAAGGAGTACCACCTTTTGGGAGAAAAATAACGGTGTTGTTTTATCCTAATGGATAGACTCGCTCCCGCCATGTGAATGTGGAATTTGCACCGTTGACTCAGGCCTGTAAACGGGAGATGAAGCACGGCCTCGACCCTCTTTCGAGAAAAAAAAAACAACCCCGTCACTATGACTTTGGTCTCGGCTGTTCGCCGTGGCTGGGAATGGAACTCGTCACATTGCCGGCTTCGTAGGGCAGCGCACGCGCGCGCTTGCACAGCCGAAAAGCGTCCACACCAGCAGCGCCACCCGTCGCCTTGTATGTTTTGTATGCTGAACTTCTTTCACACCGTACGTAGCCAACCGTGCTCATCGTGAGTGCGGGAAAGGACAACAGAACAAAACCGAAAAAGCAGTTCTAAAGGAATTCGTTTTCAATCATGATTTAGAAGTGCATAGCTCCAGTGGCTTTCGAATATCGGAAGGAAGAGCGTTCCGGACAAGCAACAAGAGGCGCATCTGAAAGCGCGCGACGCAGTGAAAGGGGAACGCCAGCAGCGAGTCGACAGGCAGATCGGATGTGTTGGGGGTAAAGTGTGGCAACTCCACACCTGTCAAGACACCCAGCCTCGGATACAAAAGGAGGCCCAACACCCTCTATAATAAAAACAAATCCTCGTCGCACTTTGTTTTTTGTCCGCATCACCTAGAGACCGACGCGTGCACCGTAAAGTCTCCTGCGCCGAACAGGAGACTTTACGGGGAGGGCGGAGGCAGTGCGGACAATGAAGGAATAGACGCCGGCGGCAGATGACAGAGGAACGAGAGCAGTAAACAGAGAGAGAGAGAGCGATCGAGAGTCGAGCCCATCTCAGAATCAATTGCGGGACCGCGTGCCGCTCCACTCGTTGCCACGCGCAAACACGAGCCGCGGTTTGCTCTGCCTCTGTTTATAGTGTATAGTGACACTCGCAATAAACACGACGGGCAGGTTGGAATTCTCTCTCTCTCTCTCTACAAATAAGATATGCCCAGCGATGCTTTGTTGGTGCATTTGAGACCTGAGTATTTTATCAAGAGCGATGTCGCGCCGTTATGGATTTGTTTCGGAGGCGCGGATGCGTCTGTGTGTGTGTGTGCGCGCGCGTTGCCCAGGAACGGCCGAATCTAAACGGTCGACAGGGGAAAAGATGTAGCCCTGCAATTACAGAGCCCCTTCAAGCATCTCACCCACGATGATCATTACGTCTTGGAAGACGTGGGAGTTACCCACGCTTTGCCCCACCACACGTGACCTGCCGATATGAAGAAGCTGTGGTGTGCTCATTCATGCTGCCGGGTGGACAGCTGGGAGGAGATTTCAAAGATACGTGCCGCATTGTTTCAACTAGCGCGCCAGGAGATCGAACCGGCGACCAGCTAGACTGCGAGTCCATTGTGCCGTAACCATGTCTCACTCCGCAGCAGCATCATTGAAATTTCAGAATCAGAATGAGAATCTGTATTTATCTTGGAAAAAATCCGATGAGCTATGAAGCTCTTTTTTCACAGATTTCCTGTCAGGGTGGGTCAGAAAGTTACAACAACAAACAATACAAAAGCACGATGGTAGTGGAAAGTATAGGAGAGGTAAGAAAATCACTAACAATGAATATGCAAAATAGATCAAGTATCTAATTATTTGGGTCTTTCGGTAAAGTCACGTAGATAGGTTCAAAGAAAATAACAAAAATCAAAAACTAAGACCCAAAAATATGAATTCCTGCAGTCACGAAAGCTTTAAGTCAATATTTAAAGTACCTTCAGTGAGGGAAAAAAGTATTTGATCCCCTGCTGATTTTGTACGTTTGCCCACTGACAAAGAAATGATCAGTCTATAATTTTAATGGTAGGTTTATTTGAACAGTGAGAGACAGAATAACAACAACAAAATCCAGAAAAACGCATGTCATTAATGAGGGAAATAATTATTTGACCCCCTCTCATTCAGAAAGATTTCTGGCTCCCAGGTGTCTTTTATACAGGTAACGAGCTGAGATTAGGAGCACACTCTTAAAGGGGGTGCTCCTAATCTCAGCTTGTTACCGGTATAAAAGACACCTGTCCACAGAAGCAATCAATCAATCAGATTCCAAACTCTCCACCATGGTCAAGACCAAAGAGCTCTCCAAGGATGTCAGGGACAAGATAGTAGACCTACACAAGGCTGGAATGGGCTACAAGACCATTGCCAAGCAGCTTGGTGAGAAGGTGACAACAGTTGGTACGATTATTCACAAATGGAAGAAACACAAAATAACTGTCAATCTCCCTCGACCTGGGGCTCCATGCAAGATCTCACTTCGTGGAGTTGCAATGATCATGAGAACGGTGAGGAATCAGCCCAGAACTACACGGGAGGATATTGTCAATGATCTCAAGGCAGCTGGGACCATAGTCACCAAGAAAACCACTGGTAACACACTACGCCGTGAAGGACTGAAATCCTGCAGCGCCCGCAAGGAACCCCTGCTCAAGAAAGCACATATACATGCCCGTCTGAAGTTTGCCAATGAACATCTGAATGAATCAGAGGACAACTGGGTGAAAGTTTTGTGGTCAGATGAGACCAAAATAGAGCTCTTTGGCATTAACTCAACTCGCCGTGTTTGGAGGAGGAGAAATGCTGCCTATGACCCCAAGAACACCATCCCCACCGTCAAACATGGAGGTGGAAACACAATTTAAACCGAGATGACGGTTTTTAACTCAGCAATCATTGGAAAGATGTCATCAACAAATGTTTGGGTCATGAATTGATATGTTTTCTTGTCCACCTCCACCATCAGCAGTGTGGGTGTGTGGAGCGAGATGCTATGCTTTGATTGGTGTAGACCTACTGCCGGTGTCAGAGCCCTCTCCCACATTAACATTAGCTGCCCCGCCCATCTCTAAACCTTCATAAACAGCTGATTGGTGTAGACCTACTGCCGGTGTCAGAGCCTTCTTCTACATTAACATTAGCTGCCCCGCCCATCTCTAAACCTTCATAAACAGCTGATTGGTGTAGACCTACTGCCGGTGTCAGAGCCTTCTTCTACATTAACATTAGCTGCCCTGCCCATCTCTAAACCTTCATAAACAGCTTGCCCTCAGAGGCTAACCTCCCAGTTCATGATGACGACCGCTTGTGTTATGATCGAAACGTCGTGATATTTTTTATGAACTTTTTTAATATTTATTATTTTATTATTATTTTTTCTATCTACGTGACTTTACCGAAACCACCATAGAATATGAATTCCTGCAGTCACGAAAGTTTTAAGTAAAAATTTATCTAAGTTAAAATTGGGATAAGTATATTCCCAAGCTTTGAGCAAGGCATCAAAACAACAGCAAGAACAGTCCCAGACCACACCAACACAATAAACACAGTCCCTTTGTAAAATTGCCCATTCACATTGTCTCTAGTGCACTCTCTGCACAGAGAATATGCCCGTCGAGATGCCGGTGAAGAATTCTGGCAGACTATTCTCATTCGCAGGCAAACTCAATGGTTGCTACCTGAATTCTTTAGGGCCCTTGCCAATGAGCTTTTTCACACCTCGCCAATGAATCTCCGGACCAGGGTTCTCTGCTTGGATTTGCATAAATTCCCCAAACAGCCCAATGCATTTCCAAGCAATTTGTGAGTTTAATGTTTCCCTCCCTTTTCCTTCAGAGTATTAACGCTTAATATGAGTCTCCGACAAAGTGTCCGTCCTTAAATGAAACACCTCCACAGATCTGAAGGCCAAGAATTATAGACAAGTCGGCAAATCGGTGAAAGCTCATTTCCAGCCTCTTCTGATTTAAATTTTGAAATTGAAAACAAAAGCAAAGCGCCGTGACATTCCGTGATACATAAAAATAAAATTTCACTGGAATATTATATTTTTGATTTGAATGTTTTGGATCTAGTGCCACAAAAAAATCCACGGTACACTCACATAAGTGACACATATACTCTTTGGGACTTTCGGTAAAGTCACATAGATAGAAAAATGATAAAATAACATTATCATTAAAAAATCACGATGTTTCCATCGCAACACAAGCAATCGTCTTCAGGTGAAAAAATACAGCAGGCGGACTGCTTCGGCAGGAAGAAATATAGCGAGAGAGCTACTGCAGCCATACATTATCAAGGTTTGAGATGGTGCAACCCAAGGGTAAGTGGGCGGGGCTAGAGATGGAATTTGCAAGTAAATGTAAGATCGCAGAGCTAGGTATACCTCGTCCATTGCATTGCTAGAGATTAG
This sequence comes from Petromyzon marinus, assembly GCF_048934315.1. Classification (NCBI taxonomy): domain Eukaryota; kingdom Metazoa; phylum Chordata; class Hyperoartia; order Petromyzontiformes; family Petromyzontidae; genus Petromyzon; species Petromyzon marinus. The sequence continues at coordinate 5,014,786 of NC_133668.1, forward strand.
CATGTCAATCTGTTAATGTAACCCCACGGTTACGGTGCTGAAGAAGCCATTGTATGGCTAGAGATTCGAGATTAACATGCCAATCTGTCAATGTAACCTCACGGCTACGGTGCTGAAGAAGCCATTGTATTGCTCGAGATTAGAGATGAGCATGTCAATGTGAGACGGCTCCCGCAGCAGCGGCTGTGTTAATGAGAGACATTCAGCTTTTTAAACAACGAGCGACACCGCCGCTTCGAGGAAAAGGGAGCAGCAGCTATGTTAGTGAGACATTTAGCCTGTTAATGTAAAGACATTTAACAAGGTAATGTAACTCAGAGTCGGAAATAACTGCTAACATAGGCAGGTAGGATGGAAGCATCACAGCCAGTTATTACTTCACCTGGTTAATTACGTCCTTACAATGATTGCTCAGTTTGTACCCATCTTCTCAGTTGAAATTGTGTCTGTGTTTATATAACTGGATGGCTTCATTAACAAATCTTTTTTGATAGCCAGTGGGTTTGCAGAGTACCTTCGTCTTGGAGAAATCAATTTCACGTGTGTCCACAGCGTTAAAACAATGATCAACCACGGCAGAGGTGTTGGTCCTACCCTGTTTCAGATCCGCCTTGTGTTCGCGAACACGGTCTGAGACATGTCGCTTAGTTTCCCCAATGTAACTACTGCCGCAGGAACAGCTTAGTTTGTAGACACCGGGGTATTGCATGTCAGGGATCACATCCTTCACAGATGGGATCAGATCACGAATTGTATGTACTGTGTTGAATCGGACCTGGATCTTGTGTTTGCTCATGATTTTGGAAATATTTTTGGTGACCTCTGCTATGTATGACAAGGTGATGGTTTTGATTGGGTCCTCAGGTGATTCTCTCCCAACGATTGGGGTGACAGCTTTATGGATTGTGCAATCCGAATATTCATTCATCTTGAGGGCTTAGTGTATGTGCTCCAGTTCACTGGCTAGGTGGTGATGGTCGTAAATGCAACGAGCCCTATGGTGTAGAGTTTTGATGAGGGAATTCTTCTGGGCTGGATGGTGGTGGAAGTCAGGCTTTAGGGAGGCATCCGTGTGGGTGGCTTGCCTGTAGATAGTGTCCCAATGAGCCATCTCGTCTCTTTTCTATTAAAACATACAAAAATGATAACTTGCCATCCTTTTCCACCTCCATGGTGAATTTGATGACCGGGTGTATGGAATTGATGTGGTTGAAAAATTGGTTCTGAGCTGGCAGGCCATGTGGCCAGATGACGAAAGTGTCATCTACGTATCTCTTCCACACGGAAAGACGTAGGATGGATGTCTGGATGGCATCTGTCTCAAATATTTCCATGAAAGCATTGTCTACCACATCACGCCCGGTCACCTAGGGGAAGCTCAGGACCGGCTCGAGTCGCCGGGTTCAAAGCGCAGTCCGCTAACCACTGCACCACCGCTCCTAACACTGTCACAGTTGTCGGGGTTGTTTGACCATACATCACCACGCTGGTCAGTGCGGATTGATGAAAAGCGTACACTACATGCGACATCGTTTCAGATATCACTGATGTTAGCCGTGGCAGAGATTCCAACTCACGGCTCTGGGTTTACAATGCATAGTGCAGTGTGCTAACCACAGCGCCACCTATCCACCCCCGCCATGCCGTAAGACAGTTTCTAATCACAAATCCAATAACTGAGGCTGTAATTGGTGGACGTGCCGTTCCTAGGACCGCTGATGCGAATCTCTTAATTGCACAATGAAGACACAGCCGACTACTCCACATTAATTCACTTCGTTCAGAACACAATTTAATTATTGCTTGGAACTGAAAACCTTGTGCAACGGCCCCTTTCATGACCCCGAGGGTTTAAACATTGGAGGGAGGGAGCGAGAGTGTGACACAGAGCCGCAATGTGATTTGGGTCTGCTTTTAAGTTTGATGTGCCACTTTTTAAGCACCCGGAGTTGAGCATTGTTTATTTATTTACGATACAGGCAAGTGCGTCCAATCACGCGGGTTCTTTTTTGTTTGTTTTACGCCCGAGTCCGTGAAAAGGGAGATGGGGAATAGGATTGGAGCTAATTACGCCACTGCTTGCGACATCCTCGTCTCTGAAACTGCGAAACGTGATCGAGGCGTGATGGCTCGCATGACGTCACGCGCGCGCGCTCGCTCGCTCGCCTGCTGACATCTCATCATGGACCCCGTAATTTTGTGGGGGGGGGGAACCACTCGGAATATTACACGCAAAAAAAGTTTTGCTGGCTGGCTGGTCGTCACGTCCGGATGGAGGGACGGACGGACGGATAATAACATAGCGCGACTGCGCTTGACAGCCTGACACCGCACAACAGTATGTATGCATGTATGTCGTGTCGAACTTCTTTCGCACCGTATGCAGTCAACCGTGCTAATCGGGGGTGCGACACAAGTGGGTGGGTTACATCCCATCCGAGCGCTCGCGACGACGTTTCTATTTTTTGAGCGCTGTATAATGTTGTTTTTGTTTTTCCGTCCCCCGGTCGTTTCGGATTACTCCGGTGTGAAGACAGATTCTGAATGCGCCGGTGTTGCGGCCGGGGACGTGTCCACGACGCGCGTGAATCCATTCGGAAATTGCACGAAATAAGCGATATTAAAAAAAAAAATTTAAAACACGCTTTAATGAAATGTCCTAGTAATGGCAGAACTCCACGACTCCAGAAAGTGGCCCCGAAGCTTGCCACAACGTAAGGGGGGCGTGGGCAATTACAGCCAACGTCAGTTGACCGTGGACAATTAGACCCAAGCCGAAACTTAACATATAAAAAGGAATGTTTAAAAATATAGATTTTATTTTTTTATGATAGAATATAGTCTTGTCATCAGTATGACATAAGGATGCCACGTTTGCAGTCGATACCCCATTGGGAAGTGGGTTAAAATTGAGTTACAAGATTTGAGGATACAACAACGACAACAACAACAGACAGAGTGAGTTAAATTGAAAGCGTGTCAAAAGATCTCACGCGGCAAGCGTGGATCCTGCGCGTGCGAGAAAGGCCGCAAAATAACATTTAAAAAAAAAGACAACCTTCGAGTAGCCGTTCCAACTTGTCACCAGTTGGAGTTATTAGTGCAGTAGTATTATTATGATGATGATGAGTTTGACTACAAAGCAAAACACGAGAGCGGATAAACAAGTGACCACAAAGGAGCAGTAAAATCTATCGCTCTCAGTCCTCGGCGTCTCGCAAAGCAGATTATCTCGCTCGCTCCTCCGAGTGTGAGCACCGCACAAACTCCCTCTCCTCTCTCTCTCTCGGTGCATGCGAGGTGCTGGGGGGGGAGGGCGAGAAGGGTGGGGAAGGGGGGCGAGAAGGGTGGGGTGGGGAGAAAGGTGGGGAGTGGGGCGAGAGGTGGGGGCGAGAAAAGGGGAGGGGGAGATGCCAGACGGGGTTTGTGGAGCGAGAAAGGTGGGAGATGGGGGGGGGGCGAGAAAGGTGGGGAGGGGGGCGGGAGGGGGGGCGAGAAAGGTGGGGAGGGGGGCGAGAGGTGGGGGCGAGAAAAGGGGAGGGGGAGATGCCAGAAGGGGTTTGTGGAGCGAGAAAGGTGAGAGGGGAGGGTGAGAAAGGTGAGGAGGAGGCAGGCGAAAAGGGGGGGGGGCAAGAAATCGGGGGAGGGGGGCGAGATAGAAGGGGGGGGCGAGTAGTGGGGGAAAGTATTTGTGTGAAAGCTTAGACTTTAGGGAGCGCGATGGCATTTGTGAATTTACAATCTCGGTTTGAACACACCTTTTGGGCTTCATTTCTCACTTGTGCTTTCACGAACGCAGCTAGGCTGGCTTAGCGTAAGTAAATGGGGTATTATCGGCGTCAAGCACGAGAGTGTAAGGCACGCCTGTCCTCATTACTCATACGGTTGTGTACCTTCATGTATGTCTTGAATCCAAGGCCGTAGTCATGGAGTCAACATTGGGGGGGACCAAATCTTCCAGGGGGTCTGATGGCCCCTCCCACCCCCCCCCCCCCAGAAAAAAATCTAAATTTCTACCATTTCCTGCCTAAAATATTTTAAAAATTCCCTAAGACATAGGATGGGCTTTTTATTTATTTTTTACAATAATGTCTAATAGTGTATTTTATTACATTGCTCTGTTTTTACTTTTTTACCTTTTCTTGTTTCATTGTATGTAATGGCAGAGATTAGGGATTAATAAAGTACAACCATAACCACAGCATATAAACAGAAATCTATTTTATAGCAATATATTGGGGGGGGGACATTTTGAGCAGATTTTAATATTGGGGGGGACCCCCCCAATATATAATTACAGCCTTGCTTGAATCGTAAACACAGGTTTTAATTGGACTCGCCTGTGTTGTCGGTCTAGTTTTGGTTCAATTGAGTAAGGCGAGATTGACGTGGCTGGATACCCAAAATAATTGACGGACCGGCGTTCCGGCTGAAGTTAAGCATTGAATTCACCAAACAGCCATCGTCGTCATCATCATCCCCACGTAAGACAGCCGTATGCACGCACAAGTGGACGCACAGAGCTGTTGTTAATCAACTGCTGGACGAGGGCCTCCCCACTCCTGGGACACGGCGGTTAATTTGACCATACTAATCACGCTGGTCATCCCGCGCTGGTGACGGCCGGGAGCATAGACGTGGATGCATACGAGTACAGTACAACCACGGAAGTACAGTTTCTACAATGCACCACAGTGCACACTAAGTAATACGACACAACTATGCATTTCGGGGAACGTGTGTGATGTTATCGCTCTGATGGTTGACCATTGGCCGAAACGTTACACCATCGTATAGATTTGGCTTATCAGCCAAAGGTACAGTGATTAGACAGGAGGTGAGTGCGAGTTTTAACTGTGCCAGACGATAGATGGAGTCAAACAAGCGGCCGTGGGGTGCTGACGCACGTCATCCGTCAATCATGCATTCAATTGCTCAATCGATTAATCATTCACACAATAGATCACTCACTCAATCAGTCGATCATTCACTCAATCGATGCATAATTTACTCAATCAATTGATCATTCACTCAGTACATCGATCATCCACTCAATCTATTGAGTCATTATTATCAAGTGAGAGCTCACCGAGACTCTCCAGGCATAAATTCGCACCCTCTCGGTAAGCAAACTTCCAATTGGTAAATGGGAATTCGCAATCGTTCACCCGTGTGTGATGTTTTTGTGGTCGCGTTGTAAGCAGAAAGGTTGACGGTGAAGACGCATCTCACGCCCAGGGAGCTCTCGGGTACCCATCTAGAGGGTATCTCGCCTCCTCTTCCACGCTAGTCGGACGTCTTGAAAGAGATGGGAGATGGAAGTACCATACAATTTACCCAAACCACACAAGATATCTGATCGACACCGACTCTGACGCACCCATATGTAGTGAGTTCAACTGAGTCACAGACGTTGTCTCGGGAGCAACACGTTTTATTACATCAACTCAACACAACATAACGTAACCTACACTCGGGTGTTGAACGCCATCTAACCACGCTACGGTAGAACTAGTCACAGTCCCGCTATCCCGGTCCGGACCACGAGCTGGGTCCTGGACCGCGTGGCTAGAGGCTGCTTCAACCCGACGTGGATCTTTTTCACCAACAACCCGATGAACCCCGAGCCCCACACGGCCCCCCCCCCACCCCCCGTTATATCGGCCCGGGCTGGGGCTGGCTCCGCCCCTCGCCCCGCCCACCTAGATCTCTCGAGCCCTTTCCCGAAGGCTCCCGAGAGCTCTTCTATGCCACGTGACCACCCAGCGGGCTCCGTCCACCGGTGGCCCCCCTCCAATATCATCCGGTCACGTGTCGGCAGGTCAACCAGCGTATCATGCCCCAACGTAACCCTGGCTGGCTGACACTCCCTCTCGCTCCCTCACCGGGAGCCCGCACCGCACACCGTACGTGGTGCTTCTGCGCTAACCAGCGTTCACCCAAGCCCCGCTAGGGCTGGTACTACGCCCAGTAACCGGGCCGCACACAATGACAACACATTATCCGCCGTGACCTCGCAGGCCCGGCACCACACAGTGACATTCACAGTCACTCTACATCTATACCGCCGAGTGAACACAGAAGCAGTGGGATTCGGTTGCCGGGTCACAGGCTCCGAGCACGAACGGCGTCACACAAGGGGCGGCGTTTCTGTCGAGTGTGCAGGCAGTGTAACTGCGCCTGTGGTTTCTATCGAGTGTGCAGGCGGTGTAACTGCGCCTGTGGCTTCTATCGAGTGTGCAGGCGGTGTAACTGCGCCTGTGGCTTCTATCGAGTGTGCAGGCAGTGTAACTGCGCCGGTGGCTTCTATCGAGTGTGCAGGCGGTGTAACTGCGCCTGTGGTTTCTATCGAGTGTGCAGGCGGTGTAACTGCGCCTGTGGTTTCTATCGAGTGTGCAGGCGGTGTAACTGCGCCTGTGGCTTCTATCGAGTGTGCAGGCGGTGTAACTGCGCCGGTAGCCAGTAGGCCAGAGAGGGCCCCAGGCGCCGGTCCACGGGCAAGACGGGGGGTGGAGGGTAGTGGGGAGGGAGGGAGAAATTGGGCAATGGCCCCCACTTACACTAACAATTTTATTTTTTTTACCAGTTAAGGCCCACTAGCTATTTTCAAAAGCGACCTGGCAATCACAAATGATAGGAGAATAAGTTTCCCCCTTTTTTCTGGCAAGAAAACAGGTGTTAAGTTGTTAAAACACCAAACTGAAACCTTTTTTACAAAGAATCATGTCTGCATTAACCACAATGCTTGTGCTCAGAATGCAAACAACAAACGTACTCTGATCATATATGCATTGTCTTTGAAACTGATCGGTCCACACCAGAGACGGGGGGAAACCAGAGGCACCGAATAAAAATCCACGCGACCACGGGGAGAGAGACGCGCAAACTCCAAACAGGCAACGGGCGTCGTCAGGGTGGGGATCGAACCCACGACCTCCTGTATGACAGGCGAGGGAGTTAACGTCGCACGACCGTGGACCCGCTACATCCCCTTGCGCCAGGGTTCCGGGCCAACCGCGCCACGCCACGATCTCGCGATGAGCGCAGGCAAACACAGCTGGTGTGTGACACCGTAGGGAGGAGGGGACTCCCATTGCCTTCATTGCCCTGACGACGAGGACGGGAAATCTCAGCTCGCAGCCCCTCTCGAGTCTCGCATTGCACTCAGCCACTCTGCGGCGGCGGCGTCGGCGTCGAGAGCACTCGGCGTCACAGCCACTCTCTTCTCAAAATCGAGCAATATCGCCGCTCCACTCCAGAACGACAACAACAACAACAATAATAACACAGCCATCACTCTGTTGTCAAACAAGATATGTCCACACCCCACACCCCCGACCCCTAATATGTGTGTGTTGCCCAAGTATGAATGTTCTTTCTTTCCCCATCCCCTAGGAACCAATGTTTGCAATATTGCTTCCCTCTAGCCCATCCCTTCATCTACCCTTATTTATTTTATGAGTCACCCTCAGGTTGCCAGACACGTGAGCGCAGTGCGCTCGCCATTGCGCCACCGCTCCTCCCCAATAGTCCTGCTCAAGGGGCGCCACGGTGGCTAGGAGATGTTAACGACCTCGCCTGGTGTACAGCAGGACATGGGTTCGATCCCGACCCTGTCGCCTGCTGTATATTTGAAGGTTGCATGTCATCCCCGTGGTCGCGTGGATTTCTTCTCCGGGTCCTCCGCTGGTCCTCTTCACATTTAGAACCAACATCACGCGTTTAGGGTATTTGGCTGCGATACATTTCCGCGTGATAAGCCACTTCGTTGAGGGATTATTTGTGATGGCCAGGTCGCTTCTGAAAAAGAGCTATACAGCTCAATGGGCCTTACCTTGTAAAATAAAATAAAGTTTTTTTTAATGCGATTTCATAGTGGCTCGCAATATTTGCTAATTATTTTGGGTGATCATTGAAATCGTAACCGCGCGTCTATGTATGCATTTATTTGTATAACGGCAATCTCAAAACGCGTTGAGTTTCAATCGACTATTGCTCGTAACGCAGACGGGTGACGTTGGTGTCTGCACTGCTGCACGTGGCTGCTGTCTCTGATCCGCAAGCTGTATAGAGGTTTGGTGGATCAGGGTACTGGTGCTGTGAAATTCCCTTCCCGTGGGCGTCGAGGAGGAGCCGTACCCTGGCTCGCCACGAGAAGGCTGTACAGCGAGTGGACTAATCGCCATCTGTTTCCATCTGCACGGGGATAGAGTGTTGTCCCACGCGCAAGGCGTAGGTTTTCTCCGGATGCTTCGGTTTTCCTCACAATGCGTGTATAATAACCACAACTCGTCGTCGTTTAATTGGCTTCAGACATCTTCCAACAAAAACCCAAATGTGGCAGCAGCAGGACCCTCCTGGAAAATACCTCTATACGACTAACTGTGCCTCTCCGAAATAAATACGTACAGCTTCAAACGTTCAAATACTCAAGAGAACGCCAGGGTAATGGCACTTCTATTTTCTCGTTCTCACATCATAAGCAGAAAGGTAAAGGCTTGCAATTACGCCGTTTATATTTACGAATGTGCCGCGTTGTTTACATAAGAGAGCGTGTGAATTGTGCTTTTATCTGCTTTTTTTAAACTACGGGAACGCATTAACACTTATAAGAAGCGGCGTTCGTTAAGTCCCAAGGCTACCCTCACCTGCGGTGTATTTTTAAACTATGAATTCGTTTTCTGTAAATCGTGAGAGGGAAAAGAGACGTCACAAGGAGCTACACTCCACCAACCCACCCACCGACTCACACTCCACCAACCCACACACCGACTCACACTCCACCAACCCCATACACGGACCTACACTCCACCAACCCACACACCGACTCACACTCCACCAACCCACACACCGACTCACACTCCACCAACCCACACACCGACTCACACTCCACCAACCCACACTCCACCACAATCCAACCCACGTATGAACCCATCAACCACACTAACGACCCCCTAACCACAGACCCTCCCACCCACCCACTCCGCCCCGCCCAGACGTCTCAAGGGGCACTGCACCGCTTCACTTCTCTCCCTCTCTGAGCCCGGGTTCGTCCTCTCCCAGCCTTCGCCACTATCGTGAGAGTATTAATGACTCATTTCAGGCCGAGTCCACCTAGGGGCGGGGGGAGGTGGGGGGCAATGTATCTCTCGTCTCGTCCTTACCCCCCCCCCAATCCCTTGGGTAAGCTACGGCCAGGTAAGCTTTTGGTAGTGCGGTGAGATTTGTCCTGGCAGATGACCCCAGCGAAGTTGGGGGGGGGGGGGGGTCGCAGTGGCTGGGCCGGAGTGGGGGGGGGAGGCGCTGAGGCTTTGGGGTCGGAACGGTGCCTGTTGTCCCCCAGGGTAATTCGTGCTTTTATTTCAGAACGGAGGGGGGAAGGGGCCGGGGGATATACCTCCCTCCCTCCCTCCATCCCTCCCTCCCTCCCTCCATCCCTCCCTCCCTCCATCCCCACCGAGTCACTTCTCCACGATGTGAACGTGGCGTTGGCCCTTGGGTGGAATTCCGCTGGGACGCTTCTTCTTGTAGCGAAACAATCGAAATGTTATTCTCGTGATAACCTGATTTCGTGTGTTGCATTCTGTGTGTGTGTGTGCGCGCGCATGTGATTGTGCGTGCTTGTGGGGAGCGGTCGTGCAAGTGGTGAGCGCACTGCCCAACGAACACCGCGACCCGAGTTCGATTCCTGCTCACGGCCAACGCCAGTGACGATTATAAATGATCAGAATCGGTCCTGAGCCTCCCCTAGGTCGACTCAGCCTCAAATGAGTACCTGGTGTGATGCGCAAATATCGCCATTTGGGAGACAAAGGTGACCGGGCGTGGTACTGGCAAGCAACCCCCTCGTGTGCCGTGCCGGCCTTCATAGGTGCTCGCTAACAGCACTTGTCCCAACAGTCTGTTAAGGCTATATGGGGAAGCTTTGTTCTTTTTTGTCATGGGGAGCGGGAGTGTAGTGATTAGCGCAATGTGCTACGAACTTAGCCACCAGAATTTGATTGCCGCTCACGACCAATAACAGTGGCGAGTAATTGAACCGCTAGATCAGCTCAACCTTAAATGAGTACCTGGTGCGTTGCGTCAACATCGGCACTCGGGAGACAAAGGCGGCCGGATGTGGTGCTGGCCACCCACCCCCTCGTGTGCCGTTCCGGCCTTCATAGCTGCTCGCTAACTGCACTTGCCCCAATATTATATGAAGGCTATACGGGGGAACTTTGTCATTGTTGCGTGAATTTATACATGTGAGTCTGTGCGCGTGTGCACGCGAATACGTATATACTTATGTGACTGAACGTGTGTGTGCGTGTGTTGTGATGTGTGGGTGGAGCGGTAGTGTAGTGGTCAGCGCGCTGCGCTATGAACCCGGCGGCCCGGGTTCTATTCCCGCTCACGGCCAACACCAGTGACGCGTATGTAAACCGGTCCCGGGCCTCCCCTAGGTCGACTCAGCCTCAAATTAGTACCTGGTGCGGTGTGTAAATATCGCGACTAGGGAGACAAAGGCGGTCGAGCGTCGTGCTGGCCACCCACTCCTTCGTGTCCCGTTCCGGCCTTCATAGGTGCTGCTCGCTAACAGCACTTGCCCCTGCAGCCTGTTAATCCTATGCGGGGTATCTTTGTCTTTGTTTCGATGTGTATTTGTGTGCAGGCGTGCGTGAATTAATTCAATCTTGCCTACGTCAGTGAGTCTCAATTACTACATTTCTACCATGAATTGTCTCACCTGTCCGCGGGAGCTTCTTGGCACATTCAGAAAGACGGTTTTGTGCATGATAGGGAGAGCGCTGGATATTGTACACTACCGAAGGATATTTTAGCGTTCGGAAAGCATTATTTATTCTTGACTTGGAACGCAATTTTACGGAATAAAGTTCACATTTTAATCGGCATCCGCATCATCGGCCGTGACATATCCGCTGCTGGATAAACGCCTCCCAAAGCCGTCGCCATCACTCATGAGCATGCGATTATCGCGATGTCCCCAACACCTGCAGCGCAGAAGCCGACTCCATCGCTCCATCTCTTCAATGGCTGTCGTCTCGGACAAGTTCCGCTCCTTTATTTTTGGATCCACTCCCTCGTGATTCCGGACCGTTGGCCATCGACCGTCAGCGACGAGTCCGACCCCCGCTTAATACGTTGCTCAAATACGTGAAGTTATATAATGTGTGTACGTTGAACTTCTTTCGCGCCGCACGTAGCCAACAGTGCTAATCGGAGTTGCGGGGGGAAAGGCCAACAAACTAAACAACAAAAAGCACTTGTGAAAGAAATGAATTTTCAATCCAGGTGATTTAAAAGTGCGTCGCTCCAGCGGTTTCCGTACATCGGAAGGACGAGCGTTCGAGACGGCTGCCCGAAGCGCATCTGAGAGCGCGCGATGCAATGACCGTTTTTGTGCGATGCCCAGCCGGAAGCCGCCGCTCTGATGATTACTGGAGTTCGCGTGATGATTTATGCTCCCTTCACGAGATCGGCAACGTGTTTCGGTTCATTTGTGGCAAGAACTCTGCGTGTAACGAGTTGTTTCGATGCAGCGGCGACGTCTCGTTGTTTCACATTGTAGGGAATGGGAGTCCCAGGACTGGCTCAAGATATCACTCGCCACTAATGATAGCCTTGGAGAAAAATCGAACTTAGGAGGGCCGGGTCCGCAGCATCGCGCTCTAAGGAGACGGGATGCTTGCGCTTCTGTGTGCGCTACAAAACCGACGATCCGAGTTCGATCCCTGCTCAACGACCACTAAACAGTGGCGAATATTGTAATCGGGCCTGGGCCTCCTCTACGTCAACTCAGCCTCATGTATGTTGAACTTCTGTCGCACCGTATGTTGCCAACAGTTCTGGGGAGACAAAGGCGGCGGGGGCTTATGTGTTGGCTGCCAGCCCCCCCCCCCCTTCGTGTGACGTCCCGGCCTTCATAGGCGCTCGCTAACAGCACTTGCCCCAACAGTCTGGTAAAGGCTATACGGGGTGGTCTTTGTCCTGTTTGTGTGCGCGTTTGGCGTCACGGGATGTTGATGAGTAAGGCAGAGATAATATAAATCCTCTCTCGCAGACCCAGCACTTCGGATTTCCTTGCCCATGTAAGTGCAACCGATCGCTCTGCTTTGCAGACTTTGCGTGCGTGATTCGTTCTGCAAGCCTCGTGTTGTTTCGTGCTGCTTGTACCATGTTGATGATGATGATGATGCGCGACCGAGCCATTCGCAACTTGTTGTCACGTAATAATTTCGTAGATGTATGTTTTTTTCTGTCGTGAACAAGTTTTTTTTTATTGTGTAACCAGGTCACCATCGCAAACAATCATTGCTTACCCAATGGGTCTTGCCAGTGCCACAATAAACCCGAATAAAAACCCTCACCCCAGGCGGTGGTGGTGGTGGTGGTGTGAGCCATGCGGGTGAAATTCACCCAAGACCTTGCGCCTGACTCCGCACACCGCCGGACAGCTGCCAGCGCTGCGTGGATCCGCGGAAATGACCTCGAATAAAGAGGGATGGGAGGGGGGGGTACTTGAACCTACCTTTGACATTTTATTTTTTAGTGCAAAATGTTGGCAAAACTTAGAACAGCTCCAATGTAAGAAAAACAAACTCTGTTCCGTCTCTCCACGTGTCAATACAAAAAATATTTTAGGAGCTCCCGTAATTTTTTTCTTGATGATGACACTGTGATGTCAAGATGACGCGGTGACATCAAAATGACATGGCGACATCAAGATGACACGGTGACGTCAAGATGATACCGTGACGTTAAGATGACACTGTGATGTTAGTGCAATCCAAAGAACATGTGAGCATGAGAGTGCAATCCAAAGGACATGTGAGAGATATGAGAGAGAGGCATAGAGAGCGAGAGACACAAAGAGTTGGAAATAACAGCTGACATAGGCAAGTAGGATGGGAACATCACAGTCAGTTAAGACTTTACCTGATTAATAACGTCCTTCCAATGATTGCTCAGTTTGTACCCATCTTCTCGGTTGAAGTTGTGTCTGTGTTTATATATCTGGATGGCTTCATGAACAAATCTCTGAAGGTAGCCGGTAGGTTTGCAGAGTACCTCCGTCTTGGAAAAATCAATTTCGTGTGAGCCCACAGCGTTAAAACAATAATCAGCAACGGCAGAGGTATTGGTCCTACCGTGTTTCAGATCTACCTTGTGTTCACGAACACGATCCGAAACATGTCGTTTCGTTTACCCAATGCAACTGCTGCCACAACCACAACTCAGTTTGTAGACACCAGGGTATTGCATGTCAGGAATTATATCCTTTACAGATGGGATTAAATCACGGATTTTGTGTACTCTGTGAAACGAACCTGGATCTTGTGTTTGTTTAACATTTTGGAAATCTTTTTGGTAACCCCTGCTATGTATGGTAAAGTGATGGTTTTGGTTGGATTTTCAAATTTAATACAGCAGCAGCAGTAGGATGTCAGGAGGTTGTGTAAGGATAGGGCATTCATTAGCACCAGCAGCAGCAGCAGCAGAGAGACGCGGGCAAACTTCAGAGAACCAGGAAGTGCGAGCAAGCAAGTGAGCGAGCGAGCGCACGCACCGGGCCGAATGCGCGCACACGAGGCCACACAGCCAGAGGGACATTTGATGGCTCACAAAGCTGACAGAAGCAGACGGGTGAGTGCGGACGGTAGCTTTGGTGTTGATACACGGATATTGACGAGGCGGTCTGGGTGGCCCAGAGGGTCGGAGCGCTGAGCCGGCACCACTTAGATTCTCATCTGGATTCGAATTCAGGTTTCAGCCACTGTCTGGATTCCTCCAGTATAAATACATATTCTGATTCTGATAAACCGGGTTCTCGAGTGGAGCCAGTACAGTTCCTCAGTGAGCTACGAGCACGTGGAGCCAAACCGAACGAAAACTAACCAACTCATTTTTATTTTAACAGATAAAGCTCACTGAGCGATGAGCTCTTTTTTTCAGAGGCGACCTGGCCACACATGATAGCTCATCGAAGTGGCTGATACAATCATCACTCGTGGGACCTTATAGTAGCAGCCAATAATTTCAACGCGTGTTGATTCTCAATGTGGAGGGGGGGCAGAACCAGACGATTCCGGCGAACAATCCACGCGACCACCACGGGCAGAGAGAAAACGCGAACGTGAAATAGACAAGGTGCATTGTCGGGGTACGGGATCGAAATTAAATAGTGCCGAACAATTTCGCGATACGACCCGGAGAACTGCACAGTGCAGCCGGGAAGAGCAGTGCCCTAGCCTGACGATGTATGGAGAATGTTCGAGGTTCGCATTTTTGGAATTCCATGAGCACCGAACTCCCAGTTGGTGGTCTACCCATCCCATCAGCTCTCTGGAGTCGATAAAATAGGTACCATTTTGCCGAGTGCCAACTGAGTCAGCCGCATGGGCAGACTGTCTCCAAGTTCAGATATCACTTATTATAGGGCATGGTATGCAGGAGGTCGTGGGTTCAATCCCGACTCTGACGCCTGCTGTATATTTGGAGATTGCGTATTCTCCCCGTGGTCGCGTTGATTTTTCTCCGGGTCCTCCGGGTTTTCCCTCCACAATTAGAATCAATATGCGTTTAGGGTATTTGGATGCTATACATTTCCACGTGATGATAAGCCACTTCGTTGGGCTATCATTTGTGATAGTCAGGTAGCTTCTGAAAATAGCTATATAGCTCAGTGGGCCTTACCTGGTAAAATAAAATATTGTTTTACATAGATCAGTTTAAGGTGGTGACGGGGATGGTATGACCACCAACACGCCTGGCCGTCGTTGTCTCCCCGTCCCATGCACTCAGTGGGGTTTAGTTAACCTCCTGAGTCCAAGGATTAGGTCGTACATCAGGCGCCACTGACGTTAACCGTGGCCAGGATTCGAAAATCAGGTTGCTGAATTCATCGCGCGGTGGTGCGCTCACCACTCCGCCACTGCCCCCAGACGTTGCTTGTACATTTGCTGAGCGAAAGTGGCCAACGTTCACGATTGTTTGTTGGTAGGTAGCTGCGTGTTCTTTTTTTTTTCACTTTCGCTGCAACATTGTACGTCGCATTATCCACTCAAAGCCCGCAGCGATCGCCGATCGACGCTTATCCCGGACGTGTGGCGCGTGGGGAACCGTCCCGGCCACGCGTGCCACGACGGGCGGCAGCACCGAGGGAGCAATGAAGGGGAGTTTACTCGTCAATGTGGATGACACACGGGTGGACTCGAGGAGAAGAGCCGGCAGCAGGCTTCAGCCCTCGTTTTCTACGCGAGCACTAAAACTAAACGATGTTTTTTTTATGGTACCAGGTAAGGGCCCCACTGAGCTACGTAGTTTTATTTTTGTTTCAAAAGCGACCTGGCTATCACGAACGATAGCTCAACGAAGTGGCTTATCATCACGTGGACATTTATAGCAGCCGATTACTCTAAACGCGTGATGGTGATTCTAAATGTGGAGGGGAAAAAGGGGAAGGCTCGGAGAAAAATCCACGCGACCACGAGGAGAGAGAGACTCCAAATGTACTCCAAATATACAGGCGTCAGGGTCGGGATCGAACCCACGACCTCCTGTATACCAGGCGAGGTAATTGACATCGTGCCACCGTTGCGCCCAAAGTCACTAAAAGTCCCGGCCACATGGGTTCGATCCCCGGATACACAGCCATCAAGTCCCGGGGTAACCTGAGTTCGATACCCGATCGTGGATAACATCGGTGGTAACATTGTCTGAACATGATCGGGGATTTGCCTCCCCGTAGGTACACTCAGCCGAAAATGAGTACTGTGTCTGACGTGCGTGATGTCTGCCAGGTGGTCACGTATGGTGCTGCCCCGGCCTTAATAGGTGCTCGCTGACTGACGGCGCTTGCCCCTGACAGTCTTTCACACGTGCTCGCGTGTGAATGTGTGCATGGGGGAGCGGTGATGCAGTGGTTAGCGCACTGCACTACGAGCCCGGCGACTCCCGGCCAACGGATACCACGAGTGGCGAGTGACATCTAAACATTAGTCGTGGGCCTCCTCTAAGTCGACTCAGCCTTACACGAGTACTCAGAGCGATGTGCGAGCATCAGCACTCGGGAGAGAATGTTCACCGTGCTTGACATATTACCGCTGCGTGCGCCATTCCGGATGTAATAGGCGCTCGCTAACAGCACGTGTCCATGTGTACGTATACGCACATCTATAATAGAGGGGGGTGGGTTGGGTTAGATAATATTCGTCGCGAAAGCCTACTAATTAAACTGACTAACCTCTTGCGGGGCGATACTTTTCTTCAAACGAAAATATTGGAGAAACTCCGAATCAAGCGGATGAAGCTGATGTCTTCGCTGGCATTCGTCAAAAGATGCAGAGATTCGTATGGATGTTAATGGTCGCGAAAGCTTACGTGCTATATACGCTCGTGTTTGTCGTTACGTGTCTCTGTTTTCCCGAATATCTTATACAGAATCCTTGCGTATAATCCACGCTTGGTTTTTATTAGATGTTTTTTGGCGATGCTATATAAATTCAAATGACACTGCGCTAAAGTTATTGCACCTCCCGCCCCAGACTTGCATCTCCACTGTGATCTAATTAAGCCTGGTGGCAGTCTGTGTGGACGATCCCCATTGATTGGACAAGAGCTATCTTCCTCCTCCTGCTGCTGCTGCTCCTCCCGCTGCTGCTCCTCCTGCTCCTCCTCAACCTCATTCACACGGTGGTTCAATCGGGTGCCTTCCCATTCTCACCTCCGGTTATTTCCACAGCTATCTGTGGGGGGGGGGGGAAGGGAGGGGCCGGCCGTCCATCGCGTACAACGCGAGGTCACTAGGAACATTTCGGATTTTCAGAATTTTTTTTTAATCTTTTGTTTCAATGCCAATCTGTGATCATGATTTTCGGATTAAATTCCCCCCCATCGCGCAATTGTATACGTGAACGCACCTTCGTGCTGACAAAAGTGACGTCACTCGACGTCGCGCGACTTTCGTCGATGGTGGCGAAGAAGGAGGAAGCTGCGCGACAATCTTAACAATTTACATTCATAAAGCGCCCTCAAAAAATCGTGCTGAGGGCGCTACGCGTGCAGAGGCGGGAATGGTTTAACGTCGACCAAGGAAAGAGGAAGTGATAAAGATGTTTGAAAATAACTCAACAGAGAAGAAAGCAATGTTTTTTTACGCAGATACACGTGTTTTTTTTAGTTACACCCCCATTCCGGGTGACGTCATTGCTTTCCGAAACCAAACCAAAATGTATTCGCCAAGCATCTGGTTTCGGGCCGCGGCCCGACTCTCCGGTTTCTGCAGATTAATTCGTAAATCGCGCCATCCGTTGTTGTGCATGGCCACATGAACACACACCCCCCCCCCCCCCATCTCCGATTAGCACGGTTGGCTACGTACGGTGCGAAAGAAGTTCAACACACATACATTATCTGCCATTCAACCGCTGAATGATTCGATTCCACAACTGGACTCCCCGCGCCTCTGCATCTCACGTGCGTTACATGGGATAGCGGTGACGCGGTGGTTAGCCCGCGACTGCGCTCACGGACCCTGGAACCACGAGTTCGATGACGAATATCCAGACCGGTCCCGCGCCTCGCCTAGGTCCACTCAGCATTATGTGGGATGCAGGTGTGGTGCGTTACGCCTCTCCTAATGGGAGAAACAAAGGTGGCGGCGGCGGCGGCGGTGGTGTGGGGGGGGGGGGTAGACTACGCCCAGATCACTTCCCGCGTGCGCTGCGCCGGTTTACAGCGGTGCTCGCTCACAGTCCGTGTAAGGCGACACGGGGAGTGGGAGAGGATCGTTGTGCTGTGTGCCTAAGGGTAGGAAAAAGGAGACGTGTAGGAGGGTCTCCTTCTCGTCTCCTGTGATGTCTCGGGGAGGCATTGGCCACCTAAATCCTGGTCGAGTGTGTCCGTGTACCCCTGCCTGGCACGCTTATTTTCATTTTTTTTACGACGAGTGAGATTTGCGGTTATTCCTCGGCGAGATTAATCCCGCGCGGATGAATGATGCCGCTTTGTGAATCATGCCCGGGGTGTGAGTAGTGGAGAAGGCCATGAAGCAGACACATAAACTCCTTAACTCCCCCCCCCCCTTATCGCCCCATATCCTCCGGAGTTTACGGCGCTCCGGAGAGTACACATTGTGCTCGGTGTCAATAAAGTTACACTCATCTGTTCGCAACCCCCAAACTGACTGTAAGACGCAACCCCTTGAAATTAGTTTCAAAACTGCAAGGGCGAAAATCTGCGTCTCATATTATGGAAAATACGGTAACTCTGCCCCCCCACCCCACCCCCACACACCCCGACTCACCCGAACCACTCCTCGTCCACGCACGGTTGGTCACACGTGCTCATCCAAGCGCTTAGGAGGCAAGGGTTGGTGGATCACGTACAGATACGGGAGACTGCAAAACGCGCTGGGCTGCGAGGTGGTGGCCAGCAGATTGCAGCGGCGCAAGTGGGTTTCGTGAACCTATCTGTGCGCACCCGTTCAAGTGTCAGTTTAGCACGAAGGCTTTCGCGACCAATAGTGTTCATAATAAAGGTTTTTTTTTCGGTTAGATCGCGTAAACATAAATGTGTAGTTAAACCCGCCACCACCCGACACAGCCGCTTAGTAAGGTTTGCCACGTAAGCAGCAAAAGTAAGGGTTGTCACGTAAACAAAACATGCCCATGTGTGCTAGTAACGAATTGGCATGTTTTATTGACGTGATAGACCTTACTAATTAGCTGTGTCGGATGATACCGGGTTTTTTTTGGTGTTATCCCATCATTTGCGTGGTCGGTTTTCTCGGGATTTCCGGTTTCCCCCTACATGTAAACACTCGTGAATTGGCCGATGACACCTTCATGTACAGAGGCCCGCAGAGCTTCGGCAATTGTTGGTAGCGCCGACTCACCACGTGTCGCTGCCCTTCCCGCTCGTCTGTGGATCCCTCCTCGCGCCTCTGAGTCGTCCTCACTCTCGACGAGAGCGAGCGAAAACCGTGCACATCATACATTGCAATTATTATTCCACTGATGCCAACATGATCTCGCCCTGGTTACTTTCTTTTTGCCAGATCCGCTCTGGCAAAAAAGATAAGTCCTGCAAAGAAACATCTTTTTTCGTCTCATCACCAACCTTGTTACGAAGTTGACACGTCTTTTAAGGGACATCGTTACATTCTGACCATCGTCATCACCATCTTATTGCTGTGTGCCACTCACGTCCCGTGTCAGTCATCTGCCCTCTTCCATCCTAGCCACGAGTCCCACCTATCGCACCCTCCTCGTTCTGAAGGCAACTACGAAAGTCATTTGCCATGTTAGCTTCCAAACTTCCAAATGGTTTGCCCCTTTCATTCCAATAAATTCCTATCATCCACCGCATGCCATATATTCAAAGATCATACGCTTTCATCCAGATGCTTGAGTGGCGTGAATTTTACGTTATGTAATATACAGACTATTTTTTTTTTACATTCATAATGCTGTGGGACACATCGTTAAATGACGGCGGTGTTCAAATTTTTTCCAGCTCGTGTTTATCCGCCTCTGCCAAGAGCAGCCACGGCAGATTTACTGTCGCTTGTGTTTGGGGGCTCTATTCCTTCCTCATCTTAATTTATTCGACGAAATGCGTTTGGCCATTGCGTCAACGGTGGAATGCGGACCCCGAAAAGTGAAACGTCATCTTGGGCTTTCGTCTTTGGACAGCCGTGGTAGCTGAAACGCGACACAACGCCGATGCAACGTGCGGCCCCTTTGGCACTCTGCTGGATGAAGCCGACCGGAAGTGGTCGAAATTAATAATTTCGGTCGGATCGCCCACATCGGGGAATTAAATTAGAAAACAAATAAACGTTTCAGCAATCAACCCGCGGGGAGACCTTCCCGAGCAGCAGCAATTTAAAAATCGAACAAAACTCTGCACTCGTTTCAACATTCTGGGTATCATCAGCAGCGTCAGGTTTGTGTTACAAAATGCTGATGCCGTTGCGGTGTTGGCCAGAACACTCCACCTCAACGACCGGGCCCCCACTTCATGAAAAAATAAAGCCCTTTGATATAAAAATAAACAGAACTCAATCTGCGCTGTTGTGGAAAATTACGGGTAATTGTCTTTGTTAATCATTCTTGTCTGCAACCGTCGCTGCCAGACTGATCAGTTTCTTTTTTTATGCAAGCGACTGTTATTGACATGTGCGTTCTGTGAGTAAAATGGAAAATACAAACACCCGTTGTGTTTAAATCGTGTGGACTCCACTGCTACATTTGGTCACAAAGAGGAAGCCAACTGGACGGCCTCTTTCTATTGCGTGCAGCATACAGTGAGGGAAAAAAAGTATTTGATCCCCTGCTGATTTTGTACGTTTGCCCACTGACAAAGAAATGATCAGTCTATAATTTTAATGGTAGGTTTATTTGAACAGTGAGAGACAATAACAACAACACAAAATCCAGAAAAACGCATGTCAAAAATGTTATAAATTGATTTGCATTTTAATGAGGGAAATAAGTATTTGACCCCCTCTCAATCAGAAAGATTTCTGGCTCACAGGTGTCTTTTATACAGGTAACGAGCTGAGATTAGGAGGACACTCTTAAAGGGAGTGCTCCTAATCTCAACTTGTTACTTGTATAAAAGACACCTGTCCACAGAAGCAATCAATCAGATTCCAAACTCTCCACCATGGCCAAGACCAAAGAGCTCTCCAAGGATGTCAGGGACAAGATTGTAGACCTACACAAGGCTGGAATGGGCTACAAGACCATTGCCAAGCAGCTTGGTGAGAAGGTGACAACAGTTGGTGCGATTATTCGAAAATGGAAGAAACACAAAAGAACTGTCAATCTCCCTCGGCCTGGGGCTCCATGCAAGATCTCACCTCGTGGAGTTGCAATGATCATGAGAACGGTGAGGAATCAGCCCAGAACTACACGGGAGGATCTTATCAATGATCTCAAGGCAGCTGGGACCATAGTCAAGAAAACAATTGGTAACACTACGCCGTGAAGGACTAAAATCCTGCAGCGCCCACAAGGTCCCCCTGCTTAAGAAAGCACATATACATGCCCGTCTGAAGTTTGCCAATGAACATCTGAATGATTCAGAGGACAACTGGGTGAAAGTGTTGTGGTCAGATGAGACCAAAATGGAGCTCTTTGGCATCAACTCAACTCGTCGTGTTTGGAGGAGGAGGAATGCTGCCTATGACCCCAAGAATACCATCCCCACCGTCAAACATGGAGGTGGAAATATTATGCTTTGGGGGTGTTTTTCTGCTAAGGGGACAGGACAACTTCACTGCATCAAAGGGACGATGGATGGGGCCATGTACCGTCAAATCTTGGGTGAGAACCTCCTTTCCTCAGCCAGGGCATTGAAAATGGGTCGTGGATGGGTATTCCAGCATTACAATGACCCAAAACACACGGCCAAGGCAACAAAGGAGTGGCTCAAGAAGAAGCACATTAAGGTCCTGGAGTGGCCTAGCGAGTCTCCAGACCTTGATCCCATAGAAAATCTGTGGAGGGAGCTGAAGGTTCGAGTTGCCAAACGTCAGCCTCGAAACCTTAATGACTTGGAGAAGATCTGCAAAGAGAAGTGGGACAAAATCCCTCCTGAGATGTGTCCAAACCTCGTGGCCAACTACAAGAAACGTCTGACCTCTGTTATTGCCAACAAGGGTTTTGCCACCAAGAACTAAGTCATGTTTTGCAGAGGGGTCAAATACTTATTTCCCTCATTAAAATGCAAATCAATATATAACATTTTGATGAGCGTTTTTCTGGATTTTGTTGTTGTTATTCTGTCTCTCACTGTTCAAATAAACCTACCATTAAAATTATAGACTGATCATTTCTTTGTCAGTTGGCAAACGTACAAAATCAGCAGGGGATCAAATACTTTTTTTCCCTCGCTGTAGGTCACTTGCTGCGAGCTCAGATGTGGCCCAGTGATATCTTTATCAGCAAGGGTTTCACAATGCCCTGCCGAATGGACTCTTTGTCTCCTCGTGAAACCGATAACACAATCAGGATAAACTTGGGAGGGAGGGGGTAATGACGCAAATAATATCACAATCTGGCAGCCCCATCAACAGCAGCCCCATCGACAGCAGCCCTCATCATAGCAGCCCCCTCAACAACAGCCCCCACCACAGCAGCCCCCTCCACAACAGCCCCCACCACAACAGCCCCCTCCACAACAGCCCCCTCCACAGCAGCCCCCTCCACAACAGCCCCCTCCACAACAGCGCCCTCCACAGCAGCCCTCATCATAGCAGCCCCCTCCACAGCAGCCCATTAGGACCAGTTCACTGGAAGTGTTTAAACGTGAACCCCCTCCTCCCCACTACAACCCCTACCCTCAACCCCCCCCCCCCCCCCCCCCCCCAGTCACGCTGCAGCCCCCGACCCTCGCCGCCGACTCTTTTATCCGCCGGCTCGATAACTCGTTTCGCAACCACCTGCTTAACCTCCTCCTCTTGGTGCTACCTACTATGTGAGAGATAGGTAGGTTCCGATTGGCTCTCTGAGAGGCGAGATATTCGCCACGGTGGCTATGAGATGTTAACTACCTCGCCTGTGACACAGGAAGTCGTGGGTTCGATCCCGACCCTTACGCCTACTGCTGTATATTTGGAGTTTGCATTTCTTTCTCCCCGTGGTCGCGTGGATTTTTCTCCGGATCCTCTGGATTTTTGCCTCCACAGTTAGAATCAACAACACGTGTTTAGAGTATTTGGCTCCTGCTTTCCATTTCCACGTGATACGCCACTTGCTTGAGCTATCATTTGTGGGGTCAGGTTGCTTCTGAAAAATAGCTGTATGGCATATATGGCTTCACCTGGTAAAAACACGACAGCGCACTGCCAATAAAAAAAAACCCAGCGAAATACCGGCGTACAGGCAGGAGGTGTAATTGCGATTTTACTTAATTGAATATTTCCATTTTGTCTGCCTAATTGACCGGGCGAGTAGAGTAATGATATAATGCTAGCCAATTATGTAATCGCCCCATTCCTCGACGCTCAATGTCCCAAACGCTTGATTAACCTTGGAGCCGGGCGTCGAGGAGGAGGCGACTGGGCGCCTCGATCCCAGCGTCACGAACGAGAGGCGACCTGCAACTGAACGAGAACGGATGAGGAGGGGGGGGGGAGTGGGTGGGTTGAAGTGGTGGGAGGGGTGGTGGGTGGGTGGGGGGGGATCGCACTGGAAAACAAACACCAGCTCCACAAATCGTTTGATGATGCTGCTGTTGCTGCTGCTGCGGAAGAAGCGGTGGTACAAACGCACGCGTGACAACACCTTTGAAGACATTCGTCAATAACACTGCCGCCGCTAATAGGGACGTGTCATAGGTAACGTTTCGGGAAACGACCCTTCTTCAGCAGCGCCACTCATCAACCCTTCTCTGTCACAACACCCTGGCCACCGCGTCTCGGCACTCCGCATCTGCCCCCACCCCGCCCTCTCCCCCCCCCCTCATACCCCCTCCACCCCCTTAGGGTCGCGTTGGGCTTAAGTGGGCAGAGAAGCCATGGAGAGCAGGAGGGGGATACTCTCGATTCGACCTCGCCGCGATTGTATGATATTGTGACAATTCGCTGTTGCTGATCCTTTCAATAATACAACAACAATAATAGACTGTAGCTGAGTTTTAGGATTCCGATATTCGTAATCCGTTGGAGCTATGCACTTGTAAATCTAAATTGTTAAAACTCATTTTCTTTAGAACTGATTGTTTGGGGTTCAGTTTGTTGGCCTTCCCCCGTAACCGCCGATTAGCACCGTTGGCTGCGTACGGTGCGATAAAAGTTCGACGTGCATACGGAACATACAATTGCTCCCACAGTGTCTGAAACATCACTGAGCCCCACACTCAGTGGTGAGAGGGAGGGAGAGTCGCAGGGCGGTGGGGGTGGAGTGGGTGGACGGAGGGAGGAAGATGAAGATACAGGGGGAAGAGATTAATGGTTTAATTAAGGGAGGGAGGGAGGGATGGCGAGAGGGGGGAGGGAGGGATGGCGAGAGGGGGAGGGAGGGAGGGATGGCGAGAGGGGGGAGGGAGGGAGGGATGGCGAGAGGGGGGAGGGAGGGAGGGATGGCGAGAGGGGGAGAGAGGGATGGCGAGTGGGGGGAGGGAGGGAGGGATGCGAGAGGGGGAGGGAGGGATGACGAGAGGGGAGAGGGAGGGGGGGATGGCGAGTGGGGGGAGGGAGGGATGGCGAGAGGGGGGAGGGATGGCGAGGGGGGGAGGGAGGGATGGCGAGAGGGAGAATGGGAGGAAGGAATGACGAGAGGGGGGGATGGCGAGAGGGGGAGGGAGGGATGACGAGAGGGGGAGGAGGGATGGTGAGAGGGGGAGGGAGGGATGACGGGGGAGGGGGGGATGGCGAGGGGGGGCGAGGGAGACCGATAGATTTGACGAGGCTGACCGCTCTGTACACCTTGCACTCCCGGGGGTCCGGGATCCCGCGCCCCGCGCGTTGTTTCCCTGAGAATCTTGAAAACGCAACCGATGTCGTGAGCGCCAGGACAGGCGGCGGCTCGCTGCTCACCGCGTGTTTCTCTCCAAATATATTGTTTCACTAAGTCAGTGCACCTATCTCTCTCCCTCTGTATCGATTTGTGCTTCCCCATGTGGGTATCTATGCATATATATATATGTGTGTGTGTGTCTCTGTCCCCCCGTCTGTTTCTCTTCCCGCCCGTCTCTTCGTATATCTCTCCATCTGTGCGTCTCTCTGCTCACGAATACACATCGAGCGCTCTCAATCCACGCTCCCTTCTCTGTCGTTCACTCAACAACGTCCCCACCGCTCTCCAACTTCTCCCCACATCTCCATCATAATTCCTATCGTCATTCCGTCCCCTTCATTTCATCATCATCATCATCGTTCTCCATTCGTATTCCTTCTTGCATTTCATCTCGATCCCTCCCCCGTCTCCTTCACTCCCCCCCACCACCACCACCACCCCCCCCCCCCACCTCTCTCCTCGGGAAAGTCGAGCGCGCTCGGAACGGTCTCCGGTGTCAGCGTCCATGCCGCTCCCTCCACACCGCTCGTGAGATCAGCTGGGCCGACTGTGAACCCCGGCGGGCGGGCGGGCGGGCTGGCTGGCTGGCTGGCCGAGAGTGAGCGTCATTTGAACGAGAGTGGTGCTCGAGTAGAGCGGTGAACGCGGAGGGGAAGTAGTGCTAGGGGAGAGAGAGAGAGAGCGCGGTGGGGAGAGAGAGAGAGAGAGTGTGGGGGAGGGTGAATTAGGATCGTGGTGTTTACTGAGAGTGGTGGCGCGCGTCGATCGAGTGGTGTCGGGGGAGTAGTGGTGGTGGACGTGAGCAGTGGAACACGTGGAGGGGGAGCGGCGCGCGCGTGGAGAGAGACGGAGTCGTGCTGACGGAGAGTGATGAACTAGGGGGCGGGGGGGGAGTGGTGGACCAGGTGGGGAGTGACGCGGAGTGGTGAGCGGCGAACGCTCCTCCGTGGTGTTTAAAGGGAGTGGCGCGCGAGCGGCTGGGGGAGTGGTAATCGGGCTGAGATATGGAGAGTGAGGAGCGTTGAAGGAAGGGCGCAGTTGAAATCGGATAGTGATGAACTAGGGGAGTGGTGCACGGGGAGGGGGGAGGTGAACTCGGTTAGCTGTGTACACGGCGGGAGCGATACGCGTGGAGGCGAAAGATAGACGGCGAGAAAAGTGGTACCCGTGGAGATAATCTGAACGCGTGTGCAGAATCGGTGCGCGTGGAGAGAATCGGTACCCGTGGAGAGGAGCGGTACCCGTGGAGAGGAGCGAGACACGGGGAGAGCCGAGTGCGCTGCCGAGGTGAGTGTTTTCTTGCGATATGGCGATACGATCATCGTCACCGTGACGGCTATTGTCATCGTCACCATGACCATGCGTGTTCTCTAATGTGTACTGCTTTCTCGTGCGTACTGCTCCGCGCGTGCCCCCCACGGTCACTCTGTTGGTCTGTGCGCACTCTGCTTATCTGTACTGCCATGCGTCACGCGCGCTGCTGCTCATAGTCATCATCATCAGCTGTTCCGCGTACTTTGAACATCATCGTCGTCGTGGCCATATGATAACTACCGTGATCATCATCTGCTGTTATGCCTGCTCAACATGATCACCATCATCATCATTTCATCATTCTTTCTCAGTGTCATCATTCTTTCTCACCATCATCTACTGCTCTCTATCATTTCCCTCTGAGCTGACGAAATGTCATTCGTACCGTTTGTATATGGCCACTATTAGGAATGACGCGATAACCTTTTCAATGGATCAAATTCATCATAATCGTCTGCTATACCCCGTGCTACTGTCAAAATCACCATCATCTATGTTATCATCTGTCGACTCAGGTATTATTAGCAAAAGCATCAATTGCGTCTGCCCGTAGCGCTGCACAACCCATAGATGGCAACACGTAGCATTATTTGCATGGCGAATAAACATGATTATGACAACCTTTTAAAAGATCATCATCACCATCTACTATTTGGCTATACCATCTTCAAATAGAGTCATGAGTCTCGGCGAGGCTTTCCTGGTTAAATAAGCGTAATAATAGTAATAATTAATGTAATTGTGTGTTCAATATCATAGCCGTTATCTTCATCTGCGCTTCTGTGTGCCCTATGATCATCATTTTTTTAAATCTGGATTGACAACTCATATCTTTAGGACTGCTTTTTGTCTTGGGTTTGTTTGCCTTCATCTACACCTCCGATTAGCACGGTTGGCTATGTAGGGTGCGAAACAACCTCAACACACATGCATCGTTATCATCATAGCCAGGCTGCTGGGCCACAGCCCTGGACCGCATCCACTGCACAAACCATGGTAGAAGCAGCAGATGCGGATGCCTGATTGTGATTTGGATACTTGATGATGATGATGATGAAGAGACTTGATGATGATCATGATGATGATACGGATACTTGATTATTATGACGATGCGGATACTTGGTGATGTTAATGTAGATACTTGGTGATGATGATGCGGATACTTATTCATGATGCTGCTGCTGCTGCTGCAAAAATGGATAATTAAAAACTGTCCTGCATGCGACTGTGTTCACCGACACAAATGCGAATAAGGCATCGTCACAGCGACGATTCACCGCTCCGCTACCCGTGACGCAATTATCCGGCTCAACTCCCTCCCTTCCTGTAAATTGCACCTGTTGCTCATCCGTCACACAAAAAAGAAAGACATAGATCCATAGAGTCACACTGAGACTCGAAGACTCGCACAGAGCGACACATAGACTCACGTAGAGATCTAAATGAAGTAGGCATCATCACAGAGATGCATTCCTCTATTCCGGACGCAATCGTCTGGGTCAACCACCTCCATGTAAAATAACAGCTGTTGCTTAACATCAACATCAGCCGTAAGAAGATCACATCATCATCGTCGCTGTCATCGCCATCATCTGCGATTCCTTGTGCTCTGTGCTCTTTCTCACCACCATCATCACCATCATTTTCTGCGCTCCTGAGTGCTATCTGCTCTGAGTTTTCTGAGCCGTGAAGAAATCACATCGTCACCATCGCCGTCATCTGTGGTTACTAGTGCTCTCTGCTCCTTCTCACAATCATCATTATCTGCGCTCCTGAGTGATATCTGCTCTGAGTTTTCTGAGCCGTAAAGAAATCACATCGTCACCATCGCCATCATCTGTGGTTCCTAGTGCTCTCTGCTCCTTCTCACAATCATCATTATCATTAAAATAATCATAATTTATGACCACCACCACCACCACCATCAGCGCCACCATCATCCGTTGTCCGCACTGCCCGCTCAGCTATTCCGCTCCGCGCGCCACGCTCCGCTCACCATCCGGGTAGCGGTTGCGGTGTCTCCCCACACCCCACCGCAGCAGTCGCCATGTACCCCGAGTGCGAGACGATGGTGATGCTGGAGCTGGCCAAGGAGTCGTGTCTCGAGCAGCTGCGCCACGAGTGGAACGCCACTCGAGAGCACGGTACGGACACGCGCCCAACAAATATTCGGCTCGATAAAGTAGTTTCGGTTCTTGTTGCATGAACAGATCTCACGTGTGTTTGTTTGTTTTTGTATCGTTTGTCGTTGTAACGTTCTGACCTGCCCCGACTGGACATCGGTGGAAAAAGAGCTTCATAGCTCATCGGATTTCTGCAGTATGAATGACTGTTCTGCTTCTGAACAGATGACGCTCCTGCTGCTGCTGCTCCCGCGGTGAGATCGATAGCACACCGGTCACCGGTTCGATTTTATCTCTTGGCGCGGCAGGTGAAACAATGGTGCGAGTTTCTTGAACCCCCCCCCTCCTTCCCCTCCCCGCTCTCTCCGCCTTTATCAACCGGTAGAAATAAGTTCACCACAGTTAGTCGGCCGATCGGCGAGTTGCGTGCGATCGGGGTAACGTGTTGGCTAACGTACGGTGCGAAATAAGTTCAACATACATGCACACCGAGTCCAACCTCTTTGCAAGAGGTTTGTTCATTATAGACGACTGTGCCAAAGTGCAGTCGAGGGGAAGCTCTCCATGCAGAGCCCTCTCTACTGGAGGACTCTTCCGCTAGCAGGGGTGTGAGCGAGACATCGCAGGGCTGCGCCTTTACCCTTTGTTCCGCAACACAAACGAAGCACCGCGCTGCGCGTCCTTGTCACTCTTTAATCGCTGCCGTTCTCATCGATTGAACGTCTCGACGCCATCGCAAATGCCGTGGACATTGACCCGCTTCCCACTGGTCAATGCCGCGCTCGAGTCGTGTCGCAAACTGTGTTTCTCCTCCTGCTCGCACCTCGGCGTCCCCGGCTGCTTGAACCGACTCGACTTCCACCACCGCGTACGCAACGCGCGACACCCCCACTCCTCTCCCTCCCCTATCATCGTCTCTCATTTTTTTTTCTTGCCAAGCTCCGATTGCACCAGTCCCGTGTGAATCCACTGCTGGATGAAGCCCTCCCCGTGCCGTGTCGGTCATGGGGTGGTGGGAGGGGGGGTAGGGGGCTGTTTGACCATACTTCACTACGCTGGTGAGTGCGGATTGGTCAATTTGGAAGAACTTGGGTAGCCAGATTCATGATAACGCTGTGAGCGAACCACTGTGTCACTATCGTGTCTTCTGTATCGTGTCGGCTGTCCTCTTCTATACTATGCTGTACCGTGTCTACTGCACTATGCTATTCTATGCTATACCGTGTCTACTGCACTATGCTATACTATGCTATACCGTGTCTACTGCACTATGCTATTCTATGCTATACCGTGTCTACTGCACTATGCTATTCTATGCTATACCGTGTCTACTGCACTATGCTATACTATGCTATACCGTGTCTACTGCACTATGCTATACTATGCTATACCGTGTCTACTGCACTATGCTATACTATGCTATACCGTGTCTACTGCACTATGCTATACTATGCTATACCGTGTCTACTGCACTATGCTATTCTATTCTGTACCGTGTCTACTGCACTATGCTATTCTATGCTATACCGTGGCTACTGCACTATGCTATACTATGCTATACCGTGGCTACTGCACTATGCTATACTATGCTATACCGTGTCTACTGCACTATGCTATACTATGCTATACCGTGTCTACTGCACTATGTTATTCTATTCTGTACCGTGTCTACTGCACTATGTTATTCTGTGCTATACCGTGTCTACTGCACTATGCTATACTATGCTATACCGTGTCTACTGCACTATGCTATTCTATTCTGTACCGTGTCTACTGCACTATGCTATTCTATGCTATACCGTGGCTACTGCACTATGCTATACTATGCTATACCGTGGCTACTGCACTATGCTATACTATGCTATACCGTGTCTACTGCACTATGCTATACTATGCTATACCGTGTCTACTGCACTATGTTATTCTATTCTGTACCGTGTCTACTGCACTATGTTATTCTGTGCTATACCGTGTCTTCTGCACTGTCTGTGTAGCTGTTAGCGCGCTGCGCTATGAACCCGACGACTCGAGTTCGATTCCCGCTCACGGCCAACACCAGTGACGATTATTTGAACCGTTCCCGGGCCTCCCCTAGGTCGCCTCAAATGAGTACCTGGTGCGGTGTGTAAACATTGCCTCTAGGGAGACAAAGGCGGTCGGGCGTGGTGCTGGCCACCCACCCCCTCGTTTGCCGTGCCGGCCTTCATATGTGCTCGCTAACAGCACTTGCCCCTACGGTCTGTTAAGGCTATATGGGGGGGTCTTTGTCTTGCCATAGTAGGCATATGTTAGCACGCTGCGCTACGATCCTGGCGACCCGAGTTCGATTCCCGCTCACGGCCAACACCAGTGAGGATTATTTGAACCGGTCCCGGGCCTCCCCTAGGTCGACTCAGCATCATATTAGCACCTGGTGCGCTGTATAAGCATCACCATTGGGGAGACAAAGGCGGCCGGGCGTGGTGCTGGCCACCCACCCTCTTGTTGCGCGGTTCTGGCCTTCATGGGTGCTACTCGCTAACAGCACTTGCCCCAACAGTCTGTCACAGGCTATACGTGGGATCTTTGTCTTTCTCTTGCCGGTCATCTTCGTCGCGTCAAGTCATTGGCACATGTCCAGCGAGCCTTCGACAGACACTTCACGTGGCCTCGAAGTGCACCTTGCCTGGCAAAAGCGCCGTGGTGGCGTCAGCGCCACTTGGCGGCGAAACGGGACGCTGTAGTTGTTGGTGACCTACGTCTGTGGTACGATGCCTTTGCTGTGCGTCTGCTGCGCCGTGTCTGATGTGCTGTCCGTGGCGATATCGCTTTGCCTTATTTGGCTGCAAGCCCTGCGCTTCGCAACTGTACCGAGATCGAAAACTCTGCAGGATTCGGTGCCGGTGATTCACTCTTCCGGTAATTAGCTGAATTGGTAAGATTCTGGGTCACGATTAAAGACTCGATTAATGTGAATTCTATCGGACTCTGATAACTATGCTAACGTAACGTAAGGCGCCGTGGTGGCGAGATGTTACCTTCCTCGCCTGGTATGCAGGAGGTCCTGGGTTCAATCCCGACTCTGACGCCTGCTGTATATTTGGGGATTGCGTGTCTCTCTCCCCGTGGTCGCGTGGATTTTTCTCGGGGTCCTCCGCTTTTTTTCCCCCTCCACATTTAGAATCAACATCACGCGTTTAGAGTATTTGGCTGCTCTAAGTTTCCACGTGATAAGCCATTTCGTTGAGCAGTAATTGTGATGGCCAGTTCGCTTCTGAGAGGGAGTTCTATAGGTCAATCGGCCTTACCCGTTAAACTAAAAATCGTTCAGTTCATAGTTTATTATACATCAGGAGCTCATAACTGAGTCTTACCACTTTTCCCATGGAGGATCCCGCCACCGTCCTTCTGTGGGAAGCTGACACGCGTTCGCGATCTGGACGGGGAAACGTTTGTGCCCTGTAGTGGGCGTTTTTAATGTCGCACGCTTGGAGGCGAAAGGGTTGGTGGATCGCGGACGGATTTGTTAAAATTCGCCAAACCCCGCGTGGGTTGCTGCTACGTGGCAACGCAATGGCAGCGGAATCGCATTGTGGACCGCGAACCCGTCTGCGCGGACCTCGTGTGAGTCACGGCATTATTGGGGTCATCTAGTCTCCTGCCCCGTGGAGCAAACCAGCATTGTCTCAAATATCCCAGTGCTGGACCGTCCTGAGGATGAGTCACGCGATTGAGTGAAACTCTCCTGAATGAATATAATCATTGCAGTACTTACTGACATTTTTTGCGTACGGTCTGGAGGGTGTTCGGTCTAGTCTTCTACGCAGGCCAACACGAGACCTGCCGATCGACTCTCTCGTAAATGTTCGCGCGCAGGGCGAAGCGCGCTTTCGAGACAGAGAGAGAGAGAGATAGAGAGCAGACTGAAGGCAATCACTCAGTCAGACGCCTTCTCGCCTCCCCTCGCCACCCAAATAAGAATTCTCTGGACTCGACTCGGACTTTGAGAAGTCCCAGACGCCAGGGATGTTTGCGTATCGCGTCTCGCCCACCCAGCTCCCCCTCTCCGCGGCGCACTGCAGCAGCGCGTGGTGATCCCCAGCGTGGGCACGCCCTGCGATCACAGCCTCGCTCTTCCTCCTCCTCCTCCTCTCTCTATCTCTCGCTCGCGTCAGTGTCAGCCCTGTTCATATTTTCTGGGCTCGTGAGCCGCGTCGTCTCGTCTGAGATTTTATTTGACGTTCGCATTCCATTTGGGCCGCCCCTGTTCGAGGCTAAACTCGTAATTTCCCCTCTGCTGTCGCCAGAGTGGCGAGCTGCCTTCCACCTGCTGTCCGTGCTGTCGACTTCCTGCCCCTGTCTGTTAAATAACCACGCTCAATGCTTACCCCCCCCCCCTCCTCCCTCCTCCCACACCTCTGCCTGTAACCGAACTGCCTCGTTCTGAAGACAGGTATTGTATATTTTCACGAGGTTTGGCTGGCTGCCGAGCTGCCTGGCTGTCTGGCTGACTGGGCGCCTGGAGGGAGGGAGGGGAGGGAGGGACACGTCCAGAGGACGTGCGCGTTGTTCGTCTCTCTTATATATACATCTTCTCTCGATTTCTGCGCAGTGTCTTGTTACGCAGTCGCGTCTATTCGCTATGTAAATCCACATCGTATTGCGCTTACAGGTCTGTGCATGCAGTTGTTTATGTATTTAGGCAGTGCCTGTTATAATCCGCTGTTGAACCTCGGGTGTCCGTGGAAAGCAGAGACTTGTGGGTAAAAATCGGCGGCACAGAGCGACCCGCACACAGGGTTTGGTATTGGCCCGACTTTGGCTCCGTAACAGCTCAGAGGCTCGCCCCTTCCTCGTGCCCCTGGATCTTCCCGTCCGTGGGAGACCAACCATCTGGCTCCTGGAATCCCAGACTCGGCTTGGTTACGAGTGGCCGCGTGAACTACCAATTGCCCTTGCCGTTTAGCCCAGGCACGGTGCGATGGAGACGTGGTTATAGCACTGCACGATGAACCCAGCTTTTCTGGAGTTCAATTCCTGGTCGAGGCTGACTAACTAAACTAGATTTCGATTTAAAGCTTTCGTGACTGCAAGGATTCATCTTCTTTGGTTCTTTCGGTAAAGTCACGTGGAATGAGAATAAAATAATAAAATAATGAAATAAAATAACACGATGATTTATACTAAATGCCTCTGTGGATGTGTAGGCTTTGACTTTAACATAGCCATTTCTGTGACCAGTCACAAGCTAATCACTCAGCTATTTCAATGCTAAATTATCCTGTTTGATTTGTACTAGGTGCCTCTGTGAATGTGTAGGCTTTGACTTTAACATAGCTATTTCTATGACCAGTCACAAGGTAATCACTCAGTTATTTCAATGCTAAATTCCCCTGTTTGATTTGTACTAGGTGCCTCTGTGGATGTGTAGGCTTTGACTTTAACATAGCCATTTCTGTGACCAGTCACAAGCTAATCACTCAGCTATTTCAATGCTAAATTATCCTGTTTGATTTGTACTAGGTGCCTCTGTAGATGTGTAAGTTTTGACTTTAACATAGCTATTTCTATGACCAGTCACAAGGTAATCACTCAGTTATTTCAATGCTAAATTATCCTGTTTGATTTGTACTAGGTGCCTCTGTAGATGTGTAAGCTTTGACTTTAACATAGCTATTTTTACGACCAGTCACAAGCTAATCACTCAGCTATTTCAATGCTAAATTCCCTGTTTGATATGTAAACCCCTTTGTCAAGGTGCCTCACTTCTCTAAACCAGCTTAAAAGACGCTATGAATCTGAACAACGTTCATTGAAGCTCTGTCGTCCCGACAGGTCTGTTCTTTTCACCTGAAGAAGGCCACTTGTGTTGTGGCCAAAACGTCGTGAGAATTTTATTGTGTTATTTTATTTTATTAATTTATTATTTTATTCTCATTCTACGTGACTTTACCGAAAGAACCAAAGAAGATAACTAAACTAGCATCAGTGTGCAAGTGATAATAAACCGTGAAATCTGAGCCCGTGCTGATGTATGGTCAAATGAAGTGCGGTCAAACGACACCGCGTGGGGCAATGCCTTCATCCAGCCGTGGATCTATCGAGGGGCTGTAAGATATAATAAATACGACTAACAGACGCGCGCACGTGTATTGCAGTGCGCGTTTCGTGTGTGTGTTTGTATTTGCGCGTGTTGGGAGCAGTCGTGTAGCTGTTAGCGCACTGCACCACGACCCCGGCAATACAAGTTCGATTGCCGCTCAACGCCAATAAGAGCGACGATAATCTGAATCGGTAATGGGCCTCCCCTAGGTCGACTCAGCCTCAAAACTAGTACCTGATGCGGTGTGTAAACATCACCACTGGGGGAGACAAAGGCGTCCGGGCGTGGCGTTGGCCACATTGTGCGCCGTGCCGGCCTTCATAGGTGCTACTCGCTCACAGCACTTGCCCCAATAGTCTGTGTCGGGCTATAGGGGGGGGATCTTTGTCTTTGTTGGAAGCACTAAGTGTAATTGGCTCGCACGCCGTGCTACGAACCCGGGGACCACGAATACCTGGTGTGGTGGTTGTGCGTAAACATTACAACAGCGGTCGGCCCGAGTGTGACATCTCCTACTTGCCACATAACCCCCCCTCCTCCTCCTGCTCATGTGTCGTGCCCAGCCTTCACAGATGCTCGCTCAAGGCAACTTGCCCTAACAATTTCGATTTAAAGCTTTCGTGACTGCAGGGATTCATCTTCTGGGTTCTTTCGGTAAAGTCACGTAGAATGGAGATAAAATAATAAAAAAAAAATTATAACAGAATTCTGTTATTATTATAATGGAGATTAAATAATAAAAAATAATAATAATAACAGAATTCTGTCTACGTGACTTTACTGAAAGAACCCAGAAGATTTCCCTAACAAGTCTGTGAAGGCTATACGGTGGTGGTTATGGTGGTGGTGGGGGGGTCTTTACCTTTGTGCATATCCGCAATGCACGTTTATTCCTCCAATAATGCATAAAGCATTGAAGGGAACCGAGAAGCGACTTTAAAGATTCCGGGACGTCACCACTCTCCGCCACCGACCGTTTGGCCTCCCACGAAGCTCATGGTCCACCCTCAACCACACACTTTGTCGCACAAATGGAAAATGTAAAACTCTCCAGTAGTGTGCGTCTGTGGTCACCCAGAACAGAGACCGTGCAACGTGTGACGACTCAATGCCCCGATCCACAAATACCGAGGAGGTGACGTCACAGCGACGATACACGCCTCCGCTAGAACTCCTGACAGGGCCGTCATCTGGCTTGAGACCACCTGAATGTGACATTGCAAGTCGCTTGCTCTGCATCGAACAGCAGCAGCAGCAGCCGCACGTAAGAAGACGAAGAAGACCGATCGTCCACCCTTCGCCGCACACCAGTGTCGCCATCGGGCATCTTCGATTGGAAGCGGGAAGATTGTGGAGGGGGGGGGGGCGTGGCTGGAGAGGGGGGGTGGTGGGAGAGGAGGGGTTGGGGGAGGGGGGTGGCGGGAGAGGGGGGGTGGTGGGAGGGGGGGGTGGTGGGAGAGGGGGGTGGTGGGAGAGGAGGGGGTGGTGGGAGAGGAGGGGTTGGGGGAGGGGGGTGGCGGGAGAGGAGGGGTTGGGGGAGGGGGGTGGTGGGAGAGGAGGGGTTGGGGGAGGGGGGTGGTGGGAGAGGGGGGGTTGGGGTAGGGGGGTGGTGGGAGAGGGGGGGTTGGGGGAGGGGGGTGGTGGGAGAGGAGGGGTTGGGGGTGGTGGGAGAGGGGGGGTGGCGGGAGAGGGGGGGGGTGGAAGAGGGGGGTGGTAGAGGGTGGTGGTGGGATGGAGGGGGGGTGGTGGGAGAGAGTGGGGTGGTGGGAAAGGGGAGGGTCGTTAGGTCCGTTTAGCACACAAAGAATAAGAATGAGACACTTTTTCGTGTTTTGTCTTTCACCAAAGTAGTTTTGAGAACCGCATCACATATGCAGAGAGAGCTACGTGTACACAAACAAATGAGGTACATTATGGAAGTCTTAATTTGTTACAAACAAATTAAGACTTCCATAATTTAGGGGGATTTTTTGGAGTTAGATCGCGTAAAAATAAATGTGTAGTTAAACCCGCCACCACCCGACACAGCCAATTAGTAAGGTTCGTAGCGTAAACAAAACATGCCAATTGAGAAGTACTTCAGCACCACCGTGTGTGTTGGAGAATAAACACACGACATTTACAATTCGAGTACTGTGACGTTTCGCTGGCGATTACAACAACCAGCTTCATCAGGCGATGAGCCATAATGTGAAGAAGTCCTCCTCTTCCGGTCTTTAATAGAACAATGGTGATGTAATCAATGTGAGCCAAGCAGGTGCGAAAACCAGAGGGGGGGAGGGGTAATGTAGTCATAGTTGAACTGCGTTTTGCTAATTGCCTTTGAATCTCTGCATCTTTTTTTTGTTTGTTTGGTTTAATTCACCCTATCGTGCACGAAACTAAATCACCAGCAATGCGACGTTGCGGGCCTTACTCCTGTGTGTGGAGCTTTGTTCTCTGCGCTTTGTTGCACCACGCGGGCAGAGCGGTGTCATCTTAACAGCCACGGAGGATCGCGCGTGATCTCGGAAGCTAAGCAAATTTGAGCCTGTGGCTGGATGGTTGACCACTGGAGCTTGCCAGGTGTTGTAGATGTGTGGCTTGGGCGGCGAGGTGTGGCCAAG
This sequence comes from Petromyzon marinus, assembly GCF_048934315.1. NCBI lineage: Eukaryota > Metazoa > Chordata > Hyperoartia > Petromyzontiformes > Petromyzontidae > Petromyzon > Petromyzon marinus. The sequence goes on from NC_133668.1 coordinate 5,051,441, forward strand.
AGATGGCGGTGGTGGTGGTGGTGGTGTTGATGGGATTAGCCGTTGGTGGGAATCGAACTTAGGTTGCCGCGTTCATAACACGGTTTGCTAACCACTGCGCCACCGCTCCACTCCAAATTAGCAATGGCGATGATTATTATCACAGTGGCCTAATCACCCTGCCTGTGCGCAATTGCGTTTAAGCTCATGAATCTAAGCGGGATTTGAGCCTGGTTGGGTGACTACCGCGGCTTGCCAGGTGTTGTAGGCGTGGGGTGTCCAGGTGTGGCCAGGACACGGTGGTGTTGAAGGTCACTCCCCTCGTATCCATGGGGGGTTTTCCCCCGGGATCTTCGGTTTCCTGCCACGGTGGCGAGATTTTAACTCCCTCACCTGGTATACAGGAGGTTGTGGGTTCGATCCCGACCCGAACGTCTTTATATTTGGAGTTTGCATGCTCTCCCCGTGGCCGTTTGGATTCCTTTCACATTTCGAGGCGTTGCGTTCAGAGTATTTGGTTGTTATAAATGTCCACACGTGTTTGCGAAAAAAAGATAAACTAACGGAAATTGACCTTTGGGAGGCCGGATATTGATTACGTGACCATAACTGTTCAAAGAGCAGGCGCAGCATTAACATTCGACGTACGCTAACACGGACACGTTAAAATGGACACGATACTGTTGTCCACGCGTTTACGTAATGCATTGCTTCAGCTAGAGAATCAAGTCAACGTTAAACATTGACGGTGACAAGTGCAGTCGAGAATCAACCATTAGCTATGACACTGAGACGCCGCCCCGGATTTTCCCGTATTGGGTGATGCGTGCGTGCGATTCACCTGCTAATTTGAATTTCAAGCCAATATCTGATGATGATGATGACGACGACGACGATTATGCTACTGGTGACGATGCTGGAAGTGCAAATGATGATGCCGGTGATGATAATGGACTGTGGCTTGTACGAGTCTATAGGTTTATGAGTTTATGTTGTAGTCTATGGGTTTGTGTGTGATTGTATAGGTTGATGTGTGAGTCTATGCGTGTGTGTGAGTCTATGGGTCCATGTTTGAGTCTATGATTTTATGTGTGAGCATATGGCTCTGTGTGTGTGTGTACAGATCTCTATATGAGTCTGTGCGTATATGGGTCTCTGTGTGAGTCTGTGGGTCTCTATGTGAGTGCGTGGGTTTCTATGTGAGTGTGTATCTCTGTGTGAGTCTGTGGGTCTTTATGTGAGTGTATGGGTGTGAGTGTGTGGGTCTCTGTGTGGAGTGCGTGGGTCTCCGTGTGAGATAGCGCTGATGATGAAGCCACTGCGTGTGCATTCCATGACTCGTTGAACCCACCGGCACGCGTTGCTATCACCTGGGAGCAGAAACGCCGGCGTGGACTTTGTAGCCGCCTCTGGCCGTGTCTCGGTGACCTAGGTGCGTCTCGTTGCCCACGCCCTTGCTCCCACGTACAGCACACGTCCAGCCCCTTTGCCAATCCACTGCTGGGGCAGTTCGCCTCCACGCCATGCGGGACGTGGAGGGTCACATGACCATACTTCACCACGCTGGTGTCAATCGTATGGCGGCCCTCACCACCGATGATGTCCTATTGGCGAAAGTGGGCCCCCCTCTGAAAATTAGTGATCAACACCCCTTTAGTAGAGACTCGCATTTGTCAAGTGAATTCTCATTCGCATGGATACTTTGAATTAATTGGATATGGTGATGCTTGCTTGATGTACTGGACAAGTTAGAAGTTTACGTCCTGCACCCTATGCGTCTTTCGGGAAAAATAGGGCGCACTCACCCACGCTCAGGAATGGAACTGGCCAAACATTCCCAATGCAGGACCCTCCTGAACAGTGTCTTTCCAGGAGGCTTCTTCACTCAGTGGGACGTCATTGGTTCTCGTCTGCTGCCCCTATTGCTCGCTTGACCCCCCCCCCCCCCCACCGTCGTCCGTGCTGTCGACTCCCAGCCACCGTTAAACTCCGGGCTCAAGACCCGCATCATCTCCTCGCCCTATAGCTGCCTGCCCACTATTTTAGTACAGGGTCTTGGAGATGCATTGTCATTCATACGCTACATACATCCACAGTTTAATTTGTAAATGAAAATTGCAGCTTTTACATTAGTATCAAACCCGTGAATGACACATCATAAACAGAATAGTTTTTTTTATACTGGAGGAATCCGATGAGCCTTGAACCTCTTACTGACAGATGTCACGTCACTCATACGCTGGGTTTGCCAGCTGCTGTGATTGGGAAGGCCTGTGATCACAATGCCTGCATTGCACCCGATCTCTTCAGATCTCGGAAGCTTAGCTGGCTTGAACCTGGTGATCGCCATACATTATGAACACGTGGTGTAGGCGGTGATGGCTGACTGCCTGTGATCCAGCACTGTGGAGGTAGCAGCGGGGGTTTGTGGATCACCGCACTGATGGTGTGAAACTCCCTTCCCATGGGCGTCGAGGAGGAGCTATACCCAGGCTCTCCAGGAGAAGGCTGTAAAGCGAGCGGACTAATCGCCATATGTTTCCATCTGTACGGGGATAGAGTGTTGCTCCGTCGCGCGCACATGCGTTTTCTCCAGGTGCTCCGGTTTCCTCCCCCACATGTATAACAACACTCATCATCGTTATTTGAGAGAAAACATATTTCATGAAAAACAAAAACCCCAATTTTGCGGCAGGATCTTTTTTAAAAAATAGTCCTATGCCGAAGTGTGGCGCTCCTGGACAAATAAGTAAAACCAATAAAAAATGCTCCAACGTCTACGCGACCAGAATTCACCAACCCACGCGGAGCAACGTGGTGAAGTATGGTAAAACATCCCCCGCAAGCCTCACGGCGTGGCGAGGCCCCGGACAAAGGCGCTGTGCACATTGGAGGCGACCGCTTCGTGAGCTGCAAGATTGCCGTGAAAACGGGCTCGCAATTTAGACTCCCTCGATATCAACGCAAATCGCCATCGTAAACGGCGAGGGTAAATCGCGGGCTCGGTTCTGCTGAACACATCGCTGTCCGCCTGGCAGCTGCGATTCTTCGGGAAGATGAGCGCGGTTGGCTACGTACGGTGCGCAAGAAGGTCGACGTGCATACACACAAGGGGGGCAGGGGCGGAAAGAGGGGGGGGGGCCTGGAGTCGGTTACATGTGTGCGGTTACAAGCTTCCATTATTAACTCCTAACAACTACGACTACACATTTAATGGCGCTGTGTGTTGCTGGCCGCTTGGCGTTTTGCCCCCCCCCCCCACCCCCTCCGCCCCCTTTTCCACCAACAGGCTGCCCTGGAGAATGGGACCGATTGATATGCCTCCCGCCAACAGCGCTGGGGAAGTCGGTGAACGTCACTTGCCCGGACATCCCCATCTTCACAAAGAGGGGTGCGGCGCGCATGAGGTCACCACTCGTCCCGGTTCGTCCGGGACAGTCCCCCGGTGGTTTCAGAAAGACTGCTACCTTCTCCCGACAAAGATCTGTTTTGAAAGTCAAGATTTTGTCGCTAGTTCAAATACTTCTTGCTTCATACTCTTTGGTTTTTTTCGGTAAAGTCGCGTAGGTAAAGTAAATGAAAACAACTAAATTAATTCACGACGTTTCGGAGGCAACACAAGCTTCCGTCTTCAGGTTCGTCGACTCACGAAGCGGCCAAAAAGGGCGGGGCAATACGAACAGTGGGCGGGGCTACATGGTAGGGCGGGGCTACTTGGGTGGGCGGGGTTAACTGTATGAGCGGGGCTATCTGTGCAGTAGGCAGGGTTACCTGGATGGACGGGGCTACCCGGGTAATGGGCGGGGCTACCCGGGTAATGGGCGGGGCTACCTGGGTAATGGGCGGGGCTACCTGCGTAGTGGGAGGGGCTGCCGGCCCACCGGATGTTGATTCTGCAAGAAATGTGGCGGTAGCCTTAGTTGGGCAGCCTTTTCGCCTGCCTCCAGTCATTTGTGGGCAACAAACTCCACTTCCTCCTCAGCCTCCAGACATGAACCGACACTGCGAGCATCATCTGTCACCACGGTTCGATTACCTATGATGTCCCCAGACGCCCCCCCCACCCCTCCGCCCACCCACCCGCACCCTCCCTCATCCATCCTACCCTCCACAGCACAAAGTCAATTAATCAGTCCAGAAATTGGTACCGCCCGAGGTGGCAAAACGTTAGTGCTCCTGTTTTAATATTGCCATTAAAAATGCATTACTGAATGTAATAGCCTTTTCAATAAATCATCGGCAGCAGCAGCAGTTTCATAATCAACATTATCAGTAGCAGTTTCATCATCAACAACAACAGCATTATCAGTAAGAAACAAATGTGGCCATGGGTGGTCCTGACCACACCGACCCCAAAGGACCTCGTCAACCTTAATAATCATCAGAATCATCAATCATCATCATTAGACGCTGCCTATCCACTTGCTGGATGAAGTAAGGCCTCTTGTCACGCGGTCGCCATCACTCACGGCCTCATGAAGCCACAATCCATCTCGCTCCTGCGCGCCAGCTGATCCTATTGCTCCATCTCCGTTGCTGTCGACCCTTTTGGGCATTCAGTAGCCTCCACAAGTAAATCTCATCTAGTGTTCATCATCACGATCCATGGGCAGAGAGCCCGTCGGTGTCCACTGAACATTTCGTCATTTACTCTTTGGTTTTTTCGGTAAAGTCACGTAGAAATGAGAAATAATAAAATTACATAATAGCATACTATGTTGTAAGAAATGAGAAATAATAAAATTACATAATAGCATACTATTCTACGTGACTTTACCGAAAAAACCAAAGAGTAATTCCTGCAGTCACGAAAGCGCCAAATCAAATTTCGTCATTTGTTTCCACGTTCCTCTCTGTATTGTGACAGTGTGCTCAAGTAGTGCCACCTCGTTCTGGCAACAATCTCTTAAGTCGTCGTCGTCAAGCAATTCTCTGTTAAGTCTTCCTCTCTTTCCAGTTCCTTGTATTTTTCCGAACAACCCACGTTTAATTTTCCCGTTGGTGTCCATCCTACACGTATCCAAATAGTGTCAGTTTCCTTCCCATCACTGCCTGCATCACCAGGGCTTCTTCTGTATGCAACCTTTTTATGCTTCTACGTTGGCCACTCTTTGGGTCCAGCTTAGATGCAGTGTCCTTCCGTAGCAATGCCTGTAGGGTTAGAGACCTTTAAAGCAAGAAGAAGATAAACAATACAGGGCGCTAAGATGTGCAACATCCCGTTATCAACTCAACATCGACCACCAAAGCAGAAAACTCACGAAACACTCTAACCTAACCGCTCCTCCACTTCCTCTCCTAAACGTCCCCCGCCACTCGTCATTCATGACCAAGTCACCCTGAACGTGACTCTCTCACAAACTTAGCAGGTTGGAGCCTGGTGAACACTTGGATGAGAGAAGAGACTATCAGGGAACACCACGTGTTGTAGGTCAGCGCTGCCCGTTGAAGTATAGGAAATCGCAGCATAGCAAGGTCGGTTCGTGAGCTCCATCCAAACAGAACTTGTTATTCAAGTGTCACTCCACCGAATGCGCCGTGATTTTTTTTTCTTCCCACACGAAGCCAACCCCCCTCTCTCTTTATTTTTTATGGAACAGGCCAAACATTGCAATGCGGGAGGATTCTCCTGAATGAAACGAGTCTTGAGACTCCGTGAGACTTTGCTGCGTAAACGAGGCGCAATAGCAATTACCACGTCAAAGTCCTCTTTGAACGTGACACGTTCTGTGCGGTACTGGAATTGGGCACTTAGCTTCCCCGTGGGATGAGTGTTTTACTCCGCTCTACGTGTGCGATTGAATGGGGAGGCTCGTGGTTGAACGTTGGATGTTATCCCTGCGCATTTTGGCAGCCGCTTCTGAGCATGGAATGGTCGCGCACATTCGAGACGATTGTCGCCAAGGTAATCCACGTGCCTCGACACTAACGAGCGACCCACGAGCTGCTTCTCTGCCCCCAACGTCTGACAGTTCAAGCAGAGCCTGACTGCTGATGAGACACTGCACGTTGAAACCGGACCTTGCCTATAAATAGCTGATCGTTCACCAGCACTGGTTCAATCAAGCCTGGCTCTACTGATGAGACGCTGATTGTTTAATAGATTTGTAAACGTACTTTTATATTGGTTTAACCCGTAAGCTAATTTCTCACATTAACATCACTAGCCCCGCCCACTTCGTTTATGACCCTTGGGCTTCACCCATTTTTAACCTTTAAAACTGTCTGCCTCAACAGTTTTACTCCTCTTTTATTCCCCTCCTAATGACGATTGCCTGTGTTGTGTTCAAAACGTCTTTTTTGTTTCTTTTATTTTTATTAATTTAAACCTATCTACGTGACTTTACCGAAAGACCCAAATAATATTATCACATACATGTATAGTAAATTCACTGCTATTGGCTACTTAAAGAAATTGGAACCACTAAATACATGCCATCTGAGGTGGTACCGATAATTGAAACATTTTTGATCTTGGGAGAGAGAGGTTTATTGAATGTAGTGTGTCTATGATTAAATGTAAAGAGCAATCGTGTAGTGAGTGAATGGTTAGCGCACTGCGCTACTAATACGGAATTCAATTCCCTCTGACAGCTAACATAGGTGCCAAATCGAGACTGTGTCTGCGTGAGATTGTGTGCGAGTGTGGTTGCGTTTCCTCGTCTGTGTCTGTATGGGCCAGTGTGTGTAGGGGTGTGTGGACCGGTGACGCAGTGGTTAGCGTGCAACACTACGAATCCAGCAAACCTCAGTTCGATGTATGTTCATGGCTAACTCCCAGTAACGATTATCCAAACCGGTCCTGGGCCTCCCCTTAGGCCGACTCAGCCTGAAATGCCTACGCAATGCGGCGTGAAAACATCAGCAATGGGGGAAAACAAAGGCGGCCGGGCGTGGTATTGGTCACACCACCACCACCCTTCTCGTGTACCATGCGGGCCTTCATATGTGCTGACTCGCTAAAAGCACTTGTCCCAACGGTCTGTTAAAGGCTATATACGGGGACGGGGGTCTTTGTCTTTGCTCTCCGCGTGCAGGTGTGGTGACGCACACGTGCACGCGCGACGGATGGGACGATCCGCAGCCATCCTACATCCACGTGTGCGGCTACATCTTCCTGAACGAGGAAGGGCCCGATCGGGTGAGCACCGCGACTCTCTCTCCCCCAGGTCCCTCCGTGGCAGAGCGCGAGAGAGAAAGAGAGGGAGCGCGTCACCCTCGCGCGAACATCGTCGCTCCACACAGCCTCGCTGGCAACTCCTCGCGATGAATCGAAACCACGGACCCTGAATCGCCGCCGCCGCAACGAGGACGTCGAATGTAGCTACGCAGTGCTGAGCCTGGTGGATATACAGTAATCGGAGGAGTGACTGCGTGTGGATAACAGGTGTTGTCGGCAGGGCCGTCCATTGGGCAGCTGTCATTGAGGCCGTTCAGTGGACCCTGGGTGGGCAAGGGTGCAGTTGTTGACTCTGTCATCCGTTGGTTGCTCCACTCCACAGCCGCAAGTGGAAGTCTGTCGTTTATACTCCACAGTGGTTTAACATCCGTCCATACGCATCATTCTCTGCCTTCGTTATCTTTATTTAGCTCGGAGCAATCATTGTTGATGATGTTGACGATGTTGATGCTAATTTCAGATGCGCCAGTTGTTTGAGGTTTGTTGCGCCTAGTTTCAACGAGCCACGCAACTCGGTAGCGACGGTCCCATATTCCTTTAATTTTCGTCGACTCGAATCGTCCGCAACTATTTGGGCCGCGGTCCAAATGAACGATCTGACCTGGCTTGATTCCCCCCCTGCACGTTGGGACTTGCGCCAAGTGAACATTTGTCAACAAAATGTGACCGTCACAGGGGGTGCAGGTGGCATGGGCGTTGCATTGTAAGTCTGGGTGTAACGTTAAACGTTGAATGTTGTCAGCTACGTGGCCTGGATGTATTTCCGAGCAACGCGCCCGTTGCCCGTCTCAAAGAGTCAAACGAACCACCTGCACGATCGTGGCAACGTCACGGTGAATGTGTTACCAACACGATTAGCGTATTTTGACCTTTTATTTTATGGGAGACATCGAAGCAAATCAGACCAACCCGAGTCATCTCGGGTGTATTGTTCCATGAAAACTACGTAGTGATGCGCCCACCAAGACAAAGGTAAGCATTGTGAGCGAGCACCTCATGGAGGCCGGCACTGTGCACGAAGGGGTGCGTGTTCAGCACCACGCCCGACCGCCTTTGTCTCCCCAGTGGCGACGATTACAATAGAGACTAATTGAGACTGATTCGATCTAAAGGAGGCCCAGAGCCGGTTCAGATAATCGTTACGGGTCGCCGGGTTCGTACCGCAGCGCGCGAACCGCTTGCACCACCGCTCCCCCCACACACACCGAGACACCCAAGCAGACGTGCCGTGCGGGGAGGTGATGTGCGGTGAGGTGTGCTGCAGTGCGGTGTGGTGAGGTGAGGTGTGTTTGTTTGTGTTCATGTGTTCGCAGCAAATTGACTACATGACGCTGAAGACAGCGTACACTGTGGGATACAGCTCATCCCTCACGTCTCTGGCCCTCGCCATGCTCATCCTTTGTCTCTTTCGGTGAGTGTCCATTAAGGTTGGGCAGCCCGCATCAGTATCATCATCAGCGTCACCAGCATTATCATCGGCATCACCATCATCATCAGCATCACCAGCATCATCAGTAGCATCACCATCATCAGCAGCATCACCAGCATTATCATCAGCATCATCAGCATCACCAGCATCATCATCAGCATCATCAGCATCACCATCATCATCAGTAGCATCACCAGCATCATCATCAGCATCACCGTCAGTAGCATCACCAGCATCATCATCAGCATCACCAGCATCATCATCAGCATCACCAGCATCATCATCAGCATCACCAGCATCATCATCAGCATCACCAGCATCATCATCAGCATCACCATCATCGTCAGTAGCATCACCAGCATCGTCAGTAGCATCACCAACATCATCATCATCAGCATTACCAACATCATCATCAGCATCACCATCAGCATCACCAGCATCATACATGAGCATCACCAGCATCATCAGCAGCTCGCTCCGGAAGCAATACACTGATAATAACTCACGCAAAAACTTTCGTAGCCAATTCGAGTTTCCCATCAACTCGAGTCTTGGGAGAAATGAAGCCAACTTCGGCAACAAGCTCGAGTCGACTCAAGTTGGCTGTCCCGTGGATACGAGGTCAATAATTATAAATGTATTGATAACGATTTGTTGATTAAATGGGGCCGGGGGGTGTAGGGGCGGTTAGGGTCAGGTATCTTTGCACACAGTGCTTGTGACAGGTCAGATGCATACTCTTTGGTTCTATTCGGTAAAGTCACGTAGGTGACTTTACCGAATAGAACCAAAGAGTATGGATCCTTGCAGTCACGAAAGCTTCAAATCTAGAAAAGGTCAGATGCACTCCGAGGCCACGTGATGTGTGGAATGCACGCTGACAGATCACGGGAGAGACCCAGGCGCCGTGGATTGACTGACTGAGATGACTGGCAGATGCATGGGCACAATGACAAAGATCCCCCGTATAGCTTGTTGGGGCAAGTGCTGTTAGCGAGCAGCACTTATGAAGGCCGGAACGGCACACGAGGGGGTGGGTGACCAGCACCACACCCGGCCGCTTTAGTCTCCCTAGTGGCGATGTTTACTACACACCGCACCAGGTACTCACCCACAGCTACGAACGAGAGAGTTAGACAGTGCGTGTGCCTACTTGTGTGTGCATGTGCGTGTTTGTGCGCGCGTTCAGCAAGCTGCGCTGCACGCGCAACTACATCCACATGCACCTGTTCGCCTCGTTCATGCTGCGTGCCATCTCCGTGTTCATCAAGGACAGGGTCCTCTTCACGGGCGAAGCCATCGACAACTGCGCCCCTGCACCGGTGAGCAGACACGCTCTCCTCTCCCCGCTCTTCCCTCCCCCGCTCTCCCCCACTCTACCCTCTCCCCGCTCTCCCGGCTCTCTGCGGCTGTCATGGCCCTCCGTGGTTTCTGGGCTTTGAAACCATCGACCCGAGTTCGATGCCCAACATCCGTGGAGAGTGATATATGAATTGTCTTGGGTCTGCCAGAAGTCTATAGAGCCTTCAATGCGTAGCACGTGGTGCGGTGCGTGAACATCGGAATTAGGGAGACAAAGGCGGCCGGGCGTCGTGCTGGCTACCCACCCCCCCCCCCTCGTGGGCCGTGCCCCAAAAGTCTGTTCAGGATAAACGGGACTTGGTGGGGGGGGGGTCTTTGTCTTGGAGACTGTGTCTAGCGGAGCGGCGGTGCTCGTGAACAGCGCTAGGACCGTGTAGGCCGCGCGGGAGGGGATCTGTGCCAGGCGCGGATGCGTGGAGAGCGATGTCGCCTTCTCTCAGGGGGGGGGGGGTGGGGGTGGTGGTGGCTATGATTGTGTTTTGTTGAAAGCTTCCACGTGGTCGTCACGCTTTCATTAAAACGCAGCCACTGCTGCAGCCATCTTGTTTCCCCGGTGCCGAGTTGAATTCTCCCCCCCAGGGCGCCCGCCTCTGCACGGGGCGCTCTTTAAAGCGCATTCGTGCCGCACAGACGCCGCTATTTATTCCGTGCCGCCACGGAGGAAGACGCGATCCATTAATCCCGTGTGCAGGCAATTGCGCGTCGTAAATTCACTTCCATGCACTTCGGCGTGCGTGTGTTTGTGTGTTTAATTTTCGTTTGGGTACGCGTCAGTCCTGCTTAATGTTCCGCGGGGTTTATTCGTTGAATCTCAATGTGATAATTAATCCAGGGGAAAGCGTAAGATTAAGACATATGTTCCAGGGCGGTCCTGCATCGGGATGTTTGGTCCGGTTTTTTTTTTATATTTTTAAAAAAAATGAGCTGTTTGCTTCGTGTGCGAGGGAACCGGAGAAAACCGAAACACACGAGGAAATAACACTCACAAGATCCGCACGGATGCGTTCACGATCCCCAAATCTGCTGTATTGCCATCTATTGGCCACCTCCTTCTAATCCCAGAGAAAATGCAATTGGCGATCCTCCACTTGATCACATTCGGTGCACTCTTTATCACGTGACACACACGCACACATCACACCCTACGTCACGTGGGACTTATTTGCCAATCATCGGGCGCGTGCGGCGCGTAACGACTTAATCCGTGTTCGGACACGATTGGTAAAGGTGGAAAATCTGGGAAATTCCATGACGACGGTCTGCTCGGGGGTTCGAGCGGGTTGTGCTCCGCTGTTCTTTTGAGCGAATGACGTTCCTGAAAGAATTCCCGGCACGAGGAGCGAAAACGTCGGGCATCGCGCCGAATAACACGCGGTGGCACAACGTGGAATGTGTGTGAACAACTGGAATGCGAGGAACCGTGGCGCTAGGGCACGGGCGTCAGGTCGGCCCACGCCTCGTCTCAGCCTCACAGCTGTCGGTTAAAAACAAACAAACAAACAAAAACAAAATATTTCATTTTTCCAGGTAAGGCCCACTGAGCTGTACAGCTCTTTTTCAGAAGCGACCTGGCCACAGATTACACACAGCCTAACGAAGTGGGCTGATCGTGAAAAATCCACGCGACCACGGGGAGAGAGACATGCAAACTCCAAATGTAGTCGCGTCATGGTTGGCATGGAATCCCACGACCTCCTGAATACCAGACGAGGTAGTTAACGTCTCGCTACCGCGGCAGCGAGACGTGGCTCGGACATCACCTGGGAAGCCGTCCAGCCGAGAGAGCATGTTGGGAAATGGTCCAAGGGGTAATGAAGTTCGTTGTGAACGGAGGTTATGCTGTGTCAATATTGTATTGACATTCATAGTAAATGGTGCTGGCTGGCCCACGCGTGTGGCAATAGACTGCGTACACGCACGTGCATCCGTGTGTGTGTGTACGTGTGATTAAGGTGCTCGCTAACAGCATTTGCCGAACAATGTGTTATGTATGTCGGTGTTGCCCTGATTGTATGTGTGTATGACTGCCTTGGCGCGGTGTATAAACACCAGCATTGGGGAGACAAAGGCGATCGGGCGAACAGCACTTACCCCAACAGTCTGTTAAGGCGATACGGAGGATATTTGTCTTTGGATTTTTGGCGCCCCGAGTCCAAATCCCGCTTGGACTGGCCTACCTACAATCCATCCAGGGGCTAATCAGACTGGATTGTGCGAGGAGCTCACAGACGCTTGGTATATCTGGACAAATTTCCTCCAGTGAGCTTCTTCGACAGGCGAGATTGCGTTGGCTGCGTCATGAAACATGCCCAGGAATCGCATGCCCAGGACTGCTTCCATTTTGCTAAGCACTGTATGATCTGGAACATAGCTGGACCGATTGATTGCAGGAGGACTTGGAAATGAGTGCAGTTGCCTATGACTAGCACCAGCAATGCCAAGATCAGGCCACCCAAATTCGATTCCCGCTCAGCCAAAAGCAGCGACGATTACCTGAACCGGTCCTGGACCTCCCCTAGTTCGACTAAACCTCGAATGAGTACCACGTTGAGGTGTGTAAACATCGCCACTGGGGAGACAAAGACGGCCGGGCGTGGTGCTGCCAACACACCCCCTTGGTGCTCGCTAACATCACTTTCCCCAAGTCTGTAAAGGCTATACGGGTGAATCTTTATCTTTGTATGTTGGTGTGGCCCTGATCGGACGTGGCTATGACTGCCTTGTCGCGTTAGGTAAACACCAGCATTGGGGAGACAAAGGCGGCCGGGCGCAGTGTTTGTCTACCGACCCCGATCGGATGCCGTGCTGTGCCGGCCTTCATAGATGCTCGCTCACAGCACTTACCCCAACAGTCTGTAAAGGCTATACGGGGGTTATTTGTCTTTATTTCTACGTGTATGTATGTATGTATACCGATTCCTGGCGTGTAGCTTAAATTGGTTAACTCGAGACAATAGATGACGTACCGGGCTGTTTGTACTTTGTTAGAACCAGCGCTGGAGAGAGAATGGGAGCAGCTGGTAAATATGGAGGTGGCGTGACTCGATATTTCACTCACAAAAGAGGGTGGAAGAGTACATGGGGGGAGGGGAACACGGCCTTTGGTCCTTTAAATTAATTACGTGTTTAATTGATACATTTCAGCACCGCACACACGCACACGCAGCATGAACGAGAACGCGTCCTGCTGCTCATGGTATTCATGGGCCCACTTGTGTTGAGTGAGGTCCGTGCGTGTGTGTCTGGCGACGTGAGTTCGATTCCTGCTCACGGCGATTATATTTGAAACGGTCTTGGGACTCCCCATAGATCGACTCACCCGTAAATTAGTACCTTGGGCGTGTGTGTGTGTGGGGTGCGTAAATATCAGCGATGGGCAAACAAAGGATGGTCGGGCGAGCGTTAGCCAATCCACCGGTGCTCGTGTATCATGCCAGCCTTCATAGGTGTCCGTCAACAGCACTTGCCTCAACTATCTGTTAAAGGCTATACATGAGGATCATTGTCTTGGTTGTGTATCTGAGCGTAGCCATCACGAATGAGGACCTGGTGTGGTGTGTGACCATAAACACTGCGCAGATAAAGGCGGCTGAGGGTAGGTTCTGGCACTGTCAACGCTACCAACGTCACGTGGCACGAGTTGTACCGATAATCAGGCTCGTGGAGCGTTGTTACAACTTAATTTTGTTTCGTTTATTCCATTCATTACACGAACGATTACCGTTTTGCCACGTGTCAGGCTGATTTACACGGGAGATCCGTGGTGCCGTGGTGCACAGCAGCAATAACATCAACAACAATAGATATTCTTGGTTCTTTCGGTAAAGTCACGTTGAAGGGAAACAATAAAATAATAAAATATATATAAAACAATAAAATTCTCACGACGTTTCGACTGCAACACAAGCAGTCATCATCAGGTGCTTGTGTTGCTTGTGTTGCAGTCGAATTATATTGTTTTATATATATTATTTTATTGTTTCCCTTCAATGTGACTTTACCGAACGAACCAAGAATATGAATCACTGCAGTCACGAAAGCTTTAAATCAAAACAAACGAGGTGTATAATGGTCATAAGCGAAACACGCGCGAACCGAAAACATGAAATGAGAGCAAGAGGCGACAGAAAATAAAAAGTTAGGTAAATGTGAAAGTAAGCGCTGTGTATTGGTCTTAAAGGGATGCTAAGAGTTATGCTTGTACAGACGAGAGTGAGGCGCGGCTGTCACCAGCTGTTAACTACCTCGCCTGGTATACAGGAGGTCGTGGGTTCGATCCGGACCCTGACGCCTGCTGTATAGTTTGCATGTCTCTCTCCCCGTGTTCGTGTTGATTTTTCGCCGGGTCCTCTGGTTTTTCCCTCCACATGCTATAAATGTCCACGTGGCGATGAAGCCACTTCGCGGAGTTATCATTTGTGGCCAGGTCGCTTCAGAAAAAGAGCTAATTATCTCAATGGGCCCTTACCTGGTATAATTAAAAAAAAAAGTATTGACGTGGAGAACCTCCGAGCTTGGATGGACGCTCGGAGTGGCGATGGCAAGACCATGGACCCCGCGGTCCGTGTCTCTCTGTCTGCTCGCTGCAGGCCACGTGCAAGGTCGTCATGGTGTTCTTCCAGTACTGCATCATGGCCAACTTCAGCTGGCTGCTGGTGGAGGGCCTCTACCTTCACACGCTCCTCCTCGTCTCCTTCTTCTCCGAGAGGAAGTACTTCTACTCTTACATCATCATCGGCTGGGGTGAGCGAGCCAGTGTGACTACTGTAAACTAAAAATATAAATTATTTTTTTATTGTCACCTCATGTAAAGATATGTTTTTTTAATCTGTAAATATCGAGGGAAGAAGAATATTTCACAATACCTGATAAAGGGGGAACTAAATTGGCATGCAATGTCTTGAGTGGTGCATTTTTCCGCAACTTACTTTATCCAGGACTGTTAATGCCCGGGGAAGACTTTCAGACTCCCCAGGGACAAGTGGTAACCTTAAGCCTGACCCAAACTCGTCAGATGTTGACAGATGCCTAGCGTTGAGTCTGGGCATTGCTACTCCAAAAGTGAGGACGATCCATGGGAAAGCTAGGGCACGTGTAAACCCCATTAAAACGATACACTACACTTTTTTTATTTGACCAGTTAAGGCCCACTGAGCAAGCTTTAAAGCCCTTTTTTCCAAAGCAATCTGGACACAAATGATAGCTAAATGCTCTAGACATGCGTAGACTGTTCGTCAAGAGCATGGACATTACACTTTGATATTTGTTTTGTTTTGCTCGCTATTCGTAATGGGCGTTTGGTTTTCATTATCATCATCATCATCGGCCGTGACCAAATTCACAGCTGGATGAAGGGCTCACCAAGCCGTCGCCTCCTCGCACGGCCCCTTGTGATCTCACGCTCCGCCCAGGACGTGCACGTGAGCCGATGTCTTCGCTCCATCTCTGTGGTCGACATTCCCCCCCCAGGCACCATTCCCATCCGCCAAATGTGTTTAGTACTCTTACATCATCATCGCCCCATCCCTCTCCAGCCAAATCTAACACAACCACCCAATCCCCCAACCCGTCCCCATGCCTCCCTTCCTCCGTGCCATCCTGTCGCCTCACGCCTCACCAAGCCAGTATGGTCGTGAGGATATTTTCAGAGTCTTTTGAATCGTTGCAACTTTTTTTTTAAATCGTAGCTTTTCCCCCTCGCTCGTATTACAATTATGCTGTCAGGAGATAAACGCATTCCATTTGGACATTCTCACAGCCATCAGCGTACTATCGCACGAGTTTAAACATCTAAATGAATAACGCCTCCCTTCCAAATGTGTCTACCCACCTTCTGGGTTCTTTCGGTAAAGTCACGTAGAATGGGAATAAAATAATAATAATGACAGAATAAAATTCTCACGACGTTTCGGCCACAACACAAGTAGCCTTCCTCAGGTGAAGAAACAGGACTGTCCGGAAGACAGCGCACTCAAGCGTCGCAGCAGCATTGGTTCAATGCAAGCAAAACTGTAGAGAGTTAGCAGCAGCATTGGTTCAAGACAAGCAAACTCTAGAGAGTTAGCAGCAGCATTGGTTCAATGCAAGCAAAACTCTAGAGAGTTAGCAGCAGAATTGGTTAAATGCAAGCAAGTCTATGGGGAGTCGCAGCAGCATTGGTTCAAGACAAGCAAACTCTAGAGAGTTAGCAGCAGTATTGGTTCAATGCAAGCAAACTCTAGAGAGTTAGCAGCAGCATTGGTTCAATGCAAGCAAAACCATGGGGAGTTAGCAGCAGCATTGGTTCAATGCAAGCAAAACTCTAGAGAGTTAGCAGCAGCATTTGTTCAATACAAGCAAAACTATGGGGAGTTAGCAGCAGCATTGGTTCAATCCAAGCAAAACCATGGGGAGTTAGCAGCAGCATTGGTTCAATGCAAGCAAAACTCTGGAGAGTTAGAAAACTAGAGTTTGCTTGCATAGAACCGATGCTACTTTTACGATGCATTGTCAGAAGGCTATGTGCAGCCATTGGGTGGTGTATATACATACATATTTTTTTAACGTTAGATTTTTTTACATGGAGAGACAAATATGGAAAGGGGACATTATGCTACGAACTGTAATGGGCTCATCAACCACACGAGGTGTGGGCTCTCTTTTTGCAGCTTCTCATCTGCTCTTGACAACGCGTGTGCCATTAGCCTCCCTCCCCGAGCGCCGTGAGGGGTCTCTCCCACGGGGAGTGGCGGGGTAAACAAGCGAAGCGGGTTATTATAAATAAATAGCCATCCCAATATGGGTGTTGCTGCCCTGCTGTTGTTGCCATGTGCGTGGGCGGCAGGGACGCCGGCCGTCTTCGTGGTGGTGTGGACCGTCTGCCGCGTGGTCTACGAGGACACTGGGTAGGCAGCCGCACACGTCCCCACCTGCAAAGACAAAGGATGCTCCCCCCCCCCCCTCCTCGTATAGCCTTGAACAGACTGTTGCTATGCAAGATATGATTGTGGACCCCCCCCCTCTCATTTCTCCCCCCGACTCACTTTTACTGAAGTAGCTACTCCAGATGGTTTTTTAACCCGTGTACAGAAATGTGTCAGGCTATAACTACCTTTGTTATTTTAGTTGCACCCTGTATTGGCTTTAGAGGAAGGCAGTCTCACAGTGACAGCATCAATAACAACATGTAAATGTACGATGCTGACAATTAAGTTAGCGTGGGGCTTGGTTTCATGCCGGCCCCATCGGTCTAGGAGTGGGATCGTGGGAACTTGCTGCTGCTCTTCTCTTGCCACGATAGCCAAGATGTGTTCATCGGGCTTAGTCCATGATAGACCGCAGGTAATTTTTGTTATGAATATTACTTTGTTCACGTAACACTTTTTTGACTGTTGATTCTGGGCCCTCTTGTGGCCGACTGGGCCCCTATGCGTCGCATAACGCTGCAGAATAACCCCCCCCCTCCCCCCGCGCCCTCCCCCCATAGTTGTGCCCGTGTTGGGCGAGTGCTGTTGTAAATGAGTAGCGTCTGTGAGGACCGGCCAACACCACGGTCGGTCCACCGCCTTTGTATCCCCTGCGCTGGCTTTTACTCATACAGCACAAGCTACTCAGTAAAGGCTGCGCCGACCTAGGGGATGCGCATATGCGGTTCAGATATTCCCCACTGTTGTTGGTCGTTAACGGATCACGAACTCGGGTTCCCGGGTTCGTAGCACAGCGCGCTAACCGCTGCACTGCCGCTCCCCACACACACACGTGCATCCACACAAACCCACACACACAACACACATCAGTTGGATGGATGAATAATATTTCTAATCATCCCGCTCAAGACCAGGACAAATATTTAGACGTCCCTTAATTCTTTTTTTTCGAATAAGTGAGAAGGAGAATATTTATTCGCGCGAACAAGCGAAGCCACTTTACATGCTTCTTGTTGGAAATCCTGGACAGAGCGGTGGTGCAGCGGTTAGCACACTACTCTAGGAACTGATGGGACTGAGTTTAATACCTGCTCACGGCTAACATCATTGGCGAGTAATCCTGCTATCGCCCCCACTCGTGTTTACTGATCTGCAATGGCCAGCATGGTGAAGTATGGTCAAAAATCCTCCACGAACAACAGGTCAAAGGAAGGATTTATTATTAATGCACGGCTATGTCCCCAGACTCACGGAGTCTCAAGACTAATTTTCAGGAGGGTCCTGGATTTAGATGTTTGGCCAATGCCATTATCGAGCGTTTGGCTCCGTGTGAGAGCAAACCACAGCACCCAGAGAAAACCCCACCGGTACAACGGGGATAACACAACTCAACGTCTCCACGCAGATCGATTCAATAATGCATTCATGTACAGCCACTTCATGTAACGCGCCGTCGCAGCAGAACCCGACAACACCCGGTTTGTTCCCAGGCGGTCTCCAATCAAAGCGCTAATAATCAAGCTCGACCCGGCACGAGCTTCTGAGATGCGGTGAGACGTGGGGCGCATTCAGGGCTCTTTTGGTCGTAGGCCCGGCCTGGCGTGAGGCACGCGACTGACGGTGAAGACGCGGCAGCAGCAGCAGCAGTAGCAGCGGCGGCTTTGGGTTCACCATCGAACAAGGACGGTCACTGCATCGCGCGCTTTCGGACGCACTTCTGCGGTCCGGCTGGAACACTCTTCCTTCCGATATTAGGAAGCCACTGTAGCTGTGCACTTTTAAATCTAGATTGAAAACTCATTTCGTTTAGAACTGCTTTTTGCGCTTAGTTTGTTGTCCTTCCCGCACAACTCCGATTAGCACGGTTGTCTACGTACGGTGCAAAAGAAGTTCGGCATGATACTTACGTGCAAAGGATCTGCTGCAGGGGAGCATGCGTTTGGGGTCGATTCGGAAGGCTCTTGTATTCAGGCAGGGGACAACAAGAAGCACAAGTCAGAATGATAAAGGACTTAAAAGCAAGTATCCATCTGCGGTATGAAAGAAATAAATGCGTAAATTACAAGAGCCCTCGTTCGGTAGCCGACAACTGCCAATGCCGGCAAGAGGCTTTTTGTTCCTGAGCTCAGGTGCAGCTCGTTAATTTTGTCAGAGTGGCCGGAGCTCCTGTCGTGTCCCTCTCTGTCTCGTTTCTCTGGAGCACTCTTGTTCTCGTAGAGCCACTCTCCCATTCACCCAGTTCCGCACGCACGCGCGCGCAAAAACACAAAGATCCCCCCGTATAGATTTAACAGAATGTTGGGGCAAGTGCTGTTCGTTTGGCTCGCACGTCACACGAGGTCAGCACCACGCCCTAACGCCTTTGTTTCCCAAGTGGCGATGTTTACACACCACACCAGGTACTCATATAAGGCTGAGTCGACCTGGGGGGGTGGGTACGGAGGTTAGAACCGGTTCAGATATTCATCACTGGTGTTGGCCGTGAGCGGGAATCGAATTCGGGTCGCTGAATTCGCAGTTCGGCGCGCTAACCACTTCGGCGTACACATACACGCGCGCGTGCGGACACTCAGGAACAAGACCGAATCACCGTGTACGTTGTTGCATTATTTTGGCCTCAGTTTGAGAATAAATCACCGGGCGGGCAGATCAAAAACAATCAGCGCGTGTTCGGAAACAAAAGAGGTCCCGGGGAGATCTGGCAAGGCGGATGGTGTGCGGAGAGAGCGGCCACCTCGACTCCCGGCCGCCACGCATTGTGTTTCTGTCGACGTGGACACGTGGGGCAATGTTTGCCCGGAATCTGACGGAGGAAGACATCTGGTCCCGCTCCCAGCCATTTTTATCCAATATGCAGTGGCCAGCATGGTGAAGCATGGTCAAAAATCGAAGGTCCAAAGACCCCAACGGCCAGCAACAAACAACATTATTGAGGGCGTGATAAGTAATTATTGATACGTCTATTGAATGGAGCGAGGTAATAAAAAAAAACTTGGAATGAGAAACGACGGGAGGGAATTACAAACGCGTAGGGTTTGCGAGGACACTGACATAAAGCTCGTTGACCTGCAGCGATGCGTCGAGGAGGTTGAGAGATGAAAAAGCCCTAAACTTGCCTGAGAGAACCTGGCTTGCCTGACACCAACATCAGCGTAACCTTCTCAGCGTGGCGGTGATCACCGCAGCGGGCATTAGCGGCCGTTGGTTGGTGCTGGGGTGGGGGGGGCAGGGCGGCGGGGGAGGAGTGTAAGCAGCGCGTTATTGTGTCGGTGAGCGGCACGCCGTGCGGACAGCGATAAATGTCAGCACCGTCAGTGGCTTTCCGCCTCCCACGCGAATTTCACCCGAGCCGGGGTGCCGGCGCCCGCCCGCCCGCCCGCTCGCTCGCCCGCTCGCTCGCTGCTTGGCGCGCTCCCTGTCGCTGATGTCCAAGCGGTGGCGCCAATTAACGCGAGAGCACCAGGAATGACGCTCGCGGACGGGAGATTGGGATTGGGGGCGGGGGGGGGGGTAATGAAGGTGACCTCTGCGCGTCGCCGGTAAATATCGTCACGCGGTGTCGAGTGCTGACATTTATTTGGATAATAAGTTGGGGGTCGACGGTCGTGGCGGTAGGCCACGGACGGCTGTCGGAGAGCAGAAATGTGGCTCTTCGTGGTGGGCGCGAGTCGTCTTAACCCGAGGAACCTGCGGGTGGAGCGGTGGCACAGAGGTTCGCGTGCGGGGGTTTTAAATCAGGCGGGCTCAAGTTCGATTCCCGATTCATGGCGAACGTCGTTGGCGAGTGAAAGCAGAACCGGCTCCGACCCTCTTCCTGCTTTCTCCCTGCCAGGACTGGACCAGCGTGGTGGAAGTATGGTAACAAAAAAAGACAATTCCATGACCGACGCAGTGCAGGACTTTACCGAATAGAACCAAAGAGTATGAGTCCTTGATCTGTTTGGTGGGATTTGCTGGAATGCACTGCATTCGTTTATAAGGAGAGGCGACTTTCTGCGGGTAACGACGACTGAGGCTGTATGGACACAATGTGTTCGTTGGCGGGATGATTAAATGCGGACCGGGATCAAGGCTGTGAACTAGAGAGGCGAGAGTTTGGTTTTATATGATTTAGCGAAAGCTTTTACACGTGACTGTCATACAGTTAGAGTGCTAGATACGCAATGCAATTAAGTAAATACATGCATATGTTTGCATTTATATCAGGTGAGAGTGAGCAGCTTGGACTTTCTATGTAAAACTGCATTCGACGATGGGGCAACATCAAACCAATGTGCCTTTTCGATCAGTGCCCATTATTTGGTTCTGACACGTGGATCGCAAACCGGTGTGTTGGAGAGCGCATCGCGGATTTGCTCTCTGACAAGCCGGCGTGCTGAAGCAGTCATTGTTTGGCCACGGTCGTTCATCACACGAGAACTTGACTCGTCGGCTGTGTCGGGTGGCGGAGGTTTACGTTACACACACACACACACAACGCACGTATTACTCACGCGGCCAGCTGACCCACCCCCCCCCCCAAAAAAAAAAACGTCAGTGTGTGAACCGTATCATTTTGTCAGGAAAAGTCTACGTGCTGAATTTCATTTCTCGATCTTGGAGGGACACGCAGATGCACTTTGTCTGGTTTTTATTTTACTTCACGAAAGCGAGCGAAGAGTGCACGCGTTTGGGGTGGGGGATAATCGCGCGCGTTTGTTGGGGGCGCCGTTAATTAATGGCCCGCGACCACAAATCACTATTAAACTCGATTTAAAAAGTAACCTGCAGCGACACACCTATTACCATCATTAGGGGGGGAAACGGTGATCTCCGACCCCCAGGAACAGGTTTGCAGATTTGCTGAGCATTTCTGTGAAGTCCTGGGGGAGGGGAAATCCCTCGGCATGGAAAACATTGTGGGACAAAGTAAGGATGACCCTGCTGAGGCTGCGGTGTCTCAAATATTGGAAGAAGAAGAAGTCACCCCCTGTGAGTGGCTGGCTGAGGTGCAATCTGTTGAGGTAGTACTAAAGGCGAGCATGAGTCTGAGACCAGGAAAGGCACCGGGCAGAGATGATCTCCCAAGCGAAATTCTGAGGGAGGGTGGCGTTTGTGCACAAACTGCACTACATGATATAATAACAACAGTCTGGACCACTGGATGGGCTCCGCAGGATTGGAAGGATGCCCTAGTGGTCCCCCTCTTTAATAAGTCTGTGCGGTCCCCCTCTTTAAGAAGGGGGACCGCACAGACTGTAACCACGTAGTTCTTGAAGCCTTCGATGGCTGTATCGGAGGAATTTCCATCTGGTACAGATACAATGGGAGGCTGATCGATTACCGGGTGCGGTTAAGGGATGGCTCCCTATTGGTCAACCACGTTATGTATGCCGATGATCTGGTAATTGCCGCTCACTCAGAGGAGGAGTTGGAGGCGCTGCTGATGAACCTGGAGCGTGCCACGAAGAGGTGGGGCCTTACCATCAGCCCCACCAAAACTAAGCACCTGCCTGGGTATTTTGTACCATCGGACACTCCACCCCCACATCTCCCAATTGGTTGTGGGGCAGTTGTGGAGAGAGTGGAGAGTTTCCCATACCTGGGCAGTGTGCTCATGACCGGCTCTGGTTTGACAGCAGAGGTCTCACTCCGAATCAGTCGAGCGGAATTATCTTTTCATCGGTTGCGTGACACTGTGCGGAAGCTACCTGGTCTGTCACTCCGCACGAAGCTTCAGGTTTTCTCGACCATGGTCATTCCCTCCCTTCTCTATGCTTGCGAAACGTGGACCCCACTAATGGAACATCTTCGCTAGTTAGAAACATTCAGCCTGGCCTGCCTACGATCCATCCTGGGTATAACCAGGCTGGATTGTGTGAGGAGCTCACAATCCTTGAAAGATCTGGACAAAGTCCCATCGATGAGCTCCTCCGGCAGGCAAGACTGCATTGGCTGGATCATGTAGCCCGCATGTCCAGTCGCCGCATGCCGAAACAGCTTTTGCTCGGCCGGATAGAGGGGGCTAAACGGGCGTGGGACGGGCTAGAAAAGAAATGGAGTGATGTGGTACAGGAGGATGTGGAGCTGAGTGGACTTGCTGATGACTGGTACCAGCGGTGTCAAGGT
Organism: Petromyzon marinus; assembly: GCF_048934315.1. Lineage (NCBI taxonomy): Eukaryota > Metazoa > Chordata > Hyperoartia > Petromyzontiformes > Petromyzontidae > Petromyzon > Petromyzon marinus. The sequence continues at coordinate 5,074,404 of NC_133668.1, forward strand.
CGGCCTCTGTGGAGGAGGCTCGTGAAGGACGCTGCTACTGGGCAGTTGGAGGCAGTCGCCCTCCAACAACAACGGAGGGCGGAGGAGCGACGCTCACAACAACGAGCGGAGCGCCGGGTGGCTAAAGCACAGCAAGTTGGCACAGTAGGGGGCACAGGTGGTGCATCAGCCAGTCATCTCAGTCAGTCGACCCGTGGCACCTGGGTCTGCCCCGTGACCTCCTGCCAGCGGGCGTTCGACACTTCACGTGGTCTCAACGTGCACATCGCCTGGCACAAGCGTCGTGGTGACGTCACCGTGGTGAATGGCGGTCGTTGTTAATTAAAGGTGCGGGAAAGTGATGGTGACGGACGCGGCTGCACGTGGGGCCCCCGTAGGCGAGGAGGTGCAGCAGATGACCCCACGAGCGCCATCGTTAACAAAATCACGGATCATTAACAAATCACGGCGCCGCTCGACCCCACGGCCTCCCTCCCCCCGGGTGGTATCGGCAGTGCTGAGCCACATAGCCGTGATGCCAGCCCCGGTCGCAGTTCAGGCGAGCCGTAAATGTACACATTTAACATTGCTCCAGTGGACCATCGCTGCATCGCGGCGCAATGAGAGATTTTAATATTCCTGAAAGAACCAATAAAAAGTCTACATTATAGACTGCCAGTACGCTCACTCAGGTTAAGAACCAGGCTACAGTCTACATTATAGACTGCCAGTACACTCATCAAACTTAATAACCAGGCTACAGTCTACATTACAGATTGCCAGTACACTCACTCCGATTAAGAACCAGGCTACAGTCTACATTACTGTTTTTTTTATTTTTTATTCACTTTATTTTTGTATCGTTATTTTTCTATCTACGTGACTTAACCGAAAGAACCAAGGAATATTTATTCCTGCAGTCACGAAAGTTTTAAGTCGAGAGATTTTAAATGAGAGATGCCGGTGATGCGAAGGCGAGGGCACCATTTCGGCCCCCCGGGTAAGCCCTGCTATATCACCGACACAAACTTGCGCCCTCCGTGTCAACCCACGGCTGAGTGAAGCCCCCCCCCCCGCCCCCCGTCGCCCCGTTGCGTGTGTCGGGTTGTACGTGGCGGGGTTGCTTTGGCCACACTTCCCCGCACCTGTCGCTTGCGGGTCGGCGACGTCAGCCGTGGCTGGGAATCGAACCCGGGTCGCCAAAATTATTGCCTCATTGCAGTACGCTAACCGTTGCGCCACCGCTCAACCCCATAGACAAGTACAGAATGGAACAGATACAGCGGAGTGATATTAAATTGAGATAGATCTATGATAATCAAATTAAGTGCCAATTTACATAATTTATCGAGAATATCAGCTAGAGGCGCAGCCCTGCCGCTGGTCAGTGACACGACTGCTGGCAGAAGAACCTTCACTCGAACGAGCTCTGGAGGGCACCCCTCCCGTGGGTGTCTTGGTCTCCTCTTCCACGCTGACCAGACTCACGAGCACCCGCTCTTTACCCCGCCGCACGCGACCTGCCCATCGACTCACTGGGGCGAGAACCCTCTTTTTGTACGGGCTGGGTGCACGCACCGGAGGTCGTGCATTTAACGAAACTTTGCCCCGTTGTCTCAGTCGCCGCGCCGGGAGCTCGAACCCAGCGACAACGAGTACGGAGTTGCGAACCATGACTCCGTAGCGGCAACCCTGCTGAGTAATAACAACAACAATGCAACATCGTCCTCTGTTTATCCAGGCAAAGGTCCTGACTCCTGGCACGTTGGGCCAGTGCCATTAATGTGGGGCCTGTGTTAACGATCGGTTCGTTCAAATCAATTGAAATATTTACGTGCGAGAAAATGAATTCTAAGAGCACTGACAATGAATTGAGCGATTACATTCGAAAAATGGCAACGCGAAAAAAAAACAGCAGCGGGTAGAATGCACGGGATCGGAATCGGAATCTTTATTTAGACTGGAGGAGGGATCCGATGTCCCAGTATGGAGCAGGTCAGCGAGTTATTACAGCAAACAATACCAACAAAACAACATGTCAGGTTTATCAAGCTTGGGCAAGGCAGAAAAAAACAATAATATAAAGCGGTCTCAGACCACAGCAAGATAACACCACAGCAGTGGTCCCTTAATAAAATGGCAGATTAACATTGAGCTATCGATCCACCCGAGGACGAAACGGAAAAGCCCACAATAAAAGGCTGATCGGTCCTGGCTAATTTTGAATGGAACGGGCAATATATGTATTACTGTGGCGCTGCGGTGGCGAGATGTTATCTGCCTCGCCTGGTACACAGGAAGTCGTCGGTTCGATCCCGACCCTGACACCTGCTGTATATTTGGAGTTTGCGTGTCTCTCTCTCTCTCACTCCGTGGTTGCGTTGATTTTTCTCCGGGTCCTACGGTTTTTTTTTCCTTCACATTGAGAATCAACGTGCATTTAAAATATTTGGCTGCTATGAATTCCCACATCATAGGCCACTTCGTTGAGCTATCATTCGTGGCCAGATCGCCTCTGAAAAAGAGCTTTACCTTTACCTGGTAAAATAAAATAAAAAATAGTTTAGATTAGTTGTATAGGTAATTCTAAAATGACTAAAGCAGGACTGTGTAGACATCATTGAGTAGGAAACCATCTTAGGAAGGCTCATGAAATCCTTGTCTTCTGCAGATACGATGTTATTCCGTGTGATTGATTTCAAATTGGCCCCGACGGGTTTTGCTGTAATATTTCAAGTTGGTTAACCCCATGCATTCGCATTCATTTTAGTTCCTCAAAAGGTTTATGGCCAATTTGTCAATGTTATTGTCATGTAACCTTTACGACCGTCTTTATGGTTCTGGCGAGACCTCATTTGTCAATGTTTGCCCGTTTGCGGTGTGTTGAGGCTTGTACAGAGACACCGTATACACAACAAAGACCCCCCCCCCCCATTCTCCCTCACCGTGTATCCATGCAGACTATTGGGGCAAACGCTGTCAGCGAACACCTAGTAAGGCCGGAACGGTGCTTTAAGGGAGATGGCCTGGCTGCGATTGGTTCTCAAGTGCTGATGTCCACATATCGCAATTAGGGAATAACATTTTAGGCTGAGTCGACTTAGGAGGATGGCCAAGGACAGATTCTGATACCACGCTGCTACTGAGACTATCATTTTTTGGCTACTGTTGAATTTTGTTTCAACATGGTAGAGTACCCCCATTGCCTGACCCAACATGTTTGCGAGAAATCAATGCATGCATAATAAACATTTTAACCAATTGTCCATTTTGTGAGGTGTCCTAACCAGCAAGCGAATACAAAAAAATAACGGACGCTCTGCACGCGTGACGTAATGTGTTTGCGCTCACTGGTTACTCTTGGAAACGGCATTGTTCACGCCAAATGAGTCTGTAAAGGTATTTTATATCGTTGTAGGTTACCATGTGGTTGACATTTTATCGTAGTTTTCTTTTTATAGTGCCAGGCTCATACCTAATTATTCACCAACGACTTTCATCTACGACATAATTTCGCACATATATAAATCATCTCACGTAGCCCCCCCCCCCCCCGGGACATTGCCACGTAACCCCCCAGGGGGCGGGGGGGGGGGGTCCGCGCACCCCCGATTGAGAACCACTGCCTTCAAGTGCGTACCCTGAATCGGAACAATCCGCGGAATCTTAGGAGCGTGGTTGGTGAGCAGCTTCGTGTTCACGTGACCCGTCGTCATCGTCGACGCGTTGGGTAGCCCTCTGCTGTGGACACCGTGATTCTTCCACCGCAGGTGCTGGGACAACAAGGGCAACCTGGTGTTGTGGTGGATCATCAAAGGGCCCATCTTGCTGTCCATCCTCGTACGTATCTCGGCTCGAGCAAACACACGCGCACACACTTTGCTATCCCGCGCGTGTGCGCACACACACACATTCATTCGTCACGTCTAGTCAGTGAAGGGGTGTTTGCGCGCCGAATGCGTGACCTGTTGCGACATCGTTTGCATAAACTGCTCTTGCTGCCGTACACCGGCATCTCGAGTGATTTGTGTGATCCACGGATCATCGGGGTGGGTGGGTGGGGGGGGTTGGCAGCGCCGTTCCTTCGAGGGTCGCAGTCCACTTGGACCGTGAACGTCAACACACAGACACGCGCACATAGTATACCCATTCTTCAACAACATCCTATTTTCTTCTGGAGTGTTCGTATTGTCCACTCGTGCGCAGTATGCGCTCCTCATCCTCTGTCTTCGCTCACTGCTGTCCTGCCCATCGTCTCCACGTCCCTTACACAACAGTGTAGTGCAGCCACCTCGAGCTGCCAGCCCTGATTCCCATTCCCGATCCTGCTGCTTTTGTGCTCGCCACTTCGTTTTCCCTTGTGGTTTCCTCTCTTCCCGCGGAAAGCTCTTTATCTTAATAACGCGCATTCAGTGACCATAACGTCACGTTATCGTCACTGCAGTGAGTCTCGATACGTTCCGAGGAGAGGACTGCGTTTGAGATGTTTGGCCGAATTCCATTAGTAAGCCGCTGCGCTTCGCGCGGGAGACACCAACGGAGAGCAGCCAGAGAAAAACACCGCCACGCATGCCACATTTAGAAACGTGCGTTTAGGGGACTCACGCGCAGGGGACTCACACACAGGAGACTCACACGTAGGGGACTCACGCACAGGAGACTCACGCGCAGGACACTCACACACAGGGGACTCACACACAGGGGACTCACGCGCAGGGGACTCACGCGCAGGGGACTCACACGTAGGGGACTCACGCACAGGGGACTCACGCACAGGAGACTCACACGTAGGGGACTCACGCACAGGGGACTCACGCACAGGAGACTCACACACAGGGGACTCACGCACAGGGGACTCACGCACAGGGGACTCACGCGCAGGAGACTCACACACAGGGGACTCACGCACAGGAGACTCACACACAGGGGACTCACGCACAGGGGACTCACGCGCAGGAGACTCACGCACAGGGGACTCACGCACAGGGGACTCACATACAGGGGACTCACGCACAGGGGACTCATGCACAGGGGACTCACGCACAGGAGACTCACGCGTGTGACGCGCGGGGACTGCTGTGTCGGTAGATCAACTTCTTGTTCTTCATCGGCATCATCCGCATTCTGGTGAAGAAGCTTTGCTCTTCAGACGTGGGCGGGAGCAGCAGCAGCCACTACAAGTAAGGGACTCGCACAGACAATCAATCCCCCCGTGTCGCCTTCGACAGACCGTTGGGGCAAGTGCCGTTAGCGAGCACCTATAAAGTTCGCCACGGCGCGCACACAGAGGCGGTGTGGTCCTAACCGCGCCCGGCTGCCTTTGTCTCCCTAGCGCCAATATACAATCACAACTGGCGTTCGTTACGCAGCAACTGTGACGTAACCACAGCGCCTGTGCCAGGCTAGGTGCACACTGAGGCTGTCACGTGTAGTGTTGAAGGCTCACTGGCAGCAGGTCACGGGACAGACCCACGTGTTATGGGCTGACTGACTGATGTCTCAGACACACGCACACATACATGCATACAAACATACGCACTGATACATGGCAACACGCACTCAAACATCCAAACACAACCCACAGTTACACAACTGCATGCCACGTAACATCACCAGAGTATCAAAGACAAATTTCCCCGGTATAGACATAACACGAGGGGGTGGGTGGCCAGCACCACGCCCGGCCGCATTTGTCTCCCTAATGGCAATGTTTAGGAGCCGTCCATAAATGACGTCACGCACCTTTGGGGGGGGGGGGTTCATACATTTGTGACGATGTGTGACGAGGGGGGGGGGGGTTGAGAAACGTGACGTCACATCAAAATGCGCAACTTTAAATAAATATAGACAACACGTTCTACTTAATTAACTAAATGTTGTCTCCTACCAAATCAGAGTGCAGCGCCACATTAAATACGCACTACAATGACAATAGTTTAAAGCGATTTGAAGCATGTTTTTTTTTGGGAGGGGGGGGGCAGAGCTTTGTGACGTCATATTTGAGGGGGGGGTCTGACTTTTTGTGACGCCGTGTGACGAAGGGGGGGGGGTGGGGGTCAAAAATCGTCCAAAATCGTGTGACGTCATTTATGGACGGCCCCTCACACACTGCACCAGGTACTCATTTGAGGCTGAGTCGACCTAGGGAAAGCCCAGGACCGATTTAGATAATCTGGTGTTGGCCATGAGCGGGAATCGAACTCAGGTCGCCGGGTTCGTAGCCCAGTGCGCTAATCGCTGCACCACCGCTCCCCGTTGCCCCCCCAAACCACCGCCGCGTGTGCGCCAGCGCCCTCACTGGCCACTAGTGGGAGCGGTGGCGCAGAGGTTAGCGCCGGGCTACGAACGCGATTCACCAGAGTTCGATTCCCGCTCACGGCCAACGCCAGTGACAAATATCTGAACCGGTCATCGGTCTCCCCGAGGTCAACTCAGCCTCGAATGAGTATCCGGGTGCGGTGTGAAAACATCGCCACCGGGGAGACAAAGGCGGTCGGGCGTGGTGCTGGCCGCCCACGCCCTCGTGTACCGTTCCGGCATTGATAGGTGCTCGCTAACAGCACTTGCCCCAACAGTCTGTTAAGGCTATACGGGGGATCTTTGTGTGGTATTTGTGTGTATGTACACACGTTCACCTGAATGTGTACGTGCTTGTGTGCATTGTCACATCTCCACGTGCGTGCCTGCACGTTCACTTGCGCGCACGTGCGTGTGTTCGCGCGTTCACAAGTGTTCACGCGTGCGTTCACGCGTCTGCGTCGCGTGCCGTGCCGGCGGCCTTCGTGCTGCTACTCGGCAACAGCCCCCAACAGTCCGTGAAGGCTACACGGCGGCGGCGGGGGGGGGGTGGGGGGTGGACGATCTTTGTGATCGCTGTCCGTGTCTGCGCAGACGCCTGGCCAAGTCGACGCTGCTGCTGATCCCGCTGTTCGGAGTCCACTACATCGTGTTCGCCTTCTTCCCGGACGAGGCGAGCGAGCTGGCGACGCGCGTGCGTCTCTACTTCGAGCTGGCGCTCGGGTCATTCCAGGTGGGAGATGGAGGGGGAGGGGGGGAGCGGCGGGGAGGGGGGGCTCGAAGGGGGGGGGTGGGGCTCGGAGCGAGCGGCGGGTGGGAGATAGCCTTGGGTCGGGAATCGAATTTAGGAGACCGGCCCTGTGTATAGGCTGGCGTGCGGACCGCTGAGCCACCGCTCAACTACAATCTGTTAATTAGGGCATAGATAGTGGGATGGTGGGAGCGAGGGAGGGAGGTAGGTCAGACGGATGGATGGAGGGAGAGATAGACTGATGGACAGACCGACGGACGGACGAACGGACAGACGAGCAGACAGACGGACAGCAGTGTCGACAGAGGAACGGAGAGCGTGCCTCAGCACCCGTTAAGCTCACCGGCGCGAAGTGAGCTTGAACGGTTGGTAGGGAAGGTGAGAAGTGAGGGTGGGTGTGTGGGAGAGGGAGGGATGGATGGAGGCGAGCGATTTGGCTAGAGGCAAATGAGTTGATCGACATTGAGTGACATTTGCTGACCTCAATTTGGGCAGGCAGAGCTGCGTGTATCTATTCGAGGGTTTTATATATTTCTTTTGAACGGCAGAAGTGTATTGTGACAGGCATTGCTTGGCTGCATTATCTGAGCCAGACGGGGAATGTGTTTTAATGGAATATAGGTATGTGGGGGGGATCTATGATTGCCTGTGGTAGGGTCAGAGTTCGGAGATGTGAAGTTAAAAAGTTTTATTTTCCCAAGCATGTTCAGCACGGATCGAATAATTCAATTCGTTAAGGCAACACAAAGTGTGACGATGTCAACCCCTCTTCTATAGGGCAGTCAGCCCCTTGGCTCTTTCTGCATTCTGAAAATGGGCCATTGCCCAAAACGTCATCCTATTATAGTATCTGCATTCATGTTACATCATTATCAACAGTAACAGCAGCTATGATTTATCCACTGTTGGATGAAGGCCTCACCTAAACATCCACCAGGGAGACGTGCTAAATGCGCCGAGTCTGAGACGAACTGGTGAAGTTTTAACTGTGGGTCAGGCGCTCTCACACAAAGCTATTGGCCCTACCAGCCAAACAGGGGAAACGTTGGCCAGGCCATTGACCACCTAAAGAGCCACAGTGACTCACTCTGAACATTCAACGGAGGATTAGTTATCACACGTGGCCAAGTCGTTTCTGAAAAATAAGCGAATAGCTCACTGGGCTTGACTTGGTAAGATAAAACGTTGTTTAGTTTGTATTTGTATATATATTTTTAAGCGATTTGTTTACTTTTATTATACGTTGCACTCGTTTTGTTTGTTGTTGTTACATTATGACCTGCCCCTATTGGACATCTGTGAAAAATAGCTTTGCAGCGCAAACGGATTCCTCCAGTATGAAAAAAATAATAATTCTGAGATGCAATCCATCACGCATCAACTGAAGCCATTTCCTGGCCAACTAATTTGAACGTAGACTTACAAGTCCTGGCCAACTGGATTTGTTGTAGCGGGTGAGAACTCCCAGAGACCAGGATAGAGTCTCCTTTTGCAAGAATAACATGGGCTGTCACCAACATGATCATAGCTATTTAAATGAAATAAAGTACAGCAATGAAGCAATTAGAAGTCTGAGCCAAAGCAACTGCATTTTGAGGGAGAAAACATGGAAACACTACACGAACCTGTGAATGTTAAATGGAGAAATGCCCTCGAATGAAAGTTTAAAGTGAGCAAATATCGTTTGCAGCCCATGCATAGCTCAGCGAAGTTGCCCTTCGCCCACGGTCTCAACGCAGAAGCACGACCGAGTGACCCGCCACTGTTGTCTGTCCGCAGGGGTTTGTGGTCGCGATCCTCTACTGCTTCCTCAATGGAGAGGTGAGGTGGATCGCTCCCCCCCCCCCCCATTCGATTGGCGCGGGCGTCCAGACGTGAGGACAGGGGGTGGGGGCAGGGGGGCGCGTGGGCAGGGATGACGACATGCAGACACTGGGCACATATTCTAGATTTACAGCTTTCGTGACTGCTAGGATCCATACTCTTTGGTTCTATTGGGTAAAGTCACGTAGGTGAAAATAAAATAACAAAAAATCACGACGTTTCGGCCACAACACAAGCGGCCTTCATCAGGTGAAGGGACGAGACTGTCTGTCCTCCAGACAGTCTGTCCTCCAGACAGTCTCGTCACTTCACCTGATGAAGGCCGCTTGTGTTGTGGCCGAAACGTCGTGATTTTTTGTTATTTTATTTTCACCTACGTGACTTTACCCAATAGAACCAAAGAGTACTGGGCACATACTTTGTGCTTGCGAATTTGGTGGGGGGGAGGGGGGCAGGGAGAGACGGCGGAGTACACTACCCAGTCAGGCACTGGGCCCACCCCTAAGCCCAAGGACCGATCCAATTAGACCCAGAACTATCCCTAAACGAGAACCAACCAAACGCTGTCACAAACGGTAACCCCTAACAGACTGTCTCAGAAATCACTATCGACAGCCCTAACCCTGATCACGTGAACCAACGACGCACCGACACCAGACCTCACGAAGTTTCCGTCTACCCTCCCCAAAACACCAGGCCCTCCGCGCTGCCCCTAACTGAAGCCTCACGGGAGTGCGGTTCAATCCGCGAAGTTCAATCCGCGCGGTTGAATCGGCATGGTGTCATCCAATGTCCCCCACCCCCCACCCCCCGCGTTGTGGTCGTGCAGGTACAGGGCGAGCTGCGGCGCAAGTGGCGGCGCTGGCACGTGCAGCGCTTCCTGGAGCGCGGTGGGCGCGGGCGCCACCACCATCAGCAGCAGCGCCACCAGCAGCAACACTCCTCCTTCATGATGAGCAACGGCGTGAGCAGCGGCGGCCTCACCACCCACATGTCCCTGCTGCACAAGTCCAGCCCCGGCGGGTACCGGGCCTCCAGCTCGCGCGACGAGTCCACCATCATCTGAGACGAGGAGTCCACCGTCATCTGAGACGAGGAGTCCACCGTCATCTGAGACGAGGAGTCCACCGTCATCTGAGACGAGGCGTCCACCATCATCTGAGACGAGGAGTCCACCATCATCTGAGACGAGGAGTCCACCGTCATCTGAGACGAGGAGTCCACCGTCATCTGAGACGAGGAGTCCATCATCATCTGAGACAAGGAGTCCACCGTCATCTGAGACGAGGCGTCCACCATCATCTGAGACGAGGAGTCCACCATCATCTGAGACAAGGAGTCCACCGTCATCTGAGACGAGGCGTCCACCATCATCTGAGACGAGGAGTCCACCGTCATCTGAGACGAGGAGTCCATCATCATCTGAGACAAGGAGTCCACCGTCATCTGAGACGAGGCGTCCACCATCATCTGAGACGAGGAGTCCACCATCATCTGAGACAAGGAGTCCACCGTCATCTGAGACGAGGCGTCCACCATCATCTGAGACGAGGAGTCCACCGTCATCTGAGACGAGGAGTCCACCATCATCTGAGACGAGGAGTCGACCATCATTTTCAGTTTTCAGTTTATTTATTTTGGCATAGCCCTGTGAGCCATTGGGCTCTTGAATCGGGTGCAACCACAACAAACAAAAACACGAACAAGAAAAACATCTTAAAGTGACTATGTGACTGTGCAAACAGAAAATCCATGGGAAAAAAAAACAGCAAAATATTCCTGAAAAAAGCACCGTACACCAACGCTGTGTGCAAAAAATCCCAGTGGGATGCAAGTCAAACAACAACAACAACCACATGAAAACTTAGATTAAGGCCATCAGTCTAACTCCGTACTACAACAAAAACAAAAATGTCCAAACCAAAAAAACGATTTCGAAATCACCAAAAAATAAAGCCATAATTGCAACGTAACAGTGATCATAGGGACTGTGTCCGGATTTTTACAATAAACTACATAAATAACATGTAACACCAAATCCTAGAGCCAGAGCTGGCTGCAAGAGTTACTCCACAACAACAGAAGCATCAGTCGGAGTATCAAATTTTTCAATGCACCTTTAAGATCAGAATGCTAAATCAAAATACAGATAATACTTTGCAGCGTCATCCGGAGCGAAACATTTTATTTTATGTTACGCCACTGAATAGCAGTGGCAGCTAGGGGTTTACAACTCCACTAGAGCAATTTGAGAGAAGATCTCATTGGTAGCAATTCAAGTTGCAGTTTATTGGCAATAGCATTCCAGACCCTGGGGGCATCAATAGCAAAGGCCCTTCCTCCGGTTTTTGTACGGCAATAGGGAATGTGAAGCTGGTAAATGAGCGAAGACCTGAGGTCAAATTTGTTCTTGGCAACAGAGAGGAGATCCAGAAGGTAGTCTGCATTTTTTTTTTGTAAGTACATCGTGAATAAATAACATCTGGTGCACAAGCCGTCGAACATTAAGAGATGTTAAGTTTGACCCAATGTAGAGATCACAGTGGTGAGTCCACCTTCATCTGAGACGAGGAGTCCACCATCATTTGAGACGAGGATTCCACCATCATCTGAGACGAGGAGTCCACCGTCATTTGAGACGAGGAGTCCACCATCATCTGAGACGAGGAGTCCACCATCATCTGAGACAAGGAGTCCACCGTCATCTGAGACGAGGAGTCCACCATCATCTGAGACAAGGAGTCCACCGTCATCTGAGACGAGGAGTCCACCATCATCTGAGACGAGGAGTCCATCATCATCTGAGACGAGGAGTCCACCATCATCTGAGATGAGAAGTCCACCGTCATCTGAGACGAGGAGTCCACCATCATCTGAGATGAAGAGTCCACCATCATCTGAGACGAGTCCACCGTCATCTGAGACGAGGAGTCCACCGTCATCTGAGACGAGAAGTCCACCATCATCTGAGACAAGGAGTCCACCATCATCTGAGACGAGGAGTCCACCGTCATCTGAGACGAGGAGTCCACCATCATCTGAGACGAGTCCACCGTCCTCTGAGACGAGTAGAATCGGTTCACCACCATCTGAGCGCAGGTGACAACGAGAACACTTTCGTCCAACCGTCGTCTTGAGCGAGTGGGGTGAGTCCACCGTCGAATGCGATCAGTCTACCATCATCTGAGGGATTGAGGCAAGTTTGCCATCTGAGCGACTGTGATGAGTCCGCTGTTGTGCTGAGTGAGCAAGACGAGTCCACCGCCATGTGAGCGAGTTCCGCTTGGAGGTCGTTCCCTCGCCGTGCCGTTGCCGGGTTGACAATCCGGGCGAGGACGTTTGAGAAGAAGGGCGCTCCTGAGCTGGGGTCGGGTCACGCACCAACCCGCCCGTATTAAAGGAACTTGAGTCGCAATGGCTAGAGCTGACCTGGTTGAGAGGTCAACTGGATGAGAGATCGTCTGGATGAGAGGTAATCTGGTTGAAAGCTCACCTGTATGAGAGCTCACCTGGCGGAGTGGTCAGCTGGATGATAGCTCATTTGGTTGAGAGTTCACATGCATGAGAGATCGTCTGGATGAGAGGTAATTTGGTTGAAAGCTCACTTGGTTGAGAGCTCACCTGGATGAGAGTGCATCTGGATGACAGATTGTCTGGTTTAGAGCTCACCTAGTTGAGAGCTCACCTGGTTGAGAGATCACCTGGATGAGATCTCTCCTTGATTAGAGTTCACCTGAATTAACTATCACCTGGTTGAAAAGCATGTGATACTCTACGGCGCAACATGAGTGATGGATTTCCGGTCATCACAGTCACATTTGGGCAACTCTTAAATTCCACTATCATGGAAGAGGTGGTCGCGAAGTGCAGCCCGGTCGGTGTGTTCGAGATAAGGAGGCAGGTCGTAGCTCGCCTGATTGAGCTCACCTGGTGAAGAGATTGGCTGGGCAAGCACGTCGAGACAATCGAGTCGTGTGTATTGTTGTTTTCTACTACACGCTGCGTCAGGAAGTGCACGAGCAGTGGTGTTGATAGGCGCCCGTGAAGCTTCGGATGGCGTGACAATTGGAGTACAGCGTTAAAGCCTCTCAGCCCTAAAAAGTTGGGAGTAGGGCTGAACGATTTGGGGAAAATATCTAATTGGGATTTTTCTGACATTGCGATTTGATTTGTGATTACATTTTTTTAAGTCAGTTTCAGTTCAATATTCACTGTGTAATAGATGTAAACATGTAATGGAGCATTACCACATGATTCCATCAAAATATGAACTGCTCTATATATTCTGGGGCAAGGATGAGAACTTAAAAGATATGAATTGCTTCCAACATGTATTTATTAAAGTGTTTTAATTGAAGTAGAACAATCAAACATGGAACAATTGTTAGGTTAAATAAATAAGGTTATAATAATAAATCATCAAACAATTCCAATAAGAAAGTAATAGGACTTTTCAAATCGCAAAAAAAATCGCAGCCTTTGCGATTTGCTAATCGCATTGTTTCACAATTGCGATTTAAATTTAAAATCGATTCTTCGTTCAGCCCGAGTTGAGAACATCGGTCCTGTGTTGTGCTGCCATCTGCTGGCGTGGTGCAGATAGCGGCTGGGAGATTTGGGGGGGGGGGGGGTTTCAGTGGAAGATCGAGCAGTGTCTGTGGAGGGAAGAGTGGAGGTGGAGGAAGGGGTGGAAGTGAAGGGGGGAGGGGTACAAGTGGGGGAGGGAAGAGTGGACGCGACGGAGGGAAGAGTGGAAGTGGAGGGAGGAGTGGAGGTGGAGGAGGGAGGAGTGGAGGTGGAGGGAGGGGTGGACGCGAAGGAGGGAAGAGTGGAAGTGGAGGGAGGGATGGAGGTGGAGGAGTGGAGGTGAAGGAGGGAGGAGTGGAGGTGGAGGAGGGAGGAGTGGAGGTGGGAGGAGTGGAGGTGGAGGAGGGAGGAGTGGAGGTGAAGGAGAGAGGAGTGGAGGTGAAGGAGTGGAGGTGGAGGGAGGGGTGGACGCGACGGAGGGAAGAGTGGAAGTGGAGGGAGGAGTGGAGGTGGAGGAGGGAGGAGTGGAGGTGGAGGGAGGGGTGGACGCGAAGGAGGGAAGAGTGGAAGTGGAGGGAGGGATGGAGGTGGAGGAGTGGAGGTGAAGGAGGGAGGAGTGGAGGTGGAGGAGTGGAGGTGGGAGGAGTGGAGGTGGAGGAGGGAGGAGTGGAGGTGAAGGAGAGAGGAGTGGAGGTGAAGGAGTGGAGGTGGAGGGAGGGGTGGACGCGAAGGAGGGAAGAGTGGAAGTAGAGGGAGGGATGGAGGTGGAGGAGTGGAGGTGGAGGGAGGAGTGAAGGAGGGTGGAGTGTTCCATAGTTCCATTTATTTGGTATAACCCTGTGAGCCATTCGGCCCTTGAATCGGGTGCAACCGCAACAAACAAAAAACAAAAACATGATCAAGAAAACATCTTAAAGTGATTATGTGACTGTGCAAACAGAAAATCCAGGAAAAAAACATCAAAATATTCCTGAAATAGCACCGTACACCAACGCTGTGTGCAAAAATCCCAGTGGGATGCAAGTCAAATAACAACAACAACCACAAGACAACTAAGATTAAGGCCATCAGTCTAACTCCGTACTACAATAAACAAAAACATGGCCAAACCAAAAAAACGTTTTCGAAATCACCAAAATAAAAGCCATAATTGCAACGTAACAGTGATCATAGGGACTGTGACCGGATTTTTAACAATAAACTACATAAATTAATTATAACACCAAACCCTAGAGCCATATTTTAGGCCACTGAATTGCAGCGACAGCTAGGGGTGTACAACTCCTCTAGAGCAGTTTTGAGTGAAGATCTCATAGGTAGTGATTCAAGTTGCAGTTTATTGGCAATAGCATTCTAGACCCTGGGGGCATCAATAGCAAAGGCCCTTCCTCCGGTTTATGTACGGCAATAAGGAATGTGAAGCTGCTAAATGAGCGAAGACCTGAGGTCAAATTTGTTCTTTAAAACAGAGAGGAGATCCAGTAGGTAGTCTGCGGATTTTTTTGTAAGTACATCGTGAATAAATAAGATCTGGTGCACAAGCCGTCGAACATTAAGAGATGATAAGTTTGACCCAATGTAGAGATCACAGTGGTGAGTCCTATATGGGCAGTTCAATGCAAATCTTAAGGCAGAGTGATAGATGGAATCAAGCTTCTTCAGTACAGTACTTGTTGCTGATTTATACACGATGTCACAGTAGTCAAGTAGAGACAGTATGGTAGCTTTTATCAATTCCAAACGGAACATTGGGGGGAAGCAGTGCTTCTGTCGATACAGAAAACCAATTTTTTTTTGTCTTTTTACCAATATAATCAATGTGATCTTCAAAATTCAGTTTTGAATCCAGGATGACCTCAAGATACTTATAGATCTTGACTTGCTCTATTTGATAATTATTCGAGGAATGTCCCGGTGAGAAGCATAGCACCTTGGTTTTGGAGGTATTCAGGACTAGTTTAAGAGAAACTAGCTGATGTTGTAGTTTGTTGAAATCACCCTGGAGCTTAGCAATCACGTCATCCGGAGAGCGGCCAGCAGTAATCAGTATCGTGTCATCTGCAAAAAGATTTACCCTGGAATGATCCAGGTCAGTGCCCAAGTCATTGACATAAAGAGAGAACAAGAGGGGGCCGAGGATGGAACCCTGTGGAACCCCTTTTGTTATCTTAACACTGTTTGACCTCCAATCATCTGTGAATAGAGTTTGGGTGCGAGAAAAGAGGTAATTGTTTAACCATTTTACTGTGTTTTCGGAAAAACCGAGGCAACTTAGTTTACTAGGCAGGGTGTTGTGGTCAACTGTATCAAAAGCTTTGGACAGGTCAAGAAAGAGACAGGCACAGTACTGCTTATTATCAAGGCTATTGTAAATTTGATTCAGAGAGTCTAATGCAGCAGATGTGGTGCTGTATTGTTTTCGGAACCCAGATTGTTTTAGATGTAGTAGATTGTTGGTGGACAGGAAACTGCTAATTTGGTAGTTTAATAATTTTTCAAAAAAAATCATCAATGGGGACAAAATTGAGATAGGTCGGAGTGGAGGTGAAGGAGGGAGGAGTGGAGGTGGAGGGAGGAGTGAAGGAGGGAGGAGTGGAGGTGGAGGAGGGAGGAGTGGAAGTGGAGGGAGGAGTGGAGGTGGAGGGAGGAGTGAAGGAGTGGAGGTGAAGGAGGGAGGAGTGGAGTTGGAGGGAGGAGTGAAGGAGGGAGGAGTGGAGGTGGAGGGAGGGGTGGAGATGAAGGAGGGAGGAGTGGAGGTGAAGGAGGTAAGAGTGGAAGTGGAGGGAGGAGTGGAGGTGGAGGGAGTAGTGAAGGAGGGAATGGTGGTGGTGGAGGAGAGTCAGCACAATGAGAGCCGCCGTGAAGGTTTCAAGGCGAAGAGAACTCGGTAACAGTTCCCTCTGACGGGACGTGCCTCGCTGGGGTTCCCATCAGCCGAGAGAGGGAGGCTGGAAGTCAGTCGTCCACGATTCCACGGCTTGCTTAGCAGCTCACTCCGAGGTGCCTCTACCACCACGGGACAAGCAGTCACGTCTCTGCGTGTGTTTGATTGCTATACCCAAACAAGGGAGAACTTGTTAAACGCGAGAGCGGCTGTTTACATTCTAACTCTACCGTGTTCGTTGAGCGATCTTTGCGAAGCATTTGCACATCGAGAACGAGTTAGCGGCGGTGGTCGGACTGGGACGACGATGTTACGCCACCGTGCACCTGCCATGATGACGATGATGGAGTGAAGACGTCACGCACACTACCATGTATATATGTATAATACATATCAAATATTATTCTCATTTTACGTTAAAAAAACACACAAAGGAATAATCCTTTGCTAGAGTTTGGACTTTCAGAATCGCTGACCCGGGCCTCGCATCGAGGTCGGCAAGGGTTGGTGGGACACGAGGGAGATTTCTTACAGACAGACACCGCGCCGCTCGACACGCGGCCTCGTCGCCAAACACTTGGGGCAAGTACTGTTGGCGAGCTCCTATTAAGGCCGCAACTGAAACGTGAGAGAGTGGTGTGCGTGGTGTGTATGTGGCCAAAGCCACGCCGGATCGCCTACGTCTCAACCCAACCAACGTCGTCCACGCAGCAACAGCCGCCACGTGCCAGGCGAGGTGCACTCCGAGGCCACGTGAAGCGTCGATGACTCGCTGCTGGCAGGAGGTCGCGGGACAGACCCGGGTGCCGTGTATTGACCGTGATGACTGGTGGATGCGCCACCAGTACACATACACAATCACGCACACAAATACTGCAGCAGGTAAACATGTTGGGCTGAGTCGACCTCGGGGAGGGCCACGTTCTGCTTGGTTACCAATTGCTGCAGTGCTGTCAGTGGTTGAAGCTAGAACTGCAGGCTTTGTATCGCAGTGTGCGAACCACACACACACACCTCAAGACACATATCCCCCGTACTCTATAGCCTTTAACAGTCTCTTGGGGCAAATATTGTCAGCGAGCACCTATTAAGGCCGGCACGGCGCGCGTGGTGTGACCATCACCACAGCAGACCGTCTTTCTCTCCCCTGTGCTGGCTTTTAAACACCGCACCAGGTCCTCATTTAAGGCTGAGTCTACCTCGAAGAGACCCAGGACCGGTACAGTTATTACTCGCCACTGAATGTAGCCATGGCCTGGAACCGAACTCAGATCGCCCATTCATTAACACCACACAAGTGGCGGGACGTCACTACAGCGCTCGTGCCAGGCTATGTGCACGTTAAGGCCACGTGGAATGTCGAGCGCCCGCTGGCAGGAGGTCACCGGACAGGCGCAGGTGCCATGGTTTTGACTGACTGAGATGACTGGTCGATGCACCATCTGGGCCCCCTACTGTGCCAACTTGCTGTGCCAACTTGCCGCGCGCGCACAAACACACGCACACACGTGCGCATTATTAGTTACTGGAGTTGTACATTTGTACACGTGTAGTGCCATTGTTAACGTGGCATGCGCTGGGTGTGAGTGCATTGTATCTCATACCCTGCCCGGTGGTGTAAGTCCATGCTCAGTAAGAACCATTTCGTCAGGTG
This sequence comes from Petromyzon marinus, assembly GCF_048934315.1. Taxonomy (NCBI): domain Eukaryota; kingdom Metazoa; phylum Chordata; class Hyperoartia; order Petromyzontiformes; family Petromyzontidae; genus Petromyzon; species Petromyzon marinus. The sequence continues at coordinate 5,092,320 of NC_133668.1, forward strand.
TCAGGGTTGGAATCGAACCCACGACGTCTTGCATCGCAGGCAAGGTAGTTAACATCTCGCCACCGTGACCACCACTTGTCGTGGGCCGTACTTGCAATGAAGCACGCCGGTTTGTAGAGCAACAACTATAAAGTTACATTGAATAGCTCGAGTGACGAGACTTCATAGGCAACCACGGCACGTATTCTTGCTCGGCTGCATCTCTAACAGAGCGGCTCCCCTAGCCGGGGTAAGCGCGTACCTCTGGGGGTGCTCGTGACATATTCCCGGCGGTGGGGGGGGCGGGGGGGGGTACGCGCGACAGTTCGCGTAGTGGCGATGGTGACATTGGGGCTGCGTTGTGCACGGCAATACTCACGTCGCGTGCCTTGGCGTTGCGCAACATCGGGCGACCCGACCTGACCCCGTGTCCCGACATCATTCTTCTCGCACTCGCTTAGCATTCGTTGATGATACTTATTATTATTTTTTTACAAATAAACAGAACCGAGTCTGCGCGGTCGTCAGAACATCTCGGCACATGCAGTATCGGCCTTCCCCCCGTGTCCCATGACGATGGTAGTGAGTCTAAACTTAAATTAACTCGACATCAGTAGTTTGTAAAGAGCAATTGCAGTGTACATATTAAATTGTAAATAGTTAAGTGCATTTGCTGTTAACTTATTGAGTGTTCACTAAATGTGCAGGGTGTTGATAATGTGTGAATGTAATACCGATGTTATAATGGTGTGTACTCATTGGTACGGTAAGAAGTGATCGGGGTTAGGTCGGGGGTGTTGACAGCCAAAGGTTTAGGAACCACTTCTGGTACACAAGGTCGTGCACTGCTCGCTGCTTGCGGGAGTCCTGAATGGAATTGTGTCCGTCTCGTGACGTCGGCGGCACGTGTAAAATTACATTGGAAGAGAAACTGCAACATTTTTAAACAAAGACAATAAAGGAAATACCTATTATTTTCGTGCGCTTGCATCACGTGTTTGGTTCGTGTCCCCGTGGGGGTTGGTACAGCCTGGCAGCTGTCGCTTCGTAAATGCAATCAATGGAGCCGACCATCTCCCCGGATAGGGGAACACTGGGATGAACTGGCCACTATAATCGGCGCACGTGCTGGCTGCAAATGTTGGCACAGTGGGGGGCACGGCTGGTGCATCTCCCAGTCATTTCAGTCAACGCATGGTACCTGGGTCTGCCCCATGATCTCCTGCCAGCGAGCCTTCGACGCTTCACGTGGCCTCAGAGTGCAACTAGCCTGGTACAAGCGCCGTGGCGACGTCGCCATCACTTCGTGGAGAATTCCGGTTGCGTGCAAACGCCAATATCAGGATCACGCGGGGCATTAATTTGCGAGCGATATTTGCTGCACGTATTAATCGACGTCTATAGCCTCCATGACTAAAGCACTGAGAATGCGCCCGATCTCGTCAGATCTGAGAAGCTAGAGCTGGGCTTGCCGGGACCGTTGCACCGGTGTACTGCATTTCTATGCCGCCCGCCTTCAACCCGCGGTGACCAGCGTGGTGAAGTATGGTGACATTATTTCCCCCACCACGACCCGCATGGGGTGGGGGATCCCTTATCAGTCCAGCAGTGGACCGCTTCGTCATGCCACTGCGTACTGTACATGGCACTTCGATAATCCTCTTACGAGGGCACGTTACAGCAACACACGCGCTTGCCTTGGAAGCTCGTCAACGTCACAAAACACATGTAATCGCGGCATCTCCGCGTGCACACGACGCATGTGCTCGCCTGCCTGGGCTGGCAGGGCATGGCGCGGCTCTGGCTGTGTGAACATCTGTGGGAGAGAAGCCCTGTGACGCGGGTCTCTCGTTGCAGAATCCACGTACTCTCTCGTCTTTGCCGCGTCGTTCAATGTTGTTACGTGTTGGCGTGCAGCATCGTTCGGTCCGCCGCTGAGCGTGGTTGCATTTTTCCCGTGAGCCAAGTCGCGCAGTGACGTCTGCAGTCGCCGTGGGTTTCATCGGCGAATGCAGGTCGCGGGATTGTCTCCGTTCCCCGTGTGTTTGGGGGGGCACCGCGGTGGCGAGATGATATCTCCTTCGCATGGTACGCAAGGAGATCGTAGGCTCGATTCGGACACTGAAGCCAGGTCGCGTGGAGATTTCCCCGGGCCCTCTGGGTGTTCCCTCCACATTTAAGAAGAAACGTAGCTGCTATGAATTTCCACGTGATAAGCCACTTCGTGGAGCTATCATTTGGGGCCAGGTGGCTTCCGACAAATAGCGAATAGCTCAGTGGCTTTTACCTAGTAAATAAAAGTCTCCATCCCCGTGAGTCTCTATCTCCTTGTGTCGGTATTTAGTTTAATGTTGTAAATAATCACTCTCTCTTCTCCCACCAGCTCTCTCACCTTTAAAATTCGTGTCTCTCTCTCTCTCTCTGGTTCGCTCCCCGTACCGTTCACACGCGCAAAGACAGCTCTAAGCCTGAGTCGACCTACAGGGGAAGCCCAAAACCGGGTCATATACTCTACCACTAATGTGATCCTCGTGGCCAGTGCGTAGTGACGACATTATCAGCTCAGGGAGTGCGGCGATTGGTCAGGTGGGGCCCCAAAATTGTTGAAAACATTCCTCATGGCGGTTTCCAACTCTTAAGTGTTGGCCACGAGGGAGGGGGGGGGAGGGGGAAGGCACCCCCACGCTAGTTACGCTCCTGTTTGTTGCAGACAATTGACCTCGCATGGACTGAGGGCATGTTACGGAGCCTCGAGAATCGTGAGTACACTTTGTATTCGCGCGCCATGCTTAGAGCAGCGCAAGACCATCGCCATGCATCGTCAGTAGCGGCTTTGGCGACCCAGGGGCTTTAAATTCCGACCCAGTGAGTGCATCCCTAAGGAGCGTATTCATCCATGTCGTAATGTTATTTTAACTTGTTCCAAGAAAGCCTCACTCAGGAGGGAACCGGAGTATACGGAGGAAGAAAAGAAAAAAACCTCAACGCGCACGAGGGGATATCACTCGAAGGTCCCGCACAGATGGGTTCACGAACCCGCTTGTTGTGCTGCCCTCTCGTGGCCACCTCGCAGGCCAGGCGATGTGGGAGTTTTACAATCTCTACGTGATCCACCTACCCCTTGCCTTGCATATCGAGACTAACGACGGAGTGGCAGCTACAGTGAGGGAAAAAAATATTTGATCCCCTGATGATTTTGTACGTTTGCCCACTGACAAAGAAATTATCAGTCTATAATTTTAATGCTAGGTTTATTTGAACAGTGAGAGACAGAAGAACAAAAACAAAATCCAGAAAAACGCATTTCAAAAATGTTATAAATTGATTTGCATTTTAATGAGGGAAATAAATATTTGACCCCCTCTCAATCAGAAAGATGTCTGGCTCCCATGTGTCTTTTATACAGGTAACGAGCTGAGATTTGGAGCACACTCTTAAAAGGAGTGCTCCTAATCTCAGCTTGTTACCTGTTTAAAAGGCACCTGTCCACAGAAGCAATCAATCAATCAGATTCCAAACTCTCCACCATGGCCAAGACCAAAGAGCTCTCCAAGGATGTCAGGGACAAGAGTGTAGACCTACACAAGGCTGGAATGGGCTACAAGACCATTGCCAAGCAGCTTGGTGAGAAGGTGACAACAGTTGGTGCGATTATTCGCAAATTGAAGAAACACAAGGCAGCTGGGACCATAGTTACCAATAAAACAATTGGTAACGTACTACGTCGTGAAGGACTGAAATCCTACAGCGCCCGCAAGGTCCCCCTGCTCAAGAAAGCACATATACATGCCCGTCCGAAGTTTGCCAATGCACATCTGAATGATTCAGAGGACAACTGGGTGAAAGTGTTGTGGTCAGATGAGACCAAAATAGAGCTCTTTGGCATCAACTCAACGCGCCGTGTTTGGAGGAGGAGGAATGCTGCCTATGACCCCAAGAACACCATCCCCACCGTCAAACATGGAGGTGGAAACATTATGCTTTGGGGGTGTTTTTCTGCTAAGGGGACAGGACAACTTCACCGCATCAAAGGGACGATGGACGAGGCCATGTACCGTAAAATCTTGAGTGAGAACCTCCTTCCCTCAGCCAGGGCATTGAAAATGGGTCGTGGATGGGTATTCCAGCATGACAATGACCCAAAACACATGGCCAAGGCAACAAAGGAGTAGCTCAAGAAGAAGCACATGAAGGTCCTGGAGTGGCCTATCCAGTCTCCAGACCTTAATCCCATAGAAAATCTGTGGAGGGAGCTAAAGGTTCGAGTTGCCAAACGTCAGCCTCGAAACCTTAATGACTTGGAGAAGATCTGCAAAGAGGAGTGGGACAAAATCCCTCGTGAGATGTGTGCAAACCTGGTGGCCAACTACAAGAAACGTCTGACCTCTGTGATTGCCAACAAGGGTTTTGCCACCAAGTACTAAGTCATGTTTTGCAGAGGGGTCAAATACTTATTTCCCTCATTAAAATGCAAATCAATTTATAACATTTTTGACATGCGTTTTTCTGGATATTTGTTGTTGTTATTCTGTCTCTCACTGTTCAAATAAACCTACCATTAAAATTATAGACTGATCGTTTCTTTGTCAGTGGGCAAACGTACACAGTCAGCAGGGGATCAAATACTTTTTTTCCCTCACTGTAAAATGAGTCAGCGAACGCGGTCAAGAGGACGTCCAAGGTCGCGGAGATGGAGCGCCCGAATCTGGAGGTAGACACCTCTGATGTGACACCTGCCCCTGCCACGATGGCGGAACGTTAGCTACCTCGCCTGCTATATAGGAGGGCCGTGGGTTCGATCCCGACCCTGACGCGTGTATGTTTGGAGATTTCGTGTCTCTCTCTCCCCGCGGTGGCGTGTGTTTCTTTTTTCTCCGGGTCACGCGGGTTTTTCCCCTCCACATTTAGAATCAACGTGCGTTTAGAGTATTTGGCTGCTATACATTTCCGGGTGATAAGCCACTTCTTTGAGCTAGTTTTTGTAGCCAGGTGGCTTCTGAAAACGAGCTACATAGCTGAGTGGGCCTTTTAGATCGACAGTGATATTTCATAACGGCTTGACTGTTCAGGTGTAGTTTGTTTCACCGGGGTTAGGTCGCGAGAGAACAAGGGTTAGTCTCATTCGCCAGAGCCTACTGTGCTCCATACGGTTTGGGTCACTTGCCCGTGTTTCTAAAAAAAAGCATAATGCAGAGGAGCTCAATTCCTGTGGACCGTCTCATCTTGGGGTGCAGGCCGGACACCACGTTAAAAAGTCTATTTAATTAAGTAGAACGTGTTGTCTATATTTATTTAAAGTTGCGCATTTTTGTGTGACGTCACATTTCTCAAACTCCCCCCCCCCCTCGTCATACATCGTCACAAATGTCTGACCCCCCCCCCCCTAGGAGCGTGACGTCATTTATGGACGGCGCCTTATTCAGATTATAAGACGCACTTGGTTGTAATGTATTTTAGGAGTGCGCCTTATAATCCGGTGTGTGTGTGTGACCACATGTATATCACTTCATTGACGCCGGGCACACGTATGCGGTGCGTCTTACTTTCCGAAGCGTCTTATAATCGTGGAATTATCTCTCTTGTTTGTTTCTAGCCGGCACACTGATAGAGGAAATCGGCTCGGCGAAGCTGAAGATGACGATAGTCATGATTGATGATGAAGGTGCTGATGCGTTCTTCTCGCGTTGTTGTGGTTGTCCACACGCAAATCGGGTCCTTACAGAGTTTCCCCCCGCCCCACCGCGTAATCTTCTACGGGGGCAATAGGAAAGGGATTGTGCATGTCAACCTAATGAGCGGTGACATCCTGCGGCCGTGTGGAGCAGCAACTGTAACATCATCAGCAGCTTAGGAGAGATTAGAACGGGCAAACCACCCAGCGCCGTGCCCTCAGCCGCACACTCACCACCCCCATCACCATCCTCGCCCTCCACCAGCACCACCACCACCACCACCACTCTGAAACACCCACGTCAGCCACACCATCATCAGCGGCCACGCAAATCCAGGCCACGCTGGACAGGAGGAAGGAAGTGACAGCGGTCGAACTGTCGGTCTGTCCGTCCCTCTCGCCGCACGCCTCCTGGTGCCGCGGGAGGTGGAGGATTGAGGACTTTGTTCTTTTTTCCGTCACGAGGTTGAAGAGCGACGCTACGGGTTGGCCGCGTGCATGTCTGAGCAGCGCGCCATGCCACCTGGTTCTACAGAGCTGCACGCGCAGGTACGCGAGGGTCCGCGCGCCTCTGCGCTCACCTGCGTGGGGGCCCGAACTCGGGCGTCGTCAGAACGATTTTTCAGCGTAACACGGAGGTGCATTAGTAGTCGTTGGGCTTTCGTGACCAAGGGGTTAGATCGCGTAATATAAATGCGTCGGTGAAACCCGCCACCATCCGACACAGCCAGGAGGTAAAGTTTTTTACGTAAATAAAACGTAATAGATATCCATTGTAATTTATATGTCTACATTCACCCCCCCTCCCCCTCGTGTCTTCGCACCTGATTTGTTCACACTGACAACATCACATTTATCTCTCTATTTAAGACCGATACAGGAGTATTTCTCCACAATTCTGGCTATCGCCTGATGAGGCTGGTTGTAAATGTTGTGGTGTTTACTCTCCAACACACCGTTGTGCTGTACTAGTAACTAATTGGCATGTTTTGTTCACGTGACAAACCTTACTAATTGGCTGTGTCGGGTGGTGGCGGTTTTAACGACACATTTATATATTTACGCGATCTAACCCCAAAAAAAACCTCGATTACGGATAACGATTGTCGAGTTGAATCGTCGAACGCCCTCTGCGCCAATCGACCGCTGCAGCAGGAATTCGTCCTGGAGACACTTGGCCCAGTGTCGGTTCAGATATTACTCGCAGGAGCCTAACGAGCGTGGGGCAGGCACGGGGTGCCATGGCCCCCACTGGTGGCCAAAGCTACGAGTTGGGGCCCCCCTTGACAAGCAACCATGAGATCTGTTTTCAACAACAGCGTCAAAAACTTACATTTGCGAAAACGGAGTGCAACGTTCAATGTTAGAAACCGTGAGCGTAACGATGATGTGATTAGGCAAGAGGGAGCGACCGTGCGAGACAAATCAATAATTGAGGGCCCCACCTGACCGATTGCCGCACCCCCTGAGCTGATAATGTAGTAACTGCGCCACTGATTACTCGCCTCTGACGTTGGCCGTGCTTGCAGTGGAAGTGCTGGCCAATTGAGGACCTCTAAGCAATCAACACTGGGGGCGATGGGAGGGCGAGCAAATCCACAATTGAATAACTCGTCGTGGGATGATGTAGGCGATATAGAGAAGAGATCGAGATGTAGTGAGATGAGAGACAATTTGTTTACAGAAATGTAGTGAGATGAAAAGGTGTAAAAAAATATAATTACGAGGTGAGATGACAGGAGCGAGATACAGGCGAGATGGATATGTAGTTACAGTAGGACAGTGACGTGTACACAACAGATGGGCGACGTGAGGTGAGAGAGAAGCAAACACGGAGCCACATGCGGCCGTCTGGAACGTTCTCCCTTCCAATGTTAGGAACCCACTGGAGATTGAAAAAAACTCATTTCTTTAGAACTGCTTTTTGTGGTTAGTTTGTTGTCATTCCCCGCACCTCCGATTCGCACGATCGGCTGCATGCGGTCGCGAAATAAATTAACTAAACATACATACCGAATATAGACGTAATAAATAGTAAGTACTGTACATTTATAAACACGCAACACTCATAACCCGGGTTAGCACGAGTGCGCATTCCCACGCATGACGTTGATCAATTAATCAATGCGTCGTTATCATCTACCGTGGCATGTGAAACCCAGGGTGCTGCCCGTGTTAACACAGCTGCTTGCAGGGAACCCGGTCGAGTTGAATCATTTTGTATTTTTCAAGATGTCTTTTTTTTATTCCGTCTCATTTATCGTCCACTTTTGGTATCTGCGTCACGTGGTCATGAGACAACACGCATTTCCATTCATAAACCTCCCAGCAGAGCCGAATCGGGGCAACTGCCCCGGGCCCCGCGCTTGGGGGGGGGGGGGGGGGTGGGGCTTGCGCTTCGACGTCACGGTGTCAGATGTAATACTTTCAGTTTAAATTTCGATTTAAAGCTTTCGTGACTGCAGGGATTCATATTCTTGGTTCTTTCGGTAAAGTCACGTAAAAGGGAAATAATAAAAAATACATTTTCTTGTTTTATTTTATTATTTCCCTTCTACGTGACTTTACCGAAAGAACCAAGAATACTTTCAGTTTCGTTTGAAATCGTCGAGAGGCCCACAGAGCGCGACTTGCGCCGGGCCCCGCATCCCCTCTGTGGACGGCCCTGCCTCCCAGTGAGCAGTGCACCACCACGTGCCCCAGAACGACTCCTGAGAGTGACATCGTGGAATCTACTCGAGGTCCCTTCAATTGCCTCCCATCACCACAAGGTGGTGCTGCGCATGGGCCCCAGCTGGAGAGGCGTTGGTCACCTCTGGCGATGCATTTAATTTCGTGATTCGGCGACGCCGCTGCTGCTGCGTTCGCCAGCGGGTACACCAAGCATGTATAAATGACTAATTGGAACTGCCTGTAGAGGGAAAACTATGTAATCGACGACGTTTCGGGCCATGGCCCTTAGTTGTTACTCATTCTGTTTAGGGGGTTAACATTTGTCTGACGTATTCTTGGTTCTTTCGTCAAAGTCACCTAGATAGAAAAGAAAAAAAGAACAATAATCAAATTAATTAAAAATAATACATTGAAAATAATAAAAGCTTTTAATTGAAAATAATAAAAGCTTTTATTATTTCCAATTAATTATTTTATTTGTTTTCTATTTTCGTGACTTTACCGAAAGAAACAAAAACATGAATTCCCGCAGTCACGAAAGTTTTAAGTCAAAATTTGCCTGCCGTTTGTTAAACACTGAAAGTCTATATGATAGCCCTTCCTTCGTACAATAAGCAGTCTCCATTCCGTTACTCTCTCAAAGCCTCACCTCTTCTCTATCGTCCATTATCTTCCCTCCCTCCTCTACTCCTTCCTGTCCCTCCCATAGAGCCCATCCGTGATCCGCAAGTTCCCCTTCCATCGCTGCTGTCACTCATTCCTCACTCCTCGTCGCACGCCACTGCCATCTCCATCATTCCATTCTGTGTCACAAGTTTCTTAAACTATACCAAGCGCCTTGCGTGATGGTGCTCTATGCCAATGTACAGAATCAAACAATGCATTTATACTGGAGGAATCCGACGAGCTATTAAGCTCGTTTTCGCAAATGTCCAGTAGGGGCAGTACAAAAACACGATGGGAGTGCTAAGTATAGGAAAGATAAAATTTTACTTTCAAAATATATACACAAATGAAACGAAACTTTTTGTTTATCGTACAAGATAAAGCCCACTGAGGTATTAACTCATTTTTTTTTTCAGAAGCGACCAGGCCACGATTGATAGCTCAACGAAGTGGCTAATCACGTTAATAATGTACAGCAGCCAAATACTATAAATGATCGACATGCATGTCAGAAGGCCACGTGAGAGCAGTGATCGGCGTCGCTCGCGATGTTTTCATCGTCCACTCACACAGCCACGCTTGTCAATGTGTTCGTGGACTGAGTGCGTTGGATTGGGGCCCTCGTTGTCTGCGCGCAGGCGTCCGTGGATTCGTACAGCGGCCGCCAGGCGCTGCTGCAGGAGCTCGCCAAGTGCAAGGACAGATCGACCCAGCAGGAAGAGGAGGAGCGATACGCTCACGTCCAGCTCAACAATGCCAGGGTGGGCTTCGGAGTGGGGGGGCGGGTTGGGTGGGTGGTGGTAGGGGGGGAGGTTACGGTCAAGGTCACGCAGCCAGGGCCATCGGGATCCCTGTGGCGACACGCACAGAGATCCCAAAGTTGTCTTCCAAGGACCGCTCCGACACGCTTACTGATCTCCATCTAGCCATCCACCTAGCTACCTGCCCATAACCTGGCCATCCATCTAGCTACCTACTCATCACCTGGCCATCCACCTAGCTACCTACCCATCACCTGGCCATCCACCTAGCCACCTACTCATCGCCTGGCCATCCACCTAGCTACCTACCCATCACCTGGCCATCCACCTAGCTACCTACTCATCACCTGGTCATCCACCTAGCTACCTACTCATCACCTGGCCACCCACCTAGCTACCTACCCATCACCTGGCCATCCACCTAGCTACCTACCCATCACCTGGCCATCCACCAAGCTACCTACTCATCGCCTGGCCATCCACCTAGCTACCTACCCATCACCTGGCCATCCACCTAGCTACCTACTCATCACCTGGCCATCCACCTAGCTACCTACCCATCACCTGGCCATCCACCTAGCTACCTACTCATCACCTGGCCATCCGCCTAGCTACCTACTCATTACCTGGCCATCCACCTAGCTACCTATCCATCACCTGGCCAACCACCTAATTACCAACCCATCGACCTGGCCATCCACCTAGCTACCTACCCATCACCTGGCCATCCACCTAGCCACCTACTCATCGCCTGGCCATCCACCTAGCTACCTACCCATCACCTGGCCATCCACCTAGCTACCTACTCATCACCTGGTCATCCACCTAGCTACCTACTCATCACCTGGCCACCCACCTAGCTACCTACCCATCACCTGGCCATCCACCTAGCTACCTACCCATCACCTGGCCATCCACCAAGCTACCTACTCATCGCCTGGCCATCCACCTAGCTACCTACCCATCACCTGGCCATCCACCTAGCTACCTACTCATCACCTGGCCATCCACCTAGCTACCTACCCATCACCTGGCCATCCACCTAGCTACCTACTCATCACCTGGCCATCCGCCTAGCTACCTACTCATTACCTGGCCATCCACCTAGCTACCTATCCATCACCTGGCCAACCACCTAATTACCAACCCATCGACCTGGCCATCCACCGAGCTACCTACCCAACACCTAGCCATCCACCTGTACGTGGTACACATGCTGTGTGTGTACATGGTAGACGTGGCGTGTGTGATTGTGTGTGCTTGTGGGGAGTGGCAGTGTAGTGGTTAGCTCGCTGTGCTTTCAACCCGGCGAGGCGAGTTAGACTCCCGCTGACGTCCAACACCAGTGACGACTGGCTAGTCCTGGGCCTCTCCTTGGTCGACTTAACCTCAAATGAATACAGCACCTGGTTCGGAAGCCACGGTGGCTTCCTGTTATGCAGGAGGTTGTGGATTATATCCCGACCCTGATGCCTGCTGTATATTTGGAGTTTGCGTGTTTCTCTCCTCGTGGTGCCGTGGATGTTTCTCCGGGTCCTCCGGTATTTGGCTGCTATAAATTTCCACCTGATAAGAAACTTCGTTGAGCTATCATTTGTGGGCAGGTCGCTTCTGACAAAATAGCTAGATAGCTCAGTGGGCCTTACGTGATAAAATAGAAACATTGATATTTTTAAATGGTTTAGTGTAAACATTGCCACTCAGGAGACGGAGGCTGCCTGGCATGGTGCTGGTCAACCCACTCTTTTGTGTACGGTGTCGGCTTTCATAGGTGCCCGCGAACAGCACTTGCTCCAAGAGTCTGCTGAACGCTATACGGGTGGTCTTTGTCTTGTGTGTGTGTGTGTATATACGTGTGTTCGTACATGGGGCAGGAAAAGCCGGTCGCATTCTCCGTGCGCACGAACCTGAGTTTTTATGGCGCCATCGTGGAGGACGTCCCCGCACCAGGACACGCGGTCTCCTTCGAGCCGCAGGACTTCCTGCACGTCACAGAGGCGAGACGCGGCACCCAGCTATTGTCGATCTATCCGCGCACGAAGCTTAACCATTCATCGATCCGTTCACCTAGAAGATCTTATCCCATTCGTGCCTTCCCTTATCTCCCTATCCATCCTTCCACCAAATATTTCAACCTATCCATCCATTCACCGATTCGCTAATCTCGCCACCCATTCATCCACCCATCCATCCATCCATGTATCCATCCATCCACCCACCCACGTATCCATCCGTCCACTCACCCGTCTACCAATACACCTACCCACCAATACACCCAACCATCTATCCATCCACCCATCCATCCACTCAACTATCCATTAAACAAATTTATCCATCTACCCATGCGTCCACCCATTCACCCATCCACCCATCCACCTCTCCATCCATGATGATGATAATATTATTTGTATGATTACGCTACAGGTGATGATGGACGTGCAAGTAATTGATGGCTATGTATGTTAAACTTCTTTCATACAGTACGTAGCCAACAGTGTTAATCGGAGGTAGGGGGAAGGACGATAAAAAAAACACAAAAAGCAGTTCTGAAGAAATTAACTTTAAATCTAGCTTTGAAAGTATATAGCTCCAGTGTCTTTCTAATATTGGAAGGAAGAGCGTTCCAGATGGCCGCAGAAGCGCATCTGAAAGCGCGCGATCGTCTTTATGATGATGATGCCGAAGTTGCCGGCGCTGTCGTTGTTCTGTCCGTCGCGATGCAGAAGTACACGAACGATTGGTGGATCGGCCGCATGGTGCGGGAAGATGGCGAGCTGGGCTTCATCCCGAGCCCCGGCAAACTCGCGCAGATCAAACTGGAGCAGGAGCAGCGAGCCCGGCACGCGCGCCTCTACCCTGGGTCAGCGATCATTATCATCATCAGCAGCGATCATCATCATCAGCAGCAGCAGCGATCATCATCATCATCAGGCCCAGACTGCTCATAGGGCAGGCCAGGAAAACGAACTTTGGGTCGGTCCATTCCGAGGGCCGGTGGGCCGTCTGTATGGGGAAATTGCAAATGTGATCACAGTATATATATAATGACCTCTAATGTGTATGCTTCATTGCTTATTCACGCTCTCTGTGGG